>NC_140704.1:32612500-33212500 GCF_050655825.1 Lonchura striata
CATTTTCGTATGTGATTAGATGTGTACAAGTTTGATGTTCCAGGCTGTGCCCATGAAGGCACATTTATAGCCTCTGTCTGGAAATCCCATGTAAGACCACTGCATCTTCCAGCTTCCCCTTGTTGCAGCAGCTTCTCCCAGGGAGGGAGCCCACCTGCCGCTTGTACACCTTGCACTGACATCTTCCCCTTCACTGTGTTTAGCTGTATGCAAACTCATGTGTCCACAGATGTTGTATCTATGTATCTATCTCTCATGGTTCCTGGTTCCATTAATCTCTTCTAAATTCTTATTATGTTCTGTGCTTAATTCTGCTGATGAAATTGGTATTTTTATTGGCTCCTACTGCATTACATGTGTTCAGTGACTTTAAAAAAAATCTATTAACTCAAATGGAGGGATGTCAGAATGTTCTAGTCTGTACCACAGCTCAAACAAAGCTGCCAACCTTGCCAGCAGCTTTCAGTGTTAGAAGTTGAGTAAACGGAATATTTAACTTTTATATTTCTCCCTAGGCACTTGATGGGGAAAGGATATCAATGATCCAAAGATATTCAACAGAGACTGATTCCAGACAGTTGTGTCTCTTCTCACCATGAGAAATGTAAACATTGAGTGCTTTATAGACTTGTTGCTGAATTTAGTGCTCACAGGAGGGTTGAACAGTTAGAGCAGTACCAAGTCTGACCCACTGTGGGGAACAAGTAACACCAGCTCCTTTCCTGGGTCACTGCTAAAGCACTGCTTCCTGGCTAAGTGCAACATGCCTGCTATCCTGGTTGGCACCCCTTCAGTAGAAGAGTACACATAAATTTTTAGAGCTTGGAGCACTTAGCATTTAGATTGAAATAGGAGAAAGCAATTTACCTTTGCCTACTATTGCCACATGGCAAAATTACACTGACCTCAACAGCATCTTTTGTTTGCCTGGAGCACTCTGAATTCAGGGGGACATTGGCTGCATGATGAACATAAATTAATTGCCATCATGGTTAAAATGAAATACCTGAATGAAAGCTAAGGGAACATCTTTACCTCTAACTGGATTCCTTAAATTAGACTCACAAATGGAGTTCAGTATCTGAGAAAACCCTTTCAGATAAGATCATTTCAGATGAGAAAAAAAAAATCCTCTTTCTAGTCATGGGCTGCTCTTCATACAGCATCCAGAAGGACTATTTTGCTCCAGAGGCAGAACAGCACAGATCTTTTCCTGATATAAATGCAAAATAAGCCAACATATCCAGTGATGTATGGAAATCTGTGTTGCAGAAAGCTAATTTCCAGATAAGAATTTAATTTCCTGTATTCAGGAACTATTCAATAAGAAGTGGGGGTGAAAGAAATTGAAAGAATTAAAATAATTGCATTAAGCTACTTTCTTCCTCTCCAGATACCCCATTATCTAATCTTTTGCATTTCTAATAAGCAGCGATCAGGCACCTTGTTTGTCCATGGCTGATGTTCTGTGGAAGAATTTTAACTAAAAAACAATAAAATAAACCTTCTACTACAAATTCTTTCAAAATATGATTCAATATGTGTGGTTGTAAAAGACATTCAGTTTTACAGAAAGGATTGATGAAAATATGTGTATCGTGCCTGAATTAACCCCCGTGCAGGTGGAATTTTGCAGGCAGAATTTTGCAGGCAAAAATCAACCCACCCATATTACTAGCCAAAGATTTTTGCCTGAAAGCAGATACTTCTAAGTTGCTTTCCTGGTAGAAGAAACAACAACAACAACAACAAAATAGCCTGAAGTACCCAGGAGCCCCACCAAGGAAGTAAAACAGCTATTGTAGCCAATAGCATCATGAATGGCAGGATCGCTCCTGGCTTCTCTCTTGGTTTGGCAGAGTGGGGGTAAAAGCCTGAAGTATGAAGGAGCTTCACCAAGGGAAAAAACAAGAGCAATTCTTGGAAGATCATTGAATCATTAAAGTTCAAAAAGAATTTTGAGATCATCAAGTCCAGCCATCTACCTAGCATTACCACCATGCTCATAATTAAATTATGTTCTCAGATGTGATATCTGCGTGTTCTCTGAACGCTTCCAGGGATGGTGACTCCATCACTTCCCTGAATAGCCTGTTCCAATAATCTACAAACCTTTCCACAAAAATTTTTTTCCTGATATCCAATCTAAACCTCCTCTGGCACAGCCTGAGGCAACTTGTTACCTGGAGAAGAGGCTGATCTCCACATGGTTACACCCTCCTTACAGGTCATGGTTGAGAGCAGCAATGTCTCCCTTGAGCCTCCTCCAGTGCTCCCCACAAGACCTGTGCTTCAGACCCTTTCCCAGCTCCGTTGCCCTTCTCTGGACAAGCTCCACCAGCCCAGTGTCGTTCTTGCAGTGAAAGGCCCAGAACTGAATACAGGACTCAAGTTGTGGCCTCACCACTGCCAAGTACAGAGGGACAATCACTGCCCTGGTCCTGCTGGCCACACCATTGCTGATCCATTGGCCTTCTTGGCCACCCGGGCACACCGTGGCTCTTCTTCTGCTGCTGTCAACCAGCACCACCAGATCCATTTCCTCCAGGCATCTTCTCAGCCTCCCTGCCCCCAGCCTGTGGCACTGCTTGGGGCTGCTGTGATTCAAGTGCAGGACTTGGCACTTTGAGATACTGCTGTGTTTTTGCTATTCAGGGGGAAAGAAGAATGCACACACTTTTCTCTCTGAAAGAACCATTTTCTTTCCAGTAATTTAGAACTATGAATGCACTCCTAAGGAGGGGGAATGAAAAGAACATTAAATCTAAAGAGTGATTTAAGAAAAACATAACTTTGAGAAGGAAAATTTTGACATTATTAATTTTATAGCATGCTTTTAAATGTAAGAATGGTTCGTGAGAAGTTCTCCCTTCTCACTTTATGAAGAGACATAAAGGAGGCATACTGTGAAAAGAAAAAGCTCAGAAAGAGCCAGATCAACATACAACCTGTTAGATTTTCATGAGCTGAAAGTTGTAGGTTTTCCCCATCACTTGAAGGAAAGGAGCAATTTTTAACTGATATTCTGAACAGGGATTCTATCTGGTATGTTTTTAAATTTTATTTTATATGAGAACCCTTAAGTAAAAAAAAAAAAAAGAAATTACTATTTTGAGGTTTTATACTCTCAGACTTTAATGAAATATTTTGCATTTCCACTGTGACCCTATATTTTTTTACAAAATAAATGTAACTTTTTATTAGAAAAACCCCAGCCTGCTAAAATACAGACCCTTTAACACCACCACCACTTCCAGCAGCACCCATTGCTCTCCCTTGGCTGAGGAAATCCCTGTCTAGGAGACTGTCTTCAACCTTAAGAGCAAGAACTCTTCTAACCCCTCTGCCAGGCTTCTAGGAAGAAGAAAAGTAAATGGCCACCTCTGATCCATTGGTCACAAAGGGATAGGAGGTTGTTACAGGTTCACTGAAGTTGGTTCTGCTGCCACAAAACCTTTTACCCAGGCTGCTTGATTACCAACATGAAAAGAGAAAGCTGCAACAGAAGCGAGTTCAAGGATACTTAGCTCAGGAGCTGGCTACCATAGTGGTTATCATTTTGCCTTTTGCAGGATGATTGCAGTTGATCACCTGCCCACAAATGTGAGGGAACGTAAATTTGGAATTTGTGAATTCATCTGTTGTGTTTTGACAGGAGGGAGGCTTTTGGCAGACAGTTAGTGGAAATAAACTCTCTCTCCAGGGCTCAGAGCCATGTTGTAAATGCTGGAGAGTATTTATGCCCTCTCATCCACTTTTCAGAGAGGCTGCAGTTCAACCAGCTGCATAGCTCTGAAACAGGAGTTTTGCTTAGCAAAGGGGGAAAAGTCCATCCACCTGACAGACAGAACTGCCAAATATTTTTTTGCTCTGAGAAGTTTTGGGCATAGGTTCTTTTCAGGTACTTCAGGAGGATGTAGACATAAAACGTCAAGAACTGATGTTAGATCAATTCTAATCCTTGATGCCATGATTTTTGTTTCTTTCACGGGAAGATTCATCCTTTTGGAGAAAAAAAAACCCAACATAAAAATCAAAGTACTTTTCAGTTTAATTAAATCTGTGAGTTACATCTTTGATACTATAGAGCAGTGTCACTGATGAGGGAACATCAAGAGCTAGGTCAATAAGATAGGTATCCCAAGCACAGCTTCTAATCTGAATGGTTTAACTAGTTTTAACTTGAGACTGAAAATGCAGTTCAATATTTCATACAAACAGGCATTCCCATGGGATTGACCATATTTTTTCTTCCATGAAGAACAGAAATTCCCATTTCAGTATCTGTTTCCATTAAAATATGAATAATATTAAAAAAAAAAAAAAAGAGAGAGAAGAGAAAGGTTTGGCTCAATTTAAGTTCTAAATAAACCCTTTGTAGGGCGTGGAGCTCTGATGTCCTCAGGAGTTGTTACAGTGAGATATAAGATAGTGCCAATAAAGAACTTCAAGTATTCAAACTGCACTCTCTATAAGCCCAAAGAAAAACTAAGTGGGAAGGTGTGGGTTCAAAAGGCTAAGGCTGGGATTGGCCTAGCTGGTCTTAAAACAAGGTATCTAAAGAAAATTTCTAGCTGTTCAGTTTGAGTAGCTGATCTGGGCCCCCCAAAAGGACATAAGGCTGAATGCAAACATTATCTGTTGTTGTTTTAAGTCTTCTGATGGGATGAGCACCCTGTGGACTGGGCTGTGACCAGTGGGCTGGTTTTCAAGGCTTAATGCTTGCCAGCAGCCTCTGGGCAAGGGCAGTTCAGCTTGCTGTAAGGAAGGGTTTCTTTACGCTTGACAACAGCATGTTATTCCTGGGTTCTATCACATATTTATCCTCCAGGCTCAGCAGCCCCTGGGTGGACTCATTGTGTCCCTGGGTGAGAAGGACCACCCTGCACTCCTAGGCATGTTAGCTGCTGGCAGGAGAGAGGGATCCCCAAGCCATCACCCACTTTGAGGAAGTTGCCTGCAGATCACAGCATCAGGCAGGGGGCTAGGGAAGGGAAAGGCTGGGGAAGAGCAGAAGCAGTATTCTCCAGGCAGGCTTTGACATTTCAGAGCAGCTGCTCCCTTCTTTTTGTTGTGCTTGCCCAACAGAGCTCCATCGCTCCCTCCTCTGGCTTTGTAGCCAGAGCCACCCTTCCTGCATGGCAGTGGGAGAGACACAGGGGTGGAGGTGCAGTTGTGTGAGCATGTGTGCGTGGTGTTATGGTCCTGCTGGTGTGGGTGCTCACACAGACACACCCAGCCTAGGATGGGAATAAACACCCCGACTGTGTGTGTGTTTCTGCAGAAAAACACAAAAATTATCACACCCACTCAAGTCAAAAACTGAGCTAGCTCAGGATCATCTTTCTGTAGGATGCCTAGTGAAGAATAAGACAGAATGGACATACATAGCATTTCCTCCAGATACCCCAAATTGTACTTTCACAATTTTAAGCTATTTTCTGTCAGGATCTTCTTGGGATTGATGTGTTTTTTGTATTCACTAGCTTCCAAAGGATTTCCCATCTCTGAGTCTCCAATGTCTACTCCAACTTGTAGGCTCCTTGCAGCTCTGTATTAACACCACTCTTTCCACCAAGCCCTCACATCCCTTTTATTGAAGAAGACAGGCAGTGACTGTTCCTGGGCATCCTCACCATACTCTTCATACTGTGTACTTATTTCACCGAATTGTCTCTCTTCCAGACTGAAACATTCTCTCCTGGTAAAGTCACTGCCTATACTGAATCTTTCTGCATCTAATCAGATATGGAAGCTGCTTGCACTTTTTACTTTACATGGATCCTTCTTTGGTTTTGCTTTACCATTTTTGAGATTAAAAGATCCAAACCTCACAGACGAATCATAACACAGGTGAGCCATGAGTTTGCACACTAGCGCAGTGTTCTTCCTTCCTTTATTCATTATTCCTATCCTACTGTGCCCTAATGCTTTATTTAAAGTTGGTTTTTTTGACCCCTACTGAGTGCTGAGCTAGCATATTCATAGATCTGCAAAACAGGTCCCAAGATCTTGCTCCTGACTGCTGGTGGTCCTCTCACAGCATGCCATTTTGGCTGTGAAACTAGGATTGCTTTTTCTCCCCTACATATCCCTTTATATTTATCTATTCTAAATCACATTTACCATGCTATTGTCTTGTCACTAAGTCTCATTAAAGTACTACTAAAGCCTTACTCTTAAAGTCAGCCCTTGTCCTTAACAATATAAATATTTTGCTGCTGTCAACAAACTTTCCCCTCTGTTCACTGCCTTTTCCAGGTTGCTTATGAAAACCTTGACAGCAATTGTTACACTACACAGCACTGCAGAATTACTCTGGTCCCCTCCTCTGCTTGTTATCTTATAAATATCTTTTTATTATGCAATGATTTCTTTCTTTTGATAGGGAAGTCTTTGGACTCCCTCAAAAGCCTGTAGTGGGGAATAAAGAAACAAGTTTGCTGAAAGCATTTAGATACCTAAGTAGACTGTATCAACTGAATTGCTCTTATCTGTATGTACATTGATCTTGTCAAACAACTCCAATCTGTAAAAATGGAAAAGGTCATGCTGACTCTTTCCAAGCAAATCAGATTTATTGAAGTGTCAATGAATTTTGTTCTTCATTACATTTTCTATTAATTCGCCTACTGCACAGATTTCAGATTTCCAGCTCTGTTCTTGCTCACATCTCCCCCATCTCCCCTGGAACCTTTGCTAAAAAAAGTTGGCCAGGCATTTGATATTTAATAACAACTCCTTGGATATCAAGGGAGTTTTAAGCATAGAGTTATAGTCTACTAGTCATTAGTTATTCTGCTAGTAATTTAGTTATTTCATCCTTGAGGTCCATTGAAACTCCTGGATGATATCACCTGGGTCTTGGCAACCTGTTGCTCTCCATTTTGTTTCAGTGTTCCCAGATTCGGTTCCTGGGCACAGCTATTTCAGACAAACTTGCTAACAGAGTTACCCCTTTCCAAAATGGTTTCTGATGTGATAATCTAAAGCATTCATTTAGTTTCTCTAATAGCTGTATTTTCTCTGAGTGCTTCCTTCAGACTCTGGTGATCAATGGGCTCCACTGATTTTCTGGCAAGCTTCCTGATTCTGATGTTCAGGAAAAAGAGATTTATTGCTAGTTGTGATTCCTTTTGCTAGAAACTCATCAAACCCCTTTTTGGCTGTCAAATTGTCATTGTACATGTAATCTTCCAGAGTGTCTGTTACTTTCTAATTTATTCATTTGGATCCAACTTCAGCTGTTTGAAGGATTTGCAGTTATTCTTCTAATAACCTCCCTTATCTCACCATTTTCAAAGCTACCATGTATTGCCCATTTGCAGGCTTACTTGATGAATAGTGTGCACTGGCCTTGTCCTTTCAGCACAGCATCCTTTAGCAGACTTCATGTCTTAAGGAAATAATTAATCTTCTTTGTTGTTGCATTGTTTCTTTTAAACAAAATTCCTCATTTACATAAATTTCTCCTCCAAGCCAACTCAATAATTGCCTTTTTTCTGATCAATATCCTTATGCAGTTTCTCCATGCAATAGTTATTGACTGTTTCATATTACATTCTTGCACAATATCTGGACCATCTGCAGGTAAATTATTGAAGTCTGGTGTTTGTTACTGCCCTTCCTGCCTCTCTGGCATCTTGGAATTCCCCCCTTGGAATTCTGCAGCTGGTGTCGACATCCTGGTAACAGAAGGCAGTATCATACACAATGTTTTTCCCCTGCTATAGTGGTAATACCATACTAGGTCTGTAATTTCAATCCCCACAGATTTTATGTTTCCTACTGATAAGGTAATTTGTTAATTTTATTGATTCTAGCATGACTTACTCTATATGCTGAATATTTGGTATTACAGAATCCCACTTACCATTCTCTTTTCATTGTATTTCTGGTGCCTGTTATGTTGATGCTTTCATTTAGACTACACATGCCTGTTCTTTTACCTTATTTCTTAATTAGGCATTAAAAGTTCAGTCTTTCTGCCTCTCTTTCCCTGGCAGAGGTGGGTTGCAGGAGCATTTCAGAGACAGCTTCTGTAGAAATCCTGATTATCAACACCTCACAGCTTCAGCTTCACCTCTAGCACCTTGCATCACCACTCTCCAACTCTGCCTTCTCCTTGCCTTTCCTTTCTCACAGTACTGCTATCCACATGGACCTCAACCCTCTGGTGTTCTGCCACACTTCTAAGGAGCTGATCAAGGCTCCTCATTCAGTCCTCTTCCTTAACACTGGATGCTATGTCCACACAGAGTCTGTGGTTCCCTGAACAGATTTTCTTATCTGGATGATCCCACTGACCTTCCCTGGCTTTATCCAAGCACACCTGTGACCAGAGGCTGCAGGTGCTGTTTGAACAGCATTCCAACAGCTGCAGAAATAAGTGGAGTCAAGTACATCTCAGGTCAGAAACTTAGCTGCACCTTTCAGGAGCCTGCAGTGAGATCTGTCAGTGGAGCACCTCTCTAACAACATGACTGAGTAGCTCTGACCCCTGAGGTGTAGAAAATTAAGCAGTTGAACAGGAATTTTCAGGATTTGGGTCTAGATGTGTGAATTTAAGGCAAGGTTTTGCCTTCCTCTCTTCTGTTAATTAAGTGGAACAACTCCAGTAGCTCAAATAAACATGTGGATTTTAATAAAATGCACAATTACAGAGCTGATTATTGGGATGCTAGCAAATACCATGTAAATCTTTTCACACATTTCTCTGACTCAGTATTTTTCCCTCATTCAGTTTTCTCTGGCAGAGGGACGGGATGTCTAGGCAGGCTGATCATAACAGAAACATTACTAAGAGCAACTGAACGCTTTGCGTAAATTTTCACATGCAAACTCTGTGTAGAAGAGGGGGAGAGACATAAGGAAGGAGTAGTCAGTTTTGTTAGCACTTTTGCTCTATCTTACATGGAGCTGCCTGTACTGGTAACACGTGAAATCAGTTTTAACACAAGCTACCAGGCGAGTTGTTGATGCTGAAAGCTGTAGTAATTGGTGTTCATTTAATCAGCTCAGAGTTGGTGCTGTCCTGTGTACGCTGCTGACCAAGCCACGTAAGCTCCTCTGTAGGGGTGCCGTAGCACTCCTAAGTCCTGTGATGAGATTGTGCAGAAAACATTAACCTTCTTTGTCTGACTCTTTCATTTGCACTCCCCCCAGGTTTTCATTCATCTCCACTGCTAGGTCAATTAAAAAAAAAAAAAAAAAAAAAAAAAAAGGAGGAAAAAAAAGCATTTCCATTGGCCAGTCTGCCAGCACACGTGTCTGACACGAGAATAAATGGTTATAAATGCACAAGAGCTCAAATACTGTGAGTTACGTTTTAAAGACAGTGTTCAAGGTTTAGCAGCCTGATTCCCACTGACATTAATGGAAGGCATGAGGCTAAATCATAGTGCATTGCTTTCAGATCTGACCCCAGAAGACATTTCCTGATGGGAAGGGGCACAGCCTGAGAAATAAAAGTTTACAAAACCAGAGAGCTGAAATAATTGGATAAGAACTAGGAGACATAGGTGCAAAACTGAATGAATTACGATTCTGATAAGCTTGCGTGAAAGCAATAAATCCTTCAGAGGAATGGAGAAAAGAGAGAGTTTAATCACAGTGGCAACATTTATGTATTTTTACTCAGTGGAAAATGTTATAGGCTTGACCTCGTTTTTATTTACTAGATCTGAAGATGCTGATGTCCTCTTGACAGGGAGCACTGAGTGACGGCCCGCAGAGCCTGCAAGCTGCAGGGCACACAGCCTCCCAGCAGGTGGCTTGGGCACAGCAAACCAGGCTGGGACGCTGGGGAAAAAGAACTTAAAATAGCTGCAAAAGAGTCTCAGACAGTTCATTCATGGCTTATTGATGCCACAGATCTTAGTTACATTTCATGGTCTGAAGCATAAGGCAAAAGATCGTTCCCAGCCCTGAGTCCTGCATCAATATTTCATTATTCAGTTTCAAGTATTACGGTTTTTTTGTCTTTTATGATTTTGACTCAGCAGTGTGATGCCAGTTTACATAGTTGGGCATCTAGTCTTCAAGGTTTGGAAGATGAATTTGGCCTCCACTTGGGGATTGGTGAGTGGGAATGGATCCCACGGAGAGAACAGGCAGCAGAGGATGGACTTTTGTGGCATGCAGCTCAGTGAAATGAAAGGCATTAGCATGCACCCAGTGCTGGAGATCTCATGGGCTGACACGAGGACAGTCCTGTGAGGCTGACAGTAACATTTTCAAATTGCTGTTGGAAATTATTAGCTCAAGTTTCTCAAGTTCCTTAAGTCCTGCTCCTGTGTCACTTGGAAGGTTTTTAAAATAGAACTCCTTAAGTTTAGGGAGGCAGCCTGATGGAAGAGTGAGACTCTTCCAGGCAGGAGACTGGTTTTTCAAAACAAACAAACACAAAATCTTTTCTTCCCCCTGCTCTTCCCACACAATTTTCTGAAATACTATATTGTTTTGATAATTTGTAATTTGCAGCAAACCGCAAGAAGCAATGCCAGCATAAAGTAAGCAAAATTGTAGGATTACAAATATGAGCAAGTCACCATAAAAGTGATGGAGGCAATAAGAAAAATTGTTTTTTTGGAAAAGCAACAAAAGAATAATGAAGACCAGACCGAGACTGCTAAGATTTGTGATGCTGGCTTACAAAGAAAAAGTATCATCAACTGTGTAAGTCGAGAAGCCAACAAGAAGTATTCAGATTAGTCAAAATGGTAGAGTTTCTCTCTTCCAGCCACCAGAATAACAAATGTGACAATTTTCAGCAATCCTGAAATCCTGAAACATCCCAGCAATCCTGGGAAAGAGCAGTGCCTTGTATGAGCTCCGCATCAGAGGGAAGGCTGCATGCCACAAAATGGGCAAAATGCCTGCTAGATCATAAAACAAACAGCTGTTGCAGAGTTGAATGGTATGAGCAGAAAAATGAAGCTGTTTGATGAGCTTCCTCTTCAGCAAGGGCCCATGCACTCTGCCCTTCTCTTGTCAGGGGCTTAGGTGGGAGCACACACAGGGTTTATCCATGGTTTCACCTGAAACTATAAATGAGCTTCAAGGACAATGTTGCTCACACATAAAGAAGAATATATCCCATCAACTGTGGGAATGTTTAGTAGAATATAAAAATATCCTTTTAAGCTGCAGCCACACTGGCTTGATCATTATAATTATGGGTAATGGAATAGCTGTGGATCCTGCTCTATGTTTAATAGTCAGAATCAAGGCATTAATGTTTTTAGACAAAGATAGGATCTGATTTCTCTTCCCAGAGTGGCTCATCATTCCTCTCTACTGAGCAACCATAGCATTCATATTCAAATACTACATTTCTTCTCCAAAACATTGCCCTTGGTCTTGCTTATTTCTGTGTGAAAACTACTTGCAGTTGCAAATTACAAACAAGGCCCCAAAATTTCCTACCCTAATTGCAAGTGTGCTCTGGAAAGAAGCACTGCCACAGCAAATGTGAAAAGGGTCAAGGCAGAGCTGAAAAGCAAAAGAGACATACCTAATCAAAAGAGAGACCTCTCTGGTCATAAGCTGTTTGTGGAGCCTCTGCCAAATCCAAGAGCAGTGTCTGATTTGACCTCTTATGTTAATAGCCTTAGCATTTCCAGCCTTTTTCTGACACTTGTCTCTGTCACATCTGCTGTAAGTGGTTATCTATTCATATGAGCATTTTTTACTTGGAGTGGATTTGGTTTTGTTCTCATATTAAAAAGTAGCTCTTTCAAAACAACCAGGAAAAAACTCAGGGAAAAAAAAAAAAACCTCTGTGTGGCAGGAGTCCCAAAATTCATCTCTGAAAACACACAGAGCTGCACTCTTTTGAAAGGGCCAGTTCTGTGAAATCCTTGGCAGTCCCTGCAGGGCACCAAGTGCCCTCAGTTCTCAGGATAGTACTTGCAATTTAAAGCTGCTCAGGAGGCTGCAGGATGAAGCTACTAGTGCTAAAAAATATGCCCTGCTTCTTGCCCATGCACATACCCAACATGTCAGTGCTGCAGTCATTAAAGAACTACAGGCTCTCACAGAAGGCTTGATCTTATATCCTTGGGATTAAATCTGGTGCTTAGCCTTATTTTTCCAACAGAAAGATAGAACACAACCATAATAAAACAGATTAGTGGAGCAAATATGGGGTTTCTAAAATAAGTGACAATGTAAAAAAGCAACTGAAAACAATGCAGAGCTCACTGGTGATTTTTCTGCTTCTACAGTGACTCCAACCAAGAAATCGCATCTGGTGATGACATCTGTGTATGTTCAGTCGTTATTTATTCCAATGAAGAAAAATTAGCAGTGTAGTCATTCTGAAAATGCTTTCTTACTGAGCATTAAAATGTTGACTTGCTTTCTAGGGATGAAGAACTCAATTTTGCAGGGGCTGAGTGACCTCCTTTCTCCACAACTTTACCTGATGGCAGCTGAGAATGCTTAACACATCACAGAAATGCACTTCTCTTCCAAGAAGAGAAATCCTGACTCTTCTGAAGTTGATGGGAGTTCTGCCATCAATCTGGCTAAGATTTCTTCCATGGTCTGTAAAACAGACCTGTCTGCTGTCTGCGTGTGTGTTCTTTGACACTCTGCTGGCCTTGGCCACTGCTATGGCATGTATGTAACCACAGGTCATCTCTTGGACACTACCATATTTTACAATGATAACAAAGAACTCTTTTTTTTTAATAGGACCTCCTATAAAATACAAACATCCAACAAGCTTAAGCTCATCTGCCATTCACAAGCTCCTTTGAAGTATGGAAAAAGGAGGAGGAGAATGTTTCTGATGATTTAGGCATCTGCCAGCACTGGCCCAGTTGTAGAAAAGATCACATTCATCAGAATATGTATAAACATAAACAGTGCTCAGAAGCTCCTGCCCATCTTCATATCCTGCCATCCCCCTTCCACATATTGAATTAGTGCATTTATAATGGCATCTCTGTTCATTTAATAAATTTAAATTTCAATTACAGACCACTAACAATTTGTCATACAAACTAGATATGACAGATGGGCCTCATCCATGGTTGATTACACGAAAAAATGTTATGTGAGTCTATTTTTAAAATACTACCATTCTAATATCCTTGCTGCATGCAAATAGCTGAGAAATTTGTAATATATTAACGAGAAATTTGGCTTCCTGACAATATTGCAATTTGCACAGAGTATGAAGTTTATATTATAAAAGGGTTCATTGTTGTTTCTAATTATCTGGGGTTCTTTAGTAAAAATTGTGAAAATGTTTGTGTAAAGACATGTAGCACAGCATGATAATTTGGCTAGTCTTATTTCTCTACATGGGCTTGATTTAAAGCCCATCAAATCAGAAAATATGTCCAAGATAGACAAATACTTGCATGTAATATGGCAAGGGCGTGCCTGAATCTTGTGAGAGGTTTGCTTTTGACTCCCTTGGATATCTGCTATTTTAAAATTCAGCCTTGAATGGACAGCTATTAAAAATATATCTGGTGATGAAAACAAAGGCTCTTCCCTCCCTTCCTTCCTCCCAGTATGAAATGAGTAAGTTCTAGATGTTGTTGCCTTTGAATTGCTCATGTAGACTCATGTAAGATAAATAAATGGAAGATTTTATATTCCTTCAAAAGGACTTTAACGAAGATTTGGATAGTCAATAATATTTGTATACTCTATCTATAATTTTTAGCCTCTGAGATTCCCATATTGTCAAACCGAGTGGGAGAAAGTGATCACAAAAATGTTACATAAAGAAGCAAGTTTGAATGGCATTAGTCTTCTGATTTCTATTCTCATGTCCTTTCAACCCTATTCACAAATGCTTCTTTCTGTAGATGGCTAGCAAACTGAATTATAATGCCATGCTAGGAGGAATGATTCTCGAAGAAAGAAATCTTTCTGTAAGAGAAGAACCTTTTTTAAAAAGAGATTTATTTGCTTTTCTTGAAACAACATTAGAAAAAAAAATCCTGTATTAAAGACTAAAAGGTAGGAGAAAGTCCTGTCAAGGAACACCAATGAGAAAATCAGGAAAGAGCATATCAGATAACACAAAACTACCAGGGAACCACTGACCTTAAAAGATTTAAGTTAAAATCAGAAAAATTAAGGAGAAAGGGAAATTTTAATCTGAGATGTAAAAATAACCTGATTCAATTGTACCCTGTGTTTCATATTTATGGCCCAAACCTTTGTCCTTTTCATTTCTTTGTACTGATCGCACTAAACCTTTAGTATCTAGAGAGCTAATTTGTCATTGATAATCTCTGATGGCTACTAAGGATGAAATATAGATAAAATACAAATATCAGAGCAGAACTTCAGTCTTACAATATATGTAGTCTTACTTTTCACATATATGTGTATATATATATATCTATATATATATATATATAGTTTCAGTCTACTTCTGCAACTCCAGAGTAATAGAAAGGACCATAAAGCAATTGAAATTATCTCCTGAGGAGCTTTGCTATCCCAGCAGAACCCTGTCTGGCAGCTCCCACCACGAGCAGCTGGGTGAGAAGGAGGCAGCACAGTGTAAATGTTACTTCAGGCCAGTGACTTCCTGCTGCTCAGCAGCCCCCTTAGCTGTGACCACAGCTGAGGCTGTTCCCAGGGCCGGTATCTTGACAGTATCCCTTGGGAACACCAAAAGAAAGGAACCAAGAGACAGTGAAAAGTCCCTCTCTCTATTCTCTCGTGCATCTGGTACTGTGCCGAGTGCAGCCTAGCTACAGGGGTGGTGACAGGCCAGTGTGTGTAACGCTATTCAGAAAAAATCATGGCTAGTAATTCTGTTAAATCACTTTATCCCTGAGAAAAGCAAACATCAGAGCAGATTTTTGTATTCTTATTTTTACAGTTTTCTTGCTTGGCTGACAAAATAAATAGAATTTATATGCCTGTCTGTCCATCTGAGTCTGTGTGGGTTTTCATGTTTAAGCTGGCTGCATTCCCTGGAGTAAATGCCATGTTGCCATTAATCACTATGTGATGATGTGCACTAAAAACAGTGTCTGTGTATGTGGCAAGAGAGGAGCTGCAAACCACTCTGGAATTATATGCTGAATTCACTCATTTGCATGGCTTGCAAAAACCTCTTTTTCAGGAGGGGAAAAAAAGCAAAGTATGAAGGGAGCTCCAGGAGCGTTCCCAGGGCAATGTTTAACCCATGATTTGTTCAAAATCCCTCAGAAGTTCTTCATTCCGCGTCAGCAGAAGAATCTATGCTGTTGCATTACTGATTGCACATTTTAACAAGTTGGAACCAGGGCTCCATAGGTGAAGGTTAAGCCCTTGTAAGTGCTGAGGCAGCTCGGGGCTGATCTGGGGCTGACACGCTCCACTTAGCTGGAGGTTCAGTGCTGAGCTGAGCTCTGGGTAAACAGCTCTCAGCCAGTTCACAGGGCAGAAATCATCTGCCTCACTGCAAAAGGGCACAAAGCACCCAGCTCAGGGGTCAGCTGCCCCTGGTTCCTCGACACCTCTTGGCTAACCCAGGTCCTGAGAAGGGCTCCTTTTTGCAGGCTGAAATGCTATATTCCATATCCAACCTCGAGAAATGCCTGCCCTCTTGCACTCTATTTGATGACAGACACATGGACCAGCTGTCCTTGTCTGGGAGGAGGCCCTCATGCCCAGCAAGACAGTGAGGTTGGGATGCCCTGTGTGTTGTCACCCTGTCACCCCTGGGGACACCTGGGGTCCTGTGACACTGTGCAGGTGATCTGAGGAAATCCCAGGGGCTCCGCACCATGACTGTTTCTCTCATGTCTTGGTGCATAAGAGTTTGGAGTGATTTCACATTATTCAAGATGTAAAAATCCCCATTACCATTCTCCACTGGACAGATTTGTGCATGTTAAATTAGCCAGTCTATAAAACACTGGCTCGCACCTAAAAAGTAAGATGATAAAATGACTGAGGAGAAAATCACTGTAATGTTCTTAAGCAGTGCTATACTGGTTATAACAGATAAAATACTTGCTTCAGCTTGCAATTGTAAGAGAGACAGAAAGCAGTGCTACATACATATTTGAAGTCTGAAAAAGTGATGAAACACTAAGTTTATTTTCCAGTTTCAATCCAAATACACCAGCATGAAAGACAATACAGAACTCATGCTGCTTTTTGCTGCAGACCATTGTTATTCCTGTGGGCAAGATATGGGAGATATATGACATTTATATAATTTTAAACTATGAACTCTCCCTCAGCCTGTATCCTGTGGGGCTGCAGGATGGATCTTTTAAGGGATTCTGCTTTCACTCTTCTCCTCTGTCTTTCTAGTCTTTCTTGCAGTGCAACCCTGTGGGGAGCACACAGTCCAGCTCAGTGTTTTTTCTGTGGCAGCTCGGCAGAAGCAAAGAGGAGGCCCTGGGAGAGTTAATTCTGTGTCAAGCAGCATTAGCCGTAGCTCTGATTTCCAGTTGGAAATCCCTGGGGTTGGCTGAGGACAGTGCTACAGACAAGAGCTGGTCTCTTGATCTCCCTCCTGCCTCACTGATTACCCCAGGCCCACTGAAATACCTTGGGGCATCTTCTTTTTTATCCAGATGATGGAGGGACAGTGCAGTGGAGGAGTGATGGTCCCTGCCGTTGCCCCAGATTATGTCAGGCTTCCACCTCTCCCACTCCAAGTCAGAGGGAACAGTTTAATACTGAGGCTCGTAGTACTGTACTTCTGGAAAAGAAATCACTTTTTTTTTTTCTTCCACATACTTTTTCTAGCTGTCGTGGTTTAACCCAAGCTGGCAACTAAACATCACACAACCACTCACTCACTTCCCCTTCCCAGTGGTAACGGGGCAAAGACTCAAAAGAGTAAATGTGAGGAAACCCTTGGGTTGAGATGAAGACAGTTTAATCGGATAGAGTGAAAGAGAATAAAAATAATAATTATTATAATGATGATGCTAATGGTGATCATAATAGTAATTATAATAATAATGCTGATGATAATGATGATAATGATGATGATGATGATAGCAACAATAACAACAACATCAGAATAATTAGGCGATACAAAACAAGTGATGCACAGTGCTATTGCTCACTACCCACAGACTGATGCCCAGCTAGTTCCTGAGCAGAGGTCCCTGACCAGCTTTCCCCCAGAGTTTGTATCCTGAGTATGTTGTTGCATGGTATGGGAATATTCCTTTGGCCAGTTTGGGTTGGATGTCCCAGCTGTGTCCCCTTCCAACCTCTTGTCACCTCTGAGTGACAGAGTATGAGAAGCTGAAAAGTCCTTGACTTAGTATAAACACCACTTAGCAACAACTGAAACCATCAGTGTGTCATCAACACATTATTTTCATACTAAATTCCAGACATTATACCAGCTACTAGGAAGAAAATTAAGTCTATCCCAGCTAAAACCAGAACACTAATATTTCTTTGGGTTTTTTGACATTATTAAATATATTGAGACAATTGGAACAGAAATGTTCCCCTGTACGAAGCTTTCTATCTGATGCTGCATTAGTTGTAAGCTCCCTCCATCCCCATGAAGCTGCATGGCTGCATTAAGAATTTTCCTCCTGCGACTGTTAAAATGGCACTCCTAAATAACTATTCCAGCTGGAAAAAATGGAACAATGTTTGCACAGAAGCAGACAGGAATACAGACATTTCTCTTCAGTCCACACTGGGGAAGCTGCAGGGCTTTCCAAGCCCTTTCTCTGACCTAGCCTCCGTGAGTTTTACCACTTTCACACACTGTAGCTCTTGAAGCACTCACACACTGAAGACAAAAGACATTTCATGGTCACCTGATAACCTTGTTTTTATATGTACATTGCTTTTAAAAGTGATTGACAGTTCAAGCTCAATCCAATGTTTTTAACAGCAGCCTCTTATGATTACTCTAACCACTCTGTTAAATCCCAGGCTTTTCTTAAATCCTGAGAATTGACAGCAATCTAAATACATGAATATTAACCTCAGGTCACTAGGGCTTAAGTTTTTGCAATGCACAAGTCTTGCATTAATACATTGTGAATTTTACTGATAAATGGCAGCAAAACAATCTGATTCGGTTTCATTGTAGTTATTATTCTTCTGATTGGATATGGAACTTACACAGTACAAAAAAATAGCATTTATATCAGTAGTTTTATTAATGCAAAGTGGGGCAGCCCTATGTCCTAAAAATATGGTGCCTTGTGTATGGTAGGAATTTCTCTACAGAAATAAATAATTTTTTTTCTCAGCCAAAGTAGGCACATTCTCTGTTGGAATAACTCTGGTGGAGTAATATAGTGAGGAAACTAGTAACATTTTTCTCTGAAGATCATTATTCCCCCAGACCACAGAAATGCAATTTCAGACACTCATTCCTTCTATCGTGCCAAGAATGGGCAATGGTTTTGAACCACAGTGATCATGAGGTAAAATTTATGAGATACTCAGAACAGTCTTTAAAGCTCTGAAGTTCTCATTCTATCTGTGTAACAATAAATATTTCTATCTCTGAGGACAGGAATACAAAAAGATTGGAGTAAACATTGCAGTTTTGATTTTAATATCAAATTAATTGTGAAATTGCTATTTTTCATTCCCTCACAGTTATCTTGTTGTGTAGACATGGGAGTTTTCATGAATTTTATTTCCTCCTATAGTAAAATCTGTTTCTGAGTTATCTCAGCAATGACCAAGTCTATGGGAAAGATTTGTGATCTACATTGGTGACATAAACAAAGCTCTGTAGTGTTCATTTCTTGCTATCAGCTAGAAACAGACAATTAAGTTGCCTTGACAATGCCCAGGTGCTTCTTTTCAGTAGCAGAAGATTGTATTCTTCCCAGGAACTAGTCAGTTTACCTTTCATCAAATGAAAAGGATTTTCACTTTCATTCTCTATTTTAAAATTCACTCAGGATTTATCCTGCAAATGTCAGGTGCTTGATAACAAAAGCACATATTTACTCTGAAGCCCGAAGCAGCTCATATTTTACATAAGACTTGGAATTTAAAGCAAACTGATTCTTCTTTGACTGTGCTGCAAGTCAACTGGTTAATAGTGTTTATATTTGTAAATGGTTTGCTATTTCCAGTAATTTATTTTTATCTTAGCAGCACGTACACGAGAAGTATCAATGCCAGAATTCAGAGATAATGCATTGTGGTTTTCAGATTTCTTTCTTCTGGGTGATGAGAGAAGCATGGCTGGATGTGCCCTTTTGAGTGGCACTCTCAGTTGTGTACCTTACTCCACTGGCATCATGCCCTACTAGCTGATCATCAGGTCACTTGCTAATGTGCTTATTTGATTTGACAAATGTAAAAAAAATCCTGAACAAACAGTTAAAGCAAATATTGTCAAAAGCAGCCTCTGACCTTGGGGCGCAGTGCAGGTGAATGCAGGTTTGGGAACATGAGTATTTCTCTGGAAAAACTGCTCTTTAGGTGCTGGAGCACAGGCAGCTGGACTCTCCTCAGCAACTTCTTGCTATCTCCATAGGTGCAGCTTGAATGAAACAGTCCCTCTTGGCACTAAGACTGTTGATAAAAATATATCAGTGAGAGTTGAATCAGGACCCCACCACCATGCAGACCTGTTCAGCTGCAGCTGCAGATTCCAGAGTGTCACTCTCAAGCTGATGTTACTCATACACATGCACTCACACACTCTCTTGTTAATGGAAGCTAGGAAGAAATATTCTATATGATTATATATTCCATTGCATATAAGCTGCAATTCATCAGCTGTCAGACTCATTGTCTTTGCTTCAAAATCCTTGCTTGCACTCTGCTTCTGCTACTGTCAACAAACTCAATTAGAACTTCAGATTTGGCATACTTACATTTCCTCATTAGAATACTTTCCTTAATAAGAATGTAAACTTAAAGGAAATTTCAAAGAGATTTATAGAGTTCTTATGGTTTTATTTAACAGCTTAAACTAATAACTTATTTATGAATCTCCATTTCTCTTTAGATAATTACAATTGTTTGAATAAAAATAATAAATAGCACATTAATCTACTAACACCATAATAAATTTAATTTGCATGTTTAGTATTTACTAGAAATTTTGGGTTCATTAAAAATGAATGATAAAAATAATCTTGCTTGTTAGAGTTAGGTCCATGTTCTTTGAGGTGCTGATCACCTTTTTTGAAGTGCTGTGGGCTCTGATGTTCAGAAATTATTCAGCAGTAGAAGCACACCGCCCACAATGCAGTTAGACTTTTAGTTTAAAAAAAATGCTTTTAAATTAAATGTAGAGCCACCCTCAACTTTCTATTTAGAATTTGACTTGGGGCTCTTAATGGGTTTGCACATTGCTGTGTATGTAGCCAAATGACTCTATTAATTAATTTAATTCTATTTATGATTGTTGTACATCTAAACTCTAAATTAAATTATTTACATCTTCGTACACTGTTCAGTATAGAATTGCTTTTTAAGGTCCTTGAACTATCACACCAGGAAATTAGACTAGTTCTATCAGCTATACAGCATGCAACACCAGTCTGATTCAACTGAGAGGCAGATCAGAGAAAGACATCTAGCAGCAAGCTGCGTTGTTCCTTTCTCTAGTGAATCGTGCAGTGAATTGGCATGTTTCTGGGCATGCATTGAAAAAGGCATTTTTTAAACGTTGTGATCTGGAGTTGAGAGTGCTAAGGAATGTGATACTACTTAGATCTATCTGTGATTAGAAAAAAAGTGAAATTTTGATAGAAGTCTTCTGGGTACCTTTCCTTCTACAAACTTAAATTATTGCAAAAGAGTCCAGATCTGTGAGCTCTTCTGTTTCACTCAAATCCTGCACAGTGATTTTAGCAGCCTTTATACAGATCATCAAACCCCTTCACAAAGATTAATCTGCTCAAAAATGAGACAAGTTACAGATATTTGCATGTTATATCCTCACTAGTAGAATAATTTTTAATGTACTGTTTGTAATGATTAAATGATTAAATGGTTAAAATTAGTGTTTGCATTGGGTTATCTGGTGAAAGTCAGTGATGTCCACAGATGGCAAATACATGCAAATATCCATGTTTGGTATGAGAAATAGGGGAATGCTGCAGCAGTCAAATCAAAAGCAGATAACCTCCAGCTATATCACTGGTGAATCCTGATTCCACTGAAATCAGCAGCAAAACTCCCATTGCTCTCACCAGAGACAGCACTTTAGTGACCCTGCTGTAATAGCAAATTCATGTAGCACAGGGATCAAGCATTTGAAAATAACATGGAGTGTCAGAGCAATCTTCTGAAAGGCTGATTAAAATCAGGCAGATCAGTATATTCCCTGCCTCTTAAATCAGTCTGATTTTAATCAGCTGCTTTTGGGAGTTGTTCTGAGGCTTTTTCCTTACATGCGTAAGTGCTCTGCGGACTTCAGCCCCATACCAAAGATGATGAAACACAATGAGTTTTATGAAGAGCCAGAAGAATAATACCACTCCTCTGTTGACTTTGGGAGAAGGAGAAATGACAATTTATATAAGAAAATGTAAGCATCCTTAATAGCCATATAGCATATGAGCTGAAAAATGTGACCCTGGCTGCACTGCATGTTTTTCATCTTTATTTTACAGCTTATTTCAGTGTAAGAATTAAAAGCAATGTAAGTCCATAGACCCCAGCAGCATAAAAATGTAATTCAAATAGAACAGTCTATACTAATAAGACTTGTTTATTTGAACTGACAGAAGATGTACAGGTGGTAGCGCATTTTCAGAAGCTAAGCCAGCCCCATTCCCCTTACTTCAGAGTGGGCATGAATCTGTCAAAGATCAGTGGTAGAGCAAGCACAAACCAACAAACAAATGCTCGGAAAGAAGACAGACTGAGCATCCAAAAGAAAAAGAATGCTATTGTTCTCTACAGGAGTGTTTTTACTCTTATCTGTGCTACATAAACAACCTAAAACTCTTCAGCTAGCAAATAGTCAGAGCTTTAGAGGGACTTGGATGGCTTAGGGGATTGCTTTTGGGATACAGAAGCTTTCATCTCTACGTCATTGCTCCTGGCTTTCATCCAAAGGGGGCAGTGATCAAAAGCTGCTGTATGGTGAGCCCTTCAATACTCTGCGTGAAACAGGCGGAGGGTGTCGTGCCTGCCGACCTGAACCCGCACTCCACAGCTGAGATCCCCATCAGCCCTTGCTTGTGACACAGGCTTGGGGTCCCCAGGGACCTGGGGTTCCTGTCGCCACCACCTCTCCACTCAGGATTTGCGTGCCCCTGCTAAGGAGAGCTGCACGCACAGGGCTGATGGCACAGGGGTGCAGGGTGTCAGCACCGCACCGCCCAGCCTGGGAAGTGAGGAAAGACATCCAGAGACACACGCCCACATGGATGGGGCTTCAGGCAGCGGCCCGGAGCTGCTGTACAAGGCTGTCCTTCCTCTCACAAGTGCAAGCAACAGCATCAGTTTAGCTTCTCATTAGGCAGAAATTGCAAAGAGGGAAGGAGAGGGAACACAGACCATTCTGGTTAATGCTAGCACTAACTGGAATTATGGCTGAACTCCTGGCAGCTCTCGGTAACGGGGTTCTTGGATGAGACCGTAGGTTTCAGAAGCTATGCAACATTTTCTAAATCAGGTACGATATTCATAAAAGGTGAAACTCCTGGTGTGATCACCCATAAGACTTACTGCTGGCAATTGTGAAAATGCTGCTATATCAACAGACATCAAAGACACAAATACCTGCTTTTAAAAAGGGTTACTATTTTTAGAACCAGAAAGTCTTTGAAAAAACAAATTAATCTGATTGACTCTGCTTTATATTACAGATGATTATTTGTTAGATTTTGAGATAACTTAATTTTACAATGAACAGAGCCCTCTGCAAAACGAAGAGGTGAAGGTTTTAGTCATTTATCTTCAAAGCTGTAAATAATCATTGTTTACATGGGTTAAAAATATTTCTCAGAATTATGATCCTATGAAATGACAGAAATGTCTGGTATCAATTACCTCATGAAGGAGATGTAATTTATGCTAATGAAATCTACTAGGTAGGAATGCATTTGTTACAGACTGTCACCCACTAATACGGATGAACAAGAAGTGGAAGAGAAAAATCACCTGAATTACTGCCACTAAATAGGTACAAGAATTCCATGCAGGCCAATGGTTTTTAAGTCTCACACGGAATTTATATGACTGATGAAACTGATGTATGGGAAGAAGACAGTTCCTTCTCTACAAGAAAAGCATGTGAGGACACACTGCCTCTGAGGATTATGAGACACAGAAAAACAGAGCAGGAGTTAACCATAAGAGCTGGAAGGGAGTCCTGCAAAATAGCAGGCAGTCATGCAAAATAGCAGCTTTCAGGTGGCAGATGCTTCCCTCTCCGAGTCAGAAAACACGGTGTTGAGGGATGTGCTTGCATCAGACACAGAACTAAAATTGTAGCACCCCCAGGGGGTCAGGAGCTGCACAAACCCAGCCCCATCTTTTGTGTCCTTGCTCCTGGTGCGTGTCCAGGAACCTCAGAGTCCCAGAAATGTGCTTGCAGTGTGCACCTGGCTAGCAAGACCACATCATCCACTGCATTTCACCTTTCAAATAGGGTGTATTGCTTCTCTTCCCATGACATTTTAGCTCTGCTGGAAAGGGCAGAATGGTGGCAAGAACTTGGCTCTTCACCTTTACAAGCTGGTGTGTGCACATAATCACTTGACTCAAGGAGCTGAGACTTTGGGAAAAGCACCAAATGTTTATGTGCCCTGAGATAAAACTGTGAGATTCAGCAGCAATGCTGCTTGGAGTGCCAGGAGCTGGTGGGTTGGGCACAAGAAGGTTTCTATTGACGCAGATTAATGTAATTAAGATGACAAGTCTGATACAACCCCAGATTTAAACTTCTAACCTGGAACTCCCTCAAGCCCCTTGTGAAGTTATGCTGAGGAAAGGGGAGTATTGGAGCTGCTGGGCTGATCTCCAAGAGGAGTTCTCCTGGGAGACAGATTTGTGGTGGAGCCAACATATACAGAGCAATGTACAGGAGTGAAATCAGCCTCAAGGATTTTTAAATTTGTTTGGTTATCCTCCTGACAGGATGAAAGTGCATTGCTTTTCAGACACCGGTGGCTCTTGGTGCTCCAGTTAAAAATTCTCATATGAAAACAGCAGATGGAAATGTCTGATTGTCATCAAATGGTACAGTCATGGGTGGGAACTAGTCACAGCCTGCAGAGTGGCTTTGGGAAGTGGCTGTGCTCAAGACAAGGCTCTCAGCTGCAGGTCCTGTACAGGCGGCTCAGGACATGGAACAGCTTAGCATCAAAGAGCTCTGCTTGGAGTAGAGCTGGATAGCTCTTGAATTATAAATGCATTAAAAATACCAAGCATTTTTCAGAATCATATTTCAGAATTTTTCAATCTATCAGCAGAATAGAAGAAGTGAAGAAAGATTTTGCAAGGTGTAGGGTAAAACAGAGCAGAGAGTAATAAAATACTACTTGTAAACGAGCCCAGTTGGAAAAAGAGGCTCTTTATGACAGCTTGCCGAGGCTGTAGTGTTTTGCAAAACTGTGTGATAAACTCCAAATAGCTTCTCTGCAAATCTCTGGAGGCAGAACTGAGCTAAGGCTGGCTGCTGTTGCTGCCACAGCTTTCAATGAATGAGCTCAAAATGGAACCTCTAGTGACAGTTCTGTCAAAGAATAACAATCAGATGCTCTCAACAACAACAACTTTAACATACATATTTTTGTAAGTATAAATGAACCTTAATGTGCTGGCTTCAAACAAAATGAAATGCTCAAAATTTTTAAGATGAGTGATTGGACTGTGAACAAAATAAAAACGTACTGCCTTTCCCCCCCTATTTAGATTGCAAAGCACGATTCTCACTAGAATTGTGTTGAGAACAGAATACAAAAATAGTTGGTGTTGGTGGGGAAAAAGACTGGAAAGGTAGCTCTGCCATCAGCTTCAGGAGGAAATGTCAGGGGAGTCACCATCACCCAACAGTTCAGGTGAACTGACTCCAGAAGGAAGGGCCTGAATGATTTTGCAAGCTCACAGCTTGGCAGAATGAAAATCATGTTATGGGGGACACACTTCAGACCTCAAAAATGAATCAACTAGAAATGGACTTAATCAGAGTCATATTAAGTCAAGTTATTAGCTCATTATATTATAGGTGTCTCTACAAATACCTGATTTCATAGCACCAATAAATTCCGCATTTGGACATTGCATTGTGTCCCCCTTTCCCAGCAAAATAAACCAGGATTGTCTGCCTCTGAAAAGCATGAAAAGCTCTTCAGGAATGGCTTGTGGTGCAGGTGAGGTGAATGTCCTCACTGAGTTATGTTGGGTAAAATAAGGGTTGTACTGCAAGTGACAGTCAGCTATGCCTGTGTGACTGTCAGTCCAGAGAGCTGCCCTGCCACCAAAGCACTGGCAGCTCTCTCACAGCCACGATGCAAGAGTTAACATTGCTGTGGAGGAAGCAAGGTGTCCTTTTGGGATTCTGCTCAGGTGTAGCTGCTTGTGCTGTCTCAAGGAGCTACTGCTATTGCCAAAGGAAAATTAAAACAAATCTGGCTTGGCTAATAAAAGGCTATGAGTATTAATGGCTTTTTCTCAAATTGCCAGGAAGTTTCAATCTCTGATGTGATAAAGACAGATTATGTACAGACCAGTCTTATCATGCTATTTTTAAATTTTGGTATGCTAAGAAATTGCAGTCATTTGCCCTGGTCTTCTGGCAGGGAGTGCAACAGTCACAGTAAGAATGTGATTGTTATTTTCAAGAGAGGAAAGAACAATTCTTAGGCTTTAAGGTTATTAGTCTGGACAGTAAAAAAAACAACACCACTTTACAGACACAGGTCTCAGAAGTGCTGAACATTCACAGATCAGTAAAATCAATAGCCTCTACTCAGGATAACTTAAATCTAGAACATACCAACATTCAGTGCAATTTAATACTAGCTTTTAATGATTATATGTATTTTGACAGAACTGCCAAGATATGTTGTTACAAATAGGAAATTCCTAACAGTGCCACACAGTGAAAAATAATCCACCCATACAAGGAAAATTATATTAACAAATGCTGCTAAGAGCAAACATATTTACAAACTAAAGCTGAGCAACAAACACATATACCAGATGTTACTGAAATATAGATAGTCTGAATTACTCAGCTGAAGTAGCTGAAATTCTACAGAAGACTTTTTTTAGAACAAGTATTTCATTATGGATATCCTAGTTCTTGAGCAAGTTGTCATGGAAGTCAGAACACAGTTTTGAAGTTGTCTTTAAGATCAGTGGCAAATAAAAGTTCAACAACTCTAGATAAATTTTCTCCTTCTTCTTTCACTTTGTAAGTAAGAAAGATTCTTCAGTCATACAGATAATAAAATGGAATAGTTGGAAGGCACTTCACACTGCCAAGTAATCACTTTCATCAAGAGGCAGGATTTTCTGTGAAGTGACAGAGGAAGGCCCTTCTTCTTTCTTCAGGCCAAGACTAACTAGCTGTTTCCCTTGCCTAAACCCCCTTATCTTTTCCACAGATCCATGTTTTCACAGCAGCTGAGCTAGTTGGAAGGTGCGCCCACACAGTCATTTTCATTTTTCGTTGTTGCACTTTTGCTCCCTGACATTCTCTGCTTACCTACAGTTGTCTGCAATTTTGTCTCATCCTCTGCCTCCAGCTTGGAGGAAGCATCATGCTTTCTTGGCAGCGAAACCCAAGCACAAAAGCAAGCCCAAGCTTTGCTCCCACAGTGCATCCACTTCCATCAAGCTCAAGGCATCTGGCTCTGGAGGCTCAGCTCTGAAGTGGCACAGCCATTTGTAGGGGTATTTGCATTGTCTGTACCAGGCGACTTCTATAAATTCTCTTTGCTCAGCTTTTATACGTAGGGCCTGTTTCTGAGACTGTCTCAATATTTCTTGTTGATATTTCTTTCAGTTCTTTGATGGCAAAAGTGAAAAATACAATTTTTTTATTAGAAAGAGTCAAATCAGAGAAACGGAGTCCCCAGCCAATTCCTGTAACATGTAAGGTTTTTTCCTGAGACAGGACGTGTTACTTCAGACTGGCAGAAATGCCTCACATGTGCTCAGCAGATGGGAGCCTGCTGATCTGTCCCTTGACACTGCACACCTCAGTGAACATGTACAACTCTTCCAGGCTTTTCACTTAACCAGAAAACAACTGAAATTGTAACTTTTTATGATTGTGTTCCACATGAGCTGGCAATGAGTCAGCATCAGCTTGTCTAGATCAGCAAGAAATCCAGAACCGTTGGGTTTTTGTTCTCTGATAGTTTTTACCACATCAAATGTTGTCTTCTTGTGCTTAAAGGTCCCATCAAAGCAAGTAGTGATATTTCTCAGAAAAAAAAAAAACAAAAAAAACAATGTGTTTTACTTATGAGGGAAAAGTTTTTTATTAGAATGTGTTCTCAACTATTTCTATTGTTCTCCTTTGGCTAATCAATGAAATTCAGTACATTTGCAGAATGCTCCTGGCATGAATCAAGCACCATTCCAGCAAGGCAGGCACCTTCCTGTAACATGTAAGGCTTTTTTTCCTGAGACAGGAAGTGTTACTTCAGACTGGCAGAAATGCCTCACATGTGCTCAGCAATGCACCTTCCTTACTGAGCAGAGATTGCCAGCAAAAGTCACTGTCCCCTGATCTCTGGGAGGCACAGCATGGAGATGGGGAAGGTGGGAGGTGCAGCAGGTGCTGCGGGGCTGATACAAGTTAACCACTAGAGTTATAACAACCCTTGAGAGAGCTATGAAAAGCTGGATTTAAAAGAGGATCACTTGTAAAACTGGGACATGGCTGACATTGGGGGACACTGGGACATGTTAACCAAGAACAGAAATGTCAAGGAAGTCAGCTGGCGGCTTTCTTCTCTGACCCTCCCGCTCGAATACAGAGGTGGTTTTGGACAGCTTGCCAGCTGGGTAATAAAAACTGTCACCATTAAAAATACACTAATATTTCTGCTGTAGCTTATCATAAGATGTTTCTTCAAGGATTCAGCAGGTGTCAGAACAGAAATGCACCAAAAGAGCAGAGGATCTCAGTGCTGGTAATTTGCCACCCTTGAGCCTGCAGAGGTGTTAGGGTGGAGAACTGAGGCAGTATGACACCATTACCAAATTTTGAAGAAGCTGGATTGTTTCTTACCCAATTCCCAGCTCTAGTGCCTGCCAGCCTTAGCAGGGAGAGCAGCTCAGCAGGGAGTGACTCAGCCATGCTGCTTGGAGCAATGAGCACAGGCACTCAGGTTCCCTGTGCCAATTGCCTTCACACAGTTGTGTCCACACTGCAGTGCCTCGTGGGCTCAGCTTTCTGCAGGCCCACATCAGATGTGCAGCTTCTCACGCCACTTTGCACTACCACAAAGGTATTTGAAGCAATTTGTCTCCTGATTTATTTGCACCATACCCTTCTTGTCAGCCTCCAATACTCTCAAGTGAGTTCTCCTCATTGCATTCCCGCTGCAAACACATTGCATGTTACTGGTTGCCACTGCTGCTGACACGACATGTGATACTATAGCCAGGACTCAGGATAGTTTACTCTCTGCCTGACAGTGCCACCAGCAGCTGTTAGAGTCCTGCAAGGAAAGGGGACACTGGTTTGGAGTATGTCTTTACAGGTCAAGGTTAAAGGGCACTGCATGCATACATTGTAGTGTCTATGTTCTCAAGCTGTGCTTTTTTCCAGATACCTCAGCCACCTCTTGCCCTGCCTGCTCCTAATTCCTCTTTCAGAGTCAACAATTCCCCTGAGACTGTATCACATTAAATCTGCCTCCTTAAGCAGCTGTCCTGCCTTCCGTGCTCCCTTGCCCAGTACAATAAAAATCCTTCAAAATCCTGTATGTATCCTGTCCTAAACCTTACAGTAACATTTCCATGTCATGGAAAGCTATTGCAGTCTGGCAGTTCCCTTCTCCCTGTGCCCTACACCTGGCCAGGCTTTTCTTTCCACTCTGAGGTACCCCTGTGCAAGCTCCCTGGTGTGGGCCCTGCATGTAGTCATCAAAAATCCAATAGAAACAAATTGCAAGATACCCCAGCTGGTGTCTGTGATAAATGATAAGAAAACCTTTAAGAATCCAGAGAGCATTCAGCTTCAACAGACCAAATATATTCATTCCCTTAGGAGCATTATAAAATACGGCCACTCTTGGCTTGCAGTAAGAACACAAGTAATTAGGAAATCTAGTGCCCGTAGGTACATTACATGCCAGCAGAGAAAGTGGCAGCAGCAGCAAGATGTAACCAAGGCAGGCTAACTAGGCTCTCTCAGGAGTCCAGAGAATATAATGGATCACTGTGTGTTTGGAGCCGATACAGATCAGCCCCTGGAACTGATACAAATCAGTCCTTTCCACCCAGACATTCAGGAAACAATTTTTTTGGCCTAATTTAGCACAAAAAATATATTCTAGTTTATAGCAGAACAACTTGATTAATAGAATATAAGTCAGATCTCTTCCTCCTCCCCCCCAACACACCCATGCAGACACCACTCCAAAATACATTCCTTAAGGTTTCTTATCTGCAAGCAGATGTCATTCTGAAGTGAACATGTCAGGCATCCTCATCCTTCTGAGCAAAGCAAGAGATGGCTGGCTGTCACATTCATATCTCTAGGAGTTCAGTTTACAATTCAAACACTCAAACACCCTCACTACATTACAGCAGCATTGTTAGTAAGACTGGGAGGACCTATAGTCCTGTCAAGATGTACCCAACCCAGAATTGCTTCCCATATCGCATTGTGTGCTCTTTCATGCACTGCCTGACTGAAGAAAAGCTGGGCAAAAGGCAGATGGGGGGATGCTTTCGTGTTTCTGCACTTGCTGCTTTTACTCCTCAGGGAGGCAGCTGAGGCAGGAGAGCAACCAGCAGGTAAGTGCAGGAGAGAGACGAGGGAATACGGTTGTCAGACTGTGGCTATGGGTTCTCCTGGGAAAACTGCTAAACTAAACTGCCATCTCCATTCCCTGAGGTCTGATGAGCTCAAAACTCGCAGCTGTATTCTCATAGCTGCTTTTGTGCCTCAGGAAAGCAAGTTGTAATTCTGCGGAAGTATCAGTGATAAATCTGCCCCATTACTCCCATTTCCTCTGGTCCTTCCGATGCTTCCCAGCCGATACGGCTCAGGAACGCCGTCTCACCAGAGCTCTGCCAGCAGAAGCGGGGAGAGGGACTGTGAGCACGAGCACCGAGTCTGGCAAAGAGCACGCTCTCTAACAGATGACTATGGGTTCTTTTACTCTGGTAATCATAATAATACATTTTATTTATATAGCACCTATTTGCATGGCAATAGGCGCAATATGTGTGTTTCAGTGAAATGAGACATGACAGCAAACAGATTAAAAACTACGATTCATCTTGAAATGAGGGAAAGCAATCAAATGAATCACAGAGCCAAGCACTGGTAAATCATTCTTAAAACAGCATAATAGCAAAACAAATGAAAAATACAGTGTACAATGCTTTTTCCTTGTCTGATGGCAAATACTGAGTGACATCGCTAAGCTTATACAGAAACAGAGCCTGGTTTACCATTAAATTTCATGGAAACCGTTAAAGAGGGAATTACGTAAGTGCAACTTCAGTTCTGCATTAGCTATGTGCTAACCCCAGTATACACATGGGTTTGAACCCTTGCAAAAACCATTATCTTCTAATCGTGGCATCGTTCATCATGTCACAAGAATAAATGAAATCTGTTTCCCCAACCTTTAAGCCCCTTCAATTTTAATGGATTTAAAATTGGAAAATAATAGAGAAGAGCCTATTAATATTCACACTCCATTTTCTCATATGGAATTCTTCAGCTTCCTCAGCCCTAATTAGTTTTTCTGAGGCTGTCAGTTGCAGGCAATATCAACACTCTAGTCATCTCTTCTGCCTTCTCCTCCCATGTCCTCACTCATATTTGTTATTCCTATCGTCCTCTTGCCAGTGTCAAGTATTCTCCATGTTCATTTCTCCTACTGACTCATCTTCCTGTAAAGAACCAAAAAAATGACGCAACAGTCTATGTAAAAATGAAAGAACCTTAACCTCAGGACATGGAAGAATCTGATTTTTTTTCCAGTGGGAGGGTCATGCATCTAATGCCCCATAAGATGCTGGTGGCTGGGTTGCAGGACCAGAGCAAGAGAAACTCTTCATTCATTCAAATTTCTAACTATTTGACTTCAGCTGCTCTGGGCTGATCACTTCAGAAGAAAGCTAGGCTTTTCCTTAGAATTTGCATCTTTAGACTTGTATGTTTCTGCATATTATGTTTCTCTACTGGCAAAGCTCTTCCCAACTTATTATGAGACATAAATATTTCAAATAAGCAGTGGAGTATAAGACTAGAAATCCTTCTGGCAGGTGACTGGATCTACCACGTATTAAAAGGTAGCAGACAGAGAAACATTTCTGTCAATTTAGAAAAGATATATTAAAACTCAAATTAGCAAGGCTGCCCTTTCCTGGACTTGTAAATGTATATATCTGGACATCAGGAAAAGGTATTAACACATGGTCAGCTTTTTACCCTGTTAGCAGCTGTCCAGCTATGGTTCAATCATGCTGCATAAAGCTGATGGCAAAACTGTCCTTGACATCATGTGTCAAAATGTTTAGTTATGATTTTAGTGTATATTCTCCAATTTCTTAGAAAGGAGAGAAAATATCAGCATGATTCAGGATATTTTAGGAAAACAATTCAAGTGTCTTAAGCCCCTGGGTGCTCTCTGTTCCTTGCCACTGCACTACTGTTAAATTAGGTTCTGACATAACACTCAATGGAAAGATGTGGGAGCCAATAAATAATGTGTGTAATTAAGCTGAGGCATTGAAATGTCTGTCTCTCCTCCTGAACTTGGCCCAGAGAGTGGGAGGCTGTGCTCTGTGATAAGCATTGTGCTCTGTGATAAACACCTGAGCTCCTAAAGTCAGTGTGGGGGCAGAGACGTTTGCTAGGAGAGGATTTGCAGCAGTAAACAGAGAGCAGGAAAGCACCTGATGGGAAATGCTCTGGCCATGCACCAGTCTTTCTGACCACATGCTCGCATCCCTTGCCCAGGTTTCTCTAGCTGTTTTACAGGAACATGAGCAGCACCTGGTATTTTAAAACAAGACAGAGGCACCAGGAAGAAAACAATTTGTGGAGAGGAAAGTCTTAGTTGAAAGAACCCAGCTAAAAATGCTCACTGTGAGTTCTCAGTCAAGATGTAGGAAGACTTCATTGGTCATTTTCAGCAAAGCTGAATCAAAGCCCAAGCTGGCTGAGCTCAGGGGTGCAGTCGTAGAGCTGTCAGCTGGTACCTACTCCCTTGGGGCACAGAATGATGCACATTTCATCTGCAGATGTTTGTGTGGACCAAGGACCTGCAAACTGTCAAATGCAAATAGATGTTTGCAGTGCTGCTGCACAGACATGATTGCAGCGCTCCTCCCTCTCCAGCCCTACAAGCACTGTGCTGCTGGCATCTTATCTGAGAAGAATACTCTGCTCTGGTGCAATCACTTTTTTTTTTTTCCCAGCGTTTTGCAAACCCAGTAGACTCATTTCTGACAATGTTCAGCAGACCCCCAATTTGGAAAATATTTTTGAAGAAGCCTGTAAGAAATACGGTGTGACTAGGTGGAATCTTAGTTTAAGCAGTCTGTTGTGTGATTGTTTTCAAGCATTTTTCAGCACAAAAGCACTCACCATCTGCCTGTAAGCTCCTGCTGAGTCTCAAAGGGTTCTTCTTTGAGGTGTCCTTGAGTAAGGAGCTGCTGTGTTAAAGCAAGGGTTAACTGTTCAAAAGATCAGTTTAAGCAAGACACAATTCAAGCTAACCTAATGATTACACTTGGGTCAAAATCATCATATGTAGTAGGACTGAAGAAGCAGAAGGAAGAGCATAGTGTATGGAGATATTTATAACTCTTCTTTTTGACTGACATTAATTAACTTGCCAACTGGACTAACTCACAATGAATCAACATCCTGCAGAATTGCAATGTTCCACCCAAAGTGGGAATATACTTTGCTACTGAGCTGTCAAACACATATTTATAAAACACCATGATGCTGGAAAGTGGTTCTGCAGTGTGAAGCAGTGCAGTTATGAGCTATACATCTCAGCTCCAGTATCATATTTTTTTTACTCATTTGGTTATTTTAACGCTTTTGCCTTTATATTTGTCTTTCAAAAAGTAGCAAGGCACAACAAAAAACATATATTAGAAAAAATTGTAAGGAACACCTTGGTATATGTTTTTGTCACAGTAATGCTATTTGGTGCTACTGAAATGTATAGAGAATAAGTAATATTACTATTCAAATATGCTGGCTTAGGATACCATAGTAAGGAATAAAAGTCAATGTTTTGACCACAACACTCATTCTACATTTCCATATTAAAACTACAGGAACATTTTGAAAAAATTTAACAGACTAATTTGAAAATTAAACATAGGCATTGTTCATTTGGTATTTTGCCCATTTTTTATTACCTACCAGAATCTACATAGTTGTTTAATTGGAATGTCTGTCTTAATCACCAGTATTTTGATTCCTGAAAGAGAGCATCAATTGTGTGTTATTAAGATTCAGGTTATTTTGGAAGGAGCAAGATAATTACAGGTCAGTCCTGCCTTCAGTTACCTATCATAATTTAAAACTGTTAATTCTGATTTCCACTGATGAAAAGCAGTTAAAAAATTTTTGGAGACAATACTTCTTAAATAGGAAAGATTATTTTAGAGCAGATATATTTTATATAAAATATTTATGGTAGAAATTCATTTCCTGATCCTGAAAAATGGATGGAGTTTGAATCTCCTACTGAATTTGATGGAAATTTTGTGACTCTGTGAGTCTGTGACTCTGTGGATTAGGCCTCTAGCAGAATTAGAGGGGAACACAGTGTGTAGAAGCTTTTGGATGCTGTTCATCTTATCTACCTTGAATATTGCCAGCTTTCAAGGTTTCATAAGATGTATGATAAAAACAGAAGTATTAGAACCATGTTTTGGCTGCCAAAGTTATTGGTGAAATTTGATAAAAGACATTTGAAACATGGTAAAAACTATTTCAGGTTATCAATAAAAAAGGCAAGAAACAGATAATGTCCATGTGCCATGTTCTTCATGTCTCAAAATCTTCTAAGTGCTCTTCTCTACTTAGGGTAGCTTTCAGCTCTCTAGAGTATAAATGAAGCATCCTCTTGCTGAAAACAATGTTCTATTTTGTCAATTAATAACATCTGTAAACACCTACATTTAATGACAACTACAATTAATTTTCAGCTTCAAAACAGAATTTGTGATTTTCACTGTGAGAACAATGACAAGAATGTGAAGATGATGAAAAATGCAATCTATTTTGCCCATACATTTTTAATAAATGAAGTACATATTACAGTGAGCTATTTTTATTGTTTTTTTCATCTGTGATGTTGTAGTGTGTAGGTACAAAATCCATCAAGATAATACATTAATGTTTAACAGTTAGCACATCAAACTCTGCTCTGAATAAACAGAGATGCTCTTTTACTAACTTGATTCTATTCTCTCCAACATTCTTTATACTGTCAGAACTTATTTACTTCACTCTATTTTTGAAGCACTAATGTAATCTTTTTTTAATGCACTAGAAAACTCAAAAGCCTTGCCATACTTTTAAGTTATCACAACTTACAAGTTTGGGATAATTTATCATTATATGCTCATTAAGATCTGATAAAGTACTAGACACAAATATTCCTTGCCACTGCACTACTGTTAAAAGTTTATACACTAAACAAAAGAAATATGTATTGAGACCAATAGAATAGTGGGCAGATTTAGAACATTTCTAAATTAATCTGTTCTGGCTTAATAGTTTTTCCTTTTTTCCCAGTATCTGTAGAAGTTGTGGCAATGTAATTCTGAACTCTGCTAAGACTGACTGAATTGTGACTGGATGAGGAAACCTCAATGCATTGAGTTGAAACTGCTGTCATTGTTAGATACCCACTAACTGTCCATAGACAGGACACTTGAGACACTTGAGAAGCTTTGTGAGGTGTCAGTAGACAGTTCTTAGTGTTGCCCCTTCTGAAGAAAAGCCAAAGAGCTCAGGGAGAAGGCCTTGCAGGAGCTAATCTTTGAGGCCACAGAAGCTCTTGGTGAGAAATGCATCAGCTGGCTCAGCTGACTCAACCGCTCCGTTACTTCTGTCCTATCATCTGGGAAGAACGAGAATACCTCAACAGCAAAGCTCCATGGAAAGTCTGGAGAGAGCTTTCCTATCCAGCTGGCTATCCATTTGTTTCTCTATCCCTAGCTCATGGCTGAAGTATTTATGCACTAGTCTAGCTGGTTTATTATGGGAGGTAGAGGTTGCAATGGCAGTCATTTCAATGCCAACAAGTAGGCATATGAAGTCCACCAGATGACATCGAGTATGTGAGACATCTGTGTAGAAATGACAGTGAAGATGAAGGAAAATCTAGAAGAGGCTGGCACCTTCTGGAGAGACAGCTGGACACCACGCAGGCTGCCTGCAGTGTCAAAAATGTCTTAGTTTAGGCAAGATTCCTACCTCATCTGACTCACAACTTTCCATGAAGTTCTGTGTCATCAGGGAGAAATGCCATAATTTGCCAGTTCTCCCAACATGTATGGGACACAGTGTTCTCATCCATTTTTTAGGCCAAAAGCAGTCATTATGTTCTCAGTGAAATGCAGCATGTTTCACTCCATAATATACTGCAGAAAGACACAAGATGCCATGTTTTAATGGCCTATTAAAATGCACCTACTGTGCTTCAAAAAGATCCAGATTGGGAAACTTCAGCTACCCAAAACTGTACTAATGGTCAAGCAACACATGCCTTATTGTGTGCTATTCCTATAGTAATTTTGTTCTGTAATATTTATCATTAAACACCCATTTTAATGAAATCTATTTCAATGGGTTCATACTCCTATTTATGGAAAAAATAGATTTCTATAAAAGGAGAGGGCTTCTAGTGCACTCTATAACGATATTTTAAAGCTGTCATTTTAAAATAGTACCCTGGAAATGTAAGTGATAATCAGAAATCATATTTGCTGGGCAAAGATTTCTGTTAAATAGAAATCAAACTCAAGTGTTTAGTTTAGATGATTGCAAATTTGCTCTTGGTGATTAATACAGCACTAAAAAGGTAGGATTTTCTCAACATTCCTTTTCCCTTATGCAGAGGTAAAAAGGTCATGCCACAGAAGACACATGTACAAAACCATATGCTCCCTTCTGCTTCCCTGAGTGGAAGAGGGAAGACAGCTGCATATTGTGGCAACAGGGTGGATCCCAGTAGGGACTGACAGCCCTGCACTGGCTTTTAGTTCAAGATAGAAATACTTCTCTTATCCTGGAAGGGCTAATTTATGTCATACTCCCTATGATGATTTTGACACTCCTTTCTTCCCAAAGTTGGTCTTACTCCTGAGACTGTTGAAGGGCACAGCAAAGGGCTGTGTTTGGTCTAAGTGGCAGAGGTCAGCCTTCACCACTGGGGAAAGAATGTGAACCTTGGATGCACTCAAACTTCTAAGAACTTATTTCATTTTTTTTTTTTTAGATCTGATACCTGCATTTGGAGTTTGGCATAGTAAGCCTGATTTTGACATTGACTGCTTTGCATTTAATTAAATGCAATTAATTTCCAGCTTGAGGAACAAGCATTTTAAGCTGTCACACAACCTCAACCACTGGCTTTACCAGTGTGTGTAAACATGAACTCTTGCAAGCAATGGTACTGGTGATTTGAGAGTGGATGCACCTGTAGAACGGTTGTACCTGGCCTTGCTATAAGTCACTTTTGTCCTGCCTTTGAGCCTTGTCTTGTATTCTTCAGACACAGATAGGAATCTAGATGAGATATAAATTCAGAAACCTGAAACAACAATCAGATTTTGTGATTAAAAGAAATCACATGACTTTGTGACCTGGCCAAATTCTGTGTACAACACCTTCAAAAATTCAGTCTAGAGCTGAATGTTATTTCTTCTCTTAATTTTTTTTTTTTTCTGAAACAGATGTGCACTGTAGAATATCAATGGCATGTCCTCTTTCTTTCTCCCTTCCCCCCTCCAGATTCCAGTGTTTGACTAATAGACAAATAGGTAGTATCACTGAAAAACATGTATGAGAGTTTATAAAGTATTTTGGACCATAGAAGGTTGAAGTCCAATACACTACAAGGCTGCAGGCATCTACCACTATTATTTACCTTTGTTTTGAGTAATCATATGCCTGGGAAACTACTGCTGCTAACTTTCAATTTTGATCAAAGACTTATTTAATTTTTGTTTGCTTTGGGTTTTTTTTCTTTAATGAGTAACTAGATAGGAAAAAGTGCTATTAAAAATCTGTGTCAGTCTGTCAATAGAAAAAATAAGGGATTTTTAGCCTTGTCTGACAGGACTAATCAGGCATTGCTGCTTCTAAATTTTGCTTTAAAGAAGAGTCCTGAATGTCACACCATTTGATTTTTAGTAAAATATTAAAGAAGTAGAGAAGAAGCCCTGTGATGTGTACACAGCTTTTGAAAGGTATAAAAATGCTCTAGAACACCAAAAAAACAATGAACAGAAAGTCAACCCTGCCAGCTGCTTTTGTCCTGTGAGAAGCATGAAGTAACTAGCCTGTACTTCCTCTTTGGCAGGTGCAGCCCCATATTAGTCAGCTTGCTCTCAGTTACCTCCTCTGCCAGAAATTTGTCTGATGCAAAGGAAATGAGAGTTTTTTCTGTAGCTCCCACAGACAGATTGTTATCGTACAACTCCATACATCTGTATTCTAACCATCCCCATTCACCAAAGTAAACTGCACAAAGAGGTTCAGGAGGCCATATTTTCCTTTGGCTTTCCGAAATCCACTCCACAGCAAAATTGATATTTTGACTGGACATAGAACAAAAGGATGCCATTAGTCCTGCAAGACAATTTTTTTCAATTGATAAGCAATTTTGTGGAAGAAATTAAATGCAAGAACAAAAAATACAAATTTGGGTTCTGTTTAGACCATGCAGTACAAGTAATTAGTCTTTAAATGGAGATATTGTGTTACATGTGCTTACAGTAAATTATTTTTTTTAAAGCCTGGTTTGCTGTAGTGCCCATAATTAGATTTCTTTCAAATACTTTTAGGACTTTTAGGATTGGCTCAAGTCTTAAAATTACATATTATAGTCTTACAAGCATTTGAAAATTAAAGAGGAAATGGAAGTTATGTAAGATCAATACTGGCAGAACAATTCCTGAATTGCTCTTCCCACGGTATCATATTTGTCATAAGAATTTGATCTATAAATATGGTTCTAAGTAAAATGAGTACCTTCTAAAAAGAAAAATACCTAATCAGCGGTTATCTTCCTCATTGTTCTCCTTTCCAATCCATGTATCTTTTAAAAAGTACCTCCTATTTTGTTCTTCATACTTGGTCTTTATTCTCTCATTCAGACAGCAAAGTCTCTTCTGATGCTGCTGTCATCTTTGCCAGACTGACCTGTGGGTTCTGTTAAATGAATTTGCTATGGCAGATAGCAGGGAACAGGCAGCAGTGCTTCCTACTGACACTGTTTATCTTCTACTAGATTTTCACTGGAGACACAATTTTTTGCTGACATCCCATTGAGCTGGAGACATGAATAGCAGTGTATTTTGTCTTGAGAAGATTTGGAGCCAAAGAATTTGGGAAAAGAGGTGTCTTTTGTAGCCAGAGCTACAGGTACTTTTGTAGCTACAGAGTAACAACAATTTAGGGAAGAGGACCTTTCTGTAGAAGCTGCTAATTTAAAGTTAGTTTTTCTGTTGTAAGGGATGGTTCTTTCTGCACTCAGCTGAATATTAATTTGAAGCATGAGGATACAGTGCCTCTCTGGCAACAATTTCTGTAAGAAGAACACTGTTAGGAAATGAGATGAGTCTACTCATGTAGGCTGCTGAGCTGTGGCTTTTCTGATATGGTTAGGTTCACAGATAATTTTATTCCCTGGAGTTTATTTGAAGTTTTTAATTAAAATCATCTTCATTGGTTCTCTGATTTTATTGAATGTGACAAAAATTTCTTGGGACTTGATTTTTCTTTAAACTACAGTCCCTTTACAACTATCATATAGTGTAAAATATTTTTCAAGTGTGTGTAAATTACATCATTTCAGCAATGTAAAGGAAACCTTTGGGAAAATGAGAACGTCTGTATTATGTTTTTCTGGAATTTCATCTTTGTGTGCCTGGACTGAAGACAAGATGGTGAAATAGGAGAATTTCTATGTTTTTCTTTAAAGAAATTATTTTCAGATATGAGTATCTTGTCAAGACATCTCATATGCATTATTCTCACAATCTTGTCATTCTTCTCTTTCAATTTGGGGCCCCCCTTCTTCAGGAGGCTATGGAGACTATGGAAAGGGAAAAAAACTAAGACATGTTCTCATGGCCAAAAAAGACTCCAAGTATGCAAGCTTTCTTCCTAAAGCAGAGAAACCAAAAGTACACAGTTGGTGAGGCCAGGAGGAGAGCAAACAGTGGGGAGTACAGAACTACAGCCAGCTTGTTGCTGCATAGCTGGGCAGTTGTGGCTTGGATTCTGGTCCATGTTCCCAGTATAATTTAAGATTTATCATTGTATTGAATAACCCATACATACCAGAACTTTATTCACTGTAGAAATGGTTTCTGTGAACTCATTGAGTCACTGTATCATTGAGTAATTCAGATAGGAAGGGAACCCCAGGGGTCTCTAGCTCAACCTGATGGTCCAAGAAAGCACAACTGTGAGAGCACACTGGGTTGCTCCAGGCTTTTATCCATCTGAATCTTTAAAACCTCCAGGGATGGAGAATGTATGACTTATTTTGGCAAACATTTCTACTGCTTCCTGTTGTGAAACAGGTTTTCTTTGCCTACAGACTGAATTTCCTTTGGTTTAATTTTATCTATTTTTTCTTATCCTTAAGTCATGCACCACTGAGGAGCCTGGCTCCATCTCCCCAGTAACCCTCCTTGCAGACACTGCCAGACTAGTGTCATGTCCCCTTCAAAGCCATCCCTTCTTCAGATTGAACAAGCCCAGCTCCATCAGCTTCTCCTCACTGGCCAAGTGCTCCAGCCTCCAACCATCTTGGTAGCCCTCTGCTGAACCTGGTTCTCTTCATTCAATGTCTTTCCCCTAGTGAGGGTCCCAAAGCCCCCCAAGTGGGTGCAGTATTTAAATGTGGTCTAACAAAAATAATGGGGCAATAATATACTGACTTTCCTCCTATATTAAAAAAGCTTTGGTTTCTGTTGATCTTTTTTTGCTGCCAGAGGACACCGCTGGCTCATGTTCAGCTTTCTGTCTACCAACACCCCCTGGGCCTTTTCAGAACAGCTGCTGCCCAACCTGAATTTTCCTGAATCTTCCCCCAGCCTGAATCAGTGTAAGGAGCTGGTCTACCTCTGATGCAGGACTCAGCTTTTGTCCTTGCTGAATTTCATGAGGTTTGTGAATGCAAAGGTCTTCCTGGAGGGCAGCCCTCCCACCCAGCATTTTAATTGTATCTCATCCTGCTCTCAGGTGTAAATCCATTGAGCAACCATCACTGTGACATTTCCTCCAGGTCATTGTTAATGATGTGGAACAGGACATGTTCCAGAACTGACCCTTGTGGTTCTCCATTTCTCTTGTTCTTGCTACTGTCCCCATGGTCCACTAACCACTGCCCTCTTGGCCTGACCATCCAATCCAAGTGGTTGTCTGCTCATCCAGACTGAAGCCCATGAACTTAGGTAAAAGGACATTGTCAGAGGCAGTGTCAGAAATCTTGCTGTAGTCTATTAAGGTATTTTCTGCCTTGCTTAGGTCTTGACATCTATAAATCTGGCCATTTTACCATAGAAAATTTTCAGGCTGGTTAGACATAATTTACTCTTTGTAAATCCATGGTAACTCTTTTTGGTCACCTTCTCCATGTGTTTAGAAATGTGTTCTGAGAGGACTTGCTCCAGGACATTACCAGTTACCTAAATGAGTCTGGCCATCCAGTAGTTTCCCAAATCCTCCCATTGGACTTTTCTGAAGATGAGTATAAATTTGTCCTTTTTTCTGCTGTCAAGGACCTTCTTTGATCTCTATTACTTTTCAAACATTGCAGAGAGCAGCCTTGTAAAGACACCAGCCAACCCACTCAGCTCTTTCAGGTTCAAACCATCTGGGTTGCATGAGCTGAGTTCTTGCAAGTAATCCCTGTCATGATTTTCATCTACTGCTGGTACTTCTCTTTTTCCTTGCACAAAAGCCTAGGAGACCTTGCTAGTGAAGAAGGAAGGAAAAAAAGCATAGAACACCTAAAACAGCTGTCTGCTGTCACTAAATCACCCCAGTTATTCAGTAACAGAACATTAGCGTGGTTCAGCTCTATGGATTATTTGTGCCCAACTATATTCAGAAGGATACTGTAGACAGTAGATCCTTTAGTGAACTTGTTACTGAGACTCAAGGAGGAAACAAAAAATTTATTTTTGATTCAATTTAATTTAGCTAAGCCTTTTACAGCTCACGGCCACACATTCTAGTGAAAGAAAGGGGTTGGATATTCTTTATATAAGAAAGATAAGCACTTTTGCAGCCTGTGAAGAAGTCTTGAAATGGTCTTTATGTAAGCTGTTCTTACATATTTAGATTTTTTTGTCATTTAGCCCAAATTTCAAGATGGGGATGAGGTTGTGTTTTGGTGGCTTTTTTTCCCTGCTCTGAATAGTGTGTAGGCTGAGAGTTAAGAATGCATATAGGTTGTGCACAGGGATAAAGTATAGGTCACCTGAAAATAATTAGCACTTCTGAAGTAACTGTCTTTGTGTTTGAAGTTTAGCTCATAAAAAGAGACTTGTTTTCATAATATGGGTTTTTAAAGAATGTTGTTCTGCTGCCATGCTTACTCCACCTTGTGAGGAAAAAACCCCACCAACTCATAAAGAGTATCACATAGAGAAATAAATTTTGCAGAAAAAATAGCTAAATATTTTCAATTGCATCTAATATAATTTCTTGGATGCACACACTGATGGGATATAAAATACAAGTATACACACAGAACACCTACAACAATATGTTCAGGCAATTAAAGAAAATGAAGGGCACTTCCCAAATGAAATACTCAAAAAAAATATGTCATTTCAGCTCCTAGCTAAAAACCCATCATCGTTTGGGACTATATCTTTCTGCCCACACTGCTGCAAAGATGCAAATTCTGTAACCTTACTGACCTAATGAGAGGGAAATGTGCACTTGCAAACTGCAACAGCGTAATCAATGTGATTCCTGTGTCCAGTCAGTGACAGCTGTTTTTGAGTTGGGCTAGCAGTCACAGGTGGAAGAGTTTTTGACAGATTTCAGACAGTAATGTACTTAGGTAATCATGTTTCAGGGAATAAAAAAAGAACAACACCCAAGAATTGTAATTCTAAAACTCTGTTAGTGTGGAGGAGCAGAAACAGCACAAGAAAATATTGCTCTTTTCTCTGTTGGGTCAAGTACAGCCTCTGTTCTCTGATAATGGCAAAATCTTGCTGCTTCAGAAGGCTGTACCTATGCTCCCAAATAATAACATTGCTAATTGTATAGTGTTGTATACAGTGGAAAGATTTTTCCTGACCCCGCAGGGAGCAAGTGCTGTGAAGCATGAGATTTGATTAGCCTTATTATCTTAGCCTGCCCAGTTACCAATGTTGTAAGCTGCCATGAAATTATCCACCCCTTTTAAAAAGAAAGCCATACTATTTGTCTTCATTATCTCCTTCTATGGAGTTGAATTCCACATGCATACAGACCTCAGTGATGAAAATAGCACAGGAATTACACGTGTAGCCTTTTAACTCTGTAGGCACTGTTTTCTTTTATTCTTTCAAACCACCTTTCCACGTAAATCAACATTCTCCTAAATATCATGGGTTTAATCACCTGCTCCTGAAAGAAAACAGGTTTAATTTTACTGTCAATATTTGTAATTACCTATGAGTTACTCTGGAGCAACTCATAACTTGGAAAATGGTGCAATTTCTTTGAAATGTTGCTAAGATTGTATTTGCTGGATATTTTTTCAAAATGTTCTATGATGTCTTGCATACAGAAATGAAAACAAACTACACACAAAAATTAAATTAAAATAAGGATAATGATAATGATAATGATAATTAAAAATTCCCTAGCTCATTTATTTGGCACAAAAAAACTTAGTAAAAAATATTTTGGATGGCATGTAAATGCATACATACAATTTTCCCATGTATGATGATAAACAAGTTATCATCATAAGATTTCTAAATTAGTGATAAATACAGCAAAGCAACTTCATTGTCTTAAGTTTTTCAGATTATGAAGACAGCATATTTTGGTGGTTATCAAATAAACAAGCAGTCTAAAGTTAGGTCTATCTTAAGACTGATCATAATAAATGATTATCCAAATTAAACACTGCTTAACGTAAGCGTATGGAACTGGACTTGCAGAGCATGCCAGCAATGAGCTCAAAATCTCCTTTAAAAAAAATACACCACCCCGAAGTCCTTCACTCAACACCAGTTTGCCACAAGTATGGAAAGCAGAATGAACTCCAAGAAGTACCTCCTCTGTGGGTACAGCTGTTTCATTTTGTCATTAAAATAGTAATCAGAAAAGTGATAGAGAATATGGAATTCAGACCCAGAGTTCTGCAGAGAATAAGACAATTTCAGCCCAGTTGACACCAACCAGGGGATAACCTCTCCACTATTGTGGCAGTGCTGTGGTGATTACGGGTCTTGTTTTCCATGGGTACAATGCAGAGCTATAATGGGACTGAAAACCACATCCTCCTTTCCACATTCTGTATACTGGAATGTCTGCTCCTCTAACTCCTCTAACATCAGGGTAAGAGCTCTAGCAAAACGAGAAGACTCCAGAGGAAGACCTCTACATTGCTGCTTGTAGCATCAGCAGAGAACAGTCAGAATGTTAGCCACCCTAGTCCCTGCAGTATTACAGAAAGGAGCATAAGATTTCATATCAAAAGTGCTCAAATGATATCTGTATCATCAAAGGCTGAGTTCAAAGCTCTGAGGAGTCATAAACTACAGTTCCAGTGAATATGAATCAATCAGCTCAAAAGTGTCAAGGGCTGGGGCTGCCCTCCCATACAGTCCTTATGCTGCCTGAATCCTGTGGCTAGAGAGACTGAGATAATCCCTGGCATAAAGAAACTCGGTTTTGGCATTCTTCTAACCTATGCCTGGCTGCCCATGATCGCTAGCCAGAAATTGCTGGGACATAAGTCAGCCCTGGTCAGGTCCTGTCTTCTCTGCCACAAACTGGGAACAGGGTGAGGCTTGGCTGAAGTGCAGTAATTGTCCATTAAATGGACAAAAGATATTTACGGTTGTTTTTGCTCTGTGGGAATGGTTCAAAGCTCTCGGATTGAACACCACCAGAAGGGTCCTAAGGACCATCCTTGTACGGGGGATTTCTGTGATGAGAACATGCAAATGTAAGTAGCAGAAAGCCCAAAGGATATGATAATTCCTGACACAGGGTAAACATAAATTTCTCAGTTCTTCTCTAAAACAATACATCTCTATTTCTTCCTTGACCCTAATAGATCAAATGGATTAAATAGTGGGCAAAAAATGGTGTGTGAGCATTTGGGACACATTCCCTAAAGGATTTTAATAGCTGAATAGCAGCTGTAGGGGCCAGAATGGAAGATGCTCAAAAGACTATGGAGCAATCAAAGTACTTTGTGTTAAGATATTTCTGCTGCAGCCAAAAATGGGCTCTTGTATTGCACAGGTTTGGATTCAAACTCTGAGCTGAACTGTGATAAGGAACCTCTAAGTTTTGCAGTGATGTAATTTTCATTGGCCACGAAGGTAAAGTCAGGATACCATGAAAGATGTCAGCATAAATTGCTACAACCCTTTCTCCTTAATAGAATAGCGTTCAGTTTTCACAAATACAGAAACTGTGAGAAAAGAAGTCAACAAGATGTAGAGTTGTGAAATACAGGATGAGATGGCATTTATGTGTTTTTGTGGCTCTGGTTCAATTAGAACATCACAAAAAAATAAATTACAGGCAAAGAAGAGAAAATGACCTAAAGTTATTTTTTCTGGGGAGTGAGGGTTTTTTATGCCTGTCAGTTTTTCCATCATAGCTGCAGGGGTTCAAACACAAAAAGGGTGATATAGGTCATTATGTTGTCTAGAATCCCTCATGCCATTTTAAGTTTCCTTTCAGTTTAACAAGGAAAAGGTAACTGTTTGTGAAGCAATTTACCAAAAATATGTTCAATTTGGACTTTTTACGGAGAAATTGCAGGAGGGCTGTAAGCTCTTTCGACCTGGGGATGTATAATTCCACATGCCTATGAAGCTCTCAGCACAGGGTAGCTACTGTAATTTGAAGAGTAAGTAAAAATAATTCCTAAAGGAAGTTTACACACTGTTTTCCTAAGATGAGGTGCACAGGATCTCATTTACTTGATGCAATTTTATTGGACAATCTGAGAGAGGTTTCTCACCTGCTGTCTGCTGTTCCACAGTTTCTGCAATTATGCCGATCATAAATACCAGCTACTTTTTTTGATGGTGGTGGTGATAGAAATCAGTTTAGCCATTATCTGGTAGGAAAGCAGGATCTGAACCCACTAAGATGAAAATGGGTAACTAGCAGATTTTATGTTAGAGCTCTGCCTCCTCATAGCTCTGGCTTTTCCTTTTCCTCAATGGGTCCCAAAGAAAAAGCCAGCGTGACAGCTTGTAATGAAGGTTTACCTTATGTCACACCGGGCTACCAGGTATTCTTAAAACAGCATAGTTATACAGATTGCAATAAAGTGTATGCTTGGATTCAAAAATTTCCAGGAAAGTCGGTATGAAGAGGAATAAGGGAAGAAGTGAAGGAAAACAAGCTGAGGAATGACAGATTGTTTTGGATATGAGCATTTCGTTTCTGGAGCAAATTTTACCCTTAGGTGAAAACCAAAAAATCCAGTTTTAGTTAGCATGAATTCTGCATGCAGGACTGACCGTGCACAATCCAAATTTCCCTAAGTCCACAAGTATTCAAAGGTGAGAACCTCCCTTGAAACAAAAAGGGAGAGCTGCTCTGTAATCGTTGCTCAAAACAAACGAAATGTTTAAATAGTGACCAGAAGTGCGGAGAAATCGCTTTCCCAGCGTTATTTCCATTTAAGTGGTCTTGCAGGTTATTGGCATCAGGGGAAACTCCCCACTTTCCCTTTCCCCTCTGAAATGTGTGACTCCTCTGCTAGCATTTCCCGCACTCGGCGACTGAGCAGGCAGCGCCACGTGTTCCCTCCCGGGACACGGGACCGGGTCCCGGACTCGAACCGGGGGGAGCCCGAATCCCGTCCGGGAGCGCCGGCGGGGACGCGGCGAGAGGACCGGGGCACGCTCGCACACGGGCACGCTGGCTCCCTCCTCACTGGCTCAGCACCCACGGCGGCCCCCACGCACGCGGGCTCTGACACGAACACGCGCGTGTCCCCACACGGCCCCGCGCCGCCCCCCACCGCCGCGCCGCACACGCACGCGCCTGCACGCGCTGTGACACGCGCAGTCACGCGCACTCGCACACACTCGCTCTCTCACACCCGCCGGCCCCTCTCGCCCCCTCACACTCGCACTGTCACTCGCACTCACACTCACTCACGCTCTCACTCTCACGGCGCGGGCGGGTGAGGCAAAGGCGCGCGCGCTCCCTCCGGGCGGGTGCGGGGGAGGCGCTCGCGCGCCACTGCCGCGGAGGCCGCGCGCGCGCGCGCGCGCGCTCGCCGGGAGTGGGCGGGGCCGAGCAGCGGCGGCGGGAGCGCGTGCCACAGCCACGCCGGCGGCGCGCGCCGAGGCGGGCGCAGAGCGGCGGCACCTCCGGCTCGCGCCGTGCCCCCGGCAGCCCCGCGCGCCCGGGATCGTCCATGGGGCCGACGGGCGCCCGCTGAGGGAGGAGGGGACGGGGAGCGGCGGGAGTCGGTGCCGGCCGGTGAGTTCCCGTACCGGCAGGGAGGTCGCGTGCGCGGGGAGGGGGAGGAGGGAGGGTTCGCCCGCCCGGCTCCTCGCTTCTCTCGTCCCTCCCAGCCGGCGGGGAAATGGTGGTGGGTGGGAGGCGGGGTCCCGCGGCCATCCCGGCCGAGCCCCTCGAGCCGGCGGCGGGAGCGGAGGCGCCGCGTGTGCGTGCGGCGTGAGGCGGGAAGAGCCGTCCGCAGGTAGCGGGGCCGGGCGGGCCTGCAGGGGAGCGAACATGGCAGCGCCCAGTCCGGGCAGAGGGATTCTTGCCCCTGGAGCGGGGATTAACCCTCCTCCTCCCGCCTCCGGATGCGTCCCTGCGAGACTCGCGCTTCATCTGCCGCTCCGGATTATCCACCCGCCCACCCCCTTTCCCGGTATTTTCTCTCCTCCTGGAGATTATCAGGTTTCCCGCCCCTCCCTCTCCGGGATCCTCCACCTCCCCCCTCCGAGGGGATTATCTTCCCCCTTTGCCGGATTATCCCCCCAGTTCGCTGACCCTCCCTCCGCGTTTATGCTCCGCCGCAGCCTCGCCTCTCGGGGATTATCTCCGCTCCCTTTGGGGTGATTCTTCCTCTCCTGATCTCTGCCCCGGCCTTTCTTTGCCTATTTTCTACCTGAGGAAGTCAGCCCTCCCTTTCCGTCTGTCTCTGACTGGGGAAAGGGGCGAAAATGTGGTTGTGATAAGGTGGGCAGGAGTTTCCAGCAGTGCTGTCATCTCCTCGGTCGTTGCACGAGTACTACAGGCAAGTGGATGTAGCTGTAGGAGAGGAGGCAGCAGGGATGGATGTGCGGAGCTTGGACCAGAGTTCAGCCTGTGGCGTTGTGCTCCATACGCAGGAAAATATCTGCACCCTTCCTGCGATGTTACATCTGATGGAGATGAAGGAGAGCCGACCTGGATCAGTGCTTTAAAAAAACGTGCATGGGTGCTGGGTGGTAGAGGCTGCACGGCAAAAAAGCCCAGCAGCCCCTGAGTTTCTTTGAGGAAGGTGCAATGTACAGTAGTAGCGTTGTGGGTGGGAAAGTGCTTGGATGACATTGCTGCTGTCCGGGGGTCAAAGCTGGCTTGGATAGCCTCTGTCTTGGCTTGAAAGGCAGCTGGCTTAGGCTGTTGCTTGGTGTTGAGGAGGAAGCGGACCGGTATCTTTTGCTGAAGCTCTGATGCAGTTCATTGCTGTCAGCTTGCTGGCTGAGGAATAATGTGTGAGTTCCTAAAACAGAGGGAGAAGGTTTATTCCAGGTATTTGGCTCCTGTGTGGGTTCGACCAGTTTCCTCTCCTAACACCTGCTCTCCCTGCACATGGGTTTGCTGGAGGAGAGTTGCAGATCTTCTGGCCATCTTGTGGAACAAGGCCCAAGATTATATCCATTAAACTTCTCCCTCTTGGCTTTGAGAAAAGGAGAGGCTGTGAGAAATTGTACGGAGACTGGGCACCTATAAATAGATGTCGGACTAGAGGAGGCTTTGAAATCTTAGCATGCTGCTTCTGAACAGATAGTGTCTGTTAAACTGGTTGGGTTGACACTAGCATCATAATGTTTCCTTTTATTTCTGCTGAGGTGGTTGGCTTTTAACACTTTGACCGAACCATACAACATCTGCCAAAAAATTCTTCCTCAAAAGGACATAGAGAAAATTCTCATTTAAATAAAGTGCTGACAATTGGAGTCTAGTTTGAGCTCATTTAAATGGGATTTTTAAATGACTACCCTTCAGAAAAATCTTTAGTTTCTTCTTCCCTCCCTTAAAATGCTTGGAATTGATAATCTTGTGTCCTTAATTTGCTCTCAAAGTATTGCACTAGATAGATTCCCTGAGATCTATGTTGCTGTGAAAAATCTGCAGTACTGAGGTACAGTATCACAACACTGGTAGCACTGCTAGGCTTTTATTTTGTTTTTTAGGTTTTGGAGTTTTTTGGTTTTTCTCTTTTTTTTTAATGGAATCTTTGACATCTAACCAAAAGGGTGTCTATTCAGCTTCCCTGAATTCAGGGTGCTTGCATATGTTTTAGATCTTATGGATCACTGCTCTTTCAGCTTGTCTTGTTGAGAATTAATTAATATGGAAATTATTGACAAATGTACTGTACTAGCTCGGTGGAATGGTATCTGTTCTGCTGCTCTATTAGTGGGCCAACTGCATGCTCTTAAGTCTCTAAAATGATTGAAAAGCTGTTGCAACATAGGTGCAATTGGACCTTTTTTGAACTGCCTCTTGTGCCCTTTTTTTCTTTAAAAAAATAGTGGAATATATTAAATCGTGATGGTTTCTTTTCTTTTCTTTTTTTTTATAATAAAAGAAAAATAAGAAAGGAAGTAGTGAAAATATGCCTGAATAGTACAAAAGGGTTTTAAGAAATGCTAATAGGATGAATATCTGCAGGAACCCTGACTTCTAGGACATTTCTTATTTAGAGCGTAGAATTTTAATCTGATCTTTATTTTAATTTTTTCTTTTTTTTTTTTTGTACAGAAAGGAAAAGGAAAGGAAAGGCTTTGTAAACCTCAGGGAGGTGGAAAGGAACAGAAATCTTGGCAGTATGACTTACTTGGCATTTTTAGTTGATATTTAACCATAGTAAAAGCAGGAAAACCAAGTAATCGATCAAATAATTTGACTTGATTTTAAGTTGTTAAGGATGTGATCAGAGCATTGTCCTCAAACACTGGGTATCTTTGGTCAACACCAAGATTCAGCTTGCTGTTAAGTCCATGTGTTTGGTATTTCTATGTGCAGAAACAGAGGTCAGTGATCTGCAGAAAACTTTATAGTACCAAAATGTCAAGCAAAAGACTCTTTAGTATGAGTGTGTACAGTGACTCAGTCTCTGAATTCTTGTGTTATTCTAAATGTATTTGTTTGTAGAAATTGTAGTTTGAATGTCATTTTCTGTAAGTTCAGTGTCCTGCTTTAAACCCATACTTTCTGTTGAGTGATTTAAAGTTCTCATTGCGTGTCCCAGACTTGTGAGTGCCCTTTGATCCTCTGTGCAGGACACTGATCAGTGAATCTTTTCTCATGCTGAAGAACTGGGGGGAATTTCTTTTTGCTCAAGAGACAGGTATGCACTTGGGATCTCCATGCAGATGTGGAAGGAATAACATTCTCAAGATCTGAAAGGATCTCATATGTTAAAATTCTCCGTCGTGTTCTGTGCTTAAACTAAAAATGGATAAAACCTGGAAGGGTTGGCCTTGCACATGTGGTAAAAACCTGAGTTTTTAGAAGCATCCTGCAACTGGAGGTGTAAAGACACTACTGGATTTATTTGTGTGGAAATGTGACAGAATATGATGGCAGGGTTAAGAGCAAGTCTGTGAGAGGGAAAAGCAGTTTTACCGTCCCCCACAAGAGGAGAAGCTCATATGGGGTGCTGGAGAAGAGTGAGTTTAGTTGGGTGTGACATGTGAGAGACGGGCTGAAATACAGATGTGCTGGTCACTATTATAGGGCTTGTATGATTCCATGGTCATTGCAAGCACCTGCAGCTGGATCTCAGCTTGTACTACAGCAATACTGTAGTGCAAGAAAGCATGGTGATAGTAATGTGCTATCCTGTGGCTTAGAATTGCTTTTTTTCAGAATAAAGCACACCTGAATTATGTAGTTTTGGCTGATGTCACTCTTACAAGAATAATAGAGACCAAAAAAAGATAGAAAGAAAGGTTAGGACAGGGGTTCTTCCATGTGTAAACATTTACTTTCTTATTTTAGGTTAGAGTCTTTGAAGTTAGAGTAATTACACAACCTTTGTTAAATAATAACAGTAAGAATTGAAAAATGGGATGTTGTCTACTCTTATCATCATGTTTTAATTATTTTCAAGGTCTGTGGCTTAAAAGAAAAAGGTGCTTCATACAGTTTTTCATATTGGCAACCATTCCATGGGTTTTACACATCAGTTATTTAAATAACTCATTCTAGTGTCCAGGTCTCATGAAACCATGGTAGAAATTCGAAAGATACTGAAATCAGATGACGATTTCAGGTTTACTAGCAACAAATGCTATTTAATAAATTACCTGTACATGTTTTTTAAGAGTATTGACTAGTTTTACATTCTGACAAGGAAGTGTTTGAGAGTAGGGACTTGGTGAAATCCATGCTTACTGCATGTGGTTTCTATAAACTTGTTTTTGGGGGAGAGGGACACAAAGCATGATGACACATGACACACACAAATTCTTTGTATTTTACATAAAAATATTGCTCCTCTTGCAGCTTCTGCTTACACAAATCCCAAAGGATCAAATTACTGTTTCAGTTAAATTCACTTTTCCAGTAGGTGGAGACAGTTGTTGATTTGAAATAAGCTTAAGCCTTTACATTTTTATTGCAAACATTTTATCAAGATACTATTGAAATAATGAAAACTAGGATGTAAGAAAAAGTTTAAATTTTTATTTTAAGATAGTTTACTTAAGCCTCTTACTGAAGGAGCTGAGGCATTCAAATATTGCTTCTGTAGTAAGAGTGGCTACTCAAATAGTTTGGGTTTAATTTTCTAATTATCTCCACCCATTGGTCAAATATGCATTAATGAAAAGTTTAAGTTATACCTTTTAAAATATCCAAACACAGGATGGAGGAAAGTACATTGAGGGTAAACAGACTAAGGGTAAAAAGACTGGGTAAAGTTTTTTTTTAAGATTAGTAACACAAGGTAGGGGAGCTGTCAAGTAAATGAGCAGGAGAATAAAATAAAGATGTATCAGCCATTCTGACTGTGTTATTCCATTCCATGATACATTTTTTAAACCTATTTTATTCCATATTCATTTATTAATTGTTCAGAGATCTGACTGCAGGGGTCATGTCAGAGGTTTTGCATGTAAAACATGTCAACAACTTTTTATGTCATGTTGATTTATTTTTTAACAAGTCAGTGGGCCAATTGGTAAGTCAGCCCTTACATATCTTATTAAAATTCCATCCCATTCCTTTCCTGGTCCTCTGTTGAAGTTTACATCTTTTTGGCAAGATGCATCTGCTTATGCAACAGAAGTTCTCAAACTGGGAAGACAGACTATATTCTAGCAAATGAAGTGAGAGAAAACTTAATTTCTCCTTTCCAAGCTATTCTGGCTTATTGTACTGTGAGTTGTGCTGTAGCAAAGGACAGGGTTGCTGCACAGAAATTACTTGAGCATTATTAATTTTGCTGTAGTCATACTGCTGCTTACAGCTTCTCATGCATTCTTCAGATCATTAGAAGGAGCTGTAATTAACAACTGAAAGTTCATTTTACGCATTCTTTGGTAAAGAACATGCAAGCAGGGAGAAGTTGTTAAGTGAAACTTAATGTTCATGGAGTGTGTGACAGTAGGGCATTCAGTCATCTGAATTCAAGTCAGGCAGACAGTCTCTCTTCTCAGATCTGCTGGCATGGCTCTGCTGCTTACATATGGAACAGCCAAATGGAATGAGCAGTGCTTGATTCCGTCACTTCTGACCTGTGAAGCCCCTTTTTACCGATTTAATCTTTGTAGTATTCTAACAACTTCCAGGAGCTTGTTGCAGTTGGTATTTGTTTTACATGGTCTTCCCTGAGGACAAGCTCTGTGTATGCATTGCTCTGTGTGGTATTTAAAGCAGTGTTCAACTGAGGCTTATTTATCAAGTGAAACACTTGGTTTCGGTTCTGTGAATTTTGTTTTATTCTTTCATAGCTTTATGTGGGGCAGCTCACTTGCTGCGTGGATAAAATTCAACCTTGGCATAAGCTGGTTGTGTGAGAGGAGTTGTCCATCATTAGGTCTGTAATAATCCCACAAGTGTCTTGTCACAAGAGGGATCAAATGGACACACTACCTTTAAGTCATTGTGCTTTGGGAAGCAAGATAAACTGGTAACGTGTGTTGCTGGGTTTTAATCAGCACTTCTGTAACATTACCTGGTCACGGGGCAGTAATGACTGTGCTTGAATTGCTCCGACTGATGGTTGAGAGCCTTCACATCTGTTTCATGTTCTTGTTGCTGGAGGGGAGAAACGTTTGGGCAGTTTTGAGGACAGGTTGTAAATACACAAAGAGAAAGGGGTATGGGAGCACCAAAGAGTTGAATTGTCTCTTGAGTTTGCCACATCACTTGATGAGAAAAAAAATCCATCCATCCATCTCTCTTTGTGCCTGCTGCACACACACCACTGGCTCCCAATGGGTAAGCCTTAGGGATCCAGACATTGTTAGAAATCGTGCTATTGGAATGGGAGGTTAACTGGTGTGTACACTGGTGAGAACGTAAGAGGCTTTGGCTGTTTTAAAAAGGGGCAGAAAAGGATTTTGTATTTCATGATTTCCAAGCTGGAGTGCGGAGCCCGAAGGCGCCGGGTCGGCGCGGAAAGGTGGCTCAAGCGCGCTCTCCAGTGGCCGCACCGGGCAGCGGCGCTGGGGTGGGCTCGGCCGTCGGCGCTGAGTGACAGGAGCCAGCTCCTGTCGTGCGGATGGCTGCTTGCTTAGCCGAGTACGCTGAAAGATAAGCTGGTGCTTCTTCACAAATAAATGGCTAAATTCGAAAAAAATTTAAATAAATCTGCTGTTGCCAAAAATTGATTCAGATAGAAATCTTGCTCTTGTAGTTGGGTCAAAAAAGGACTGTCCCGTCCAACAGTCTATTAGATGGGGAGGTTGGTGCAGTCTCCGCTGAGACTTTTTGTGCTGTCACCTGGAAGCAGGCAGGTTTACTGCTGAATGGAATTTATTAGCTATGGATTGAAGCATGCACATTTAACTGTGTCAAATCTTGGCAAATAGCTCTGCAAATAGCACAGACTAACTAAACAGCAGCAGAGAGAAATGTGTAGTTCTTAACAAGTTTAGCACACAGTTCTCAGTCTTGCATCAGATTCCATGCTGTTCAGGAAGGCAGTGTGGGCCTTCAGAAGGAAGAACATCATTGGTATAATCAATGGGAATGGAAAAGAGAAGGGTGGGCTGTTCAGAACGTGGACCTTCAGTGGAAGGTCTCAAGGTGCATTGTTGTAATTTGAAATTTCTGAGATAACTGCTTCATAGATGATTTCAAGTTTCTGATATTGTTTTACTCTGTCTCTCTTTAACTGTTCAAACCATGAACTTCTGGCTCTTGGTAGAGTTCTCTTTTGTAGACAAGGCCTTGTTTGACCACACACCTTGTTTCTCCAAAAACCACAAGTGTTTTATATGACAGTCTGACTGTCAGAGTGGTACTGTTAGGTCTTGCTATTAACTGCAGTTGTTATACTAAGACACTTGAAGTAAGTTTGAGCTTGTAAGAATGTAGTGATTGGTTGGGTTTTTCAAATTAATTTTATTTGTAAGGTACCTGTATAGAGGAACATTCAGTAAACCCATTAAGAATCCTTTCTGTAGAATTGTAAAAATTAGTCAAATTACAAATTTGGTAAAAAATGCATGTGTAATAAGTTTCAGAACAGTCTGTTACTTAACTTAGAATGTATGGTCCCTGTATGGAAAAGTGCAGCTGTATGTCTGTATCACATCAGATGTCATCTGAACAGTTGTACCAGTTACCTGTTTACCTCTTCTGATGAACCTATTACACAGAATGTATACTTCTGTGCACAAAGGCCTTTTCTCACTATGGATGTCAGTATAAAGTTTTTACACATTTCAAATAATAATAAAAAAATAAAATCTCTTGGGCTTCCCTACCCCGGGCATAAATGATTTTACTTTACAAATATAATTACTGTACTTCCAGGAGGTAATCTCTCTGGACAGCCATAGACTAGTTTGAATTAGATTACTCTGTTTTTTCCTCCAGGGTGAGTTAATACATTGAGTTTTATTTTTCTGTAATTACTTGAAAATTTAGATCACTTTTAATGCTTACTATTTTTTCTTATAACTAGACTGGGAAAGTTAAGAGTACTTGGCATTTGAAAGGATGACATTAACTTTTTTTCACCCATAACTTTATTTCCTTCAGGTAGGTATCTGTTCTGCTCCTCAACTTCATATAGTTCATGCTAAATTCAATTAGTCTCAGTCGTAGAGTTTCTTAATTTGGAAATACTGGAGATATTTACTTAATAAGCAGAGAGTAAGCACACTAAATCTTTCAACTGTGACATTTAACCAAGTCTAGCTAGAGCAATGTTTCTGTTAAATCTGTATTTCCAGAGTTCTGGGTTTGAAATATTTCCAATAGTTTGGCAGTAAGCTTCATGAATAAAGCAAGTTACTACTTTTACCTCTGTTACAAAATCTTTGGACAGAAAGCCAGTCAGTGTAAAATAAATAGAGGAGCAGAGTTGGTCAGGGGAGATAGTCAGGAAAATGTTTTCCCTATTTTTTTTGTGAACTTCATCAGGAAGGGCAAATCTCTGGATAGATGATTGTGAACTATGATTGGATGCAAATGCATTTATATAAATGACCTGTTTGTATTTGGATTTTACTTACTTTAAGAAGCAGGAATGTACCTGAGCAGTAGATGAGAAAAGACTACAGAGATTAATTTGCAAATTAACCTTCTAATAATACAGTGCTGTTTTGAAATAGAAGGAAATCTTTGGTGTTTTGAGGTCTCAGTATATGACTTCCTGTTGGTGTTGAATACAGGACTAGCCAGGATATTTGTTAGAGATGGTCATTTTAGTTCTGTAGTTGGCATCTACGTGCAGGAGTATTATGTAGTAATGCAAAATACAATGTTAAAGGGAAAACTTGTTCTTGTGTTGTCAATGAAGTCCTACAGCCTAAGTAACATGTAAGTCCATTGCAAACCTGAAAGTACTTGGGTCCCACTGAATACAGTAGGTTTTCAAATAATAAGTACTGTCATTGGGGCAGACTGAAGTTCCAAGCTCATTTTTCTAACATGCAGTGCAGCATCTGAAACCATGCAGAATCTGTCAGGAGCTCCTATTAATGTTATCTCTGAGCAGATTTTCAAGAAGGCAGAAGACATGGATGTCTCTTGATGAGAAGAAGCTGGGGCCAGAAGAATTAGTGTCTGGATACCTTAAATTCAGCTTCCAGTTAGGCATAAAGAAGCATAATATGGTCCCCAAGTGCCTAGACATCATTACCCGAAAGCCAATGAAGAATTCATTGTGCTAATGCGCAACAGCAGCAGATTCCAAAATTTAATGCCTTGTTCACGACTAAAATAACATCTTATGTAATTGCCCTGGGCCTGCAAATTAGCAGCTTCCAAAAAGATCTTACAGCTTTGCAGAGGGGATTGAAAACTAAGACAGCAGAATGACTGATAATGGTAAAGGCGTAAGATTTGAAGGTCTCCAGGAAGTCCATCCCTGAGCAGAGAACAGATCATACATTTGCCACTCTTTCTTTCTCTGCTCTTCTCCAAGTCATTAGGGAGCCAGTATAAATGCAAGAGGGTGACCTGAAATACCAGGCACATGCTAGCAGCTGTGGGTGTGGCTACCTGTAAGAAAATGATTCCTACTCTCTAATATTGCACTGAAGAAAGACCCTGCATCAGAAACTTTCTCTTGCTTGATGTGATCATCCTCTATGTTAGGATATTACCCGTTTGAACTGGGCAGGGTTGATACCAGTAATGGATTGGAAGTCGCAGTCTGTCTTTTAAAAATATGTATATTTTATTTTGTTTGTGTGCTTGCATGCAACTGCATACATATATGGAAACATACAGAAAAAATAAAAATTTTTAATAAAATGTAGTATTTTATATAAGTGTATGTTAAGATGTGTGTGGGTGTATATATATGCATACATATGTATCTTAAAAAAAAGAACACTTGTGTGTAAACAGAAAGCTCAACATCCATAAACTGTCTAAGAAAGCATAAAAACAAGTAAGCATACGAGACATTTTCTCTAGATAATCTCCCAGAATCTGGCTAACATTTAACCTGAAGATTTTTAAAATTAAATTAAGTTGTGGATTGTTTATATAATTTGTGTTGGGTGCTTTTACCATTCAATAAGCTTCCATTCCAAAACTGGTCTCAACTTCTTAATGGACTAGTATTTATACATAAATTGCTAGTGTGTACTGGAGATCTGTTTGATTAAACATGAGAAACTCTTATCCTTGGATTGGATTACTGTTTAGTTTCTTTAAATAATTGACAATGGATTTTCACTGAAGTGCTTGATAACTGAGAGGTGATACGTGCAGCATTGTAGCCTTCTGTGAAGATTGAACCAGTACTCGTTCTTGTTTTGGTAACAGAGCTGGTAGCAAGTTTGCAGCAGATTAATGATTACCCATCTTTTAGTTTAGGAAGCATGTCAGACTGACCAGGATACCCATAGGTTGGTCTTTGGTGGGCTCCATTCTGCCTAATGATGTGTCCAGGTGAAACAACAGCAATAGATGTTTAGCCTCCAAACGCTGGAGCTTGTAAGCCTGTTTACATATTTCCCTGCTCTCTAGAAATCTGATGGCTGCCATGTGACATGTTCCTTCACAGGCACCTTGTATGAGGTGGACCTAGCGTTGGCGAATATCTTAGTGTGGCTTTAAAGGTTTTCTGCCTTTAGTGTGGGGTTTTAATAAACACAGAAAGCTAAAGTGTGTTGGGAGTAAAGGAAGAACATTCTAATAGTTTGAATTTTGGGTTGTTTGGTCACTGAGGCCTTTGAGCTTACGGTGTGCTCTGATATAAGGTGGTCGTCTGAAGCTAAAGGGAAGACTTCTCAATTAGCAATAGAAATGTTCTTTCAAGTTAGTCTGACAGTACAGTATCCTATGCCTGGAAGCATGTTCAACTGATCTGTGGAAATGCATAGATAGTAAGGAAACATCACTGTCTCAATTCCTGTGATTAAAAAACATCCTTCCTAACATCCCCCTTCACATTGTCCTGTATCAATATGCAAAATTTGGAACAAACTGAAGGAGCTGGCTCATCTTTTCATCACTCACTTCAGTCATTCTATAGGTAACTAGCAGTTTTCTAGATTTGGTATCACTTGGAAAGCATTCCAGTTTTACAGCAATAAGCAATGATTTTAAAGCTTCTAGGTTCAGTCTTGTGATGTAAGGAAGAGGAATGGAGTCAGGTGTTATAGATCATCCTGTATTAGCAGTGAACTGGAGATGTGTTTTCAAGTGAAATGACCTTGATACAAGATCTTAGAATCCAAACTCTGATTTCCATACAGACTAAAGGTTTAGTGTTAGAGAATTCGTTTCTACAACCTGCTGGAAATGTGGTGTCAAGGATTCAGACAGACATAAAGAGCTCTTTCCCCTTTACTTTCCAATCTATCATCTTCTTACTCATTGGTAAAAGTCACAGTTCTCATGTTCGGTCCTTTTGGTGGGTTAAGAGGCAATAATGAAGTAATGTCCCAATACAGTTCTCTAGAAAGCTTTTAAAAAATACCTTTTCAAGGTGACTTTCTTATCATCTTTTAGTAGGAAGTGTAATCATTGACAACTCCTAGTTTGGCCTGACTGCAATGTGGAAGGTCTCAGGCTTGACAGAAATTGGGAAGCATGTAAAAATAAGAACAGTTTCATTACTAAGAACTTGATCTAGGCATTTATAGGTGTTCTTTCTTCTTTGGAGAAGAGATTTTGATAGTGGTAGGTAAAACAAATAATTAGGTGAGAGGTTTTTTATTTATTTAGTTAAGTAATAATGCAACAGAAATGAAAAGATATAACACAACATATGTGGAGTGCATAAAAAAATGGACTGACCTTTCCTATCCCAAGTTGCACCAAGAGGGCAGGTCATCTTGCTCAGAGAAGTGACAAAAGTTAATCTAACTTCTACTCTCAAAACCAGCTATAACTTGATTGTCTTGATATGTTGAAAGTGAGGCTTGACCAGACTTGTGTTTTCTCTTGAAGAAATAGATCCTTTGGAAAAAAAAAACTGAGGAAGTGTAGCATGAATATGCTTCTTGTATAGAAATAGGAAAAAAAGAGTAAAATTTACCAGCTGTACATTGAATATTGTCTTTCCAAGTGTTGCCCAAAAATACTCTTGTGCATCTGAAGATGTTGAATGCATCATAAATCTCAGCTAATATTATCTAGAATTGCTCTACTTAGTTATCTGTGACCAAAATTAGAATCCTGCTAAAGCTTCTATTACGTAGTTTTTAGAGTTCAGTGGCAGCTTCTGAGTGAATTAAAAGGATGAAGAAAGGCAAAAGAAGTGAAGCATCATAAGAAGGCTCTTGAGATCTTGGCCATCCTATTTTAAATTGGAATTTAAACATGTTAGGAAGGTCTCTGAATGTCTATAACACAGGTTGCTTTTATTCAAGATAATCATTCTTTTTTTTTGCAGCTGAGCTGCCATTTTGGTTTTAGTGTCTACTCTGATTATTAAGCATTTGGTATACTTAGGAAACAGAGTACTTTCTTGTGTGAACAGAAATAGGCAGTGAATAGAAGGATAGTAGAAAAATCTTGAGTCTGTATGAACCTAATGGATTAATCAAGAGTTATACTGTGTGGCATTTCACAGTGGTACTTAAGGAAATACATGCAAATACCTCTTGTCAGCCTGTTTTGAGGGGATCTGAACATATAAACCTCTAAATGAGTCTTTCCATTCAAGTAGGTCACTTCCTTTTTATTCTTTTTTTTTTTTTACATAATTTCCAAACCAACTTTAACTGATGCCTTAACTTGGAATTCACTGGGGCTGGTTACCTGCTTGCAGCTAAACTTACACTTAAATCCTTTTCAGTAATATTTTTGCAAATTCTACTTCTCTGGAATATTGTCTAACAAAATTTTTTAAAGGCAGCAGGCTGAAAGAGGGGCACAGTGAGGGACTCAGCATTGGGAACCTTCCTCTCTTTCATGTCAGCGAAGAAGCATTGTGTCATCTTCCAGGCAGAGGTGCCAGTCTGTGTACATGAAGACAGGTGGAGCAGGTGACAGTTCCATTCAAACACTATCCCTTCCAGCATGGTGTAAGCACCATGTAGTAGTGCTAGATTGTGTACAAAAATGGCAGATAGGTGTGATTTCCTAGGCCATTAGCTGGAATATATGAGACATTTCTCATTTTTTTGTTTTTCCTACTGAGCTACTCCATTTGCTGTATCTAGTTTTTCTAAGTTCATTTTAATGTGTTGCCTACTTTCCAGCCATTTTTTCCCTTTTATTCAATAAATTTTCAAATAATTCACTATTAAGTGGGTGTTCAGGACTTTTAGCTCTCAAACAAAATTTTACTTGTATGTCTGTGTTGGAGAGATGGCCAACCTGTCTGTGTATGATAGGGTATTTGGCTAAGTGATTTGAACTCTGATGTCAGGGTATGTGCACAGGTCTTTGTTCTGATGGCTGGTATGATGGCTGCAAAAAACCCATGAGAGAGAATCTGACACTAAGATGATCTTAAATTTGTGCATCTTGGTGGTGATTAAACTCAATGAAATATGTTTTCTACCCTTTCTGAAATATAATCCAACAAAAGTCTTCAGAGGATTAAAGTCAGTGAGTTTTTATAGAGGATTATTTGTACATGCTGTTGGAAGTGCTGTGTCTGTGAATACATTTGGGATGCTGTTGTATGTGTCTTGTATGGAATCTTGAAAGTCATAGAACACTGTATTGTGTGGCTTTGCTCTGCTGTTAGCACAGTAGATTCAAGTAAAAATGTTTGGTGAAGCAAGAATGACTGGGATGCAGTTGCAGTGATATTTTCATGCTTCAGATTTATGGTGGAGTCTTGCAGCTCTGCTACACAAAGCAGATTTGTGGTGTGCTATAAACTTCTCATTTCAGTCTTTGCATTGTTTTTCTGTATCTGTCATACAGAAAAATCTGTATCCACCTGTTCTTGGAAAGCCCCAGAACTGAAGAGCGAGACTGGTAGAATTACTATACAGATTTATTCATTTTATTAATTCTTGAACTTAAGATAGTCTTCCAGAGCACATCTGATGTGTTCTCATAAAGTACTGTGTAAGTGTTCCTTTCTCACAAAAAGATACCTGTTCAGGTTCAGGATATCTCTCTGGAACAAGAACTGCCTGCAGAGTGATGGACTTTATTTAAAGAATTAAGAAGACTAATGAACACTTAAGTCTTTGGGAAAAAATCCTGTAGGGGAAGGGTTCTGCAGTATTCTGCTGGTATTTAGCATGGATGAGAATGTTTTTCTGTTCATGTTTAAGTTTCTGGTTGGCACACGAGACCAGGAAATTGCAGGTCTTCTTGATGTCCTCTGTTTTAACTTGTTTGACATGCTAACAATTCATTTATTAAGCACAGGAAGATCACAGTTTTAAGCACATGTGAAATTTATGTAACTGTATAGTGAATTTCAAGTACTTAGAGTGTGTATCAAAAAATTATCATGAGACTATTTAATTCTTTACCCTTTCAGTCATAGTTTAATCCTATGTTGAGCCAACGTAATGCATGCCTGATTGAATCTTTATCCTTCATAGCTCTTGATGTCCATTGTTCTGGACAGAGGCATGGTAATTAATTTGTGAAAAGATTTTTTCAATACAGAGACTTGGCTTCTTTTTTGAAGTACTGGCAGGAGCTCATTCAAAGCAGTCTCTCTGGTATTAAAAAACAAGTGTTGATTCCTTCTGTGTGAAAGTTGGCTTGTCTCAGTCTGAAAACTTACGCTGAGAAGTGATGTGGTATTTAAATCCTGACGCTGTCTTTGGAAAAACAGAATCTCTGCCAGATTTTCTGCAGCTGAGAAAGCTTCTTTCATGTTTCAAATGCTTCAGTCATTGAACACAAATTCCTTCCTACAGGATCAAATGGGATTGCTATAACTATGACAAGTTACTGTAGAGGAATACCCAGTGCCATCAATAAGCTTGATTTATGGAAAGGATATTAATGAAGATAGAAAGGTCCCTTTCCAAGCAATATGGTGTTGGTACTGCTGAGGTTTGTTACAAACAGTATTCCAAAGGAGGTTTTGACACAATGATCTGATGTTTCTAAAGGATCTCTTAATGTGCAAACTAATGCCAGTAGGCTCTATGAGAAATCCAGTTAGTGCTTACCAGGCTGCTAGGCTGGTGCCTTTTTTAGTGTGCCACTGGATCTGTCCAAGGACAGGGGTTTGGGAGTCTACCTGCCTGTGGTTTACTTTATTAGATCTGTTTCTTCAAGCTTTTCCCTTCCTGACTGGACCAAAAAGCAAGTTAAAGTCCAGCATGTGTCCTTTCAGTCAAGCAGTCTTTTCAACTTCGCACACATGTGTAGCTGACTCTTAGGATGCATGTACCTGAGGAATCAGGATCTGTTGACTTAGGGAAGTGCAAGCCTGGGCTGCTTAAAAGTTTCAGCTGCTCTTTGAGTAGAGATCGTCAACAGGTTCTGTCACAAGTCTAAGACTTTTCTTCTACAACATGACAAGTGGAATGTGTGCAGGTCTTCTGAGGGCTTTGTTAATAGACAGGGTTTCTGACAAGTTGAAACAGAATCAAAATTCCATTTGGGTGTTGGGCATGTCTTCAAGAAATGTGTAGTGAAAAGTGAAAGAAATAGAGATGATTATTTGGAAAAAATAAGTAAACAGGTTGATTTCCTTTCTGCAAATAGTAATTTATACTTCTGAAAATGCATTCCTGGACTATGTTGTTTCAGACCTTTCAAAATCCTGAAGAAGAATGGGGCCAAGCTTGTTGTAGACAATGACTACTCCATCTATTTCTTACTATGTTATGTACTGTATAACCTGTCTTCTGAGATAGGACTTGTTTTGTTTTGGGGTTTTTTTTTTTTTATGATCATAAGTACTTGCAACAATGTAGTTTTGACCTTGTAACCCCCAAAAAGTTATGTAAAAAGACATCTTAGCCCTTTCAAGTTTTCTTGGGGACTTGAAGGTAATTTCATGTTAAATTATTCTACAATATTAAAATGAGTTGTGTCCAAAGAACCAATTTATCTGTTGGAGGTTACATTGCTCTCTTTTTATATTGTTCTCAGGCCCAGTACTCTTCAGGGAAAGAGGAATTCAATGGGGAGTAAGATAAGCAGAAACAGCTGTGGATGGGACTGAGAACTCATTTGGTGTGATGAGACAGTCCTCTCAACTGCCATTCTGAAGGTGGCTGGCAAGGCAATTACTTTTTTCCAGGTCAGGACCTGGGACTTCATAAAACCTTTTTGGGAAAAAGCTGTAACATGGAATTATTATTTATCTATTGCAGTGAAATTCCAAGACTGGGGAGAGAGACTCATGATCCCTTAACCTCTGATTGTACATGGGAGGACCTCAATAGACTATTTTGGGAATCCTCTCCTTTTCTGTCAATGGCATTAGAAGTGGTTCTGGCTGCTTCTACCCAGGTGACTGGGCCTTAAAATCTGAGAGGTTCTATAGTCAAAACCAAACAAGGGTTGTACTAGTACTTGTCTGTATTAGTACCCCCCTCTCTTCTCCCAGTCCCTTTCTCTGAGACCACTAAGAAGTGTGGGAAGCAACAGAGCAAAGGACTTCAGTGAAAACTAAGATAATGTGGCTTTTATTGTCTCAGCATAAAGAGATTTGAAGAGAGTTAGTGTATGAGTCTGTGTATGAACTGCTTTTAAGAAACAGCAATTGCAATTTGAAGTCGAGAAAGACATTATCTTACAACTTCCCCCCCGTAGGCTTTCTCATGGCTCAGATGCAGTCAAAAAGCCAAGTTCCATCATGGTCTTGTTTTTACAAGAGAAGCCATTATAAAAGAGATGATGTCATATAGTAAAAGTGTAATTTCAAATCTTTCAGATTTACAGCAATTTGCCTGTCTCAGAAAATGATGAAAAGCCGTGACAGATATTATTCTTCACTGAGTTTTGCAGTGGTGTGAACTGTTCAAGAAGAAAAATTCAGCTGTCTTTGCGTTTGCCAATGGTTCTTTTGAAAAAAAAAGAAAAAAAAAAAAAAAAAAAGCAACCAACCAATCCCTGCCCCCACCCCACAAAAAAACTCAGACAAAATCAAACCAAAACATTTGAACTGAAAAATGTGCATTATTTAAAAGCTCTCTGGTTTTGCTTCAGTTGGAGTGGTGGGCTATGTGACTGAAAATTCAGAAGTTTTTAGCAAAACTTAATGAAACCCAACTTGGTATTCAGAGGAAACGGAGTAGAAAATTTTAAACATGTCAGTATGCATCACATACAGTTTTGAAGATACCTTTTGCTGTTTGACTGCATGTGCCCACCTTATACAACACAGAACTACGTCATTCAGGGTTTCCAGCAGTAACTTGGAAATTGACTTTAAAGTGAAGGTGGCAAACATTCAGAGAGAGCATTTGAAGTGGCAGTTTCCTTAAAAACATGTCGTTCTTAATCCAAGCTGCCCCAAGACCACCAGAAATTTTTCCTGATGTTATTGTGCCTAGATATTCTTATATTGAAATTAGGTTTTCCACTTTTCATTAAGCACTTGCAATCATGATAAATCCTGATAACATAATGTGGAGAAGTAGTCCAGGAGGTAAAACATACAAGACTAAGGGCTGTGTGACTTACTCTATAAAGTTTTTCAGTTCCCTTCAAAAATACAAGTGTCAAGCTGATCTTTTTATTCCTTTTCCAGGGTTCTTGAACGTAGCCTTCCAAGGACTCAAGGAGCGGAACTGTTGAGGGTAATGAATAGGCAATTGTGTAAATCTTGACTGCATTGAATTGAAAGAAAGGTTTAGAATGGAGTCTCTTCACTAGGGGAGTGACACAGATGTATTTTGTGCATTCCTGAAGGTCAAGTAAGCCTTTAACATACCATGTTTTGCCATTTCTTTATTAAAACACAGAACTTTTATGTGGTATTTTTACTATTTAGAAAGATAAGCTGTGTTATTTGGCAAACAAATCTGAAAAAGCCATTTTCTATGCACTACATCACTACTAACATTCCAGCTGTGTTTTGGAAATTTTCTTTGTGGGTAGAGCTTTAGCTGTGTCCTTAAAATAAGCAAGAACTGTGTCATATGACAAAGGTAGTGAAGTAAACTTTTTTGTTTTGTTTTTCTGTTACAAGTCACCCTGAACTAGAACATTAATTTAGTGAATTGGTTTTACTGCTTCCTAATAAGTTTGTTTGGGCAGAAATAGAGGTGTGTGCATGAGAGAGATTAGTTTAGTGGAAGTGGAAGCATTAGAGTTTAGGGATGAACTTCAAGCAAAAGTTTCGGAAAATGTTCTAGGTGATCATGTAAAATTGAAAACTGAGGTCCTGGGACAGAGATAATTTCATTCAAATGTTACAAATTTTGCATATTGACTCCTGTTTTCAGATTTGCTCCTGCCCTAAATTTTTTGTCTTCAGGCTGGGATGGGATGCAGTAGAAAATTGAGTGAAATTAAGTGTCCACTTCCCTATGGAAGCATTTTATGGTTGGTCTTTTCCTTTTAATAGAAAAATGGTATAGATATAATAATAGTGTAATTAAATATATTTTTTATTTTTTATTAAAGAATATGTTGACATAGTCTAAATATTTTCTAAAGTGCTTTAACTTATTTTGTGCTCCAAAACGCTGTCTTGCATTTCCGTTTTCTGCATATAATTTTATTGAGCGATTTTCAAATGCTTGTGTAGCATCTATAGTGGAACCTTAAAAATATTTTTACACCTGCACTTATACAGCTCTAATTTAAATACTCCAGTGTATTAGTTTGGAAGGGATAATTCAATAAATACTTCACAGTAGTAGAGGCCTGAAACAGTGCATGCATGAAATGTTAACATATGGGTGTGACTGGTAAAAGGGCAGTGGTGCAGTTTTTTAAGTGGCTGCGTCATAATGGAGAATCAGATTTTGAAAGTGCTGAGTTTGGGTGCTTTCATTTAAAAAAGCATTCTGCTGTTGTTACAAAGTAACTCTGAAAATGTATTATGACACAGCTTGATATCAAAACTCTTCATTATAAAATTCGTATTTGTTAGAATTCCTCAGTGTCTCCTACGCTTGAAGCTGTAAAAGGAAGTAGTGTTAAAAGCAACAGTAGTATCTGAATGATATGTGGTTTCTGGTGCATTTCCTTGTGTAAGTATTTTCACTAAAGCAAAAGTGGATCAAAAACAAAGTGCCAAAAATTAATTTGAAACTTAGAGTAACAGCAGTGAGACAAAATATATATGTAGTATTTTCACTGAAGAAAGAGGACATTTTGTTCAGTTACAGTTTTTAATTTTGAAGGAGAGTGATGTTTAAAGTGTACTTTTGTACTGTTTTGTGACAGATCAGTAGATTGAGCTGACAGTATGATGGAGCTGACAGTATGATGTAACTGTAAGAAGGTCAAAATAGATCTCATTATCTCTCCCTATCACTAGAGAGGGAAGTATGAATGGTGTTGTGCAAGGCACTCATGAGACTCTCATCTGATACATTTTCCACACTTCTGACTGTCTGTATTGAAAAAAGGTGCAGACTGGAAGAGGTACAGGGCAGTTATGGCAGGCTTGCTTCTTTCCCAGTTGATATAGGAGGGGTGAAATCTTCTGAAGGACATAAAATTACCATCTTTATGTTACAGTAATGAAAACTGAGACATTGTTTTCTAGATGTAAAAAAAAAAAAAAAAAAAAAGGGATTAAGAATAGGGAGCAGAAAGAATTGTTTAATCTGGAGTTTCTATTAACCAAGACTAAGGAAATACCCTGATATCTGAAGACTGGATGGTTTCTAATGATATCCTGCTGATAGTCTGTTGAGTGATCAGGTGCCTTCAGACACAAGGATGCAGACACCCCTGGGATGCAAACTGCAGTGAAACCAACATCATCTCTGGTAATAAGATTCATCACAGATCTCTGGAGGTGCAGTGTTGTTTACTTTGTTACACAGTGGAATATCTAATTTTGTTTATTTAAAGTACCTTGTCTTTTTTGTAGATGTGCACAAAGTACACTACAGAACAGCTCTGTAGCTAATGTTCTGAACCATTTCATTTACACTGACAGTAGAGTACATTACAAGCCTTGTGAATTTTAGCTTTCTTTGAAAAAATCCAGCGTTCCTGGATCAAAGTGCAAATTGTTGGAAAAAGATGCTGATGGCCGAGCTTGGGCCACTTGCTGCTGGGGTGCCTGGTCTCAGAAGGGGAGTGCAACATGCAGCTTGCCTTATCCACTATGACATGTTGACTGGAGGCCAGCAACAAGAGGAAAGCATGTCCTTGGTGTGGAAGTCTGCTGTCCCTTTGGAAGGATGTTCATTATTTTCTCTTCAGGTCTAATTTTTTTACTTGTGTGAAGAAGAGTTCTAATTGAGGAGGAAATCTTAATTGATTTCCAGCTGCCCTTAGGCTGAATTTGTGAATGGGATAAAATGATAGATGGTTCTGCATGGCTTCCCCTCAAGTGTTTCACCAAGAAAAGTGGTACAGTAAACTGATTCTTACATTTGTTTGGGTTTGTTTGTTTGTTTGTTACACATGACTTCTTCCTTGCTATATAACTGTCATCTTTACTTATGTTAGCATTTTTTCAATCCTGCTTTCTTCAGGCTCTGTAGTACTGAAACAGATAAATAATACTGACTGCTGTGGCAGAAATGCAGATACAAAGCTTTTGATTCATTTGGAAGAGTGCACATTAGAGAAAGCAATACTTCAAAAGCTGTACTTAGGTTGCTGTATCTCTTTTGCTGGCATTTTAGACTTCATAAAAACTGGCATTAATTACTAGAGGTTCTGCAGAAAATGCAAGTTTCTTCATCCAGCTATTTGCAAAGTACCAGGGAGAATGATGGATGTGTGCAATAAGCTCAGCCTGTTGTACAACTTGAGTGGAGTGCAGGATACATTCTGAAACTTTGTTGAATTTCTCCTATAACTTTTGAGTACAAAGTAGTATCTTAGACTGCCTATCCACTGAATGTTTTGCCTTCTTTTAAAAATCTGTTCAAATGTATTTTCCAGTACCTGAACTACTAAGGTAGTTCAAGAACTAACCAAAATTGAAATTTCCCCTGGGGCATGTCCTAATAATAATTTAAAGTACAGTAGTCTTTACGTGACATCAATCTATGCTTTCCTAATATCCGTAGATAAAAAGTAAAAACAGAAAAAAAAATTATAATTCAGCCTTTTAAAAAATTTCTAGTTGATTTGCTTGTACATGTTCTGGTTTGTGTTGTATGGTGCTTGAAGATTTTTTTTCTGTATTCTTGTGTGTTGTGTGCATGTGTGTCCTTCCTCAGGCAATAATTTCTGTGCCTGAAGCTTGCATCATTATACCTCTAATTAAAAAAGGTCAGAAAACTTAGAAATACCTAACACTTATATAGGCTTATCTTCAAAGCATCAAGCTTAGTTAGTGAGCATTAAATTAATTGCCTTTGTAGAAGTTAATTGCCTTTGTACATTATGAATTATATTTCTTGGCAATCTTTTAAGAAAGAGAAGTCTGACATAATTTCCTTAAAACTACATTTTAGTGTATCTGTCCTCAATATCTTGTTGTTGATCATGATATATGTATTTAAATAACACTTAAGCTTTTAATTCTGCTGGTTTTAGTGTTTGATGTTTTGTTCCCTTTTTATCTTTGCTGAGATTACTTTTAAATAGTGCTTTTATTTTTTCCAAAAGATGCAGCTGTGAAGTCCATCTGTTCATCAGAAAATTTGTACTTCGTTTTTTTTTAGACAATCTTCGCAGCTGAAAGAAGTATGTCTGTAGTGTTCAAGCTGGGAAAAGGTTGTTGGCTCTTCCCTATAGCTTTTGTGACCTTCACAGTCATGAAAAATGGGCATGAAATACATAGTTGAGCCAGGTTTGATAAGAGTAGGGACTGCTTGAGCTTCTATTTATAGATACGTTAAAATAGCTCCATCTAGGCTTGCCAGTAGACTTGGAGAAAATGAAGTAAAAAAAATTAATAAACTTTTCTAAGCACTTAAGTTACATCTTTTCAATGTGCAGAAATTCAGTGGGCAGAATTTGAATATCCAGAGGAACATTCATTCTTATCAATTAGACTTTTCCTTCTTTAAAAATTCTTTACCATATGTGATTCTGCAGTCAGTAAAGTGTTCATGCTGCAAACAACAGCCTTCTTCATTAATCAATCTTACTGTCTTTTTAGACAAGGTCTGCTGTGTTTGCTGCCTGAGGAAGGGGTCCTGTTTAGAAGAGGTGCCTGAGTGATGTGGCAATGGAATGCTGTCCAGGAATGTCTGAGTTATGGTTGGCTGTCCAGGGCAGCCTGCTTGGCAGTGTCTGTCAAATAGAAGGTGCAAGGTGTGTGGGAGGGTGTTTGAAGGCCCGAGTGTCAATGCACCCTGCTGCAGTCAGCAGCGTGTGTGGAGTAGGTGACTGATTTGTAGGGGTGTGTGGGACGGAACTGCAGAGCTCCACTACTCCTGGAGCACTTGCTGAGTGATCCTGTTCAGTGCATGCAGCTGCTGGCTGTGAAAACTTAGCAAACATAATGCTGTATGTGCTCACTGCATAGTGCTTCCCCAGAGACTTTTATCTGAAATTATGGCTTCTGAAACTTACTCTAGCAGTAGTGAGACAGTTTGGTCAGTCTTTCATATATTCTTGGTCAATAGCCTGTTTGTGCATGAACTTGTGAAATATTCTCAGAATGTTAACTTGTTCATAGGTATTCCATTTCTCTGTCCTAGACTGCCAAAAATGCTATAATTTGTGACTGGGGAGAGAAGTGGCCAAGACAATATAACTTTTTTCTTTTCCTTTACCTTTTAGTTAAGCATAATGATCATTATTTAAAAACCTTAAACACAAATGGGAAAAAGTTACAGAGCTGTTATTGGTTAAGGGCTGGCAAAGTTAAAAGTTGATCTTCTTTTGTCTGAGCTTATTGTGTGTCTTGTGAAACTTCAATATATCCCTCTTGAAAAGGTTTTAAATCACACAAGAAACTATTTGTGAAGTTTATGTATGTGACAAGATTTTAATCTAACTTTCTAGACTTTGTGTGGAGTACCTGCCTCTCTAGTAGTCCTTGAGGTATTTATTATAACTTTCTATCCAGATGAGTAGGCCATGTGGAAATAAATATGCATGTTTATTTAAATATATTATACATAATTTTCTTTTCATTCCTGTTATTTTGTAAGCTTGGAGACTAATAAAATGAAGCTGAGCTAAAAAAAATTGTGCAAGATATTCAATCTGAAAAGCTTTAATTTTCCCCAGTGAGTGACACATTTTTCTTCTGTCTGCAAATCTGGAAAATTTATTTAAATGTATGCTTCCTCATTCCTCTACATAGAATTAATGTAGACAAGAATTAGGTACTGAAAGAAAGAATAAAAATCAAATTTCATAGAAGAATTACAGTTGAGATCTTGGTGAAAACCTGCCTTTTTCTTACAATTACAAGAAGAAAGGAGTTATCAGGGTATCTTTTATGTCTGTTTGATGTGAACTTACTATTGTAAGGTACAATGTGTAGATTAAACCTTTGAAACATCCTTTGGTTGTCTGGAGAACTCTGTGGAAATTAGGAGGATTTAATTCTGGTTAGTAAATTTTGCACTAGGAAATGGGATTTCTGTATTCCCATGCCTCAGGATGCATGCTGTTTGCCATGGAGATCAATTAACATCTCTTTGCCCCTTTTTCCTTTTTGAAATGGGGTTCAAATGACAAACTGGTTTCCCTGAATGTGGGGTCATATGTACAGGAGGAATAAATTGTTCAGTGCATGTACACAGCAGACCAGTGTGTTCCTGCTGAGTCTTGCTTGAGGCTTTTAACTTGCTGCAGTTATGAAGATGTTCTTTGAAAATTGACTGTGGAAATGAATTCTATGTGTATTCCCTGTCACGAAAGCCGGAGGCTGGAGTTGTAATCTCATTTTCTCTTAGGAGTCCCAGCTCAAACTCAGTTCTGTTGCCACCCTTTCCTAAGAATCCCTCTATTTCAGCACCTCGCCTCAACTGTGAGTCTGTTTCTGATACCTGCTTCCTCCTGGTGTGTCTGGAGGCTGTTGTCAGTGGGTTTCTTGTAATATGTGTGTGTTCCTTGGTGGTTTTGTTAACCATTGTAGTCAGCAATGCCTGTCTCAAGGTGTCCTCACAAAAACAAATCCTTATGTGTTGTGATGAGAGTTTAAAGTTTTCCCCAGATGGGTCATTGAATATACAAACAGACTTGTCTTCAGAGAGAGGGAGGTGAATGGTAGAACTTTCAAAGTCAGTGTATTCTTATTATTTTCCTGTAAAAGATGGGACAAGAGAGGGAAGAGAGACCCAATTAGTTTTCCACTGAAGGAAAAGCACACAGTTCCTCTTTACTGTACACCAAAGTACCCAATAATAAGAAGCACTTCTGACAACCTGGTTTATGCAGTTTGTTCATGTAGTCCTTAGTTCTTCAGTATACCTGACTTGAATATACGTTCTACAGGGTTTTCCACCCCCCAGTGAGTAACTTCTATCAACACTTCAAGGGCAGATGCACCACAAAAGAGATGTGTGGCTCAAAAGGCAATTATTGATAGGATATTTAGATTTGGTAGTCTCAAAACTCCTCAGTTCCATCTGTTTCTTGCTTGGTAGGAGCTGATCTTTTAAGTAAAACTTTCCTACATAAGTGCTTTCATCTTGAGTTTTCATTCCTGCTGCTCAGGAATAAGATAAGATGCTTTTTTAAAAGTGATCAGGTGGCTTTACCCCAGAAAGAAAAAAGTGAAATTGTTTAAATGAGTGCTACTTGAAATTCCATGTGAATCTACATTGTTCTGAAAGATCATTGTAATTAAGCCTGGAAACAAAGTATCTCCTGTTGTTTGTTGTCTAATAGAATATTAGAAATAAGTAAATGAGAGCCTCTTAAATAGATACAGAAGAAGAGGTTCCATAATACATTTCCTAAAGTGTCTTCCCCTCCTCCCACCTCTGCCCTTAGTCTTTAGATAAATCAAATTTTTTGAAAGTACATGTATGAATATCTAAGGCATATGTAGTCAGTATATTGCTTAGACTTTCAAAGTTATTTTCATAGGTGAACAAAAAGCAGCTTTTCAGATTAGACAGGAACTATATTTGAAAATGGCCCATGACTTGTATAATACACGTACATTACTTGTATAATACACATAGATTAAAATGCTTTGCCTAGTCTATAAGAAAAGAATCCATATATTTGTGGTCTGTTCTTTTTAAATAAACCAGCAGACATAATTCCTGTTGTAATATGCTCTAGATGATTTTTTTTGGCAAATAACATTTTATAATGTTCTGAATTTTTTGCCAGGTGAGTGTAAAGCAGTGAAACATGGTGGAGCATATAAATGTTCCTCTGCCTACCATGTGCTAGGTAACAGGTGCAAAGACTGTTGAAGCTTTAACCTTTCTCTCATGCTAAAATTTTTTGCTTAACATTGTAACTGATTAAAATAAAGGGTTACTTAAAGATATTATTTTTTATTCAAGTACTTAGAAAGATCTTCCCTTTAAGATGGGGAACTATCTACACTGAGACAATATTGAGCCTCATACTGTGTTCAAACACAAACAATACAGCATGATTAAAAGTGCCTTATCCTGCCTTTTTGGTTTGCTTTCTAATACTGAGACAACACTATTTATAGCTAAGAAAACTCTTGCCATGATGGTTGTGCCATGAGAGAAAGCAGACAACACATAACTGTAGGAAGCTGTTTCTGAGAACAGCTGGTTTTGGTTTTGATGACCTGGAGTGCAAGTCTGCCTTTGTGAATTTTTTTTTAACTCTTCATGTTGATAAAGCTGTTGGTTGCTGTTTTCTAGGAATGCTCAAATATACTTAAGTATTTCTGATGCTAGATGTTTGTGAAACCTTTATTGAATAAAATATTAATTTGAAAATACCCTGATTACTTCCATGAAAACATTCTTCTAAAGCTTAACATTGCTGTTAACATTTTCTTTTTGATGATAAAGTTTTTATGTAGGGACTGTATTTTTTAATTTGATTTAAGGCAGAATTCGGAAAGGCTTAAGTAAGAAACAGGATAATGTCGTGGAGATAATATGAAGAATGTGTTTATTATAGAAGTTTTTGTCACCATCAAGTTCTGGAATTGCAGCTAGTAGTTGAGGTGCATATTTTGACTTCAAGGAAGCTTTGCATTTTCCCTGATTATTTGTAGGAGAAAAAGTGCTAACCTGAAATCTCCTAGAAAGAATTTACATAGTTGTTAAAAATATAAAGAAAGCTTATTATTCTAACACTTGCATTATTATGCAGCACCTATGACGTAAATTGGCCAGAAACATCTGCCCACTTCTGCAGATAGTACAGCTTGCGTGACTGCATTAAAAGTCATGAGTCTGAAACTGGAAATTGAAATGTGAGGAAGGCAGTTCCATCTGCAGCTGAACTAGTCAGGATGTAGGATATACCTAGTCTGGGGAAGTTGTGGACTGTTTGCATGGTAATTTTGTGACTATGTAATGTGTGGTTGCTGACAGGACTTTGTTACAAAGTAGAAATAATGCTGCTTCAAAATCTGAAAACAAAGTGTTATTTTCCCTCCTACTCATGGTTTCACAGAAAATTCACTTTTTTTGAAGAAAAAGTGTGGTTAAAACATTTAACATAACACAGGTCTTTTGACATGCTCTACTGTTGTTAAAATGTCACACGTGAGTTGATTTGCTTGTTGATAAGTCAGTTCCACTTAACAGAAAGAATAGCCAGAAATTTTTTTCTTCAGATGGAATTTTCTAGGAAGAATTGGAATCAGAAAGTAGGTGTTGAGAAATGCAGTTTGTTCTGTTACTGTGCAGTTTCATAATAGCTTTCATTATAAAGCAATGAGGAAATTTAAGGGTAAATTCCTGTGTGGGAGAAGGGGCATATAGGCTTTTCTAATTCTCTTGATATTTACTACTCTGCAACATGCAGAGCTTTGCAGAACACAGTGGTTATTCCAAGGCTTCTGAGCTTGTTGAGGATCTCAGTAGGAGATTTTGTTAGTACACCTGTGTGTGTGTCTATTTGAGCATGTATGTATAGCTTGGCTGGAGTTTAGAAGAATAAAGGTAAGAACAAGAACAAATTTTTTTAACTCACCTCCATGACTTCAGGGGACCAGACAGCTGGAATGGTGTTATTTTCTGACATTTCTTTGGGCACCATTGTTCTCTCAGCAAGTCTGAGGGTAGCGGGCAGGCACGATGCATTTCTCATTGTAGGGTGTACTTCCCATTGCGATGTGTTACGGGACCAGGCCGGTGTTAGCATCTGCACCGTGTGCACTTAGTGCCAGAGTGCAGTGGGTGAAGGACTGCTGGGGTGGACACAAAGTGTTCCCACAGTAAGAGCTGCCTTGGAAGCAAATTTTTTGGTTTAAAAAAATTGGTTTGGAACTACGTGTTCATTTTTACAATAGTGAATCTGCTGCTACAAGCATTGTAAAACTTGGGGGTTGCTGGAAATACATGAAATAAAAAGAGTACTGAATGAGTTGCTTTTATTGTATTTGGAAGATTACGCATACCTTATACACAGTTTATACTTGTTTGTTTTTTCAATCCTTAGTAGCAAATCTTGGAAGGAATGTGCTGGGCCTGGATTCAATTGGATGCAACCTTTATTTAATTTTTCAAACACACACACAAAAAAAAGTTATTTTTCTGTTCTGTCCCCTTGCTCTCAGTAGATGCATTTGACTGCTTAACATCTTTAATGTTGTGGTGTTTCCCAGAGGTTTTGCTTCTTATGGAAGCCTGTTTTGGTCAGTATTTACCTTTTGTTTTTGTTTTGTCAGCAGCCATGCAGCAGGTCTTAGACAACCTTACTGATCTGCCGACATCGACAGGAGCTGAAGAAATAGACCTGATTTTTCTTAAAGGAATTATGGAAAACCCTATCGTAAGATCACTTGCTAAGGTATTTACATTTGCTGCTTTGAGTAGAATCTGGAAATGTTTTAACTCTTACATTATTGTGTGAACATTGAGTGTGAATTTAGGTATCCACAACATGTTGGTTCATCCTATTAAAAGACTTGAAGGCCAACTTGAAGGTGAAGAGTTGGTGTAATTTCTGTGCATGCTGGTTAATAGTTATATAGAAGAATCTAGAGGAAGATGAAAAATTCAGAGACTACAGAAATAATGTGGTTACATTATTTATGAAGAAAAGAATCATAATATTTGAAATTAGAAGCAGTTGATTTTAATGTAGTCTTGTAACCACTGCTGTGTGCATAACTCATATGCCTTCTGACTTTTAGTGGTTTTGCCAGAGATGAAAAGTGAGAGCAGTCACCTTCATTATCTGATGGCATAAAAATGTTTTCATCTTTAGCTCAAAACTACTTTCTGATATGCCAGGAAAATATTCTCTCCATGCCTTTTCCTGGATCTCAGACTAATGATTTTATCTTTGATTCTCAGGTCTCTAAAACATGGATTATTCCAAGTTTTTGTTCATGGATTATGAAAATCTTTTTTATATGGGTGGTAGCTATCAATTATAAATATGTAAGGCTATATTTGCAAAAAAATCTTTAATTAAAATGTAGCTTGTTGTTGGAGAAGATGAAACAGGAAAGCCTTTTGATTAACTTGTCTTACCAGCAGGAAATGCAGTCATATACTATACATCACTTACATGCGTTCTTCATCTTACTTCATAAAAATAAGCTCCTTCCATGAGGAAAACTCAGTTAACTTAAATAGAGCTGTGTCTTTAATAGGAATAGACATCTGAAAGCAGTGCCCTCTAGGCAGGTACGAAATGCTCTGTAAAGCTAAAGGATTGTTGTCCAGGGATTTTGTTCAGTATAAAAATCTGGAAAGTTTCTCCTGAATTCATAAAATAAATGACTTCTGTTTAGCTGTTCTAAAAATTGGTTTTAAGTTGAAGACATGGCACAGTAATAAACTTAGAAGTAATGGAAGTGTCTTATCTACTGGTGAGATGACTGCAGAGAGAGATTTGTGTATTAAATTTACTGGAGTAAGTAAAAGCATTTTCTTACTGACGATGGAAACAACTTTTAAGTATCTGCTGCATAAGTCATCTTTTAACACTTATGAAGAAAACGTTAACTGCAAAGCCTTTTTTTTCTTATAAAGAATTTTGATTTAATGGCCAGTAACAATTAGGTTGAATTTAATGACTAGCAGATGTAAAAAAAAGTGTTTGTAGTGGAAACAGATTCTTAACTGTACACATGCTTTATCTAGAATGCTTAAAGGTTTTAATTGTGTTCACATGGTGTGACTGCACTCATATTTTCTTTGTAATTATTTTGGAAAAATCCTCAGTCTTAACAAGCAGTGCTAAATAAGGATAAGATCAAAACACATTTGGTGAAGCGTATGTAATTCACATATTTGTCCCTAAAAATACATAAACTTGCTTTTCTAATAGAGGAGCTGGTTTTCAGTTTTTAGTTATCTCAGTTCTCTTAGGTGGTTACATTATTTAAGCAGAATCATTTCAAAGCAGGCCAGAAATGCAAAAGCTTTTTCATTTTCCTTTATCAGCCAATTAAGACTAATTGTTATGTGAAGTATGCCAAAAAGGACAATATGAAACTTGGGCACATGTGCCACAAGCTATACAAACTTTTTTTCTCTTTTTGGTCCTTAAATAAATGAAGGCAAACAATAAGTATAGTAGTTAGTTTATAGTATTTTGCAGTGCAGTTTGGCTGATCTTTTAAAACTGGGTTACATTCATTTCACACTTTTCCTGTACAGAATAAAGGCAGTAAGGTAGAAATTACAGGTTTTTGGGGGATAGGGTTCTTTCACTGAACCTTTCCAGTTTTCAGTAGGTGGTAGAGGGAAGGAGAACCAGCTGTTATCATTGCAAAATGTTTTTTCCTTTCACTGATGTTTAAAGAATCATAAAATAGTTTTGGTTGGAAGTGGCCTTTAAAGGTCACCTTGTCTAACCCCCTTGCAGTAAGCAGGGACATCTTCAACTAGATCAGGTTGCTCAGGGTCCTGTCCAGCCTAACCTTGATTGTTTCTAGGGATGGAGAGTTTACAACCTTTCTGGGCAATCTATTGCAGTGTTTTACCACACCCATCCTAATCTAGTCTCAATCTACCCTCTTTTAGTTTAAAATCGTTATGCCCTGTCCTGTTGCTAAAGGCCTACTAAAAGTTTGTTCCTGTCTTTCTTGTAAGCCCCCTTTAATATTGAAAAACTGCTATAAGGTCTTCCCAGAGCCTTTTGTTTTCCAGACTTAACCCCAACTCCATATCTTTCTTATGCTGATGCTTGTGTTCAATCCTAACTAGTCTTTAGAATTAATATGCTTTTTGGAAAATAACTGTTGAGCTTGGAACAAGCATGAATTCTCCTCAGTTTTGCTATTGAACTATGGTATCAAAATTCTCTTCTCCTGGATTGTTAACTATTCTTTCAAATCTTGAAACTTTATCTTCTTTCTGCTGTCACACTACTGCTTTTAGCATTGTAGCACAGCCTATGGGAGACCAGGTGAATGCCCAACCCAGGCCAAGGAGACATCTTGGGAGTAATCTATAAGTGTTTAGTCCAGTATTTAGGATGTCAGATTGTTGTATGTAAAAACCTTGCTATTTGAACATTTGGTAGGCATGATATATACTGAATGCACAGAAAGGCTCTATTCAGTATCAGTATTTCTGAAATGTTCTATTGAAATGAAAAAAAAGATTGCAATATCCAAGTCAGGTATTCCTATTTGTTTGTTTGTTCTTTAACTTATTCATACCATTTCATATCCTGTTACTCCTCAACGTATTACAGGATCAGAGATTGCTCACTGATAAAACTTTATTTTCCCCAATATATACATGGCCTTGATTTTGGAGTGAAAGGTGAGGATATTTGTATTTAGATTATATCACTCAGTGGTGGTTTTTTGAAAACAGTGAGTGAGAAAAAAGGTAACCCATATTCTCTAATCTTACAAAGGTTTTGCAGTTGGATTATGTTTAAAAATCACTAGACTTGTTTTTACTCACTGTAAAAGAAGTAAACTTTAAAAGAAGGCTATTGTTTACTGTATGTGTTCTGTACAAAATAGCATTCCCTTATAAAGGAGAATGTGTGTAGGTGCTGAGCTTCCTATAACTTTGTAATCACAGTTGTTTGGTTTGTTTGTGTTGGTTTTGGAGAATGTTTGAAATGCCTTTATGTTAAATTAACCTTTCCAGAGTTTGGCCATCAGGCCTGCAGAAATAGCATTTTATACATATGAAGTACAATTTAATACAAAGATGATTTCAGTAAGCAAAGTTCTGTGCTTTTAGCAAAATTTTATTTTATTGTCTGTTTTAAAGCAGTAATAAGAGAGCAGAAGTGCTCACATAACTTCAAATTATACCTGTGGGAAGTATATATAGATGACTGACTTATACCTATTATGTATTTGTTTTTTATATGCCAAAGTAATTGGTCCTTTGTAAATTTCTTGTTGCTACAGTTGAAAACAACTTTTAATTTAGAATCTAAGTTATTTTTGGCCTCCACTTATTCCCTAATTCTATGATAGAGCACTGTCTGTAATAAATAAATTAAGCATTCAGAGATGCTTCTCTTCCTGCTTAAAGCACCTACCATTCAATGAATTACAGTATCTGCAGAGTTCAGGAAATGATTATGTCTCCAGGAGTAGCTCTAGAAATAGATGAAATGTTATCAGAGAATCACAGGATACTTGAGGCTGCAAGGGACCTCTGGAGGGCAATTTGGTCCAACTCTCCCTACTCAAGCAGAGCCACCCAGAGATGGTTGCCCAGGTCCACATCCAGACAGCTTTTGTGTATCTGCAAGGAGGGGAACTCCCAGTGCTCAGTCACTCTCACGTTGGAAAAAGTGTTTCCTAATGTTCAGACAGAGCTTCCTGAGTTTTATTTTATGCCCACTGCTTGCTGTCCTGTCACCAGTCACCACTGGAAACAGGCTGTCCCTGTCCTGTTTGCATAGTGTACCTTTTATACACATTGATGAGATTCTCCTGAACCTTCTCTTTTCCAGACAGAACAGTCGGAGCTTGATCAGCCTTTCCTCAAATGTGAGGTGCTCCAGACCCTTCTTCATATTTGTGGCCTTTTAGTGAGCTCTTTCTAGAATGTCCAGAGTATTCCAGCTGTAGCCTCACTAGTGCTGAGTAACACTCACTCTTCTAGTAACACTTTTAATGCAGCCCAGGTTACTGCTAGCTGCCTTTGACTCCCAACTTTTCTTTAGCATTTCCTTCAGTTAGGCAGACCTTAGCAGGTAGAATGTGCTGTTTAAAAGATGTTTGACTGGGAGGAGTGTAAGGTAAAAGTTTTTCTTGCAGACTCTGAAAAGATCCATAGTTCCTTTTCTGCCCTTCTTCTAGAAGGTGTACTTGTCCAGGATTCCAAATCAGGAAAGGTCCTGAGGTGCTGTACTGTTGATAGAGCAGTGCTTGGTGTTTGTAGCATAGAAGAGATATGCACTTAACAATCCTCTCTGGTATGTGCTGCTTATAAAGTTTATTGGGTCCTGTAGTTGAGCATGCAAAATCCTTCAGCAGTTAAATTAAGTTATCCTATATATAATTTTTCTGGCTTTTCTGCTGAAGATTGCACTGAGGAATTACTTGAAAAGTTTATAGATTTGAACCACTCAAAACTTACTTACATTATAGCCTCATGTGTTTAATCTCACAGGCTCACGAGCGGCTGGAAGATTCTAAACTCGAGGCTGTCAGTGACAACAACCTGGAGCTGGTGAATGAAATTCTTGAAGACATCAGTCCCTTAGTAAATAAGGATGAAAATGTTGCAGAATTGGTTGGAATACTCAAGGAGCCTCATTTTCAGGTGCCACCTTTTTACTCTATGTTACCAAGTTACTGCATCATTGTCCACATACAGATCTAGGAATAACAGTGAAAGAAAACATGAACTATAACAAAATGTAATATGTTGGATTTTACTCCAAATAAAAGGTAAATCAGAAGCCATGTTAAAAATAAGTATGATTTTATTCTTTGATATAATTTCAAAAACACCTTTACTCACTGTATTAAATTCTACTGAAGTTTCTGTTATAAATCTTGAACAAGCTTTTGCTTCCTGTATATCTGGAGTTTCCAAAAAAATTCCTTGAAGGCTTGCTTCATCCATAACATTTCCAGGTGATCTCAGTTCCTGATCATGAGCATTGTGCATTTCAGTTCAGCTGTTGGCACTTATCCTCATGTGTAAGATATCTTGTTTGCAGAGTGAATGAACATGATTCTTTGATCCAATCTGCACTGCAGCTGAAGCTAAGACTCTGCATCCCTCTCACTGTTGCTCTGCTTAAGTGAAGTGTTGACATATGCTTGTCAGAAGCAGATGTTTTTCCATTTTGCTGTTCCTGTGACTGGCTTCTGTACTTGAAGGTCAAGGTTTGAAAATCCTTCATAGATTCTGGCCTTTCTAGGGTTGAGTGGACTTTGCTACTTCAGTGGACTGCTACTAAGCTAAAGGTATTCTGTAGAAGAACATAAACAACCTTTTGCCATCGTATAAGTGGCTTTCTTTTGGCAGACAGCTGTGAAGTCATTGGCATTTTTGGGATAGATGAGTTTAAACACACTTTTTCCCCAGGTTTTCTGTTACATGTTATACAAACATAGCAGTGAGATATATTGCTGTTTAACATGGATAAATACTGGAAATGCTTTTGGTTGTATTGTATCCTATTGGAAAAGGAATCACTTCAAGAACTTCAGCTTTTGAGTCAATAGCTTTCCTGAGTACTGACAATTCCTGCCTCTCCTGTGTTGGCCTCCCTTGTGCTCTTGGCCAGACAGGCATCATAGCTAAGTGATAAAAAACTATAAAAACTATGATTTGGTGACTTACTGGTGCATAAATCTGCAAATCAGTCTTTGATCCTGTAGAAGAAATTGGTACTTGAAAAGGACTGGATGAGTTTGGAGGAATTGATAGTTAAAATGCACAAGGATTAGAACTGAGGACCAACTGTGCACTGACAGACTTGACAATGATCCATTGTGTTAGAGGAAATAAAGCTGAAAGTCAAAGAGGATGATGAATCAAAAGATGAAAAGGGCATAACTATTGAAGTGCTGCACTTTGAAAGGCTTGGTAGCAATGATCTCTGGAGAGAGATGGCAAAGGCCAGAGACAAGCTTGGGTAATGGATTTTTAGGGTGGAAGCTGGAGATGACCTGTAGGAGACAGATTTATTAAGAATTTTTGGGTGATTAAGAATCAAATAAGAACTACTGGGTGAATAGCCAACACTAAGGCAAACCCAGCATTTATTCCTGTTCAGTGGCCAGATCTGCACAGAGGCAGAACGTGATGTTGGTATCAGATACTTCATCAGTTCAGACTTAAACAACTGAAACACGTACTGTAAAAGTTCCAAAATAGCTGGTGAACTAGAATGTCAGTATTTATGCTCTTTCTTGTACCTTTTTTGTTGCTTGATATATAAAGAGCAGACATGAAACTGCTTATATGCTATCTTTACAGTATTGCTCAGATTGCTTCCTAATTGCATGTTAAAGGTCCATTTAGCAAACACCCCTTCTCTTTTCTTTGCCTGTCCCAGACGTAGGTGTGTAGTGAAGGCTGTAAGGCTAGAACAAGCCAACAATGATACCTTTCAAAGTGTATTGTGAAGATTTAGTGATCTGTTGCTCAGACTTCTGAGTGAGAAGTAGTGTCATCCACCCGTGGCTCTCTTCCATGAGCTTATTCAGTTTTCTCAACTCATGTGAAAATCTGTCATTCACGGCATCCCCGATCTGAGTGGAGACTGTGTTCTTTTGGTTTTGAGACTGTCTCCTGTCAGTTTCACTTGTGTAGGAAGAAAGTGAACAGTTTTTCTTAATCAGCTTTTTCATGTTCCTTGTGGTTTGAGACACCTCATTGTGTCTCTCTGTGTCAAATAAATAAAATGAAGAGAAGCAAAGCTGTATACAGCATGGATTTCTAAAGTGGTGTCATAATTTCCATTGCATTTCCTACTCATGACCTAAAAGTTCCTAGTGTTCGGTTTGCTTATTTAACAGCTGATGAATAGAACAGAAGAGTTCAGTTAGAAGGGACCTACAGTGATCATCCACTCCAGCTGCCTTACCAATTCAGAGCTGATTGAAAATTAAAGCCTGTTATTAAGGGTGTTGTCCAAATGCCTATTAAACACTAACAGACATAGGGCATAAACCACCTCTTTAGGAGCCTATTCCAGTGGTTGACCACCCTGTCAGTAAAGAAAAGGTACCTCTAGGCTCAGGGAGAGTAGAGGTGGATTGCTTATTAGGCTCAGTTTGGTTTTGTATTGTTTACATCTTCTAGATACCATTTCTGAGTCTGTCAGTTATATATTAAGCTAGGATTGTGTTTTTCCTTGCAGTCTGTGTTGAATTTAATTTTCCTTGTTCTCAGTCTATTGCTCATGAGGTGCCTTTGCAGGTTACAGTCAGTTGTTTTAGTCCCTGAGTAGTTAATCAGGATTGGCAAACTGTCATTTCACTTCTCATCCCCATTTCCTAGGTCATTTATCCGACATGTCAGTATATTCGCAGGTGTTGAACTGAGCCCAGATGCCTGTGGAAATCACCTGATGACATGAATTCTGAAAACTAAAAATACTATATTCCTGGTACAAATTCTTCTGTCTTCTAACCAGTGTTTTTTTCCACTTGAAAGCCTTACTGCTTATCCTGTTATAGTTTTATTTTTTTGAAAGACTTCTACCGAAGGGCTGTGGAAATTGTTCAATATTAACAACTCTAACTGCCTTGTTGCCATACTTTTGGTGACTCTTCTGAGGAATCTGACTAGATTTGAGAAGCACAACTCCCTTTATTAAGCACGTTGATGCTTTCCCATGATCCATTTTGTCCAGTCATTCTGGGTTTTATGGAAACTTCTGATTTGTTTACTGTTTTGCAATTTGTTGACTCTTCCTTGGAACCTAGTTTAAATATTCATGTCATGATTATTGCTTATATGCTGCTTCTTTCCCTTTGGGTGAGTCACAGGCATGTAAGAAAAATACAGTGCAACTTTGCTGCAAAACCTGGATTGTACAAAAAGTGTGAAAAGCAAATAGATAGTTAAGATAGTTAAATGCTTCACTGGACAACTGGCCTATTCATCATTCTGTCAGAATTGGAATTCATTGAAAAAAAAAAGTCTGAAGAAGTTTTAATTTGTATTTTAAAAATTTATTTTCTATATGCCTGAGGTACTAATGCTGTGAGGCATTCATTCTCATTTGCAGAAACAATGAGCAGTTTTGGCTGCTGTGTATGGGCAAAAGCACCTATATACTTATTTCTTCTAAGTGTATCTGCTGTGATTCAATTCTGAAGCCAAAAATTAGGGAGAGTTATCAGCCCTTAATTTTTGTTTACCTTCACATTACTGATGTAAAGGCAAACAACAAAATCAGCTGAGGTCAAACTACTATTTATTATTTAACTGATATAATAGTTAAGACCATTCTAGAAGAATTTCTAGGAGAAATTGCAGACCAAAATGTGGATATAGTATCTTTTTTTAAGACTTGGGAAAGCTTATGTCTCCTTCTGCAAAAAGGAAACAGAAAATTACCTAAATACTCAAAAAATAAGTTCTATCATTTCTGCCTCATTTGGTGCAAGCAGGCATATTCCAAATTCTGCATGAAGGGATAGAGGAAAAATACTATGTCAATTGCATTTATAGAAAAAGTAATTTGCATCCTTTCTGCAGTTCAGTAAAAGTGCAAACAACCCAACTTGACTATTTAAAAGTTCCATGGACACTACTGTGTAAGTGGTTTAGAGGCTGACTGTATTTTACAAATGAATGGTTACACTTTATCACAGCCTCACCTTACAGTTGTAACCTGCCTTGGCAAACAAGTATAAAATGTGATATACAAGGTATCAATGCAGTAGTTTGTTTGGATGTATCATTTAGTGTAAGAAATACCATATTATAGGACTTCATTTTTTCTACACATTTTTGTAGAAAAGCATTTGGGAAGGACTAACTCTGGCGTGCAGGTGCATGCCTGGCTGTATTATTATTGCCTCTCTTTTCTCCTTTATTTTTTTTTTTTTCATCCCTTCCACTTTTTACCCTTTTTAGTTTTAACTGAACTTTTCAGAGGTTAAAGTGTGAAAGTGCTAATGAGTTTCACAGTATTGATGGCTGGCCAGTAGGTCAGTATGTGTTGGAGAGCCAGCTGGCACATGCAGCGCGTGGAAAAGGCTGTAGCAAATCTTACCAGATAGTAGCTGGAGAGCAGGAGTGGTAAGAGAGGTTGACTTGAGGAAAGAAACAGCAGTTAAAATTTTCACACTGTTGGAGTAGTTAAAAATGCAGAAGAATCACTTCTACTTCCTCTCGGAAGAATGTGTTCTGTTACTTTCAGCTTTCAAAAATTAGCCAAACCATTAATCCTAAATAGATTCTGCTAGCAATAAAATACTTAATCTGAAAAGCAGCCAGTATTGTCTTCTACTAGTTAGGTTTGTAAGGGCTGATCATACCTTTAAAATGTTTCATTTAGAAAAAATTATTTTAAATTGCCTCCTAGACAGGTATTAATATATAGGGTTATTTTCCCTACATATTCCTGTGTTCTTACCAGCCCTCCTGATTTTTCTAAGGTCATAAATTATTTCCTCACTTTTCCAGAAGAGCCTTTAAAATGCTTTCTTTTCACATGAACATTAGGAGTCTCTAGTCTTTTTATTAAGTTCTGGTATTTAGACATGGTTATCGGGGCAGACTAGCTCACATTTAATGCATAAAAAAGGAAAGGAAGTATTTTAGATACTTCTAGACCTAAAGTGTCAGGAAAGGAGTCCTGAATTCAAGACTACAGAGTCATTCTACTCTTGTGTATTCCCTTCCACCACAGCCCCCAGTTTGTAATTTAATTGTTCTTTTGGATCAGAATTGGAGAAATAGTTGTCCTATTATTTAGGGCAGTGCTTCATAACATGTTTAGATTGTGTTGAGAATTTTTAAATGAAAAATTCAAACTCGAATTTTTGAATTTTAATGAAAAGTTGGCTTCAGCACTGTAGAGAGCGTTGCATGTTTAATGGTTCTCTGTTTACTGAATTTTCAATTATGTTTTTAAATATTTTTTACCTGTCAAATACATGTAGCCACAAAAAACTACTGTAAAGAGATCAATATCTTCTAAGTTTATGGATTGTTTTTTGACGGGGTCTTGCACAAAGAGACCATACTGTCTGCCACAGTACTGTGTATCCACAGGACGTCTGTTACCTCTTGTGATTTGTAGCAGGTCTTCTAAATGCCTTTTTCTGACAATATTGGCATTTTTTCATGAGAACCTTTCTACAGCTACCCAGTCTTGGATAGTCAGCTGATCCTGTTTACAGGAGGAAATTTTGTATGGAGGAAACTTTGAACTGTTTTATGGTTGTTGATCAGTCCATGTTGTTTTTCAGACTTTGGCAGCGGTTTTATAAGTGTTCCAGCACCAGTATGGAAAGGTCAGATTCCAGTGTAGCTCTGGAGTTGCAAGAGCACAGGATATGACTTTTTCAGATATCACAAGAAAGAAACAAGAGAAGTTCATGTAACTGTATTTCTCAGTTCACTCAGCCATTTTCCCGAAATGAGAAAGTAACTTGGTGACATCAAATGTTGGCAGGTAGTCCAGCAGTGCTGCAGACGCAAGGCCCTGTTGCCGGGTGCCTGTACTGAAGTGTTCTTCACGACTGTAGGTCATGACCTGGCTGGCTGGAAACAGGCTCATAAAACTAGTACAGATTCTTGAGTTTCAGAACTGAGAGTTAGGTGTGGGACAGTAATAAGTTAAATGTGCCTTCAGGAAACCAATGAAATACTTTTCTTAAATAAACCAGTTTGGAGTTGTGGGCAGTCCCTGATAGTCCTTCTGTGACTCAGGCACTGTGTAAATAATAGGAAAAAGATTGTTTGACTAAGAGCCGGTTAAGTAGAAGTTGTATGAATTCAAGCTTATCCATAAAACTGAATGGTTAAAAAGGATCAGAATGTGAAATGGGATCAGATTTAAGAACTGAAGAATTTTATGGAGCATGTTAATTTGAAAATTAATTTTAGTAGGCTTTTTGAACCGTGGATCAGATTATAATCTATAAATTGCATTACCATTAAAGGGCAGAGACCTGTCCAGGCAGATGTGTGAGGCTTTACGAGAAGTATAGTGGGTTGTGGTCAGAAACTTCAGGGACAATTTGTTCTAGCATGTGATCAGAAGAAAACTGGAAGTTTCATACCACTGTATCTACCTGGTTTTGAGTGCTAATCTGTAAAAATGTGTAGCTGATGAAATTAGTTTCATTTTGGAAATGTAGAAAGATCCAAAAATATGTTGCTTGCAAACATTGGCAGAGAGATCTATTCTTCTGGTTTCTGGATTGGTTGTCTCTTGGATAGTGAAGAAATAGAAATTGCTACCATCTGACAGCTGCTTGATTTAAATAAATGATTGTTTTTCCTATTTAATTTGATTTGGTTTGTGTCCACAGTATCAGAGCAGCCACAATAAGCAGCTGTCTTTACAGTCTTAATGGAAGGGGCAAAATCGGTGAATTAATACTTCCTTCTAACCTCAAGTTGAAATATCAGCAGGTTCATCGTGTAATGGGCAGATTAAAATGACTGTTCAGGTTTGTGACACTTTGAGGGCTTGCATGCTGAGCTTAGCATTAACCTGATGTGGTTGCACAGCCTTTAGCTTAGAGGTGGCTTACAAAAGGATGGAGCAGACTGCATAGCAAATCATTACTCTTACCTGCTCGCCTGCTGTGCTTTCTGGTAGTTTGCTGTCTTCCTCTGGCATGTGCATGTCAGTATCAGTGATAGTCCCATGGTGTCTTCTTTTTTTAGCTACTTCTGTGACACAGTCAGTAACCTGCCTTAAGACCATATCTGACCAGTCGCTGTTGGAAACAAAGCTGTGTAGTTGGAGGCCCAGTAGGCATTTCTTCTGCTTGCTGCTTCTCTCTGTGTATCTGTCAGTGTGACTCCCTGTGCTTTAGGGTGATTTTACCTTGGACTACTGGGTATGATGGCTATTGAGTGCCCCTTCTCCTCTCATAGAATCACAGAATGCTTTGGGTTGGAAGGGACCTTAAAGATCATCTTGTTTTAAATCCCTCACCATGGGCAGGGACACCTTACACTAGAAGGTGACAGAAAGAAAGTCTGAAAGTCTCCACTGTCTTAATGCACAAGTTTGATCTTGGTTTACCTGTATGTATTGTCATATATTTTTCTTTATCCTAAGATACCTTTTATGAAAAAATCATGCCTAAATTACATTGTCTTCCAAACATGATTATATTCATTTGGATCTCCTTCTTCTACCTTGTATTTATGTGTATGGACTGGAGATAACACTATTGACTCTAAGGTCTGAGATCCTGTCTTCCAGAATGTAAACTATGTAAGACTGGATTCATTTGTTACTAGAATTCTGCCTTGGCTTTATGCAAGCAGGAAGTGCTCATTCTATAGATAGCTAGAAATCCTTGCATACTTGTGATTATCCAAATTACTGTGGAGGAAAACTTTATTGCATTAAAAACAAGTATCTAACAATGAGTTATCTTCATTTTTTTTTGCAGTGGGTTCTCAATTTACTGTAACCATTTGCTGAGATACTGTCTCATTAGGTGGAAGACTATTTTAGGTACTCCTTTTTCTGTCTTCTTCCCTTGTAACATCACACGTTCCTCCCCAGTTTAGTTACATTTCTCCTATATTTCCTTAAGAAGCAGCATTTTTATTTACAAGATAGCACATTTGCCAAGGCAATAGGCTTATCAGTTCACGTAAGCACTTATGTGTCTGTTTTTGCTTTAGTTCATGTGAAATAAGAATATTATGATCTGGTCCCAAAAGGACAGATTCAGTGGTTATTTTGCTTTATTTCATGTGAAATAAGGATATTATGACCTGGTCCCAAAAGGACAGATTCAGTGGTTATTCAGCACCAAATCCTTTCACAAACAGTTATTTCATGACTTTAAATAAGATTTTTTTTTCTGTTCCTTTGCAGTCACTCTTGGAAGCACATGATATTGTGGCATCAAAATGTTATGATTCCCCTCCTTCTAGCCCAGAAGTCAATAATTCTTCAGTGAACAACCAGGTTGTTCCAGTAGATGCTATTCGTATCCTTGGAATTCACAAAAGAGCAGGAGAGCCGCTGGTAAGTAATTGAGGGTGAGCGTGTCTTTAAAGTACTAGTGAAAATGTTTGCACGTACCTGATTTCTTGCATTATGTTTTAATTCTTTTCATTTTGTTGTGTAATGTAATGGATGATAAGCTCAGTATTGAGAGGTTGACATAGGAAGATACTTTCATGTACTCCATCCCATCTCTCTGAGAAGTAAATGGAATAGTGATTAGGCAGCCACTGGGCTGAATGACTGCTGGCATAACTGACTAACAAAACATCTTGATATGAGATGATAGGATTGCATGCAATCAAGAACAACAGTAATTTTTCAGTCATATGAAAACCTTGTGTGAAAGCCCTTCTGTGTCACCTGATGCTTCTCTGTATCAGGAGCTGTAACTGTCTGTTTTCATTGGAGTGGGTGGAATATCCCACAGCTGTGTATTTGTGCTTGAGATAATGGTAAAATGAAACTGAAATTTAAAGAGTGGTAAGCTGGGTGTTCTGTATCTCTTTCAGGGAGTCACGTTCAGAGTGGAGAACAATGATCTGGTAATAGCCCGAATTCTTCATGGAGGAATGATAGATCGGCAAGGTCTTCTGCATGTAGGTGACATTATTAAAGAGGTGAATGGCCATGAGGTTGGAAACAATCCAAAAGAATTGCAAGAACTGCTGAAAAACATCAGTGGAAGTGTCACTTTGAAAATTCTCCCCAGCTACAGAGACACTGTCATTCCTCAACAGGTCAGTAGCACATTTCTGATGATTCTGTCAAAATAACTTCTGCTTAGTACTTTATTGTGTAAGATTCTCTAAGATTCTGGATTAGATATATTTTGATTATTTCGTGAAAATAATGCTAGGAGGAAAAGTAAAATATAGATACCTGTATTTACCTTTAATTACATTTTAGAAATGGGTTTATTCACCTAATATGCCTGCCTAAAAAACTCGAATTAGTGTCTAAACTTGCTAGGCATTTGTATGCTACATATAAAGCATGTTTCTTTGACCTTAAGTCACCTCTGATGACCTGACCACAATCACACTTCATGCAGTGAAGTGTGTGTGTGTGTTTGTTTATAACATGGCTAGTGTCAAAATAATCAGTTTAATAGATTTCAAAAAGATATTTAATTCAACAGACGAGCTTGAACTCACTGACTTCAGTGGGAGCTTGGATGGTGGCTGTTCCTTATCCTTTTGTTTTTGCTGTAGGCTGTCAATTTCTCCATGGCAGAAGTGACTTCCTAAATCAGTGCCTTTGAAACAGCCTGTAAGATGCTCCTTCAGGTAGTGGGTCTTAATGCCTGTGACTATAACAGGCTGTGCTTCCACTGAGGGAATGTGCTCTATTGAGGCAGGTGCAGGGCTCTCTTTGCTCCCCAGCCTGGTACAAAGAGAGTCAATGATACTTTCAGTTCAGTCGTGCAACCTACTCTTTCTTCTTGCATCAAATTTGAGTCTTAAGCAGCTGCATCTCCTTTTACTTTTAAAACATTGAGTTTATGGCAAAAATAATTCTTAAGATTCTACAAGCTTTAAATACAGAGCTCACATTCCAAGATTTTTTTTTGTATTTTTAAGTAATTGAAAGTCAGAATTCTAATTGAGTTGTATACACTGAAATGCAAATTGAGCATTTTGTAATATCATGTCTAAATTGAACATATTTTTTTATTTTTATCATGAAGATACTTCAGCCAAGGTTTGCACCATTGATTATTCTGTCCCAGTTGGTGAATAACTTTTTCCCCCTAGATTGTATTTTACATACCAAATGCAGCTTGGATTGTGTCAAGGCTTTTATGCTGCAGGTAAAGACATTACTTCAGTTTGACAGATAGATTAGTCAGAATGTATTTTATAATGCTTAAGCTTTGTTATTTTTTACACATTTCAGGTTTTTGTGAAGTGTCATTTTGATTATAATCCATATAATGACAACCTCATCCCATGCAAAGAAGCAGGTTTGAAATTTTCTAAAGGAGAAATTCTTCAGATTGTAAACCGGGAAGATCCGAATTGGTGGCAGGTTGGTAAAAAGTTTAAAACAAGCAAAATAAAAAACTGAAAAGCATCAGTAGTTGCCTTACTAATACTCTATATGATCTAGTTCAATTTAACAGTAGATATATGGAAAAATATTTACACTGCAATCCAATCTCAAGCTAATATAAAGATATTAAGTTAAAATACTAAAGGAAAAGGAATGTTTTAAATTGTATATGTAACACTCATTTTACTGTTAGTTATGTTTATTTGTCTTTGTTCTTGTATCATAAGCCTGGACATTCTCAAATCAATTTAAGGTGGACAATTTCTGGAAAAGTGTCTTAGTTTGACTATAATTGTGGTAAGCCTTCTCTGGCAGCAACTGTGGAAGAAGTGGACCCGTTCCTGAGTGCTCAGAGTTGCAGAGAGAGACATTAATCTTGTGTACTTGAAGGGGGTGAGAATAGCTGTTTGGAGAGACTGTATGTTTTATTTCTGCAGTGGTGGTCAGTGTCTGTGAGCTGTGTATCATGCATGCTCATAGTCAGTGTTTGGCACTATTTCAAATATTAACAGTTCATCCTGGTTTAAGGTGGTATTTCTACATCCAGTCCTTCAGTAGAAATGTAATCCATGCTTATGCTATGTTTATTTTTTCCAAGACACCATGCAATAAATTAAACATTATCAGTGCCTCTGAAAATGAGACAAATGAACCTTTAAGACACTTTTCTCAACTGAGATCCTCAAAACTGGGCAAAGAGTATAACATTATTAGTTTCCCTTTTGACCCCTACATTGCTTACCCTGCAAGGTAACAAGCAGAAGAGAGCCAGACTCTACCTGAGAACAAGATATATGACTTCTTTAAAGGCAACAGAAATATTGCAATATACCTAAGCAGCTGCTGAATTTTGTTGCTTCTCAGTGACAGTAATAACAGAAAGAAAGACAAAAGTGTGAGGAAAGGCTGAAAATTTATTGCTGCCAACTTAATTAGTTTCAGAAGTAGACACTCCAAAACTCTGGAGGATTTTGATGTTTAGCTCCCATGCTGACATTGGTATTGCCTTTCAAACTCTCCAGTTTTAACTTGTGGGAGTCCAGGAGAAATAAATCTTCAACACTCAATCTGGAAAAATTGAAATATGTTCAATCAGTATAGTTTAGTTTTTCCTCATGCTTTCTAGAAATGCTAGACTGTTAATGAAAACTTCATACTGTAAAAAATCAGTTAGTCATAGATAAAAGCATACAAGTTGAAAAGCAAACATCCTGTTAGCAAAAGAAGAATTTATTGCAAGCAAAAGATTTAAGGAGAATTAAACACTTCGTAACTGTGTTTGTGTGTGTTAAGCTTGCTGAGAATTGAGCTTGCCATGAAATTATTTTATAGAGAATTTCAGCCAATTCATTACTGGGAATACTTAAGTTACTAAGATTCTAAATCTGTAGTTGCTTAGTGCAAAAAGCTTGAAGGCATGATTAGGGATGTGTTACTGGCATTCCCTGCGAAATGACAATTAATAAACTGCACTGAAACCTGTTTGGAACAGCTCAAGAATACAAAATAAGTATACTGTATACTAGAAAATTGTGAGTTTTGTCACCTGAGACTTCAATGTCTGGAGCCAGAGAATTCCACTTGGGAATTTTATACCAAAGTTTTATGGCTAGAGGAGTTTACTAATGTAATGGGAACCAGTAATGAAGGTTGCATCTATTTTACTTAAGTTTTGTGAATTTTAATAGTCAGTAGGAAGACACTATTCCTGTGAAGGAGAACTTTAGTATTTACATCTGACTGAATTTTTAAGTCTCAGTAGTAAATGTGTCAACACTCACCACTGAGAAACTGGCAGTGAGGAAATCAGTTAACACCATGTTGATGAAAAAAATGCTTCTTGCAAGTTAAATATAATCATTTATTTGTTTTGTTGGGTGGGTTTTTTTTGTTGTTGTTTGTTTGTTTGTTTTTGTGGTTTTTTTTTTCTTTTTTTTTTTTTTTTTCCCCAGGCTAGTCATGTCAAAGAAGGAGGAAGTGCAGGTCTAATTCCTAGCCAGTTCCTGGAAGAGAAGAGAAAGGCTTTTGTTAGGAGGGACTGGGACAACTCAGGTGAGATTTAGTGAATTTCAGATTTTGCTCTGACTCCAGTTGTTTTGATTTTCCTGCCTTCATAAATAATAGAAAAATTTCTGTGCGATTACACAGATTATTGTGAAATGCTAAATTTTATATTTTGGCTTTTGCTGAAGGACAAAGGGTGAAGTCTCTGTTTAGTGTTCAAAGAGACATGAATCAGTTTTGCCACCTGGTGATGAAAAGCTGAATGAGGTGGGACGGGCAGTGTGCACTTTAAAAAATTTTTTTGTATACTATGCACTGAAAGTTAATAAGCTAAACACGAATTTTCAGCTGCTTTGTTTTCTAGAAAAAGAATTTTTTTATGTATGTTCTTCCTGTACCATTTGATGGGTTTGTAAATAGATATAATTTCTTGCCCTAGGATATATACAATTCTAGAATAGTCTTTATAAAAAATTTCATATATTCGTGTAAACAAGCTTTGGATATTAACAGAAATTATGAGTTCATCTAGTTTTTTTTATTTTTAGGGCCTTTCTGTGGAACAATAAGCAGCAAAAAAAAGAAAAAGATGATGTATCTCACTACAAGAAATGCAGGTATCTCTTAATATTTCATGAAAGTCAAAGTTCTTTAGGTGTCAAAACTTGCAGATTGTAGTGTATCCAAAGCTAAACATTTGCAGTAAAATATTTGGTTATAAGTTTGATAGATCAGATAGTTTTTATGGTTTAAAAGCACTAGTGACGAGTGCAGATGTGGCTGTGCTGAGCACATCATTTGGTGAGTGGAAATCAGAGAAAAACTGGGTGTTAAGGAAAAAAAAGTGAAATGTTTGATACCTGTGGACTGAAGGGATGTGATTTTTTGCGTCTGTTCAGTATTGGTGAGGCCATGCCTAAGAGTACTGGGCATCTCCCCAGTGCAGGAGAGATGTGGACATAGAAAGGTGTTGAAGGGACTGGAGCATCTCACCCATGAGAAAAAGTTGAGACTGCTGGGAATGTTCAATCTGGAGAAGAGGAGACTCGGGGCAGGTCTCACCAATGTGTACAAATACCTGAAAGGAGGGTGCAAAGAGGATGGAGCTGGGTGGGCTTTTTGTAGAGTAGCCCAGTGATAGGGCAAGAGCCAACAAGCAACAAGGCTCTGAACATCAGAAAACACCTTGTCCACTCTGAGGGTGACTGAGCACTGGCATAGGTTGTCCACAAAGGCTGGGGAGTTGTCCTCCTTGGAGATACTCAGCAAGTGTCTGAATGTGGTCCTGGGCATTGGGGTGCACCAGATGCCTTCCAGAGGTACCTTCCAACCTCAACCATACCTTGATTCAAAGTTCACTAATTGTTAGTTACAGTTTTCCCCTTCTGATCAAACACAGACTTTCTCCTTGGAAGCAAGAGAAGAACCTGACCTTCTGCTGTCCATGAGGAATAATTATTTATTTACTTATTTATTTAAACCAATTTAAAGCTATCTGCCCTCTTACTGCCCTCTGAGTTCTGTTTATATTCACATAGGGTCTGTTGATAAATAGCACGACTACTTAAATTTTTTTTTTCTTCAGCCCTGAGTGTGTATTAAAGTTTTTTGTATGTTTCTCAATGTAGAATTTGATCGCCATGAAATCCAGATATATGAGGAAGTAGCCAAAATGCCTCCTTTTCAGAGGAAAACCCTGGTCTTGATTGGGGCCCAAGGAGTGGGGCGAAGGAGTTTGAAGAACAGGTTTATTGTGCTGAATCCTACTAGATTTGGAACTACAGTGCCATGTAAGTTATCAGCATTCCTATTGTAATATCATACTTGGATTAACTGGAAAGTATGTGATGTTTATCCTAGTGATTCAATGTAGGAGTGATTTTGTCAGAGCATAAAAATTGTATAGAGTGGGAAAACAAAAGGCTCTTCCTGTTTTCAGAAAACTGAACTAACATATGACCATGAAAACATTTGTAACTAGCACTTAAATGTTCCTGATGCTGCAGAAAAACAGGTTTTTTCTGCGCAGTATTTCAGTCTGGATTTCCTCAGTGTCAAGTCACCATCCTTTACTGAGGTGATTCTGTAAGTTTCCAGTAGCCTTCTGTAACGAACCCCAGTGGAGTTTCTCACATCTGCCTTTTAGTTTTCCACTTGTGAACTGGGCATTATAAATTGTTGCTTTAGTTTAGAAATGTAGAGAAAAGCAGCAAACATCCAATAAAACTGAAGTAAGTGTTTGTGATTGCCAAGATTTGTATAACTGTCCAATATTTTAATATATCTAGCCTTAAGCACATGATCTTTCATTTTTTTGCTATAAATAGCAGAAAAAAATAATCTTTTACCTGAAGCATGTTTTCCTGCCTTTCTTTCATATACTTTGCTCATTAGCCTTTTTTTTTTTAACTCCTCCTTACTGATTGGCTGCTGACCAGAGAAGCCCACTCTAGCTACATTATTATTCTCCTGCCAGGTGCTTTTCAGAATTTTAGAAACAGTCTGTTCTCTTCTGTTTCCAGTGGGCAAGAAATAGATCTGATAATAACAGGAGGAGGGACAGGTCTGAAAGATGAATTGTGCAAGGTGAGAGAACCAGTCTCTCTCATTTGTTGAATCTCTAGCATCAAGACTTGCCAGGGCACTTAGAATTGGTTTGTGGACCTGATAACAAGGTTGACTTCTCACTGTTACTTTTTAAAAGAAATCTTCTCTTGGCAATTCCATTATTTTATATTGGTGAAACAGTAAGAGGCTTTTTATTGCGTGTAAAATTTTTACTGTATTTCAAAAAAGCCATCAGAATTACTTATTTCTCTAAAATGCTGTATAGGTGTTTGAATATATGTGAGTAATGCAACATAGTTGTTGAGCATTCTTCAAAGGCATAAAAGTAAACTTTTCCCAATCTGATAGTCCAATCGTGTACATGGAATACCCAGTTTATTGTATATAGAACCTTTTCTCTGCTTCACATTTTAAGTGGGATAATCGGTAAACTTAGTTAGTCTTTGATTAGAAGAAAATTCTCCAGGTTATTCATGAACAAATTTGTGTATAATGTGTTTTGGGAGGTGGGAAATGGGTGGAATTGATCCACTGTGCTATGGAGAGAAGCATATTCTTGGTGCTGAGTTCTAATCCAGCATGTGGTGCTGTGGTTTTTCTTCAATGTGGAAAACAAAACTGTTAAATCATCTCCTAGCTGTAAAATGTTAAAGCTTACTCTCCAAAATTAATTGCAAACCGATGCATGTTTCTTTTTAATGTATTGTATTAAGCATTATAGTTTTAATCTTTCCATAGAATCTTGACTAAAACTAGATGTTCTAGTAATATATTTATTCTTAACAGCTTCAGATGATCGTTTTTCCTGGCACTTGTGTTTTCTATAAGATTGAAGTGGGTAGGAATTACTGGAAGGGAAAGATTGCTTTCCACTTACCTCAACAAGTTGCACCAAGTGATGATAGAAGTATTACCAAAGGAATGCATTGACTATTAGGTTAATATGTTCTAGAGTTCAAATCTAATTAAGTATAAGTAGCAGGTAGTTAATAGGGCAATAGGGCAGCAAAGTTGATAATAATATGATATTTTAATTTACTTTTTTAAATTTTATTTTTACTTTTTTTGCTTAAGCAATGTCTGTACTAGACAGTGTAGCCAATACCCAAGACAGTTGGTAATGATTTTCTCAAATAGGGGCTTTAATATTTCTACAGGGAATTTATCTTGCTTTAAAAGGGAAGTTGTCCTGGAAAGCAGCATTAGCTGGCCTCCACTAAGATTCTGCTTTGGTGGCTGGGTTGCTTCTGATATTGAAGCTAACTTTCTTTAGCTAGCTCAGGTAATTCTACCCTGAACAACAGGGCCAATACAGACAGCAAAGGTTTTGTGGTGGTATGGGGCAGATCTTGTTGTGCTCAGCTATTTTCAGAAGTACATTCGGCATTTGAGTTCCAAGTCACTCAAATAAATATTTTATTGAGTGAATAATTAAAAAGATTACATGAATGAGTATTGTATATGGTGTGAAGGAGTAAGACAAAGGAAACAGGCAAATGGGTGGGTAAGCAACATATAGAAAGCAATATAAAGGGAACAGGAGCAGGGGCTGTGCTCAGTTTTAAAATGTATCTAGAATGATGAATAAACCTGTACATGGAGCAAATACAACTGTATAACAATGTGTATTATAGTCTCCCTAACTTAATAGGCAGTCCAGTCTCATATTTATGTTCCAAATATAAAATGAAAATATTCAATTTATATTTTTAATTTTTTGTTTAGTTACTTCACGAAAGCCAAGGGATGATGAAAAAGATGGGCAAGCATACAGATTTGTGTCACGTGCCGAAATGGAGACAGATATTAAAGCTGGCAGATATTTAGAGCATGGGGAATATGAAGGAAATCTTTATGGCACCAAAATTGATTCCATCCTTGAAGTTGTTCAGACAGGAAGGACCTGCATCTTGGACGTAAATCCACAGGTATATGATTTATAATGTTATTATAACAAGTGTGAGATTATAATGCTGAAGAGTTGAAGCGAGATGCCTGCCAATTTGAAGGCTTTTTATCTGGTCTCAAGGTTACAATTATCAACTGCATTATTATGTTTGTGGCACTTACTTGGAATGGGTTAGAAAGATGGAAAAAACCCAGCTTAAGTTTTGCATGAAAGAGGAGTCTTGCAGAGTAATAAATGATCTTTTTAGCCAAGGAAAGAATGATGCTGAGCATTTCAAAAGGCAGTGTAGGAATTTCCAAAATAGAAATAAGAATCTTCACTTATATATTGCTGCCCATCAGAACAGATGAGTTTTGTGGTGTCCCTTAAGTAACAGGGAGATGTGGTGAGTAATTTTCAAACCTTGGTGGTTTTTTTTTTCCTTTTTCTTTGTTTCTAGGCTCTTAAAATACTGAGGACTTCAGAATTTATGCCCTATGTGGTGTTTATTGCTGCTCCAGAGTTGGAGACTTTGCGAGCTATGCACAAGGCTGTGGTAGATGCTGGAATTACAACCAAACTTCTCACTGTAAGCAGATAATTTCTTATTTAGTTTTCTTTGAATGGGATGTTCTTAGATTTTTTAAAATCTCTTTGTCATCCATTTTAGGTGGAATTGGTTCTGAAAGGAATATCTGTAAGAAAAGTTAGGCAAGACTTGCTGATTACATAGTAGAAATTAATCAAATATGTATAAGGAAGATAAATAAACTTCTTACAGAGAAGTGTTGATTACAAAAATTACATGAAATATATGCTTTGGGAACTGTCACCTTTGATTATTTGCAGCAAATGGTAGCTATTTCATGGTGGCAGTTGTTCTTTTATGCAGATGTCTTTCCTTGACTTTCCCGTCTCCCTCCCCACCCAAATTTTTGTTCCTGTTGTCTTCATAATACGTGTGTGCTTTAAAAATGGAATCTGTTATGCTTGGGAAAGATGTTGCAGTTTGTGTCAAAAAAGGAAAAAGCAAAAACCTTGCTAACCAACAAAAAAAAAAAAAAAACCCAAAACAAAACGCAATAAAAACCCCAAGAATGCAGGTAGTCCTTCTTTTCACTGCTGCATGTGCTGCACTGAGAATGGCTGACAGCTGCCAGAATAAGAAGTGTTGAACAACTTCCCCTGAAGTTCCTTGGATCTGCAATATAAAGTGAAGTGGCATGTTTTGTTCATTAGATCTTCCCTCCTTTTCTTAGACACGATGTGTAGCAGAGGGAAATAGGATGATGCCTCCAGTGCAGCAGAGTATAAATACTGTGTGGGCATGAACTTTCCCAGCTTCAGGAGCAAAGGAAAAAAAAACAGATTGAGCAGTTCAACTTCCCCAGCAAAGAAAAGCTGTGTTTTGGTGATGGCTCATAATGATAGCACTGCAGCTTCATAAGAATATCTTGAATAAATGCTGACAGGGCATTTAAAGCTATAAAATGACTGGGGGAGGTGGGGATGGGTTAGTATTTTCACTAAATGAGTGTGTAATTTTTAGTCATAGGTTCTTGTTATTATGCATTCTATTATCTCTGTGGATGCTCAGCCATCCCTCTTTCCTACCCCAAATGAACTCTGAATTTTATGGTCCATCTACAATAAGGCAAGGTTAAAACTGTCCAGAGAAGTATAAAAATAATTTCTTGTACTTCCTAATATTTGATTCCCTGAGGGACATCTTTTCCTCTGTATTACTTCTTATGAATAATAAAGAAGGTTATTAAATTTCAAATATGCATCTATGTGTCTACAGATTCTGCATCCCGTTCCTGCACATGTATATGGAATATGATTTACTATATCATATTCTTGTGCTTCCTGAACAAATGAAAAACAAATGTCATTTAAAGAATTACAGTTGGCTTGTTAGTGGACCTGGCTGTATTATTTCTGGCATCCTAACCCATTCCATTGCAAAAAGTCTGGCTCTCATGGTCATATATTTACTTGTCTACTTCATTCAGTGTGAAAGAAAGGCTATTGACCAACTTAGCTTTTCATTTTGGCTTTTATATTGACAGCTGTATCAAGACTTGAAAATATTGGAATAAATACTGTAAAGGGGGACAAATTTCATAATTACGTACAAAAAAATTGCTGTTGTGCAAAAATTGAGAGGAATTTTTAAAGACTGTAGGACTAGCAAAACACGAAAACGTGCTCAGAAGCACTTTATAAAGGCTTCATAATGTAGGAATGTAAATTTCCTGCATATTTTGCAGGTCATGTCAAGATTACAGTAATGTAGCAGTAGTTTACAAATGAGGGACTGGTGTCAGGTGAGCTGGGCTGAAATGTTGTCTCTAAGAGGCCATAAGGTATTTTAGAGCTTCATTCTGCTAGAAATTCTTTCATTTCATACTAATTTAAAATCTTGGATTTTTGATGTCTTCTCTGGAAATAAAAGGGGCAGAAATATATTTACAAAACTGATTGAATCAATCATTTCTAAAGCATTAATTTTATTCTGGTAGGATCATCAGTTGCCCATACAAAGTGATTAAACTGCTCACTGTGCATACCAGCTCAAGTTCACATGCTTCTATCGATTCTCTTCAAAATTGCAAGATTGGCAAACATTTGCTTGCCATATTTAACATTATTGACACTGCTCAGAACTTTTTCAGCCCTTTCAATGTATTTTAGCTCAGTTTCTATGTGAATTTACTATAAATGAAAACTTTCCTGATTTTTAAAATATATGTGGTATAGCTTTAAATAGTCAGTTGCAGTATGTACTGAAGGAATCTTCTGCATCTATAAGGATTTGCCAGGTCTTACCTTTAAATCTTTAGTAAGATTTAGATTCACTAATCCTTAAAAATCTCTTGTACAGGACACTGATCTGAAAAAAACAGTGGATGAGAGTGCCCGGATCCAGCGAGCCTACAACCACTACTTTGATCTGACCATTGTAAATGACAACCTGGACAAAGCCTTCGAGAAGCTGCAGTCGGCCATCGAGAGACTGAGGCTGGAGCCCCAGTGGGTCCCCATCAGCTGGGTCTACTGAGCTGGTCCAACAGGAGCTTAAGTAACAAATAAAGTCAACAGCAGCAAATGTGATGTGTAGATACTGATGATAACCTACAGCACCTGTGCATTTTTACTCTGTGTATATTCAAAAGTACACTGTTCTGAATTTTTATAAAAATGTTGAAGAGAAAGTGTACTTAAATATGTAATTTATTTTAATTTTTCTAACTTTTTACAGATAACCTTTCTATTCATATCACATGAAGGAAATGCGTTTAAGCATTTTTCTATGTTTTGATTTAGTATCTTTGCCTTTTTCATCTGAGAAACTTTCATTCACTTCAACATTTACATCTTGGTCTTACATTTTCACTGTGATTAAAAAAGGATACTTGAAACAATTTTTGTAAAATCTGTTAATGTCAGTGTTTAACTGATCAAAAGTCTCTAGCTCTTATTAGGAAAGAAGACTAATTTCTTTTGAGTTTTTTTTCCTTCTTTAAAAAATAATAATTTCTTGGGAGCAGAATTTTAAATATTAAAAGCAGTAACAAAAACACAGGTCCATTGCTCCAGCTGCTTTCAGCTTAATGTTGGTGCATTCCTGATGTTTCAGAAGCTCTTGGTATCTCTTGATTTAGATAACTTTTGTGTAGATTCCCTTATATCTGTCTTCTAAAATAACATGGAGCAATACCTTGCAAGCTGCTTATTACGCTTTCTTGGAAGCCAACCTGTTAGCCCATTACAGCTGAGGTACTGACAGTAAAAAGTCATACGCAAGGTAATTCAGTGCAATTTGAAAAATGGTGAAGTAGTTTGAGAGAGAGCCTGATAATGTGGAGCCTTGTAGGTGACACTTAATGTTTAGGACTATTTATTCATGCTTGTGAAAACACATTACTTAAAAAAAGAGAAAAAAATAAAAGGCATTTTCTTTTCTTAGGACATTGGTCTGTATTTGTACAGTGATCTGTGGCTTCATTTCCTGTGATGTCTAGCTGGGTTCCAAATTATCTTTTAAATATTTATGTATGATCAACTGCTGTATTTTGAGTGTTGTGTAATGGCATTTCTGTGCTTTTTCTTACATTGTTTTAAATTGCATTTTTCATTAGCTTGTGAATTGGAAGCTTACTGCTAAAAAGCAATGTTGTTTATAAATTTTTTAATTTACAGCGCATTTCCTTTTTAGTGACAATTCTCCCCTCAGTATGCTGATTTATATAATTTGTATTAGGTTAGGTTCAGGTTCGTTGATCAAAACTTAAGCTGATGTAAATTTCTGCTTAGTGAAGGAAAATACAGCTTGTTGCTCAGATGAGCTCTTTTTGTGACCGTGTTTCATATGACACTGTCAGCTGTTGTATATAGTCACATTCACCATCACATACTGGGTTAGGTGTCTAAACTGAAGTCATCTGTTCAATTCCTCTTCCATCTGGTGACAGGCACCTGGCTTCTGGATTCCTTTTCAACACCCAAGTGTGACCCGGAATGTTATCAAAAGGCATCTTCCTCAGAACTATTTCTGGAGGAAGACAGGCTTAGACCCTGTAAAACAGCATTGCTTCCTGTGGCTCTCAAAAGACTTTTATGTGCACAAGGAGAATAAAAAATTGAATGGATGCAGTAGAGGAAAACTGTTTGAAAAAAATTCATAACACTCCTATGCAATAGATGGTTTTTACATAGTCTGTAAAGTCGGTTGTTGTGGGGGAAGAGGGACAGAGGAGACTTGAAATCCCAGTGTGTGTGGCAAATATTAGTTAAATTTAAACTTGTGTGTAGCATAGGAGATCTTCTTGGCTCTTAATACTGAGATTTCAAAATGTTTTTCAGAGAGAATATGAAATTCTCTAAGAAAAATTTGTACCATTGTTTTTTTTATTGTTGTGCTTTCCAGGATGTGTTTTCTCTGGTTTTGTTTAAGTTTGGCAGAGCTCTCAATTGTGGCACCAGCATGGGACTTGTAGTTGTCTTTCCCAGGAGACACGTTCTGTGATTCTATTGCTCAGAGGCTGCTTTGGGAAGTGGATGGGGTGTTGTATGTAGCAGCAAATGATAGCAGGGCTGTTGCTTGGCTATTTCAGTGGTTTGCTTTTGGCACTCTGTGCTGAACATGACTGAACTGTGTTTGTGTACTGTGTCATTGGAGACCTCCTTATGCTGTAAATAAGATGTGCTGTCTGGACAGATAAGATGCCTTTTCGTTATGAGTTAGAAATATACCCTTATCTTCTGATGCCAAAAGTGGGCTGATTTCAGTCTTCCCCAATGAATGGAATGAGAAGATTCTTCAGTTTACACACCGTAGTACTTCGTATTGCAAACATTACTTATTTTCATCTTTTTTCTGTAAATTTACTAAACCAAACACATGAAACACAGCCACCAAGGTCTAGTCAGGTTCTCTCTGCTCATTCTGTTTCCATCCCAGGGAGAATACTGTCAAGAGAGTCTCCCTAGTTAGCAATCTCCAGAATAGTCACATATTTGCTAAAGCCTAAAACTTTAATGTTTGCTACAGGTTCACACTGTGGGTTTAAATCAGGAGGTGGAGTATCGTGGCACAGTTTTGGGCGGTGGTGGTGGTGGTGTAGACAGCAATGAGCAATTCTGCAGTGCAGTTCTGAAGCAGTAATAGAAGGGGACTTGCTTAGTTTGGCACAATGATCATGTGAAAGTATCTGCAGGTCTGATTTGGTTGTCTGTGTGCCAGGTTGAGTTGGGGAAAACAACACAAACCCAAACACCACACCCCTTGCATCTGTTTGTTAAATCTTGAATCCAACATTGGATTGTTTAATGGTGAGAGGGGGAGAGAGGTTGCTTTGTTTCTTCGTGGTAGTTTTGGGTTTTGTCACAGTCAGATTTTCTTTCATCAGATATTCTGATATTCTGCTTAGTTTGTCCCCACCTGGTAGAATGACTGGAATGAGAATAACAGTTACTATGTTTTAAAAATAATGTTCTTGGAAGTTCTTGAAATGCTGGTGTTTCAGTCACAGTCACAGCAGGGACGGTCCCTACCTGCCAGGGTGTGCTGCATCATCTGTTGGACATCAGCCTGTACATTGTGCCATTAGGGGAGAAGACACTATTTTGAGCAAGTGAAAGCATTTCATAAAAATCCTGTTCAGAGTATTTTGGAGGAGTTAAAATAACTGGGATTTCACGTTATCTCATTCTGTACTAAACATTCATTTTCCAGATACTAAGAGGAAAACTTTTCATTGACTGCTAAAGAGTACAATAGGTGTGTCTGAGCGAGGTGAAGATGCTGCTAAATGTTTAAGATATGTGGTATGTATCACAAGATAAATATTTAAGTAGTTTAGAAAAGTAAATTATCAAATAGTTGTCTGTGTATATGTATGTGGATGGTAAAACAAAAATTGCTCATGTTGGCTATCACATTACTAAGCTACCACGACTTAATCCAGAAATGTTACCTGCATGTGAGACTTTAGAACTGGTACACTTCTCTACCTGGTTTATTGTGTTTACTAATGTATATTTTTCTAAATATACAGATATTTCAATCTACAAAAAAAAATCTATATTTATCTGTAATTTCTATCTGTTTTGGACAGTGCATGAGGTGCTGTAAAATTCTGTACATATAGAGACATATAGAAGAAACACTGTAGTTGCCCTGTGAATGAAAAGTTATACATAGAAGTACAGTCAGTATGCCAAGACCTGTAACTTATTTCCCTGAGTTCACCAAAAATTCACTTAAGTGTGCACCAATCTCAACTCTCCTGTAAATACTGTGGTACACTGTGTACCCAGGTGATGACCTTGCTGTCTCTACTTGTTATAGCAGGTCTGCTTTAGGTCTGCATCATGTGAAAAGATGCAGTCCAAGTTTAGTTGGATAATTATAATGGAATACATCATCTTACATAGATTTATAAATGTCTTTCAAAATGTTCTGCAAATCCTTGCAACGAAGGTAAACATGGAGCAGAATCACAGATCTTTGTAGGCAAGGAAAATCAAGTTTATAACTGACACAGTATCTGTGACTTGTGCCGTGTTCTTGGCTCAGGGCAGCTGTGTGTACCTAGTTGTAACAAAAGCTTTGTGGAACAGGATGGCAGATCAGCTCATGGCTTTTGATTTGTGTTTTTATAAACTGTCACATCTTGGCTGAGCTCAAATTGTGACTTTTTTTTCCCTCATCCTCTCTACTCACTGCATCTTCTAAAATCATACCTAAGTGACTTGCTTACAAATTGCCTGCAGCTCAGTGCTCAGGAAGTCACCTGGGTTTGGTTTTGTTTATTGAAGAGGGTTATTCAGCTAAGAAATAGGAAACTTCTTTCTCTTTGAAACACAGAAAATCCCTGGTTAGGTACCCCCTTGAGCCCAGTTGGCTCAAGGACCAGTGGAGAATGATCAAGCAGAGCACTGCAGAGATCAGGAACTGGGTTCTTACACAAGCGAATATTGTGAACATAAACTCCCTTCACCCATCCCGTGGTTTCCCATCCAGGCTTCCTGTAGGTTGCTTCTTGGCTCACACTGAACCTTGAGGCCGTGTCCCAGTGCATGGACAGTGCCTCCTGCAGCAGCTGCCCCGCTGCCCATTGTGCCTGTGGGTGCAGCTCTCAGATAACCAACAGCTGAGGCTCTGTCGCGTGTCACGCACATCTGTACAGGCTGTTTGCTTCATGCGGGGTTCCCTGCCTCACCCAAATTCCAAAGAGTTCAAGCACCACATGGTTATTGCCAAACTTCATGATGCTACTTTTGCAGAAGTGGTGAGATCATTTTATTGGTGTGGTGGGTACTGGATCAAAGACTCGTAGTCTGCTGGGCCTCTTGCCTTAAATACCCCTCAGCTCCCAGCACCCTCCTCTCCCTGCAATAAAAACCTCTCCTGGGCCACTGAAAGGCTTTCTAACCTTAAGGGTACTTTAATTTTCTTTCTCTGGTGGACTGTTGTGACTAACAGTGCTGAAGTGAAGGCCTGCCCCTTGGTTTCTTCTTTTTTGGCCTGTATTTCTTAGTTTTCACGTATGTTTAACAGGCTTGCTGATGGGAATTGTCTGGGATTCTCAACTTGTGTCTTATAGAGGAAATAATAGTTAACAAGAACATCAGTATTTGGGACTTTTATAACTTACTGGTTTTAGGCCCAAGACAGATCCTAAAAATAAAAATAGAAAACACTTGTAAAATATCAGTTTTAGTTATTTTACAGGCAGCTTTAGTGTGCTTGCATCCACACACACAAACCCATATATATATATATATATATATATATATATATATATATATATATATATATATATATATATATAAATAAAACTTTGGGGTAAATGCTGCAAATAATTCAGGCAGTGTCTACTAAATTACCTGAATTCTCTCTCTGCAGTGGGATACTATTCCACAGTTACATTGTCAACTGCTGAATTCTCAGTTCATTTGCTGGTACTGCAGCTGGGATTTACAGGCCTAAAAACAAACCCCAGCTTGGTGAAGGCTTTTATGTAGCTTCACCGACAAATGGAATTAATTCAGCAGGGGTTCAGCAATATTTATATTTTATAGAATAAACAACACCTGAAATACATTAATTTTTTTCTTGGTATTTGGAACTGTTTCTTATGCTCATTGGGTATGGAGTTCCTTTTGCTGCTAGGACAGTGGTCAGGTAACAGAGTTAAAGTAGTCCTGGAAACACTTTCTCCCATTTAGCCTTTTCCTTTTTATGTCACTAGCTCCATGCTAATGCTTTTCCATGCGATTTTGGTTATTCCCGTGGCTGAACCAGCTGTTGGTTACTCCACAAGCAGCCAGCATTTACCTGAATACAGCAGAGCCTCATCCAAAAACCCAATCTCTCTGTTACCTGACCTCTCCCACAATCCACAGCATAAAGCAAAACAAACAGTGTTGCTTTGTACAGGCAAAAAAAGGTTTTGACTGATTTTTGTTGGTTTAGGTGGTGTACGCAATTATGTGTGATTCACTGTTGAAATACATTGTTTCCCCCTAGGAAAATGCATGTTAAGCATCCCTTCCCCACCCCCCATATGTTGCCCATATGTAACATTTGTGCACTGTGGTGTAGGAAGGGGAACTGCTTCTATGGGGTTTAAAACAAGAAAGTTTGCTGCTCTCTGACCCCACACTGGGCTAAGAACTGTAGGATCTTGGCTGTGTTTGGCTTTAAATGTGTATTAGAACTCAGTCACCAGGTGTTTCCTTACCTTGCTTCTCACAACCGGTTTTGCCAGTTGGAAGCTCTCATGGTTTTCTGTTTTGTGGTTTTTTATTTCTGCAGTATATTAAATTAACCTGGATTTGAATTTGTAAAACTTTAAAAACTGCTCTCCTGTAAAAAATAGTTTCTTTAGCTGCAAACTTCCTACAAGAAAAATCTTAACCATTAGCTGATTTTTTAATATAAACTTGGAAATTATTTAGTACCTAATTGTTTGAATACAGTACTGTAGAGCAGGCCTAGGATATGGGACTTGTTAGCATTGTGACTTCATACTGATCAAGTCAGCTACTATGTGGGATGTTTTTAAATTGTGGCTTGTTTTCTAAGACCCCCCCCACCTTGTCTTTTTCACAGCTAGTATTTTCACAATAAACACAGCCAAACATAAAAATGTTAATGTACAAATGATGAAATTCTGTTAATTCCCAACAAAATATTTTTGTATATAATAAAGATTTAATATTGAAAAAATGTAATTGGCTTTTTTTCTGATTTTTTTTTTTTTTTGGTCATAGTCTGCATTTGAGCCACATAATGTATCAAGAACCAGTTTTTGAATCTTGCCTTTTATATGTGGATTTTGGTGCTCTACCTACATAAAAGCAGCTTTTCAGTTAGTCTTGTTTATCTTCATGTTCACAAATGTGCCAAATCCCCATTCCACACACAGGGAGACCTTGGGGGTTCTTCAGCCATCCTGGGAAAGTTGCCATTGCTGAATCTGGGCACCTGATTTTTTGAGCACTGCAGCACAAAGGGAATTGATCTCCTGGGCCCACGCTGGAATGGGCCAGTGGACAAAGAGCAGCTGGAAGGAGGCAAGTGCAGGGGACTGGCAGCAAGGCAGAGCCTGCGGGCCTCTGCAGGTAGCACATACTCCTTGAAAGGCTGCTGACCTCCTCCTGCATTGCAAAGGTGTGGATTCCCCAACCTTCCTCCTGGGGAAGGCAAAGGGAAAGCAGTATTTTGAGGAGGTTAAGACAGGGTGTGAAATCAAACCTTTTATGAGACAAGCTTCAGCCTCCTCTGAAGCACCCTATGGGTCTTTCACCAAATCCTTTCCTGGGTAAGACCACATCTTGAAAAAGCATTTTCCGTGTGAGGCCAGCCTGGAGTCGCTTGTTTTTCAAAGATGCAGTCGCCAAAAGAAAAACAATGGAAATTACATGCGTAAGTTATACTATTGTTTTGACATAGTATTTAATAGAAAGTTTTTGTAAATTCATTACAGAGGCAACTTTTAGTAGTGATAGGCAAAAGACAACTGTCCCACTTAACACACCGCTCCCAGAAACAGTTCCATGCTTCCAGCTCCTAAAGGATCTTTCCTTCTACACCAGCACAAAGTTCAGGCAACACCATCAGCTTCACTGAACAGATGAGATGCAGAAACGCCCACATCCCAGCATGCAGAGCTATCCTGAGGTCTCAGGGAGTGGAAAGGCACAATGGTGCTTTTTTGCAAAGTCCATGTCCTCAAGGAAAGCTGAACTGATGTGACCTTTTAAAGGCTTCTTAGACAATCTGCTCAGGGCCATGTGGGAATAGAGCAGGAAACTGAGCAGAACTCCTACCCACCAGCTACGCTGCGGGCCTGTTTACTGATCACCCCCACACAGGTGCCTGCTTGTTTGTCTCTCAGCCATCTCACGATCTTGTCTCTAAGCACTGATACTCCACCTACTTGGAACATCTTCCTAAGCCCACATTTACAGTGATCTTTGGTGCATTTCTGTTCCATCGGTTATTATAAAAAATTATGATGAAAAAAAAAAGGCAAAATAGTTAAAGCATACAGTGTTTTAGTAATACCTTTCTGTTAGTCAAAGAAACAAGCAAAATATCTGCACTGAAAATGTCATCTGGGTAAAATTATCATTTCTGTGGTGTGCAGCAGGGACCCTTCAGGTGCACACACCAGAAGGCATTGCCATGCCAGAGTTCAGAATGCAGTTTAAACAGCTGAAACTTGCGAACATGAGTAAGAACAGCAGAAAACAGAAATGCTGTACAGAGGTATAAATCCCTAAAGTGGGTCTTGGTGGTTGAAAAAGAGGCTTTGTTATTTCCTGCAGTGTGCAGTTCATATCCATAAAAGTCAACAATAATTAATAAGAGAATCTAATCAAGTACCTTTTTAAGAGCCCTCAATTGCACTTGCTCCAGAGTGAAGGCATTCTGCACACCCAGGCTTAAGGAGAAAAACAGTTGCTGCATTGCAGAACCCTGGGTTTCCAGGGCCTGCCTGTTTGCTTGCTTACAAAACGCAGTTTGTACTTTGCTGTTTTCGCCCCTGCATATTAATGCAAGCAATCTGGCTTTCACTGCCCTGCAGATTTGACACCTACCAGAGCAGCTATGTTCAGTTTCTCTCCCATGGCTCTCTTTTCTAATTTCTCCCCTTCATCCCTTATTTATGTATTTTCCACTGAAACTGCAGAGTCCCCTGGTCACCCTAATTCCTGGCTGTGCTGCCCCAAGTACCAACAGAATAGCTCTACTGCTGATCCTAAACACACCAAAATTACAGAGCTACAAAAGAAGCAACGGGCTACAGAAAAAACTGGATACTCAGTACAGGTCCTATACATTCCCACCTAAAGCATGAAATCCATACAGTGCAACATAAAGAACAAGTGGGAAGAATCTCGGTTCTTTCATAGTTACAGCTTTTACAGAAGACTCTGTCATTTCCAGATTAATGTTTGATGAAGCAAACAGCCTTTGCACGACCTCAAATCTTCTTCTGTCAGTGAGAGTGGCCACCAAAGGACTGCTCAGTGCCGCAGTGCCATCAGCTGAAGCGATGTTAGGCTGTATTCAGGAGAGAGAGCAAAGGACAGAGACATTAAAACATTTTCCAGGCATTGCTGTTCCTGCCATTGCACAGCTCAATTTCATAAAAAACCACCGGAGAGCTGACAAGGCAGCAGCAAAAGGTCAAGATTCCTTTTGCTATTAGCCCTGCAAAGTACGATGTACTGATCCAGAACCAAAGCTCTATGGCATGTTTAAGGGGAAACATCTTTCCTACGGTGTCATTCCCTGAGCTCAACTTCTCTCACTGCACTTCACACTTACCTGTCATTCTGATCAAACAGAAGAATTCCCTTTGCCCCTACATATTTAAAGGATTTTACTGTTGTTTTTCTAAGTGACTTTAAGAAACTTTAAAAAAATCACAGAATCATAGATGTTTTGGGTTGGAAGGGACCTTAAAATATTTAGTTCCAATCCCTCTGCAACAGGCAAGGACACTTTTCACTAGACCAGGTTATTCAAAGTCCCATCCAACCTGGCCTTAAATACTTCCAGGGCTGGGGCGTCCACAACTTCTTTGGGCAACCTCACCAGAGGTTCCAGTGCCTCATCACTTTCATAGTAGAGTTTCTTCCCATCTAAACCTACCCTCCCTCAGTCTGAATCCAGTCCTTGTCCTGTCACTACATGCACTTGTAAAAAGTCTCTCTCCATCTTTTCCAAAGTTTCCTTCACGTACTGGGAGGCTACAATTAGGTCACCCCAAAACATTCTCTTCTCCAGGCTAAACAAATCCAATTCTCTTATACTTTCCTCACAGGAGAGGTGCTCCATTACTCTGATGCCCTGCACCATTCCTTCAGCAGTTACAACAAATGGCCTCAGAGTTTTGAGACTTCAGGGTCTGCCAAGGCTCAAGCGCTGTTGCTATCAAAGCAAAATTTCTGTTTCCCAAGGAGAGGTGATTACTTGTTACTGAGACTTTAAAACAGTGAGACTGTTAGAAAAATAAAACCAGAGCTCAAGTCACAATTTTCTTTTGCTCCCAAGCCATGAAATCTTCCAAATACAGCAATATTCAGAAGTTAGATATCCACGTGCTGCATTTGCCTTTGACATTTGCCATGTCAGATTCTGACCTTGGCTAAGCACTGCCTACAGCTGAAATTCCCACTGGAGCTTGACATCTCCTCCTTTCTTGTGGAGAAATATGAGGACACAGCCACTCCTGCTGCTGTGCCCACGAGCACATCTCATCCCCATTACTCACCAAACCACACAAGGCTGGAACAACCTGAAGATCACAGCAGGCACGCAGCAGGACAAGGGTGTCATCAGGCAGCTCTGTGGAGCACACATTCACAGACAAAGGTCATTTCCAGTGAACCCTGCACCAGGCTGGCTGCTGAACAGGAGCTTTATCAGGGAGCTAACAGGTCCTCCTCAGCTGGATGTTTGGAAGAGGCTGATCCAGCCCCTTCCTGCCGGCAGAACAGAATGGGATGGACAGAGGGTCTGACTATCTCTGTCCTTAAGAAAAGGCACTTGTAGAAAAGGGGGTTTCCTCCCCATCACCTTGCCTCCTCCCTAAGTATCTCCTCAGTGTTTAACTCTGAGTCTGCAGGCTGGATGAATGACTCAGGCCTTGAATAAACCATGCTCCCAAAATCCATACGTGATGCCAACTTCTGCAAAGCACAGTTTGAGAGGAATGGCATAGCCGAGACTGCCTCGATGCTGGGAGATGGATTAACTGATCCCTATGGTGCCCTTCAACTCTGTAACAAAAAGGTTGTAATTCCTACCACAAGCAACAAGCATAAAACAGCTTTTGAATCTAGATCCAGCTACACTTACATCTGGACTTTAGCAGCAGACACTACATCCAAAGTCAGGCAATAATACTCAATTAACTGTGCCCTGCTGTTAATGGCATCTGACAATTGATACCACATCCCCAGGTTTCTCTTTTCTATTTCTTTTCTCTCTCCACAAATGAGTTAAGCTCTCCCACCTGGGTCTTGTGCACATAAGGATGCACAGTGACATTCTGCTGCACAGTGCCACAATTTACACTGGACTTCTCTTCGTTATCTTAATGTCAGGGAATTTTTTATATACAAGAGAGAAGAGAAAAATCCAGGGAAGTCTGTCTTGGACTTTGCAGGTAGCTTTTAATTAACACTGTGGTGCCAACTAGATTGTGAGGATGGCATTTGTTTGACATTTATGTTTAATCTCCTGTTTCAGCAGCTGCAACACAACCCTCTAATTGCAGCGTCTCTGTGTAAAACTCATTTTTGCTAAATTTAGTTTGCACTTGAACAATATACACTGTTACACAGGAGACGACACCTAATTTGTAATTCTCAGCATTTAGGCAAGAAGGACTCTGGCATGCAGGAAGTACAGAAATTAGCTTGCCAAACTGCAAATGCTCACACTCAGCAGAAGCAAAGTTGAGCAGTCTTGGGGGAATGTGTAATTTACACAAGAATCTGTCAGTGATTGAGGGCTGAGTTTAATTCACAGCCAGGAATGCTAAGCATAGTATACCAAACTCATAAAAAGGGAACAGAACAATTTATGTTCATGCAACTCACCAACTGCTCAAAGAAAGCCATAAAAGCTTTAACATGGAGGGAGCTTCTAAAAGGAAAATAAATTTTTTAAAAGGGCTCTTCACAACATACCAGATATAGCACTGATAAGAAGATGAGCAGCTGAGAAAAGTTCTTCATCCTGAGGCTGATATTTCTGAAACAACAGCTCACTCTTTAAATTGCACCCTAAGAGCTGCAAGAAGTCAAGGAAGTCTCTTTGTTGTTCAAGTTTTAACTCCCCCAGATCTGGCTTGTCTCCTGTGCAGATATCATCGAACTGAAAGCAAAAGAATATGCAAAACTTCTTGAAAAAAGAAAAATTCAAGCAAAAGAGAATGCTAGTACTATTCTGGAATTACTTTTAGGAAGCAATCCAAAGGTTCTTCATCTTACCATGTCCCCCAGGGCAGTCACCATTTCTTCATGGAGTAAGAGTTCACAAAGGGTTTTATATAAAGCTCTTTGCTTGTCTTCTGTAAGCTTCATAAAGGGCTGGAACTGGATCTTCAACCGTGACAGATCTTTCCCAAGAAAGCAGTGGAAAATAAAACTAAGTATTTCTACACAAATGCCAGTAAAAACAGATAACATTTTGCTATATGTTTCACAAGCTCATTTATCACCACACCTTAACATCCCTGACATCCTGATTTCCACCAGCATGAGTTATAGTGGAAGGTTTGAACAGATCTGATTTTATTTCCTAAGGAGCCAATGAAACCTTAATGCAAACATTAAGAAAGAAGAACAGCTACCAAGAACCAACATTTTGGTGTACAGTATTTCTAATATTTCTGAAGTTCAATACTTTAATGTTAAGCAACTAACTACATCTTAAATCTCCCACTTCGAAGTTTATCTCCAGAGAATGTTCATTTATATGGCAGAATGAAGAGTACTCATTAAGTACAAGGGAGTGCTCTGCATTCATTTTCTCACAATTCAACTACGATACTGAAATCTTCTGTGACATAAAATTACCATGTTACTAAAAAAATGAAGCTTTCAAATCAATAATGCCAACTGGAAGGTTGGAATGGTTTTTTTTCCACATTCCAAAAATGTGGGCATACAAGTGTTCTCAAATTTGTTTAAAATAAATTTTCCTTCATGTCACACCAGTCAAGAAACATGCTCTGTTTAAAGACATCCTTTATAACTAAAAAATTACTTCACTGGGGAAGAAAAAAGCCCAGCCACAGACAAGTATTTTGTTTATCTGATGCAATGGTATGAATTTGTCTACACAAATAACAGAAAATGAAATGTACTTCCAAATTCTTTAGTAAAAACAATTTTTTTAGCTTTTTAATTTTCCAAGAGACAGCAGAGGTTAAATTATTTAAAGAAATCTCTGAGCCATTTAAGCAAGAAAAGCAAATAGACTAAAACAAAAAATAGAACAGTGGCATACCATTCTTTCACAAGTGTTTTTTACACATTGTTTACTGAATAACCATTAATCATGGGTGAAACTTAGAGCCAAGAGGGTGACATTCATCAGGAGAATCAGCTGTAAGAACTCCACCAAGAACTGAGAAAAAACATGGTGTATTTTGAGGCCTTGACTGGTTTTCCTTTCTTCATTCCACCAGTAACATTCCTGCCTCTTCTTTCTACATTTCTACAATAAAAACTTGTACCTGGGCCATTATACCAATTTGCAAATCTCCATTTAAATCACATTTTGATTTTCTCAGTTACAAAGCTTCTCAGAAAATAATAAGGTTAAGTGAAGGCAAGGGAGATGTCTATTTCTGAGACTTAACCTATAACTGGGAAGCTTTACTGGGAGTATTCAAATAATGAGAAACTATTTTCAGTGACCCTTTCTGAATGAAATCATGTATCATCACTAAACTTGCAGAGGTTATCTGGAATGTAAAAGAGCCATCTGACTTTGTAAGATGATATTTATGACAGATGGATTCAGAATTTTCACAAAAAGAGTCCACCGCATACACTTACTGCAAACTGATTTTTTATATTCTTTCAATGCATTCTCCCAAGAGTATCTGATAAGAGCTATTAAAATGAACTAACAAGATTTCCTACTTACTATTGTACCAGATTATTTCTGCCTATCAGGTTATTTAATGCACTGTAATGTAATCATGCAAAACATTTCTGGTAATACCTTGTTTCAATATACTTATAGAAGCATCACTGGGAACGAGGTTTTTAGCCCCAGAGTACATCTCATTATCAACAGCATCTGGCTGATAGAGGAACGAAGCATCTCTGAATTGAACTGAATGGGGATAAGCTGAGCCTTCTGTACTTTCTTTTTCAAAACCTCCTTGCTGTTCATCTAGCAGACAGAACTCTGTAATTAGAAATTCAATCAAAAACAATAATTAATAAAATACACGAGCAATTACTGAATGAGATGATAGCTTGTATTTTCTAGAGTTCTCGCATGTCATTTCTCCTTGTCTCGTCTCTTCCAGACGGAGAGAACGCCAGCGGTTGCTGTGCATGTAAATTATTGAGCATTCCTGCAGCCCTGATGTTTGGTACAGTGTGTACAGACAAGACCTGTGGTGCAGCTGCCTCCTACAGAACATGACACCAGCTCCTGTGAACTAAATTAACATAGACAGAAAATAACATGAAAACTTCCTGCTGACACTGTAAACCAGAACGCTGTAGACAGAAGATGCAAGTAGGAATTCTTGATGTTTTCACAGAATCACAGAATATGCTGAGCTGGAAGGAGCCCTCAAGGATCATCACACACAACTCCTGGCCTGCACAGCACCATCCCCAAGAATCACACCATGTACCTCAGAGTGTGGTCCAAACGCTTCTTGAACTCTGTCAGGTTGGTGCTGTGACCACCTCCCTGGGGAGCCTGTTCCAGTGCCCAACCACCCCCAGGGTGTAGAACCTTTTCCTGATATCCAGCCTAAACCTTCCCTGACACAGCTTTGGGCCATTCCTTGTTCCTGGTCACCACAGAGAAGAGATCAGCATCTGTCCCCGTCTTCCCCTCACAGGGAAGTTGTAACTGCAGTGAGGTCTCCCCTCAGTCTCCTCCTGCCCAGGCTGAACAGACCAAATGCCCTCAGCTGCTCCTCATATGGCTTCCCCTTAAGGCCCTTCAACATCTTTGTTGCCCTCCTCTGCGTACTCTCTAAGAGTTTTCTTATATTGTGGTACCCAAAAACTGCAGACAGAACTTGAGGTGAGGCAACCACAGTTCGGAGCAGAGCAGGACAATCCCCTCCCCTGTCTGGCTGGGGATGCTGTGCCTGACTCTCCCCAGGACAGGGCTGGCCCTCCTGGCTGCCAGGGCACTGCTGAGTCAGATTCACCTTGCCACTGCCCAGGACCTCCAGGTCCCTTTCCATGGCACTGCTCTCCAGCCTCTCATCCCCCAGTCTGTACTTTTTCTACCCTCTAAGAGACATGCTGTAATGCAGGCAATGGGATCCATTCATGAAGGAGACACATGAAAGTATTCTCTGAGATTTGTAAGAACTCTTGAGAGTCCTTCACAGAGCTTCTGTTGGTCACGGCACTGACAGACTCCTCTTTCTCAGCCAAGCCACAGGTCTATTCTCAAGTCCTCCAGGTGGACAACAGGAGACTTCTGAGAGTCTCTAAAGGAGATCACCCAGGATGTTTCCTAACAGAATCACTCTGCAATAACTGTCTCTCTCCAGTAACATCACAGTGGAAATAATATGCCCTGGCTGGATTACCCTTTCTGCCTCATCTTTGTGACAAGCGCTGGCCAAACTCACCCGAACAGGACTGTCCTTGTCCTGCCATCCCAGTGCCCCCAGCCTGATGAAGTTAAGGGCTTCCTGGAAGGTACAGGGAGCCTTTGTAAGAGTTATGCTGAGAAATCTGGAGTATCAAATTCTAAGCTCATGTGTCCAACACTGTGCCCTAAAGATGCAGAATACAGTCAAAGCTCTATGCAGATTCTGATCATCTTTCATTGGCTCAAATGCAAGATTTGAACCCATGGCATTGTACCCATGGCACTCTGCAGCAGGTATGAGGAAAATACAAGCAGGCTAGCAAGAGAAACTCAATTTTAAAGTAATACCTGACAGCAAAGGGAAAAAAAAAATGTAACTAATCAAGCACAGTGCTCAGATGTACCAGGAACAAAACCTAAATATAACCTTTCTGCAGTTGTAAGTGTCTGTCTTACTAAATTAAGGACATTCAAAGCAGATGAGAAAGCATGGAGAGCACTCCATCAGCAAAAAGCTTTTTCAAAGGGAAAGCAGACAAAGAAATCCCTGCTATAGAGAAAGAAAGATGACAGACCTTTATGCTTGCATAACCCTTCATGGAGAAGAAGGAGCTACAGAGGAGCAGAAAGTGATTAACACAAGCAAAGAGCATCCCAAAGCAACAAGACCCTGGACAGCAGCTGAGGCACCACAAGGCCAACTCATTCATGCTACTTTCATTGAAAATAACAAGGCTTTCACATGAACCCTGAGGAGGAAAATTGTGCTAATACACTGCCTCCCCTCCTGAGGCAAAATGATGCTAATAAGGGAAATCAAACTTTTCAGGGGATGTTGTTAAATCTTGTAATAGGACTCAATTTATAGTAAAACACAGGACTCAAAATTCTGTATTAAAAGGACCGTTAATAAATTCTGTATTGAATTCTATTACATTAATCAACGACAAACCTCCAAAAGTGCAGTTAGAGTTTGTTAGTTACTCAGAAATGTGAACAAAAATGCAATAAAACCAGAGGTGATCAATGAAAACAATAAAAAGTACTCCTTTATGTAGAAAAGTGGATATATTTGGACTGTTTAATTTACAGACATTTAAGAAAAAGCAAACCACACACATAGAGCCATGAACAGAACAAAACAAATCAGCTGGGTGCTTTTATATCCCAATTTGTAAAGGAAGAACAAGAAGCACTTCAGTGCAACTTCAGAGACACAAAAGTGCAAAGCCTAAAGCAGAAACAGCTTTTACATGGAGTGAAAAATTTGCCTGTAGAAATCAAACCAAATGATTACAGGAAAGCACAATGGTAAATGGATCAGAAAAGTATCAGATCTTTCTTCTTTTTTTAATTTAATTTTTTTATAAAAATACCCAAATATGTCCAGTTGCCTTAGTCAGAACATTTAGAAGAAATATATACCATTCTTTCTAACAGAACAACTCAGGTACTGGCATTAGGAAAGTAAAAGAAACAATAAAAGTTTACATGCATCTTACTCCACAATTATCAGTGAAGAGAATCCCTTTAGGTTACACCTACTATTAGTCACTTTCAGTCTCTCAAGAAAGGACTACATAAATCCTTGGATTTAACTTCAAAGGCTATTGCTATTTCCATAAACAGACACTGATCCCTGCTGCTCAGACATTAACAAGTTGAAGTTTAGGCTCCACCATACTCACTCTCGCTGGCAAAGCCCTAATTTTGTTATCAGTTTCTCCCCTTTACCTTCTCAATTACACTCAGGCAAGAGAAAATAGCACAAATTAAAAAAGAAAAGAGGCAGGACATAAATTGTTTAAGATAAACAATGAAACAAACTGTACTGGTTTGGAAGCTTAAAAGATCTTAATATTAAATATGAAAAAAAAAGCAGAAAAAGAAGCAGAAGTGGAAAACAAGCAGAGAAATACAGATCATTAACAAGACCCATGCATTCTCAGCTAGTAGGACATCATAATTTAATGTAAAAATCATCTAAGTAGGCTATCAGTTACATACCTATGTAGTCAGACAGCCTTAATTGCACTTCACCACTCTGAATTACAGTTCTATTATAACCATGACGTCAACATCCTCTGCTACTATCTCTGTGTTCAGTCTACATTAGAGCAATTCCACTTTTCAGAAACTTTTTACAGGTTACATTCCTGAGCCTACAGACTTCTTTAATATCAGAAGGAGTATGATGGAGAGATAATGTTCTGCATTTCTTATCCGAGTAAAGCACATCCTGGATTCAAACCTCAACTCTACTCCAATTATTTCTTCAATGTATCCCCTGTTTCTCTCCATGTCAGTCCTTCCCAACTTCCAGCTCTGCTATCTGATTTTATTCCTCCTTGCATAACATCCTCTGAAACCTCCTTCAGGTCCGTGAGTTTAAATGAGGATAGACAAGAAAGAAAAACCCAAGTGATTGTGCAGAGCAGAGATACAACTCCCCCCAAAGCCAATTTCAACATTTTTTCAACCCGAAAAATATTCGACTTGACGTAAGTAAAGCATGACCAGACAACATGACAAGGGCATTTCTGCAACCATTCTGAGGGCAATCTTTAAATGAAAGTGTGAGCTAGAAAAGTTTAAATTCCAGTCCTGAATGAACGATTCTGTTCTTAACATGACTGGTGTCTAAACATTCCTGGTTGATAGTTGATTTACATTCAGGTCACTGTCTGCAACAGGAAAAGGGAATAGTCCAGGCCAAGGGCCAGCTGGCTGGTAGCAAATTGCAGCAAAAGACATGGACAATAAATCTGAGAGGATCAGTACCTTGCCCTTGCAGTTATTGAAGTTTGCTCCCAAATTTGCCCTAAACCAGAACAGCTGCATACTGGGCTCTACTGACAAGACTGTAGCTGGTGGATTGATAGAACTGAATTTTCAACTGGTAAAGTGCACTTAGAGTGCTATGTCCGGTTTTGGACTCTTGAGTACAAGCCCTACCTTCACAGACTGGAGATATTTAGCAAATAGCAGATATTAAGGAAAAGAAATTCACCACCATAGTGGTCAAATATGGGAACAGGCTACTCAGAGGAGAAATGGAATCTCTGTCTCTGATGATAAATCAAAACTTTATAATAGACAAGGATATGAGCAATCTGATCTAACTGAACTTAGATCAAAGTTCAAAAGTTGGGTCTGCCTTGAGCAGAGGCTCGAGCTACACAATCTCCTGTGGTTCCCTGAAACCTAAGTCATTCTGAGTTTACAGTATATTCAAGCAAGTAAAAAAGCATTACTATATCAAAATTTTAAAATTATTTAATCTGTATTTCTAGCACAAATAACTATCAAGGCAAAGGACAGCATACAACATAACCACCTTCATGCACAGGGAAACACAAAAATCATTGTCTGACAAACAGCTTTGTCCACAATTGAACTGGGTGCCACAAAAGAAGAGCTTTTCACTTACCAAACTGGCCATTGTGCTTTATAAACAGTTCAATTACACCATAGGCAATAGTGGTTGCAGGAGGAATTTCCAGGATCACGCTAGAATCCTTCACCAGACTTCCATCCTCACTTACTGAAACCTGCAAGACAGATTTATTCACCATTTATCTGATTCAGCTACTGCATAGCTTAAACAGTAATTAAGGTGAAAAATGCAGAGGGAGAATAGAATATGCTTTATTCTTCATGATGTCTCATCAAAGTGTTACACCTTACATCTGGCATCTAAGAAAGAAATGAGGTAAAAACACAGTGCCAAGAGCTGCTCTCACTCTCTTAGCTACCCTGTCCTAGCACAAAGTTGAGCTCCAGGTGCAGCTTTTGCCACACATGAAGCCCCATGTCACTAGGAAATGAGCACCCACTTGAGTGTCCTGCCTTGCCTTGCCCAATTCTACTGTGACATTTCTTTTGCCCAGCTGGAGGCTGGTACCAGGAAGGTGGCACTTGAAAAGGGGATTGCTACACTGCAGTTCCTGGATTCCTGCAACTGAAGACACACTGTACATAGAACTGATTTCCAGCTTTAAAAAAAAAACAAACTTGCAATAAATGAGCACGTTTTGACTTTGGTAGTTCCTTCTCAATTCATAGGCAATTGGTCAGATAGCCTCATAATGCAGTTAATCTCTACTCCCATGATCCCAATAAATATGAAAACTCAGTAGACACTGCAACCATTTGTGATGAACGATTACTTGGCTTTTCAAATAAATGTGATTCAGCAATGCATTTTGCTATTCAATTGCAATGAATTGTTTTAGGTTTGCTTCATGCTCTCTGTAGGCAGGAATCTACAGAGAAACGGAATCACAATTCAATAGTATTGATGGAAACTACATTCCAGGCTCATACAAAAATATGGCATCTTTTGCCAGAAAGACAATGGAAAAAACATTTTACCATACAGAATTTTCACAACCAAGCACTGCAGTTTGTTCAGCACATTAGGAAAGTACAAAAAATACTCTGAAGTCCATTTGGAGAAATAATTTCTTCTCAGATAATGTGTAAATGTTCTAATCCTTGCAGATTTTTAGTAACTTTTACCTTTATTGTTTTTGCAGTGCATCCCATCACACCACTGACTTTTTCTTCTGTCTGGATATGTTCGGATATTGTACACCTCTGAGTTGTAATTATCTTTTCTCTCAAGATGCACAACACCTCACGCTTTCTTTCTATTACTTGTTGCAGTAAACTACTGTTTAGATCTATTGTTCTGAAAAAGAAAATATACCATTAACAATACTATAATGTGGAAAAAAAAAAGAAAACCAAAACCAACCACATTTTCTTAATTGCTTGAAGAAGCTTTTATTGTAAAAATGACAATGGTTGCTTTATGAGCAGCCTCCTCAAAATGATGTCCTCTTTTGTTATTTGGCAGCAGTAAATATCTGTATTCCACAGTAAATCCTCACATACATATTGAATATATACTGAATTCTTGATTCCCTACTCTGAGCAAAAACTGTTGTCTGGATAATTTCTAAGCAAACAAAAAAGCAAGAGGGAACCAAAGGCAACTTTAAGTTTCCTGGGTAATACAAAACCAAGCAGTCAGGCTCTTGAACATTGGACTGAATCCTCTCCTACTGTGAGCTCGCACTGACATTGCCACGGCAGGAGGACACAAATGACAGCAATGCCTCAGTGCCAACCCCCACTGCTTGCTATGGATCTGTTTCAGCGCTCACCTAAACCCCAAACAGGCTGAGTGGGACCAGCACTGACTGAGTATTTCAAAGGGCTGAAGGAGAAAACAGAAGATTTCATTGATTTTGAGACTGGGGATTACTGAAAAAACCTCACCTGCTTCAAAGTCCTGTGTTATTCATTGGTATAGACTCAAAATTTAAAATTGGTGATCAGGACTGTCACGGTCAAAAGAGAAACTAACTGTGGGGGGAGCTCAAAACTCTAGCCCAGGCACCAACTTAATAAACCATCTGTACTCCACAACATAATTCAGCATCTGTTTAAATGCTGCTGGAAATAATCCTAACATTAGGTTCTTCTTAGAATGAGCAGAAGATAGAAAGTGAACTCCCAGAAACAATACAGGTGGTTTATCTTCTAGGAAAATGTTACAAAATCCACTACCTTGTCTTTTGGGGTGTTAACAGACTTTCTGGTGACAGTTAAAGCAACTTCTTAATTGTATTTAATTGATTAAAATGTGTCAATTATATTATACTTTTGCAAAATATTCACTGGAGGTCCTCAGATGAGATGTTGTATTTTTTAGGAACAGAATCTAGCAAAACTGTTGGAAGATTAAAGGACTGCTATCCCAGCCTCAAATTATTCAGTCCTTTCTCCTCCCTTATATTGTAAATGGCTATTCATGGAGCTAAATGGCAATTTCCCAAAAATGTGACAGAAAGACATGTCTGACTCCAATTAATTTAAATCGAGATATCTCCACTTTTAATTAAAAAGTTTTAGATTTATTAGATTCTGGAGTTTTGAATTTATGCAGTCTGTATAAGTCTGAAGTCAGCTGGGGTTTTTATTGAATTAAAAATATCCTCAGGCAATTTTTGATCTTTGGAGAGTTACATGCTTATATGAAAGTTCAATCAGTTGGAATGAACTGTCTGAAAACCTTAAAGTTGATTGTTTAGACAAGGGAAAGAAAATACCTCTGAAGCAATGCAGCAGCCCCAAACATTCCTGAGATTATTAATACAACCTTTTCTCATTTGGTGCAAAGTCATGCTTTATGCTTGGAATGCAATGAACCATTGGATTAAGCAAAAATTCAAGAAATATCAAGCAGCCACAAACCTCATCATTCTCAGAAGTGTCTGCCAAACCAGAGCCATTATTTACAGTCTATCAAGCCTATCATATATGTTACAATAATTATTAATGTTTTTAAAGTGGTGTGCTAAGCAACCTAAAAATACAAATTAAAAATACTAAGAACTTGCAGTTTTAACATTTGACCTAGGGAGCCATAGGGGAAAGATTACAATGAAGAAGCAAAAAAATAAGCATTTGCTTTCAAGTGTATTTTTTGACTGTTCAAAAGGATGACAAACTTGCTGAATATCTCCGAAATTTACAGGAAAGAAACCCCTCAAACAAAGGTAGAAAAACACCTATTAAATAAAGATTTGCTATTTCTGAGTAAGTGTTAATTGAAAAAGCCTACAGAATATGACCTAATGCTATGGAAATGAATTACCAAACAAATTCAAGAGACTTTTGCTTCTACAGTACCCTGCCTGAGGCAGGACTGGCTCAGACCCTGTCACACTGCTGGCTTTGAGGTCCAGATGCAGAAGCAGCAGCAGAGTGGCAGAGCAGAAGAGTCAGAAGATGTTACCTTGCAGAGGGGCAGTGAACAAATCCCGGAGGCAATGCTGGAAGAGCTGCTGCAGCACGGAGGGCTATGGAGTGACAGTGACACACAGGGACACAGAGCTACCTGCTGCTGCAGCACTCCCCAGGCAGTGCCCAGAGGTGACCTGAGATCCCCTGCACAGAGCTGAATGTGTGCCAGGGACAGCCACTGCCACAGCCCCAAGGTTCAAATGCCTTCAGTGGGATGTGTGCTATTGTAAAGCTGTCAGAAATGTTTTCCTCTGCCCAGTACATCTAGTGAGCTCCAAGTTCAGAGCTTTCAAACACATAGCCTTGCCCACAGCTACAGAAACCTCTTCTTTGAGGATAGCACAGTTAAGTGCTTTCCTCTAAACTTCTGGCACTGAACTTTCTATCATAAAACAGAACTCTGGGGTTGCATGTGGGCACATCATGAGTTATTACTGGGGCACAGCCTGTTGAAGGGAAAATATTCTGCTCTCCTCAGCAACTCAAACAGGAGATGACACAAGGTAAGCAAGGACCCATCTTATCTAAATTATCGCTGAAAACAGTCATCAAGAGCAAACCACAAGAAGGTTAAAGTTTGATAATCAGAACAGGGCTTCAAGTATTGCAGGGCAATGGCCGCTGAGTCTATGAGTCTATTTTTGCAAGAACTGAACTTACTTGCCAGCCTAACACTGAATATAAGAAAGTATCTGAGTAACACAAGATGGCCAAGTTAAATCTCTGAGAATACATTCATGCAAGGCACATAAATTGCATTGAATTTTTTTACTTTACAGGTCATGTTTCAGAGCTTTTACTTCTGTTCTACAAACGTGGCTCTTACTATCTCTTTCACTCTGCACAGTACAAGAGCCCCCACCAACCCTGTGCCATTTGTACTACATCACCATTACCCGTCCCACCCCAAGGAGCTGAGCTGAAGCACTCAAAAATAACACAGTAGAAAATATAATGAGATGTTGGTTTGCCAAGTCCCATTATCAACACACAGAGTACAAGCCTGTATAAATAAAAATTATTTTAAAAATACAAATTAGGGGTTTTGCTTGATTGTTTGTTCTGCCTAAACAATGTTCCTGAGGTCAATGATTTACTATGCTGGAAGTCTTACAGGTCAAACATGTAAACAAAATAATTTCTTTGAGTTTTGGTCTCACTCCACATTTAACTAGATTAAACACTTTTATTCTCCTGTAATGCGAAGACTTTTTCACCTTCATTCAGTATTTTTCTTCTTGCACCAGGAAAGCAGTAGACAATAGAGGCACAAAGACAATTTGCTGCAGACTGGAGTCAGAAAAGAAAAGAGAAAGGTAGAAACCAAATAAAGACAAGAAAAAACAGACAACACCTGGCAACATAGCAGGCTCTCACAGTTAAAGTAGAGAGCACGAGCAAGCTCTAAACCCCACTGCTGAGACTGAGGGTCTTTCCTTTAAGCAGAGAATTTGACCTCATTTCCCACAAAGGAGAGGCCATAGGGCCATTTTTCCATCAAATCCTGTCTAACCGTCTCGGTAATCCACCCACAAATCCTCAAAGCAAGGTACTTGTCGATTTCCTACAAATACCAAAAAGAATTGGTATTGTTGTAAGTACTCTCCATCCTCACACTGAAATCACCACTGCTGCTTGTCTGCACAAATTTTCACTGGTCCAAACTACTTACAAGTAAAAAACCTTTTCAGTCCTGTACCGGGCAATGTCACCTCAATACCCCTCCTCTCCTAGCTGCAGAGACACAGACAGCTCATGCTCACAGCGCCTGCTCCACTTCACTTATAATGCGCAATAGTCTGATGTCTTCCATACAAATACAAGTGAGAGTCTTCACTCAGCTTTGTTCCTGCTCTAATAGGGATGAGTATCAGAGAGTAAAATCTCACTGCCATTTTCCAGCAAGCACAGATGCATATTTCTTTTGTTAATCCACTTCAAATATAACCTCTCTGACCTACTTCTTACAGAACACAGCATCTGCAATAGTCAGCTTATTGATAGCATTTTGCTATTTTCCCTACAGAATAACCCGACATGTACTTCACAGAACATCTTCCCTAAGAATAACAGAGACTTCTGAGACTGCAAGTGACAGGTAGTTTCTCTAGTTTCTATTTGACATACTCCTTATTTTTTAAATCACAGGCACACACAATTGCTTTTATTCAATCCTGTCCCACAACACTTTGTGACTTTATATTACCTCATGTAGCAGCTTAGGCAGAAAACAGAATGGTTTTCTCATCACACTCATAAATGCTCAAGGAGTTTTAAACAATAAATCACAAAACGGTCTGAATTTCCACTGTACTCAGATTAAGAATAAACATTATTTTTGTCTCAGCATGGACAATACTATGCAGTTTTATTAATTCAACTAAAGTGCAATAAGCAACAGTAGGAAAGTATCTTTCAGCCATGCCAGAACATGCTGCTAAAAACAGAATTCTTTTCCTAATATGCCAATCACAGAGTTAGGAATCATTCACACAAAATGATAGAAGTGTGACAGGCAATTTTTTCTGCAGTTGATGTGAAGTGACTGACTGCTATCACTGTCTTCTCAGAACTTCTCATTCAATCACCTTCCATGACTTTTAGTGAAATGGTAAAAAACAAACAAGCACATTTGTTAATATATGAGAAGAACAGAGATTATAATATCCTCATAATCCTTTTTACTGGAGAGAAGAGGACAGAACAGTTGAGGTTGGACAGTCATCTGGTCCAACCTTCCTGTTTTAGCAGGGCCACCTAGAGCAGTCTGCCAAAGATCATGTCTCCAAGGTGGGGAACTCCACAGTTGCCTCAGGCAACCTGTGCTCAGTCACCCCCACAGTGAAAAAGAGTTTCCTAATGTTCAGACAGAGCCTCCTGTGTCTCAGATTGTGCCTATTGCTTTCTGCTCTGTCTCTGAGCACCACTGAAAAGCGGCTCATCCAGCCTATACTTCATCAGCTTCTCTAAGAGGACCTTATGGCAGACAGTACTGAAAGCATTAAAATAGAAGACGGAATAGCTTAAATCCATAGCAAACCAAGTGAGCTAAAGGCACAGGACTCTGCCCCCAGTCATGCATGTATCAGTATGTTACAGTGCTCTGTGTACTAGCAAGCACTATGTAATAAAATATCAAAAATAATGTAATAGCAAATATGGCAAGTTTGTGCACCTAAAACTTATAATTTAACTTTATTTTCAGTATTGCATATTATGTTAATTATTGTGTTCTGCATTTACAATGTCATTGCTTCTGCAAACCAGGAAGCATCTCATCCCAAATCCTTCAGCTGTCACCCTTTTTCAGAAAAAGGAGCCAATGCAGCACCTGGAATCTAATTAAAAATCAGTAAGATTCTCCTTCAGAAGGTTCACCTAAGAAGTGACAGGAAACTGATTTCCTGCCACTGAGCACTTTCAGCTCGCTCAACTCTGAAGATTCACATAACTTATTTTAAAAGGCACATCAGCTTTAACTTTTTAGAGTTTACTGCTAGTAATCTGCAATTTTTAATTAATCAGCCTGATACAAGAACATTTTAAAAATGCAACTTAAGTAAGTTATATATGCAGAAATAATAAATTAAGCAATGATTGATCAAACAAGCAGAAGCACCACATGCTGTTAAATGATATCAAAAACAGTTTGCTGCTTCGCATTTCACAAGGCCTGACAGGTAAACATGTTCTTAAAAGTACTGTAATGTTTTGCATCCAAAAATCAATAACTTGTAGGCATCAGCACTCCTGAATTCCACACAATACTCATGAACAAGATGAAATCCTGAAGCTCAGACACAATCAATCATAAATCATAGAATATTTATGAACAAGTAGAATTTCATCTGTAAGGCATTGCCAACAACTTCCAGTGAGCTTCTGCATTACACTGGAACAAAAACTAAAAATACTGCTATCCTCATCATTTTCAGTGACCTGGCAGAAGACAGACTGACTCAGTTTCAATTATACACTATGCATCATAAGCTTTAATAAGCTATGAGCATCTTTTTTATGAACTAAGACCTAGTGCCTTGCATAAAGTAGCACACTCATCAACTTCAGTTAGAAGTCACACATAGATCAGTGCAGAGCTACTGATTTTCAACACTCAAAAGAAGGTAACATATTTCTGAGTATTTAATTACATAAAGGATTGTAACTCCAAGATGTGCTGATTTGTTGTGGGAGGATTCTTTTTGTGAACAAAGTAGGTAACTACAAGTAAAAGCTTACTAATCTTAAATGAAAGTTAATGTAGTTTGTTTCTCCATAGGACTCTATCTAGTGCTAGAAACAAAACTCCAAATCTTGACTGAGACTATTTTCTTGATACTAGATGCAGATTAATTTTACATGAGCCTGGTACACACCTTTAGGCCATTATTTTCTGCTTTTAATAAGGCATTTAGTACAAAGAGAACAAGGTGCCTTTTTAGAATAAATTTGTCAACTTGTGAACACTCACAATAAAAGGAACACCATCCATTTGTTCCTATGAAAATGGAGAACTGATTATTCTAGAACATCAGTGTATCTAAAGCAAGTTTACATTGCTTCTGACAACTTCTGCATTGAGAATAAAAACCTATCTTTATCTTCAGAGTATCAGTAAAGGCTATTTAAATTCACTACAGCCCCTGCTACAGATCTAGAGTACAATGCTGCCACAAATGAAGGACCCTCATCTCCCATTGAGTCTCAACCTGCAATAGAGTAGACCTCTGACTTGTCAGCTGGTTGTCAAATAGGCCTTGGTCCATGACACTCCCACTGCAACATTAAATAGATTCAGAGCACGACAGGAATCGAGGAAGCGTTGCATATGTTGTAAAATAAAGAATATGGTTCCTCTCAGTTAATACAGTGTATAACAGGAAGCAACAGATCTGTATTTTGTTCAGCTAGTAGAATATGCATTGACTATGCTTGCTCACCCTTGCTATTCCTTTAACTTCAAATAATCCCATTTTCTAGCATGGTCACTCACACACACAAAATTACAAAGCCTGCTTACAAGAACATTAGCAGTTCTGAGTTCAATTTCCATATTCAATGCCCCAGTAACACAGAGAACTAATTAATTTTTTTGTCCAGATTGTTACCTCAGTACAGTCCCTCAAAGAAGGGAGGATTTAGCTCTTGTCCCAGGTGGCAGTTCATGCAAAAATGTAAAATGAAGTAACAGAGAAATGTTTTTAAAACAAGAAAGGCAAAAGTCTGACTAACAAGATTTCAAAATATGGAGAATTTAATTTTTGTATATATGATTTGTCATGAATATGAAAGCTTACAATAAAAACAATTTTCAAAATGTGGCAACACTACAAAATCAACTGGTCAGTGACCACAGCTGGCCCAAGTCTTTTCAGCTCAGTAATCTCGCCTGGCCACTACAATACCCACATTAGAAACATACCTGTCCTTGACATCTTTCATAAGCTGCTGCAAGTCAACCTCCTGCTTCTTCAGGTTTCCAAATGAGGACTGGTTTTCCACGTAACCCTTCCCTCCAGCTCCCAGGTTGAACTTCACAAATGATGTTTCAATACTTCCTTCAATGCTTCCTTCAAACGTCCCCATGTATTTTGCAAAGTCAGACTCCACAATCACTACAAAAGCAGTAACAGTAATTTCTGTGAAGAGAAGTGCTGAAACCATCCTTAAGGGATTGGAGGAACAGATACTTACTGAAAATATGGCAAGTTAGCAAAGGCAAGGATCAGTATGAACAGGTAAATAATGAAATTTACATCTCTGCAACTCTTGCATCTCCTCTCTTCATGTTTTCATGATCTTTGCTCTATTATCTTTAGTATTTTGCCATTTTAGGAAAACGTAAAGTGACTGAAGTGCTGAACTCAGACACTATTAAATATTTACAAGGAATGATTGAAAGTTATTTCAGCTACAAAGAAAACTACAAAGCAGACCTGCTTGTACAATAGTGCTAGTATTTTGGCATTATTTTGACACATCCTCATCACAGGGCTGTCCCAAAGCTCACTGCAAACCAATAGAAAAATCTAACTGGTTTAAAACAACTCTGAATTTTATATACCTAAAAAACAGAGAGCTGACTCTGAATCAGCTATATTTCCAAGTCAGCTACAATTAACTTCTTAGGTAAGGGAGTTATCTATTTTCCTGTATGGAATTATGAAATGTCCAGAAATATGGGATTCTATCTCATTAAGCTTAAAACATGGGTGGAACTGCTATAGTTGGATGAAGAAAAAAGTACAAGGGTCAGCCTTTTTTAACAGTCTGTGCAAGACAAACAGAATGGGTGGTAAAACTCACTTAGCCTGGCCTGGAAGCATTCCTTGGCTACTAACCCAAACAAGACACTGTTTATTCACTGCTTTTGACCTGAAGCACATTACAGTTTCACACTACTATCACATACAACCCCTTATAATATTCTGGGGATATTACTGTAGCTGCAAGACAGCCACTGTTATTAAATAGTAGGTCTATACAGCCTGACAACATTCAGCACTTAATTTAACACTCTACCCAGGCAAAAATTTCTTCTTTTTTTAACTAACATTTATTAATACCAGTTTTAGTTACATAAATGATCAAGTGAGAAAAGATCCATTAATCTCATTGTCAAGGATGGAGGCTTCCTTCAGACCATTCCTCTGAAAGGAGCCCTCTAATAACATAATTGAGAATAATAACAAAACAGATTAGGAATTGTACTGTTTTTATCTGGACTAATAGTGCTGCCCGAGTATGACTTTACCTGGTTTTATTGGTTTGTCTTCAGTAAGGACATCACTCAGGGTGACTGTCAAGAAATGATACTTGGGCTTCTGCCAGCACCAGAATTTCCTCCTCTTTGTAACTAAGCTCAGAAGCTGCAGCTTGTCTGAGGCGTTCAAGTTGGAGACAGGGATCAAGTCACCTCCACTGTCAGTTTCTCTCACAAAATTCTTTGTAGCTTTTCCAAACATCGTGGGGAATCAATTAAGGCCTGAAAGAATACATCAGTTTTCAAACAACTACAGTTAGAAAGTATAAATATTTACGTTTTCCTTTTGAGAAGTCCTTCAGAGAATTGGTGTTAACAAAGGAACACCATAGTGTTTTCACCCTATCTTCTCCACTCTGAGCTGGGAAGGAGTTCAAATCACTTGTCCTAGTGCAAGTTTTCTCAGTAACTAATAAAAGAATTCTAGTTAGGAGGAACATTCACAGGTTACTAATCTGTTTGGGAGGAAAAACTTACACAGCCTACCTGAAATTCTATGAAAAAGAGTCTACTAATGAGCACCCCGTAGAGACCAACTGTGATGAGGAGAGCACCGGGGCAGTGGCAGAGGATTTCTGCCTCTCCACAGGATCCTTCTTTTATTACCTAACATAAAACTTACTCCACATAAGGCAATTAGGTATTACTCACACAAATTATCTTGATCTTTTTAATAGGGAGTAAACACATGGATGGATAATAACAACTGTTCTATAAAAAGCACCAAATACGTGAGCTGGCATCTTTGTTACTAAATTTTATTTCTGAACTACACCCTTGGAAAGTTCCAATTATTTTTTTTATTTATGAACTCTTTTTTAACTTCAATGTTTTCCAATTTGCTATTCTTCATTTGCATAACTACTGCTGAATTGAATATACCTTATTTGCAACTGTTATTCACAACTGTTATTCATACCTCTTACACAACTACATACATTAACTTACTGTTGCTTTGCAATGATTTTAATTAAAAATTACCAGCATCTCTTATAACGTAAGGTTCTCCTTATCCCCAGGAATATATTTTCCGGTACTTAAAAAGAATGATTTCCAGTAAGGGAGACTGGCTAAAGACACAGAAGAAATGGTAAAAACAACCATTCACAGGTGCTAAACAAACAATTGCAATAAATTAGTATCTGATAATTTTAAAGAATCTTTTAGTTTTTCAACTATGTGTTACCTGAGCTAATGATATCTCCAGAATTAAATACTTTTTTTTTTTTTTAATCCAGCAGCATTCCTTTAAGTCCCCCTGCTGACACTGACTGGAAAATTCAACTAAGATCATAAGACGTCTCAGCTGAGTATTCACACTTCCATGATTAATTACCTGTCTTGCTCCACACAGATCTTAGATTTGTCATTTACAATCACAGACTAGAGTAAGACAGGGCAGACTTCAAACAAAAACTGATACTGCAGTGAGCACTCAGGATTATTGACAGAAAATGAAAACCTGAATACAGATTATTAGTGCTTGGACCACAGGCTTCATATTTTATTATCAGTGAAAAAAGCCTTTTTGCAGACGCAAACTGACCTTTTCATTAGTTTTTCCCAAATTCTATTTCAGATATTCCACACAGTATTTAGAAATTCATGATGAGGTATTTAGTTCCTCATCAATCCTCTATGGATTAGCCTGTGTAACAAATAAAGGGTGTTTTCCAACACCACCTGCATCAAAAGGATTTGAGCAATGTCTAAGTCGCATAACATTTTACTAAAGAGTCTTCTGGGGCTTTCACTGTAACTGCAGCTGCAGCAAACTCTGCAGTACTACCTCAGCTGTGGGCACTGGAAATATTTCCAGTGACTTCTTGTTCTCTGACCTTTTCTTAAACTGAACTCAAACTGATTTTTTTGCATTCTTATGTGTCTCCTCCTTAATCTCCCTGGTTTTTATCTCAGTGAGAACACTTGCAACAGAATAAAGCAGTGCAGAGCCACTGCAGCAGAAAAGGAAAAAGAAAAAACAAATAAAACTTCAAACCAAAACTAGTTTCCTTTATCCACAGGACTTCTTTTGCAGCAGTCTATATTTTGCAAACAGTCAGATTACTCATTTGTTATCAGGAAGATAACAAAGGGGACCACCAAGAAAATTCTCACTGCCTGCATTAGCTGCCTTTGCCTAGCATAACCTTCTACAAACATTTTGTACTTTACATGACAGCTCACTCACCCTGATGCCCGTGCTACACAGCCAGCTCACATAGGCATAGTCTCTGGGAAAAAATAAAAGGGCCACCAATTTCTGAGTTTACCATAAAACAAATTGCAAAACCAGGTCCTAATATTTGGCATTCTTACAAACTCACTAAATCTCATGAGATGAACCACTGCATCAGACTGTAACACTTCCAATTCATAGTGTTTTGCCTTCATTCCCTATCACCACTCTTGACAAGCAAAAGGAACAGCCAGGGAAGAGGACAGAGTGCTTTTGAGGACTAGCAACACTCACCAGGCAGGAGAGATGGGGCAGTTTTCAGCCTCAAAATGACCGCAACGTCTCCCACAGTTTGCTGTGCTGCTCACGTCTTTGCAGGGAGCATATTTTGCTGGTGTAGATGTATCTGCAAATCAAGAACATTCTATCCAAATTCCTGCCTATTTGTCTTCCAATATAGCACCTTTAACACAGATTTGACAATGCTCCTAAATACCTTGCTTCACGACTTCTCAGAACAAAGACACAGAGCAATCATGCCCCTAGGCAACATCAGGAAGTTAATACAGCCACAAGGCTCAACAGCATCCTGACTGAACAGACAGGGAATAGGTACGGACTCAGGTTTAAGAAAACTGCCTTGGGAGCTTCCTCTGGAAATTTTAATAGAGCTGTGCTTGGTTTGACAGAAATAAAAAGCAAGGTATCAAGCTGGTAGGAAATGTCCATCAGACAGAATTCACTCTTGCAGATGGACAGCTAGGCATGAAAAAGAAAAGGAAGGAGTATCTTCCTTGCCTACCAAAAATTCTAAAATTAACCTGAACCCAGACTACAGGAAGATTATTTAATGGCAAGGATGAGAACAAATGAAGACAATGAAAGCAATTTCACCATTTATCTAAACAAATCTCATCCCTGCTTCGTTGCTTTATTGCTCCCTAACTCATTATAGCAGGACATTAAATCCAAAGTGACATTCTATGAGCAGTGTTTGCCTCTGTCAGTTCAAACGAAACCAGAGTTGGCTGATATTTCCTACATTCTGTTTCTCTCACAGAAAATACAATTATTCAAAATTTTCTTTTATTGCATTTAACATAAGATTACACAGCACACTGGGCACAGAACACAGGGAATTTGGTAGCACGGGGACAACTGGATTGCCAAATGCCAGCACATCCATTCCTACAATCCAAGCTGAAAGTTAACACAACACTTGAAGGCCAAAGAGGAAGATTTTTTATAACTAAAGTCTTAGTGCTGGAAGAACTGTTAGGCATTAACCACTTGGTAGGAGTAGTAATGGCCTTGGAATCCTCCAGGAGTATGAGTCTGTATCGGAACGGAAGTGGAGCATGGAAATGACGACATGCACGTTACATATTTTATTAAAAACACTGCATTCACCTCTTTTCTAGATAAAAAAAAAAAAAAAAAAGGTGCACCCATAGAACTAACACACAACGCCTAGAAGCGCTGCCCACACGCACGTGGTCCCCAAAAACACCTCCAGAAGATTTCGGCCCCGGCTGAAGCCCTCTGCTTGTTCCTCGCGGGCTCTGCAGCACGTGCCCCAGAGCGCGGTGCCGCAGCCTCGGGCACCCCGGGGAGATGCGGCGCCTTTCCGCGGCCGCGGGCGCCGTCCTGCGGGCTGAGGGAAGGGAAGGGCTGAGGGAAGGCCCCGCGCTGCCCCGCCGCTGGGTGCGCGGCCCCGCCGCCTCCCGGGGGCGGCTCGGGCAGGGGAGCATCGCCCCGCCGTCCACCGCTCGGAGCAGCGCACGGGCACCGCTCCGCTCCGCTCCGCGCGGGCCGGGAGGGACGGCGGGGCGCGGCCCGGCGCCGCAGCCGCTGCCCGTGCGCCGCGGAAGGGCGGAGTGCCAGCGCCGGGAGAGGCGGGCAGGGCCGGGCCGCGCCGCCGCCCCGGGCCCGCTCTCGTACTCACGGCATTCCCGGCGCTCCCCGCCGCCGCTGCCGGGGATGCGGCGCACTCCGCCCGCGGGGCGTGCCGAGCCCGCCGCGCCGCGGGCGAGGCTGAGCAGCGGGTCCCGCGGCCGCGGGGGCTCCGTGCCGGCAGCGGCGCGGCGCGGCAGCGCAGGCCCCGCCCGGGCGGTGCGGCGGGAGCCGCGCCCGGGGCCCGCCGCCGTGTTGAGGCGCGGAGCCGCCGCCTGGCACGGGCGGGGGCCCGGGCGCTGCCGCGGCCCTGCGAACCCTCGGGGCTGCTCCTGCCGCCCTCCCCATCCCGCCCGTCTGCCCGAGCTCCCCCGGGCGCTGACCGGCCTCCCGTGCGGGTTGGAACGAGGGGCTGCAAGTGTCCCTCCGCGTGGGGCGGTGGCTGCCCGCGGCAGGTCTGGGTGTGGAGCGGTCCCGTTAGTGGGCCGCTGGAGAATTCCTGCTGGGATGGGACAGCTGCAGCCTGGCAGGTAACACTGGCAGCTGTCTGTCCCTCCAGGTAATTGCGTGACAGCGATGTTCTGTGACACGCGTGATGAGGACATCTTTGTGACAGCCTCTCAGGCCCCGCTCGGGCCGCCCGTGCTCAGAAGTGCTCGGGGTCAGTGCGAAGTCGCTGGAAGGAACAGCCCTGCCAGGATTTTGGCTGCGAGTTTGCAGCTCTGGGTTGGCACTGCGGGGCTTGGGAAGCCGCCGTGGACCGAACGGAGCTCCCAAGTCAAGGTCCCCAGTCCAGTGACCTTGAACAGCAGCACTGAGGAAAAGGAGAAGTGTAGTCAATGGAGCCTGGGGCAGCTCGGAGAACCGCAGTGTGAAAATACTGAGCGCTGTCACAGTATCTCAGCCGTCTGAAAACACAGCAGTGAAAAAACTTGGTTGTATGTGATGTCTAAGGAGTGATCCAGTGAGAAACAGCTGAGTCTGCAATAACTCTAAGAGTATTTTTTTCATGATAATAAATATAACATAAATCTTTTTCAAGTGAACCATGCCACAGGCTGTGTACTTCCCTTGTGGTTTGAACATCACCAGACCTTAATGGGCTAACACCTTGGCTTCCGAACAAAGGGAAGGTGAAAGTTTAATGTCTTTAAATGAACAGTCCTGGGGTGAAAGGTATCAGTACATGCACATAGCTAAAGTAAATCCATTTCTTCCATTTAGCTACGTGCAGTATCCAAACTTTCCAGTGAATTTCAGCTGATTTTAATCCATCACTCCTTTCTGATTTCCCCAGGTGACACTCTTACTGATTCAGTGATAAAACAGATTTCCATTCTGGGGTTGCACCTGTATTTGTGATGGTTTAAATTTTATGAACTAATGAAATTTAGAAAGCTCCGTTCTTAGAGCCCCTGCCTGAGAAAAAGTACCCACATGTTCTTGGGAGATCTCTTTTTAGGATCAGCACTGAGCTGCAGAATTGCTAGCTCCAGTAATAATCTGGCCAGTAATAGCACACGTTTCATAAGCTATCATGTGTTTTTCAGGGAGTGGCAATATGTTATCCATTTCAAATGCAAGAGTCTGCTAAAGCATATTTTGAGAAATCAAGGGAGGAATTTGCACTGAGCCACATTGCTATGGAAATATCCACTGGGGAGGTAGGACTTAAAATAAAACTAGTGAAACTTGCTGGTAATTTTAAGGACACTACCAGCAGTTGCATGCACACCAAATAAAGGGTATCCACATCAGGAATATTTCAACACTTTTAAGAAAAAGTCTTCAACAGAAATCTTTTATCCATCTGAATGACACCAGCTAACATAGGGAAATTTTCAGATGTGTCTCATTGACTACAAGAGACAGAAACTCGGGTTGTTAGCAAACAGTTTTGGGACTATGCAGGAGTTAACTTTGAGGCTTCAAAGTCTGTCACAGAAACTGGCTACAAATGAGAGACATTTAGGATTGAGCATTCACTCTTAGTGGAAATGCTCTTCAGGTGCACTGCACAGTCAGAATTCCCAGCCCAGGGTTACTCCATGACCAGCTGGGATGCCAGCAGGGAGAATGCTGAATCAGAGAAATACACAATCTCAGCGTGGTCTGTCAGCCACAGACTCCATCTCCTGAGCTGAAGCATGAAGTGTATCACTGCTGTGTTAGAAGATCCTTCTGCATTGCTCCTGCATGAGAAGATAGTCTTGCAGAAGGAGCAGAGGGAGAAACCAGAAACTTTTGCCTCTGGAACAAATTGCTCTTGATATGGGACAAATACTGGCTACCTCTTACATAAGTGAAGTGAGGCAAGTGGCTTCACAACCACAACTGAAAAAATGAGTAATGCACATAATAAGTGTACAATAACACAAAAAATGGTAATCTGAAAGGGTAAAAAGACCCCAGCAAAATAGTTGTATGCTTTTTGACTATGGCTGTGTGAAATTCCTCAAGTATGACATTTAAAAACACTGAGCATGCCACCACAAGATGTCAGCATTGCAGAATGGTTATTCCTGCCAGAAACAAAAAGATTTTCACATCCTATATGCATTTGGTATTAGATTTAATTGTTTCTGGATGATGGCATAATCTGGGTTTATTTCTTTCAACCATTGACATTATGATGTCAGTCCAAATTTAGTTGCAAGGGGGAATTTCTTAAACGGCTTTTTAAAATTAACTCTATCTTAAAATCTTTTAAAAATGCTTTCACAGCATGAACAGCAGTACTAATGGCAAGTAATACCTTGTAGCCATCAATGTGTTGTTTCAGGCTGCATCCAGCCTAGCTAGAAAGTGCTCACTAAAATTGTGCCTGTATATTGAGGTGTCCAGAGGTCATCCAAAGGTCTCTGCTGCTGCATGCTCGGCCTTTATAAAACCCTCACGCTGGCTGGAAAAGGCTCTGCTGGCCTTGGTTCTGTGGAGGAAGTGGGAAGAAAGTGTGAAACTATTTTGGGCTTCTGTTTAGAAGAAAATGATATGTGGGGTAGCAAATCTTTTAAAAGGTGTCCAGCAGCATAAGCCAAATCACCAGCAAAAGAATTAATTTCTTTTTTTTTCTCCACTTCCTTTTGTAAGAATAAAAGATCAGAGCAACAGTTTTTGTTTGTTTCTGCATTTCTTTCAAACCAACTAACCAGCTTCATTTTTCTTCCACATTGAAATTCATGTCCTGTTTTGCTGGGATGCTCTGTACTTTTTGCCTCTACCATTCTGTCCTCTGAAACGTTTCCTGTTGCACACAACAGCTTTCTCCCTCTCCTGCTGCTACAGCTGTCACAGCCCTGCCACCGTGCCAGCAGCAAGTGACAGTGTCACTTAGCAAGGACTGTGTCCTGAGAAGGGGAGATGAGTAGGAGGGTGCAGTGAGCCAGGAGGGAATGTGTGAGTTCAAAACATCAAAAAAACTGTTCTCCTGTGCTTCCTTACCCATTCATGTGAGCTTCTGTCCATTCTGCTCTTGATGATGGGAAGATGACATCTTTAACCATCTGAAGATTTTGCTGTAAGATGAGTTTGGCCACTCTTGAGAGGCTATCTTGTATTGCCAGGTTCAACTCTGCTACCTTTACAGACCAATATGGGGAAAACAGAGTTCACTTCTGGACCTTCTAGTCCCTTGGAAGGACCACTGGAGAGTGCCATGGTGAGATGCAGAAGGAGACAGATGTGTTCAGTACAACCTGTTTGCTGTAACTCAGTCAGAGCTCTGCCTTTGGCACTGATGTTGGCATGGGTGGAAGTAGTGCCACATCTGCCTTTCTGTAGTGCACAGGTTGTGGCACAGGGCTCCCCTCTGTTGTGGGACTCAGATTCAGTCAAAGAGAAACAGGAGTTTCTATCCAGGCAGATGCCTGGGAAAGAGTTGGAAAAGAATGTAAATAATTCTTTATCTCTCATTTTTCACATTGTTTATAGTTAAGTTCTATCACTGTGTGTCAAGCACTTTGCACCAATGCTATGGGTTGTTTTCACTTCAGAACCAATGGATTTGGTCCTCACGAAGCTCTGTATAAAAGACCAGTGTATTCTGAATAAATCAGAGTCTTACTTTCACAGCCTTCTGAGTCAAGCCTATTCATTCCTGTCCTGCCTCGACAGCGACACTGTCATTCTGTTCAACCTTGCAATGATTCTATGATGCCCCCAATAATAATATGGAGAACAATTTGCATGAATTTGCATAAACTTGGTGCTTCTAACTTTAAATTTTAGATTAGATGGCAGCCACAGAACTTTATTTCTTTTACATCAGTGATAAATTAAGACTTAGGAATAGATAACATTTCTTGCATGTCTCAAAAGCCTTCCATAATAGTTTATTAGAACCCATCTAGTTTCATTAATGTTTTATCAAAAACCATCTGGCTGCTGTATTGTTCAAGCTATTTAGTAGTAAAACTTTCTCATAAATTATCCAGAAGGAATGGCTATCAAACTATTGTGTAGGAGCCCAAATCAACTTTCATGTAGGTCCTATAAAAACAATTTTTTGTTTATATGTTATTATTTTATATAATTATATATTTATAATTATATAAAATAATAAAGATACTAGACTACACTAAACTTCAACATTAAACTTCAAAAGTCTAGAAAATATATCAGAATAAAATCTGAAATTTAGCTTATTCCTCATGCTTCTTAATTTTTTTTCTCTTTTCTACATGTTTAATTCTTGGGCAATTGAAACAGGAGTGACAAAGTCAAAATTACAAACTGTATATAAATAAAAATCAATAGAATTTTGTTTTTCAATAAAACATTACAAATAGAGAATATCTGTCACTATGCCTCCAAAAAATGAAGCCCTTCATCTTTGTACCTCTGCACATGTACACTTTGCAGATTGTAAGCACTCTGACAGGGTTTCTGGCACTGCTCTGAAATCTAACTGTGCAGTAGCACAAGGCACCATTCAGAGTTGTACAGTGCCTACGACTATGGGAAGCTAGGTAAATGATTGTAGAGCTTAATTTTACATAATATACATTGTTTTAATAAATTGTACTTCCACTCATAATTATTTTACTGTTACATTTTCAGATCAGTAAAGATGTCACCCTAGAATTAGGGCAGTTCCTAGAGATTTTGCTATTTATAGACAACCTTAAAATTACTGTGAAAGGAAGAACTAAGGAAAGAATATCTAAAGAATACATAGAAGATTTAGGACAAAATTGGCAAAGCAACAGGTGGTAGAAGACCCCTGGAAAAGAGGCTATGGCTTAAGCTGCCTGTAGAGAGAAAAGCTGGCTGTAAGTTTTCTTTGATCAGCTCTTCAGATTTGTTATGTTTAATGTAATTCCTTTTGCATCTTCTGAATGTGTATGCACAAGCATTGTCAAAAAACCTCACTATCCACCTGTGGGAGCAAATTATTTGGGCAGAATTTTCTGAAGAATGGGCAATGTGTGATTGCAGTCCCTCACGGGGCAGCCAGCTGGATGGTGTTTGTATTGCGCTGCTGCAGAACTGCAGCATGGCCATAGTCAAACCTTGCAAAAAGTTCAGAAGCTAACATATTGAGTAACACCAGATATATGTTGTCATGTACTACATTTGTAGCAATAGCTTTACTGTGATTTAAAACAAATTTTCTCTCTCCCTTTTGGTTTTTGTGACTCCTTTTCTCTTCTAGTTGTTTTGCAACTCCATAATCCCCCTTCTCATTACCTGTTGTCAGCTCAGTCTCTCTTGCAGGAACAACAGCAGAAATTCCTGTTCCAGGACAATCTAAAAGGGATGTCTTCAGCACAAAAAAGAAAAAAAAAATTATAAAGTAGTTTTAAGTACCCACAAAGATAGAAATTGATAATTTTGTTTAGCAATCTTTGAAGCAAGCCATAGCCCATAAAAGTGGCAGATGCATTGAGGAGAAGACCACAAACAGCAAAGAAATCAGTGGCTACAGAGGGTCCTGAGGAGTGGTGAGGCTGCATTGCTCCTACAAATGAGTCAGGATTCCTGCAGCTTCCCAGGGGTTCTGCAGCAGGAGCTGTCAGGAGCTGTCTGAATCTTCTGCTGTAGAAACACACACTGCAGAGGAGGACAGAAGTTAAACTCCCATGCCATTTCCCACAGGGGTGACAGTTCAGCCCCGTTGGGTACCAAGAGGAAAGCCTCATGTTTCTTCTTAATGTCACTTCATTCTTCAGCTTGCTATTGCTCCTCCTAATTTCAGCATGTGAAGTGTTTGCTTTTCAGTGTCCTACAGACAGTGGGATAAGAACATACCTGGGTTTTTCCCCACGAAAGGGAACAGGATGAAGAAGGAACACAGTTCTTTTTGAAACAAGGAGCAAGGGCTGGCAAGCAGCTAAAGATTGTGTAGGCTGGAAATAGCATGGGAGCTCTCTTTATATTATGCAACAGTGTTGCCCAAAAGGACAGCAGGTACCATAAAGAGGATGCTTCGGGTCAAAACAGATTGGTAGATATAAAAGCAGTGTGTCCCAATCTGGGCTTCTCAGCACAAGAGACACATGGGTTTCCTGGAGCAGGTCCAGCTGAGGGCTGCAAAAATCTTTAAGGGACTGGAGCATCTCTGTTACAAGGAAAGGCTGTGGGAGCTGGGCCTGTTCAGCCTCGAGAAGAGATGATTGAGAGGGAACCTCACCAATGTCTGTCAGTGTTTGAAGGGAGAGAGCCAAGAGGATGGAGCCAGGCTGTTCTCGGGGGTGCTGAACAATAGGACAAGAGCCAATGGGCAGAAACTGGAAATTCCACCTGAACATGAGGAAGAACTTCTTTACTGTGTGAAGTTGCCCAGAAGGAATGTGGAGTGTCTCTCACTGGAGACATTCAAGAACTGTCTGGTTTCAATCCTGGGCCATGTGCTCTAGGATGACCCTGCTTGAGCAGGGAGGTTGGACTACATGATCAAATGTGGTCCCTTCCAACCTGACTGATTCTGTGAAAAGGCTGCAGCTGTCCTTCTGAACAGAGTGGGAACCACTAAAGCAGTCATTTTCCTGCAGATTTATACTGGTGGTGGCCTGGGACAGTCACACAACTCCAGGTTGTTGACACTTCGTTATATTGCAGTTCCACATGCAGACCAGGTCATCACTATGCTGGAAAACAGCCTCCTGTATGAAATAAACTGCTGGCCTCTTCTCTGACGATTAAAAATGTAGTTCATTTGCTGCATCACAGGACTAAAACTGGTGTCCTTCTGCCTGTATTGCCCTTGTTTATCTGAATGGTGCACTTATTTGGGTGAATGGCATCTGTAAAAGGTGATGCAAGTATCCTTGGGTGGATGACTTTCTTATTTCCAGAGTCAACTCTTGGCAACTGGAGATGGGATTGAACTTCTCTTGCAGAACTGGTTGCTGTCAGCTTGAGATGGGGCTTATTTGGTTCTCCCCAATTACTGTCCAGCCTCACCAAGGCCAACATACCACAGTGTGAGCAATACAGTTTCTAAAAGAAATGGAAGAACAGCTGTGTCCTGAGAGGAAGCATTATCAGGAAAGGAAACAATAAGGAACCAGTACTGGGAAAGCATGAACTGCAGTTACTCCTTTTTCCTAGGACCTTCATGACTGTACACTTCAATACTGAGAATCATATTTGAACATACACTCTTTCCTCTCATTCCTTTCTCCCATCAAGTCAAACAGGCAATTCATGTTGGTATCAAGACCAAAGCATTCACATGAGCCTCAGCATTAAGAAGCTTTGCACGTACATAAAGTACAGTGGAGCTCCTGCTAGGGCATTTTTTTTCCCCTGTGATGTGGCATGGGCTCTTTTTCAGTTCCTGATATTCACAAATGGTGAGAATATAGTATCCTGGAGTTCTCTACCCTGCATCAACTTTAACTGAAGATTTACTCTGTCTCCAAAATGAAAGAAAACACATTAAGGAAGGGCTAGGCTCACCATCCTTTAGTAACTAGAGAATGTAGAAAAAGTCAAGCTTGCCCTATTTGCAGTACCTCTCTTAGGCAAAGTCCTTAGTAAAAGATTTTCCCCACCGAAGAACTTTTCAATTTGATGCACTATTTTTAAACCTTATAAGAAAAATTGATTTTTCCATCCAAAAAGCCTATATAGCTCTAGTTGCCTTTAAAGGGTTTGCTTCATTGACTGAAGTGCAAGTAGCAAACAATGAATACAAGTAGGATGACCTCTTGACTTCACTCCATCATCAGCCTGTCAATTGCCAAAATTATAACAAACCTTGCAGTAAACAAAACTGTAAATCTCTTTCAGCTATTAGACAGGGTCTCATCTATTGATAAATCTACATAATCTTCCTTGCCTTAGGCAGCAATTTAGGCATTGCAGACATACCCTCATAAAAACCTAAGGAGAGGATTTTTCAAGGCATGTACCGCAGTAATTCAAAGTTGCCTTACTGCAACCTTTATTTATTTTTTTAACACAAGCTGAAAAGTAAGGAATTTGTAATTTTGGAAATAAATTTTTATCAAGAAGTTTTAATAAAGACAACAATGTTAAGCAAGCAAAAAGGAAAGTACTTTTGAATTGTAACAGCTGGTTTTACTAGAATAGCATGTGAAACATCAGCACACAAAATCCTCAAGGATAAGCAGTACCCTAATATTTAGAGGAAGACAATAATTCCTGGAGTCTGAAATTACAGTCAGAAACATCAGTGGATGTTCATACACAACATCTTGTGTCCCAGGAATTTATTACTGTTTCAAGAGCCTGTAAAAACTTACATTAGTGAGCCCACAGAGACAAATTCTCAGTTAATTCAAGCCTTGGTTACATTCAGCTCAGTAGAGCAATGTTGATTTACCTCAAATGAGAGTTTGCACAAAGTAATTTCAAATATTTCCCTTGGTACAGAGTAAGCAAAGATACAAATTCATAAGTATACATCAGAATTTGGATTCTGGCCAGCTTTTAACCCCATTTAAAAACAGACAGTAACTCTACAAATCCTTAGGCATAAAACGGAGAGGTCTAAATTAAAAATCAATAAATCAGGCACAGAGAGCAACATTTGCAACATGAAAGAAATATAAGAAACATAATTATATATTATATATATAATTTATAGAGGCATAAAAAACAACAACAAAGAAGCCAAGATGTGTTGGTTATTATGTTGAGCAAGCTTTGCTTAGCTGTCAGTGTTTTTCCTCACTCTATGAAGGTTTGAATCATTTTGGAGTAAGCAAAACAACTTTAAAATAGAGATTACTGTAAATGAAAAGACAACTGAGCTTAAACACAAATTTGATGCAAGTTCTACACAAGCTAAGTTTATCTTGCACTTCTGTAGAGAAGAACAGCCTGGTTTGTCTGGGTAGCACTGACCACACTGTGGACACTTGGCATGGTATTAGCTTGAGAGGCAGTCATAAGAAATTCACTTCCATAACCATTTATCTGTAAGAAAAATTCCTGCTGCCCTGGGTGCTCATGTGTGGGGCACCAATAATGAGCAATCTTCCTTGCAATCTTCCTCTCCCTTTCATAATTATGAAAAAGATACTACTGCTTCTGTAAACCAGAACTTTCCCAGCAACTTGAACTATATGTAGTTATTTCAGATACCAATTAAACTGTATCAGATCTCTATGAAATAAATCAGCAATGAAGTAATTCTCCCTGACACAAAGAGAAAGTTCCAAAGTTCTTAACCCAATAGAACTAAAATGGATGTATCTCAAAAAAAACACTGTAAAGACTGTTTTTCTTTTGGCCTCTATTCTGATTCTGCCATGTGCAACAGTCAATGATATTTTGCATGGTAGCAAGTATATAGATACAGTTTTCCCAGCTCTTCCTGTAAGCTCCATGGTCCCTCCCACTAAATCTTTGTAGACACTGAGGCTGCAAAGTGCTGCGGAACCACACAGACAGGAATTTCACATTGGTCAGGAGTTACACTCACTGTATTCCCATATTTTGCAAGATCCTAGTCCATCCCTATTGCATCTTATACACATATGGTGGGACTATGAGACATCATTGAGGTCTGATTGGCAGAGCTGTCCTAAATCAGCATCTCTAAGGGAAAAAACACCACACTGATATCCTTTCTTTCCAGTTATTTATTTTACCTTGTAAATACCATATTTCCTTGTTTTTAAAATTTATTTTATGGAGAACATTTAGTTTGTGGTTTCTACATTCATACTAAAGCGTAATATTTATGCTGCACATCTGTATGCTAAAAACTACTCTTAAGAATAAACTTCCAGCTGTAAATGGATTCCATCAGCTTATCTACCCCTTCTCCTGCCCTAGTGTCTGGCACATTAGCTGTGGAGCAGAGCTGTGCAGAGCAGTACAACTGGAATATGACACAACTACCAGACAGACTGTTAGAGTGATAAATAAGCGTTCTAGCAGATGGAAGCTCTTTCCTACTTGCCATTTTGCAAAGTGCAAAAAGCACAGATCACTACAGCAGTGAGATTTGCTCCAGCTGCCACTAACAACCTTTGAAGAAAGATGCTTACAACCCCTGGGAAAAAGTCAGGGTTCTCTGTGACCTTTTGCAAGTATGATTTATTAACATCTAACTAAATTGGTTACAGAGACAAAAATAATAAATCTAGTTGCGCATCAAGGTACTCCAATGTTATTACAAATATTTGGAGTGAAGCAGAAAACAGGGATGGTCCTGGGTACAGAGAGACTTCTCAAATATCTGAAAGTCAGCAATAATTCTAATACATAAGATACCGTTCCTCATTCTGAAATCACTAATGCCCCATCAAAGCAAACAACAAATTCAGCATTTAGCAACTTTGTTTATGTAATACCTCGTATATGTGGGATGTTCTTACAATACTAGAACTAGCAAAATACTGTTAACACAAAGCTTTTCAGATTCTCAGGGATGCCAATCATCTCCAACATGTGGAGCTGATAGACATCATCACCTCTTGTGGATCAGCATCACATTCTCTTAAGCTTTAATACAGTTTTGTTTTGCACATTAAAAACACCAAAACAACAATTTATAGTAAAAATAAATGAATAATTTAAAATAATTCTTTAAGATATGCCAACTACTTATGCGGAAAATTTCTCTTATTGCTTTCAAAAAGCTACAGCAAGAACAGTATCTAAGAACTGAGCAGTACAGTAATAAATTTGGTGGTAGGTTACAGCATTTGCTAAGTTTCAAAAGGTAAGCCAGATAATGTGCAATTCTTACGAGCCCACAGCTGCTGGAGTAAGTTGCACCCACCAGTAGGCTAGAAAATAGAAAGGATGAGTTAGTGAACATTGTGAATTTAATTTATTGTAAGAATAATTCATGAATGAAAACACACTCAACCAAAAAAATCACTCCTCTGAATAGCACCATCTCATTCTAGCCCTTGCAAGATGTATTCAGTTATGTGGATGAATTGATGTCATCTTTCTCTCTATTAAAATGCACCATGGGACAAGTTTTGCAATCCTCTTCATCTTGCCCCCTCTGCATGAGTTTACACAAAAAAGAAGCCATACTGAACAAAACAAGATATGTTGAAAGTTTCTTGCTTTTCCAAGCTGGTCATTTGGAGTAACAGCACGAGAGATTTACATAAACACAGATGCAAGGACATTTGTAATTAGGATCTGTTGAGCAGACACAGCTGCATATTTCCATAGCACACTACCCTTACCAGGTCTGACTCCAGAGCATAAGAAAGTCTTTTTCACATTCAAGGAAAAGATACAGAAGGAATTTATGGGGGAAAGAATTTAACTACAGCCTCTAAGTATGATTTATCATTTGTTGCTATGGACTGTTTTCCTATTCATCAGTTTTTTTAATAAAGAGAAAAGCCAGTGAATAAGGGACCACATAGAAAACCTGAGCAGGACTGTAAACAGCTGAGGGAAAGTGGGGGGCATGGGAAGGGGTGAGGTCTTTGTTAGGTTGGGTTTTTTGGGGGAGTTTGTTTTGAGACCAGCACTGGACTGTTGTGCAATGTGAAGCTGTCCCTGGTGGAGCCCTAATTTCTGATCCCATGCATTGGTGCTCTTTCCTACCATGACCTGGATTCAACACTAAGCTGCCAGGTAACACAGGTGACTGTGTTTGCAACTATTATGTCCTTCAGGGGCCAGATTTTAAAAGAAAGCAGCAACCCTGTTTCCAGAGAAAACTGGTTGGTGTTAGAACAGATCTCCCTTATCAAAATTAGGGCTGGTTTTGGTCCTTCTTCCAGGCATCTAACTTTCCAAGCTCTGCATAAAAAACCTAGGTACAGACTACTGGATCTGTACTTCAAAAAGTGTCTAAAAGAAGTAGTTCAGTGCTGCAAACAATCACATCAAGCATATCTCAGAGAGCAGAGATCCAGAAAGGAATGCAGTGATTAATGATGCTTTCTAGTTCCACTGGGTCTAAAGGGCACTTTATGCTACCCAGAGTTGCCTTCTGAAAAGTAATGCAGTTTTGTAGTCCCAAATTTAAACATTTACACAAAATGAGAAACTAAGCATCAAGCCTGCAAATCTGAAAGTAGAGCTGTGGGTTGCTGTTTCTATGTATAATATTTCCCTGGATTTTTTTATTTCTATACTTTACAACTTGAAAAATGAAGCAGGATTTCAACACCCAAAGGCCTGAGTTGCTCCATCACCTTGATGGAAGTTTGTAGTGAGGATTTTACTTTATGAAGAGACACACACAGAAAGGCAGGGCTGCACGAGTGCTTCTCAAACTGGCCTCCAAAATAGTATTAAACACTGTTTATAAAGTCGTGAAATAAGAGAGCCACAACAGCAGGCAAGGGTCATCATGAAATTTTAAGACTGATCCATTGAGCTACACACCTGGGGGATCACAGCTGTGTATGAAAGGAAGCAGTTAAGTTGCCTGATACATTCTTTTTTACCAGTCAGGGTAGAAATAGTGAGTAAAAAGTCCCTCAGTGTCAGTTATTAAGAATAACAGTTGTCTTAGTTATACTGCAGAAAGCTAATATAAATTCTGTACCCATTAACACAGCTGAAGTTTCAGGGAAGAAAACTACCAAAATTTCATAGTTTACCAAGAATAATTTTATAGAATATATTAGCTTTGTGAATGTTGAATATATTTACATGCAGAAATACACAGAACTAACATCAAGACAAATTTCTTTCACTTCTTAATATACAGTCAACAGAAGATTAACAACTAAACCCAATTGTTTAATACAAAAGTAAGCAGGGAAAACTATACTGCAGTTGGAACGTGGGGTGAGAGGATCATTCACAACTGGTTACACTGTGTTTGGAGGTGTGTATTGTAGATGTACAAAAGGAGCAATTACTTGTTCAATGATTTTGCTTCATGCATTTAAGAAATGTCCTGGATTATTCTCAGGCATTTTTATGGAGACAGTGCTAAAAATTCTGGAGTTTACTTTCTTGATAGAGAAATTTTGATGAAGTTTTTATATTAAGGCACTGCTCAGCCCAATGCTTCTTGTCATTCATCCCATGTATTTTGGACAGTTTGGAGTGTTAGAGAAATCAGACTTGGCACTGCCAGTCTGATTTCTCAAAAATAATTACTCAAATACCCCATATGAGACTTGTTTTGTTTAATACCTACATAGGGGAATCTCCTCCACACACAGAATATACAAACCCAGCAATCAGACCAGGCAGTATCACAGTAGCTGCCAAATATGACAATGAGCAAGCTTAATGCAGCCTCCACAAATTTTGCTCCTTTTCTTAAAAGATTTTATTTCCTCTACCCTCTTTTGTTTTTAAATGAACCTTAATTTTAGTATAAATTGTAATTACCAACAGCAAGGATAATTGCAATAATCAACTAATTTCTGTGTGAGGTTTTGACAGTTAATACAAGAATAAAAGACAGGAAGGGAACAAGGCATGAAGAGAACCTAATTTTTCTTGAAAAGCCAAACAGCCCCCAAAGTTTAATATTTCCTTTGGAATCAAAGCCCAGATTTTAACCTTGCCTTGTTTAAAGATGCTGGCATGGTAGTCAAGTTTGTCGAAGAGATATTAATTAGATATAATTATGCTAACTTCTTTGGTACTAAATTATGGAAATGATGGTGAGGGAGAAATCCTGGGCAAAATGAGAAATGGTGAAAAAAGCATTCATCTGCCTCTGAGACAATGAGGCTTCAAGGTAACAGAAAGCAAAGTTAAAATATACATCTAATCTGACAGCACAGATTTTTTTTTTTAATTTAAAACCTTCATAATATTTCCTTCATGTTACATACAATACATAGATCCATTTTTAATAGATTTTCTTTAGAACAATGCAGCACAATTGCAGTAAAGTGCAAGCTTTTCTAAGCTATTAGTCTGTCCTCCTAGGAGTCTACTTCATCCATGCCATGTCAAGTTGTTCCAGTCATAAGCCAATTTAACATGGCAGCATTTGGGTTTGTTTTGTGTCTTTACAGTGGCATGTAAAGAAAAGAAAAGGGTGTGGTGACAGGATGCAGATCTATCACGTGGAAAACTGCATTGCTGCCAGAGTTGCAGACACACAGAGCAGATTAGAAGAACCTAATGGATCAGGCTTGGGTTGCAGATATGTGGAAATGCAAATTAGTTTGTTAATGATTATGACATTGTGATTTGATGGAAGAAAACCAAAAATACTGCCCATCTTCATTCAAAAGTGAGGCTTCTGCTACATTTGCTTCCTGTTAAATTTCTGACCTATGGTTTAGTAGTCTCACAAATGGAACCATACATATAAAATTACAGGAAAGGGATGCAATTGATTTAGTGCAAGACATTTAAATATTTATCTGAACTTAACAAACAAACAGAGGAAGATCAAAGACTCCATACACTTCTCCATAAGGCAGATGGTAATTTTTAAATATAACATCTTAAATATGTTATTTCTTAAGAGGTAGAAAATATCAAAATACTAGGAAAAATTTCTAGCTTAAAATAATCAGTTTGCTTACTTTTTAAAAAGTCTTACTGTTGCAATTTTTAAGTGAGTAAAAACAAATGAAGCTATGGAAGCACAGGATTTCGTGCTCTGTATAAGATTTCACTTATTGGAAAAAGAGAGAGCTTCTTCATCTAGTCAGTGCTCAAGCAGTATATACAAATGATCTCCTCTTCTTGCCCTGTTGGGGGCTATAAATTTGAAGTGAAAATTTTTCCCAGTGGAAAATTTTGGCGATTCCTGACTTTCTAGCACTACATTTAACCAGGTACAGTTTATGTGTAAGGCAGTAGAACCACCGATGTAAGCTCAGAACTACCTCTTCCATAAAGCTAAGAAGAAAGTTAATAGATACAAAAGCTTACTTAAATCTTTCCTGCAGATAGCAAAAGATCAGTCATATTCCAGCACCAGCTGATAATCTGTTTTAGCAATTTATACCAGCCAAGAGACAGCTGAACTACTCATTGCATTGTGGAAGCCTACCTATAGTTTGAGTTACTAAGGCTTGCACTCTTCATCAGCACAGCTAGGAGATGCTGATGCTACTGTCTCCAATGCAATTCAGTAAGGCATAGTTTAACTGACGTTATTACACATTGAAAAAGTAGTGTAAAAGCTCCTCTCTTTTCCATCTGTTAACATTCAGTACTATTTATTAAATATTTTATAAAAGGAAGTTAGGATATTTATACATTCAAACAATCACTGCAACAGTTGAGTAAAGGAAACAAATGAATTATCAGATTCTAAATTAAGCACGATTCTGGAGATATGCATATTTGCACATACCACATACATTCTGTATGTGTGTGTATATATAGATATATAGTTATATTTTATACATATGTCTTTTAAATCAGATCCGAGAATACAGCACAGAATATCTTCACTTAGCTCCTCTTTCACCAGAGGACAGGATTGTCCAGTTTGGAAAAACCAGGTTCTTTTCTAAGTTCCATGTAGGTTCCATTGCTCACCCAGGAGTCATCGCTGGATTTCCTATCAAAGATTAAACAAATGTTAGCTTATATTTTCCATCCATATGCTGTGTAATGCAGTGTAGCACCATGCACAGATACCAAATCCAGCCCACAAACCAGGAGCACTGCAGCTCATTGCAGCCTGCAAACAAGGCAGTGTAGCTTGGTGTGTCTGCACTGGGCCATGGGGAGGCATCTCAATCTAATGTTCACCAGAGAACTTCACTCTTGAAGAGACAAATGCATTAACTCCTATCTGCTCTAATACTTTTGCTATATAATAATTAGATTCTTTATTCTGCCATTTAAATCTACAGGATAAATCTCAGCTTTCAAATCCTCATTGTAAGGATTCAAATCCTCATTCACAATTCTCATTGTGAATATACAACCACAAAGTATTAGACTTTCCCTCTATCCACCTTCCCTTTAGTAGGTGTGATTGGCATGTGATGAGTTAGTCCACCAGCTTGTCAGAGATGTAGTAGTCTATGCCATTCCCTTTTGCATCTATTTAAAACATTCCAGTGTTCCTCAGAAGTACAGTATAGATATATCCAGAAAAAATAGGGTCCCAGATCTACTAATAGGTCCATACAACATTCATCTAGGCTCCAACTCTTTCACTGCAGGAGAACAGAGAAGCTGGAGGGCAAAAGACCACTTCCACACCAGCATTCCTTTTTGTCTTTCAATACCTCAAGTCTCCTGTTTAACTGATTTACAGCAGGAGGAGATAAAGTGCCCTCAGAACAATAATTCTCTCCCCATAAAATAGAGGAAACATGTTCAGAAATAGCCCTGGAAGTGAAAGGCTCCAACTCTGCACACTTCCACACCAGGCAAACCCACTGAATTCAGCAGAGGTAATTGAGCTAAATCCATCTTGCTTCAAAGAATCAAAGGTGCTACATTCACTCAGGCAAATTCAAATGTAGACCAAATCTCAATTGCCACCAAGGCAAAACAGAAAAAAAAAAATTCAGGGATGCACTAATAAAAGACTAATACATAATTGTGAGTTCTAAGTCTGGAGTGTTCTACATCACCAAAGTACAAACCCAAAGTATATCGGGGAACCCTGGAAAAAAACTGGAGCCATGGCAATTTAACCTGGCAATTTAAAATCAGAGTTATAATAAGAATTTCAATAAATGATAGTATATGTCAATTATTATCTAGTACCTGAAAAATCTAGGCTGATGCTCTAGATTGTTTTCTTCTAGCACCTTCCGTCGTTCTCTCTGTAGCTGCTCGATCCTCTGCTTTTGCATTTCAGCTCCTTCAATATTCCCTTCTTCTAGAAACCTGCAGCAGCAGTGATATGAGACAATTGGTCTTCTGCCCCCAGAAGAATCTAATCTTTCCAGCAGGTATTTCACAGTGAAAGGTAAACAGCTACCTCTGCAGACAACTGCACTATGAAAAAGCACTTAAAGAAAGCTAACTCTTGTAACAAACTCAGAGTCAAGTTACATCAGATTCTTCTACCTGGAAATTTGCAAAAGTAAAAATTTCACTGCAGAAAGAAGTTTTAAGTGTTTCAGTTTTCAGTAATTCAAATACTGTATGCTCAACATCCAGTACCTGAAGTACTGAGGGTTTTACATCCTTGGAAAGGCAGTTATCTAGAAGCATCCAAGAGACAATTTTAGGACACAATTCCATAATGACTAGACCATCTCTCAATAAGTGAAACAATGTCTGTTTCAGATGCACATTAATGTAAAAATAGAAACACACTGCAGATATCCACAGAAAATAGTCTGAATTCAGGGTAGAGTGAGTGTACAGAAGATTAAGAACCATTTAAGGAAAATATTTCATAGGTAAAGCTTCTTACCTTTGGTCTGGCCTAAAACGTGTATCGGTGGATGGGAGTAATGACCTAGTTTGTGGGTCCAGTTCATTTAACTCCAGTGCAAATTGTGTAAATCCATACCACTGTTCATAATCTTTAGGCATTGGATCTACAGAAAAAAAGAATACATTCAGAATTCCAATTAAATGCTATTATGTTGAGAAAGAAAATATCAAGCTCCCTCCAGTCATTTATTTATGTCTGATCCACAGTGTCAGTTCTAGTGGAACAAGAGGCTTTTAATAATGTGACAAAAGAGAACACCCCCCTTGATAATTACACTACAACAAGAGAGATTTCTGTTATCTCAGCTGAATCACAGCACAACTGTGATGAAGGCCATGCTATTATCATAATGTTTTTTCAAAACACAGCAGACAAAATTCCACAAGTTTGGGAGAAATTAAACTATCACTGTCATTACAGAATTGAGCTTTGTGGACTATCCTCCAGTGTTCAACACATGAAATAAACAACAATTCTGTAGGAGGACTTTGTTCCTTCCCCCCCCCCCCCCCCTCCCCGCTAAAGTTCTCAATACCTACTTCATTTTGAATGTGAAAATGAGGGAGAATAGAGAAAATGCAGAAAGCCATGGGATTAAGTTCTCATATTATTTAAATTATATATTCTTCTGATCTAGCTTTTAAATGCTTGACAAAAATCTAATATTCTACTGGAAATTAACAAGAAATTGGGGCCTAATAAAGATATGAAAACAATAAGCTTATACTCAAGATCTCAGTTTGTGTACATGAGCAATTCTGATCACTCACTTGCTCTCCATATGCAGTTTGAAGATGAAGTTGTCCCACAGTATAAACTTTCATGCCACTTCCCAAAGAGTCGATGCACAACTTTCCCAGATTTATCCATGACACTGCCTTCAATCTCATGTGCATTTGGATTCCAATACTTTGCCTAGAATGAAAAGGAACAAGGGGAAAGAAGGTGCAGAGAAGCTCAAGTGCAGGCCGTTTTGCCATGCCAGTAGCACCAGGCTGTAGAGCAGTGAGAACTGTTCACTTAGGTGTGCATTACAACACCAAATGCAAAGAGCTGCTGTTAGTACCATTAAAATACAAACATTATTATTATTATGTTAGCTTCTTAAGATACTAATGTTGAGAATTGTATTTATTTTGTTTGCCTTTTTTTAGGGAGAGGATGAGGTGAAGTGCAGCTGACCCTGAATTTTGCCCAAGGACAGTTGACCCTGAGTCCCGACTTGGTTATCGACATCTCTCTTTGCAGAAGAGAAAGAGAAGGAACTCATACATTAATCTCCAATCTTACAATATTAAAGGTGTGAGATTTGCAGGCTCTCAGTCTTAAATATTTGAACTTTAAACATCCAGTGCAAGTCTGAAAATACATTAAAGTACTTTCAAGTAAGTATTTGGGAAAAAAAATCACTCTAATTCTTAGAAAGCACAAAGTATTCAGGAAAATAAATAAAAACCCGCAAACTTGCTGCTAGGTACACTGAAGTACTGTATCCCTTGTATCTGTTTGGCCTGTTCTATGTCCAGCAGAGCCTTTATCCATCAATCAGATACAAAAAATGCAGGTTAAGGTAAGTCTCTTAGGATGATTTATTAAAGTATTTCTCAGGTTAGAAATCTTGGCATTGTTTTACATTTTCGTTGATTTTCCTTTACTACAAAGTCATCTATTACCAAAAACTGAATTTAATTGTGTTATAAGGACAATTCCTGAAGAAGTCATATATATTGTACATGTACAGAAGCAAAAGCTTTGAGTAAAACCACAACCTCTTACTTAAACTCCTTTGAGAACCTGCAAAGGGCTAGAAAAGAGCATCAAGAGAAACACCCTGCATAAGCATTGGTCCTACAGCTGCTAAATGACCACAGCATGTGCCAGTGGGCTCACAGGAGGCATGTGGTAAACCACTGTCAGTAGTTAGCTTGTGCCTATGTCTCTCATCAAACCCAGAGTAGGTTTTCCATTATATTCCTTTCCCCATAATTCCTCCATTTCCAGTGGAATCACTCAAGAAAACTGTCGCTTCTCTTTTTTGTCTAGTGAGTGGCATTTCCTTCAAAATTACAGTTTTCAAGGAATCACAGGTAATTACAGCTTGTAAGCAGAAGTACTGAGCCTCACAGAGAGCAACCTCCCACTGCTGTGCCTGTTAGAAAAGGCAGTGCCAACACTGCTGTGGTTACCTTTATGAAAGTCAGTTTGCAGTGGCACGTGTCATCATTAAGATTTTTTATGATGATCTCTCCATAATGTTCAATCCATCTTTGTCCACTTAAGATGTTATGGATGCAGGATGTCACCTTGTTCCATGCAAAATGGTCTTTAAAGCTGTAAGGAAAAATACAAACAAGAAAATTCTCATGCCATGTTCAAGTGAGCTCAAACTTGAGGAAAAATATTGCAGAGAACATGATTAGAGAAACCAAATAAACCTTTTATTTTTTACTAGAATGCTTCATCTTCTCATTCCAAGCCTTCTCAAAAACAAAACCTATGACAACAATCCCACCTCCCAGAAAATCCTTTTCTCTTCTGTTATATACTGTGGTCTTGAATTCAGTTTTCTCTCAATTTACTTGTCCTTCTAATTAGTTTTAAGTTTCCAGAAGTACTAATTTTGGTGTCTTCTACAGTCTGAGATGCCCATTCCAAGCTTGTAACACAGTGACAATGGAGAACACAAGGACATGGGCCACCAGAGTGATCTGAACATGTACTGGGAAGAATAAGCTTGGCTCAAGCTCTGAAGGCTGAGCCTAATAGGTGTGCTTTAGGCACGAGCCAAAGTTCTCACCATGAAAGTTCAAGATGTAGTTGCACACTGGGAAACAGCAGACAGGGAGAGATAAACAAATACCAGTAGGGAATACAACATTTTACCTTTTATGAAAGAAGTAGATGCTCTTACAGAACAGCTTTATTAAGCATCAAGGAAAGGAAAGTCTCATGAAGACATATATTCTTCAATTTGTTCTGGGTATGAATGGCCAACTCACTACAGGTAAGGTAAAACAAACTTACAAAGCACCAGTTTCCCCACAGCAAGTGCCTCACACACATCCTATGAAGTTATTAGCACCTTTCCCTACCTCCCCTTAATCACTTGCTTTCACTTGCTGCTTTCTAAGGGCACACACAAGGACACTTTCTACAGACTTGCAGAAATGCAGCCAATTTATCTCACAGTAACTTGTTTTTCTTCCCTTACCTATGCATGTCATATGTTATCATAAATGCTAAAAATATGTATTTGTTTCAAAATTAACCTTAATACTAATGCTTAATTTTTCCCTATAGCCTTGGCATCTTTTTTGTACCTAATTCTGTATCAAATACACAGGGATACAAACCAGCATATGGAGATCACATATGAAACAGATTGCTTCCCAGTTCATCAGCCCATCATAGGCCATAATATATATTAATTATTTTGGCTCTGAGCACTCATTCACATCCTAGAAACCTTTCATTTCAAAGCTTAGGGCAGGTGCTATGAACACAACATGGTTTATACATTACCTTTTGGATATTATCCTACTAGACTACAATTTTATCTACTTAAAAAAAAGGCATGCTTGATTTGATGAGTGCTAGGTTCTTGAATTCTTTGGGTTTTCTTTTTTCAGATGGCAGATTAATTAATTTTGTACTCTCTCACTGGAAAACAGATTTAATTGGAACAATACTCAACCTTTAGACCTCTGGTTCTGCAAACATGATGGATATAGGCCAAATTTTAAGGGATTTTAATTGCTCATCAATAATGGGCACTCTGACAAGCCTGCCTTGAAACACTGCAGATTTTTATTTAAAAAAACAAAAGGAAACAAACCAACTATACTCAACACTTCACTACAGTGGCTGCTTCCTTGGATAATGAACACCAGATAACTGGTTCTACTTATCACTTAGAGTAATTATTTCTGCAGTGATGGTGGTTGTTGGTCTTGCCTACAGCCCAGAACACTCCATGGTGCCAGGGTCCCTACAAATATAGCCAAAAAAGACAAGAACACCACCATCTCTTCCCCCAAACCCATACTCAAGCAGAAGAATTCATAGCTTTCTTTACCCTACCGTTTTTCCCTGTGAATTTAAAATACATTAGGGTTGAAATTCAACTGAAGTATGAAAATACCAACTGTTCTTTTTTCAGGGTGCACAGGAGCGATGGGTTTTTTTTCATTGTTTTGCATAACTTTTGAAAGAGTCACTGCTTCTGATTTATGCTTCTGGTTTTGGTTTGGTGGGGTCTTTCTTCCTCCCCTTTTCTCTTTAAATGAAATCATAGCCACCAGCCCTTTCAAAGGGCAGAGCAGAGCTCGCTGTCCTCTGAAGGAACGTGGCTCCAGTGTGTGCAAGCACCTGTGCCTGTGCACGAACAGCAGTGCCAACAGCAGCACTTACGCTGGAAGGGTTACGTGTGTTGTGCCAACTGGAACAATCTCCATGGACTTCCCCCAGAATTTGTTTTTCCATCTGACATCTGGAACAAGAAGTAAAAAAAATACAGGTTGAGTCACAGGTAGGTGAATCAGGCTGTTTCTGGGCTCTACTTTATTTTCAAGAAATTCAACAAAACAACGTGCAACAGAAGTGTTTCAAGATGGTGGTGGGACCTTCAAATACTTGTTGGTAGGTTTGGTGTTGTTGCTGTTTGTTTGATTTTCATCATAATATTGGTTATTTAAATAGCAAAGTAACATGTTTAACAGTTTAAGATGTTTAACAGTCCTTGCAAAAACTTTTTTAAAGAAAGAAATTTGAATAAGGTATAAACAACATATATTCATCTGCAAGTCAGTTGCTAGTGAATGAATGCAGACATTTTCAAAAACAAAAGCAAAATTTCAAATACAAAAATATAAAAAGAACATCCACAGTTAAGAGGCTAAAGAAGGTTTCAAAGGGCACAAAATGGCAGAGGGTTTTAGTCCAGCTCCCTCTGTAAGTTTGATCTTTTGAAATCCTGTTTGAATCACAGAAATACTGTCCAAGTCTCATTTTTCTTCAAAAATATATATATAAAAAAAGAAAAGTCAATGCAAGTTTAGTTAAATTTATTGAGCAAAAGCACCTGGAAGAGAAAAAAAAAGAGAGGAGCATGGCAAAAAAGGTGTACAGTTAAATTGGGCTAGATAATCAGGCAGTAACTTTCATGGTAACTTCAGAGATCAGAGGAATAGTACCCTTCCTATTTTAGACTCTAGGAACTCCATTCCCTGCCCAACCTGAAAAAGAGGGAAAAATTCAACTCTAGTCTCAAAAAGATGCTAGTTCTAACAGAAGGAAAACAAAACACCGTTTCCTGTGCAATTCTGGGGGGAAATTCTTACACTGGTTGTGAGATGGATGCTCAAACCACAACTAAGAGATTACTCGGGTATCTCCTGAGTGATGTATGTGCAAGTGAGGAGTGAGCCACACTGAGCTGCCTATCATTGAAAAGACTAGATATAGGGCAGAATTCTGCATGCAAAAAAGTTACTTTTTTATCATGTGAGAAAAGGACCTTTTGGGTTTTTTGGTTTTGAAGTCTAATGCTGGGTCAGCATCTTCTGTGACAGCAATTCTGTTGTGATTCCTACACTGCACAAGTGCTCCAAAGCTACTTCCAGTATGATGTTGCTGAGGAAATTCTGTCCTGGCATTCTCTCTTCTGCAGTGGGATGGAAGAGAAAGGGCAAAGGTACACCCTACCGAGTTTAACAGTTAAAGTGTATTACCAGATCGTGCCAAATTCTATGTTCTCATAAACGGCAAAGCTGTCCCACAGAAATCAGCATGTGGGAAACATCTTGAGAGCTGGGGTGCAACTTGATCACGCAATAATTTTAGGACAGAAGAGAAAAAGCAAAGTGTTATTTCAAAGCTATGCTCACACTAATTCAGGCACAGATGCTGGAATAGCTGAAATGTCCTTCATTTCCACTGCTCATGTGTTGACACTCCTCTGCAAAAGCAGAGCCAGCTTCACAAGTCATGGAAAGCTGTTTCCAAACTATCAGTCCCTATGAGAGCCCAGTCTTCAGTTCATGAGACGTGACTGGGAGACTTCTTGCTGATGGAACACATGAACTAAGGTCAGTGTCTGGTGGGATGACAGCACTACCCTGGCAATGTTGCTGTCTCCTTTTCAGCTGAGGAGGTGACACAGTAAGTGAAAAGGTCTTTGCACACAGAAAGAACTGAACTCACTGACAAGCTGCCTTTATGATTAAATTGGTGTTAATCTTTCCATGTAAGTTAATGCAGACTCATTACAAGAGGTTGCAGCATTTAAAACTTGCCTTTACAATGGAAAAAAAAAAACCATTGTCTAGCCCTCCCATGAGCTCAGCTAGCCATATTTAAAAATAAAGCAAACAAAAATCCCCAAGACCAGCTGCACCCTCATTGAATGTCCTGTGCTCATAAAGACCAAATCTCAGACTCTCACATTAATCAAATTCTCAGCTCTCATTAGAACTTCATTCTCTAAATGGAAGTGTTAAAATATTTGAATGATAACAGTTGTCAAGATTTGTTAAACAAATCAGTCTCGTCTATTTTTATTAAGACAAGCTGCTATCTGATCTTATTTATACAGTGTTCAAGTTACTGAAGAAATTTTTGGTCATCTTAGCTTTTGGGCTATGAACAAAAGGATTCTTGTGTCCCTGTATTTGTTTACAAAGCAAAGAATTACACAGAATAATAAAACCCAGACTAATGGGTTCCAATGTCTGTTCAGTATGGTTCCATCTGTAATAACTATAATCGAGTCAGCAGAGCCAATCAGGGAAAAAAAAAAAGATTACAATATGGCCACATTGTGATTTGACAAACCCCTGGGGTGAAGGATTTTAAGTGAGTTAAAAGGCATGGTTATGTTTTGTGTACGCTCTAGAATTATTGAATCACACAGGTGCTCTTACTGGATGACACCTTCACTAGCAACACACAGCAGACAAAGCTCCAACACATATCTTTTGGAAAAAAAACAGTAGTCAAATAGCACAAAATCTTACATACTGTAGTAATACCAGCAGAGAAAGAGAAGGTAAATGTATTTATCCTTGCTGTTATGCTCATTTTTGAAAATTGCTTTCAGAACAGGTTTACAAGATTTGCCAAGGTTCAGGATTTAACTTGTAGTGTTTTCATGCTGTCTTCCAGCTTGTTGGTTTTATAAATAGCTTGACATACAATTCTTCTTTACTAAAGAAACACATCCCCCCCTAAAACCCCAAACAAACCTGATTTTAAAGAAAAGCAGATATTTATACATGATAATAACAATCAATTAATCTTACATGAAAAAAATCCAAACAAAGCAAAGTCTTATGAGAGCTTTTATAGTAGCAGAAGATCCAAATAAGAAGCATACAAGTATAGGCTAATATTTCATTAAATCATTCTAATACAAACTTAGGCAAGGAATTTCAACTTTTCCTAATTTCTGGATATTTTCTGTTAGACATAAAATGAAAACATTATGAACACTGTAAAAGTAAATGATAGACTGAAGACTTACCTTGCCAAAAAGCAAAATTCACAGATTCAGCATGGCATGCAGAAATAGGTGGGTGGTGACTGACCTAAAAGCAAGACATGAAAGGAGAGGGGGAAGAAAGATTAACATATGAACACTTGAACAGTCATTTTGGTTTGGCTTATTTTGTTTTGTTTTCTCCTTCATTCCCATATGGCATTTATAATTTGAACATTAGTTTTCACTTTGCAGTTGTGTCCTGAAGGGGGAGGCAGTGAGATTAATAAAGGTTCTCAGACCTAAGAAACCTTGAAAGAAATGGGAAACATTTATTTTAAAAGACCTGAGACTTTGTTTGAGTGAAAATCTAGCTATATACTTTGTACATTGTCTCTAAGGTGATAATTAAATTTACCCTTAGGACCTCTTAACAGATTAACAAAAGCCACTCTTTGAGTGCAGAGACAAAAATTTTCAAAAAAAATAAAAACACCACAAAGAACCAAAAACTTCTGTACCGTGAATAACCACAGAACACTGAGGGAGGAGATAGTGATCAGCATCTCTAATTGGGCCAGGGGTGAAGAAATCAAGCCAGGAAATTCCATCCAGCAATCCCTACTACTGCAGCAGTGACACCCCAGGTGTTTCTAGTGTGAAACTCTAACCACATGCACTGCATTTTATCAGCTTTGGGCAATAGCATGTGCAGGAATTAGGGCAACCACCAAAGTAGCAAAGCAAAGACTGTGAGAAAATAAACAATTCAGACTATTAAAATGCAACAGTAAATAAAGAAGCACAAAGTGGAAGCAGCCACTCTTACTCTATTTGAATTCTCCCTTCTGGGTGAACACAACTAACAACTGACCAGGGCCAGCTCTTAAGATGTGTAATGCCTGCTGTTCCTTGGGCAGCTTTATTTTCAAGTCAAATTGCTATTTTCCACTATGAATTTAATTTCTTAACCATCTACATGGCTCAAATCAACTTTTACCTTTTTTTTTATTACTCATTTCACAAATCTCTTACTGAGCATTTTTTCCCACAGGCATCCAGTTTTTGGTTTTTTTTTTTTAATTAAAAAATAAAAAAGTACTAATTATTTTCAGCTATGGCCTAATCCAGCAAGAGCAACACTCTCTCTCTTACATAGTGTACCCAGATTAACCCCAGATGTCACTATAATACATGGGTTAAGCTGAGCTCTCATTTAAACTGTTATACTTCCAGAGTAAGGTCATGTTGCTAACAGGAGTTATTCTAAACTCTTGCTAGTGATTAAACAGAATCTTTGTTACTTTTGTATTTTCTGTGAGTCCATCCCATACCATTCTGCCTGCGTAATCAAGGTATCTGGAGTAAGCATCAAAATGCTTGTGCAAGCAATAAGCCACTGTTCCTGATGTAAAGAGAAATATTTAATGCTTGGAAGTTGCATTAAAGTTCTTTCTTCCCATACTCCCCCCTGTTCCTAACATTTCTCCACCCTATATTCTTAATTTCACCACTCTAAACTCACCTCACTTTTTTCTCATATTAGAACAACAGTTGTTAATAGCACAAGCCCATTCATGTAGTAAAATTCTTCTTTTAGAAGCTAGCCTTTGTACTCATTTACCCAATATTCAAGTGAAAATATCTTCCTTTATTTCAGTGTAACATTAAACTCATTGCTAACCTTTATTTGCCACTTTGTTACTCAAATTTGCAGTGCTCTATACACATCATTTTAGTACTGAAGTAGCACAGTGATGAACCAGATACATGAACTTGAAATTTTATTCACTTTTGACTGTATTACTTTCTGTTGGGTTTTCTTCCCCTCCTTATTTTTACTCTTGCCTGTGACATTTCCTGAGACTAAGAAAAGATAATAACATCCCTTTTTGTCAATTCTAAAACATAATGTGCAAAATGTTGTACCTTCACAGGCGGTCAAAAGCACTTTTCATTTCCTAAAGGAAGTCTTTTAGAACTCTTTCTCTGATCAAATTTCTAGGTTGCACACCTTTGCCCACTTGCACTTTTTGTAATTTTTTTTATGTCTAGACAGAATAAGACAGCTTTCATTCATTCTTACTTTGCTAGGCACCAGGTATTTGAGTTTTATCTCTTTTCAACATACACTTCAACTTGAGCAATTTTGGTAGCTTGGCTGGTTTAAATTTAGTATTTTTCACCCATACTTAATAATTATTCTCCTGCTGGGGCATTATCTTCATAAACAATCAGACCATGATATGCTACCTTCACCTACTCATCAGCTGTGGTTGCAACTTTGAAAGGCTTTTGCTACCAAATATTTGGACAGGAAGCAGAAATAGTCATGGTGCCATTGGAAATGCTTGTGGTTGATTGACTCACACGAGGGATACGTTTGTTATAAAAGAAGACATGAAACAGCTGAAGATACAGTATTTTTAATGATCACACGCAAAAGAAAATGACAAGAATGTAAACTTTTGTTGCAGTTGTGATCAGATTTCAGCATGGGGAATTGCACTCTACTTAACCAAGTTATTTTGTTACTGGAGCAGGCAGCCTGCCAGCCTTTGCTCCTCCAGTGTCAGCTGCTTGTGGTGACGTTCCATGCCAGACTTAGCAGACTTTCCTCAAAAAACAATTCCCTTTGTTTATAATTCAGCAAGTTCCCTTGGGTTTTGCTGGGCTCAGGTAATGTAGAGTAATCTAGTATTTTGCCAGTAACTCTAGAGAATTCCAGCCACACATTTAGAATTCAGCAGTGTATTGAGTAGCAGTTCTAAGGGCTGCAGCATACAATACCTGTTCTGCAAAGAACTGGAAACCCTTATCTTCACGAATACATTCATAGGTTTCTCCAAGCACAGGATTAAATGGCTTACTTCCAGCTCGGTAGTAACTGGATGCATAGGCAGAGACTGCAAAGGCAGCTATGTACACCTGGGAAGTATATATTTGGGACTTAGATTAATTAATTTACAACAGACACAAAAAAAAAATAAAAGTAAGCTTTATTCTGATTCTGTATTTTTCCCTTCATTTGCAGGCTACAGACATGCATGCCTCCTGTAAGCTAAGCCCCAGTTCACACGTTAGAGGATTATTCAATTTTCAGAGTCATTCAATAGGTCATGGATAGAATTGTTAGGGTCACATACTGCAAATTTCATCCACTGAAAACAGCATTTCTGAAAAGTGTTTGAAACAGTTTAGCATTCTGCAACACAGTTCAGAGAAGTAACCTTAAAAATCACTGTTAAATTTCGTATAATAACTGGTTTTTATAGTTACATCTGTGACTCTATGAATGTACCAACTATCCTTTTCATAAACATGGCACAGGATGTACTGAATAAATTTTCACCAACTTTGCTCTTTCTAATGCCATTTGACTTAAATTGCTTTTTGTCTACTGGGTGCTATTATCTAATAATGAAACTGTTGATCATGACTGACACACAGGTAGCCCTTCCAAATTTTTGCAGTCAACTCAAGCATAACATGAGGAATTAGAATTCAGGGCTGTTTGACTCAAGACTCTTTTGTAACACATTTTTCCCCTCTTTTCACTCCCTTTTCCTCATCTTGTGAAAGTGTAGATACTCTCTTCTCACAGTTTCAGAAAACAAATCCACTGAAGATAGGCTCTTTTATGAACTACTACAATTACTATACAACAGCTAGCATTAAATTTTGCTTCAGGAATTTCTCAAAGGCAAAGAATACACTAGTCTTGAGGTAATTTCCAGATGCTTGGGTGTGGGGAGGAGGGAAAAGGCTTCTTTTCCCTCCTTTTGAAAAACTACTGCTTATTTCCTTTTCTTTTTAGCATATGTTCTCAAGAGTACAAAAAAAGCTATGGACTGAACCCCAGTGAATGAACTCACCCTGGGAATTGGCCCTAAATTGTAACCCTTGAAAGTGTTAGAATGAGGAAAGAGATTTTTCAAACAGTATTTATAATGTGACTACCTGCTTTCATTAATAACTTCATTTTGAGATAAGATACATTGAGTTGAAAAGGCTTAATTCAATTTGTGGGAAAATCTGTATCTTCCATTTAAGAGAATTTAGGGAGCTTCTAATCCTTTATTTATGGGCTTGCATATTAAGTAGCTCTTGTACACCTGGAAGCAGAACAAAAAATGCGTTTCTCTCTTGTTCTTTTGCCAAATGCAGAATTCAGAGTTCTGCACTAGAAAAAGATGACATCATTCTGCACAATTCTGATGATTGTACCCAGCATACAGCATACAGCCTGGTTTTGAGATCCTGAACATTTTGGATAAACACAAAAACTTCAGAAAATCAGTTAATAAGAAACATGGAGCTCATTTAGTTAATATAAAGATATCACACTCATGTAGAGCTGGAAGATCCAGCATCTCTATGAAGAAATGTGTTACCACATCAGACATCCTTGAAAAAGATCTATTGTAGCTTTTATCTTTGAGAGGGAACTAAGTTTAATCCCCTCCTCCCTTTTTGATGTAATTTTTTAATATTGGACAGCAAAAGCTGCAAAACAGAAATAAGCTCCTTTTTTGTTTAAACTTGCAGAACAGCAAGGTACTTGAGGAGAGAGAGCCTTTCTGAAAAAGCAACAGAAATGGAACAGAAGAGTCAAAAATAATGGCTGTATGAGTATGTACAGACATTTGGAGAGTGCCTCTCAGCTGAGAGACACAAAACAACGGAATAGAACATCTCTACTTCTTCAGCACTGCTTTCATGCTTACTCTATTCTGATTCTGTTGCATGTTCCTGAGTATTGGGAGTCGGGTATTTACCATGCGCTCGCAGGGGTTTGGTGTGTGCGCTGCTTTGTCCAGGAGCTCGCTGTACTCCAGCTCCTCGCAGAGGCGCTGCAGCGTGTTCAGCGGCTCGTTCAACTCAACGGGCATGGCCACCTTGGAGAGATCCTTTCCTATGTTATTCCTCAGGATATTCCACAGGCTGATGTTACTTGTGTTAGGACATGGTGCTGGTAAACACGTTCTCCGTTTAGAATTGCATCCAATTCCGCTTTCAGAAATACAATCTGAAAAGGAAGGAAGTGGCAGAACAATTAAATTCACATTTTCTTAGTTTCATCCCCCTTTGCAAACATACATTAAAATGCAACCATCTTTCCTTCTGTCAAAACTTCCTTCCACCCACGAATCACTTAAGTATTTCACTTGTGGTTTGAGCATAGCCTGTTATAAAAATGACAAAATTAAGAATCACATTTTATGTACATTAACGGAAGTAAAATGCCAAGTACAAGAGATGCATAAAAATTACCTTCTTTTCCCTTAAAATCTGTAAGAAAAGGCTCAGACTTTCCACTGAATTTGAAAGAGTAAATATTATAACTATTTTATTTGTAACAGAGATGGATTCCTATCTGTTTAGGGGACATAAAACCTCCTTCCTTGACAGAGCTTCAATTAAGTTGACACATCTCAGAAGGCAAGATGTAACTTACAGATGCAAGAATAATAACTACTCCTACTGATCTTTTCCTCCTTTGCATACTCCTACCACCTACTGTACCACGAATTTACATTCAGGCTTTTCCGCATTGCTCCCCATAGCATTTAAACTTAGCGATGTTACTTTGAGATATGACCATATATTGATGGAAAACTGACGTGTTTTAAGGTTGGAAAAGCTGAAGCAACTTTAGATCTATGGGTTTGCTGAAGATGGAAAAAAAAAAAAGACTCAAGTGAAGAGTCCTTGACATGAATATCTGAAGTCTGTGTTCTTATATCAAAGCACTTAGAACAGGATAAATAGCTCTAAGTGTGCCATGACAGGATTTGTAGCAAAATCCAAATAGAGCTACAAGCTTCCACAACAGGCACTAGTCTCAAGTGATTATATTGCATAGCTGTACATCACTTTAGTTTCAGAGAGGAATGTGTTTATCACTACAAGAACATATTTTATCTTTCCACATCCTCAGGAGCACCTAGGAAGCTCCTGCCTTGGGATCAGTTACTATTTGGAGACTCTCGGGCATAGCCCTCAGTCTGCCAACCCCTGTCCTTTTTTGGCTTTCCTCACACAGCTCTGTCTCGAAGGAATTAAACCCACACTGGGGTTTAATTCCTTCTATCTCTTTCTGTGCTACAAATGCCTGAAGAATCCCTGCCCTTAAATGCACTTAACCAGTGCTTCCTCTTCTCTGCCACTGACATAAGCACTGCATCAGCAGTGCTTACAGCAGTGACAGGTGACAAGGACAAACTTCCCCATGCCTGCCATGCTTCCCAGCCCATGCCTCACGTGGAACATTTAAAGGGTAATCAGTATCCTCAGAATTTTGAGGAAGGAGTTTCCATCTTTCCTGCCACTGGCAAACTAGAAGTCCTAATTCCTCATATGACTGAGTTAGTCTAACAAGGTTAAGTGAACTATTTGCAGCCCCTTGCCTGTATCTTTCTTTTTGCTTAAAAATGGCATGGGCACTATGAGTCCAAAAATCTACCCGAAACAATTAATGCAGTTGAGTGCTAAGGAGCTGACTTTTATACTTCCCTATTGGAAGAATTTATTTAATATCAGAAGAGGCCGAAAAGGATGTTAGATAACTCAGGAATGAGGTAATACAAAACCTTATCCTTGTTTAATCCCAGAAATGGGATTTGGCTATGTCTTTTTGACAGTTTATGATTAAAAACAGGATACCAATTGGCTCATTTACATATTCTGGACCAGACCATTGATTGAGGTAAACTGCTTAAAAAACAGAGTAGAGCAAGAACTTCATTGCTTAGAAAATCTGGCATCTGAGTATTGAAGTTTGCCTAGTCCCCATTACGAAAGGCTAAGCCAGTTCTGGTTTGTAAGAGCTGTGACAGACAGGATGAATGCCACAGGAGGTTTAGACATCTGACCTCCAGTTAGAGTCAATGACTTTTGAAGCCAAACTGGACCATTTTCAGCATCTGATCTGACCTTCTACATTACAGTGGCCAGAGGATTTTGTCATAATCTCACAGTTTATGGTGCAGCTAAAGCCCTGTAGGAAAACGACATCCACTTTTCTATTAATGGCAGTGGCAGGCTGCCCAAAGCACAGAAATAGCAGGTACCAGAAGCATGCAGAGGTGCTTCTCATACTGAAAAGCTTCAGTGACAGGCTTTGATAAAAAAAAAAAAATGAACTGCCACATTAATACAGCTTTCTAAGGTCCAGATCATGAGATAAATTCATTTGTATGCTTTCCTATCTTAAAGGAAAGAATTAAAAATTCTTAATCTTGAACTGTTACAGAATACATATCAAACTACCCAAGTTCATAGGAATCTGCTGGTTCTTGGAGATTATAAAGAAACAGCTTCTAGTGAGAAATCACTGTTCAGCATTTTTGAAAATAAAAATATATTGTTAGACTGAGAAGAACATTGTGGTTAGCTAAAATGAGTTGAAGGCACAAAGCCAATTAGGTTATAACAACCAATTCTCCTTTTTTTGAGTCTCTTTCTAGAAGGACAAATTAGCATAGGTACTAACAACACTATCATGATTAATACATGCAAGAAAGAAATTCTTATGGTCATGCACCAGAGGTGCCAGTGAGTAATTATTCTCATATTCCTTTAAACACTGAGTTCTGCTAAAACAGTAGGAATTTTGAAAGCCGTTGCTAAATTGCAGACTGAAAAAACCAGTGTGACAAGAAAAAAAAAGCTTTTTGAAAAAATGAAAGCAGAACTTTTTTTAAAAAATGAAGTCAAGAAAAGAGGTGTTTCCCTGATGATAAAGAACCACCATCCTGCTTAATCAACAGTGCCCAGATAAGCAGATTAGCTAAAATCTGCTGTTCCAAACCAATCTCAGTCTATACAGCAAAAAACAGGCTTTCCACATCTCAAAACCCATAATATCAAATTATCTAGTAAGAGAAGAAAAAAATATCCCAAACAAACAGAAACAAAATTCTCAAAACATGGCATAAAAAACCCACTGAACTTACCTAAAGTTTGTCTTTCATTCTCTATGTCATTGCTAAGGTTATCTTCTGACACATTATCACTGATATCACTTACATATGAGTCATCATCTGATACCTGAGTGTGGGGTGGGGAAAAAAGCAAGATACACCACTCATTAAAATAACCCCAAATGCACGTGGACATCAATACTTTCAGCTGCAATTATTGTTTTAATATAATTGAATGGTGTAAGATGTCTTTCCTAAGGACACACAATTGAGTTTGGGACAGATGGCTGAAATTGAAATTTTAACTTGAGTGGAGACATGCTTCCTCTCCTTGGCCTCACAACTAAGGCTTTCCTTATATCAAAAGCCAAAGTTTCTATGGAACCCAAAGATCTAATAAATTGCAATATGCATGACACCAGCCTCAAGGGACTTACAGGTACCACAAGGACAGGTATGAAGAAGTATTTTTGTGGTATTTTTGTGCAATTCCCTGGGCACCTGCATAATGACTCAAGGCAGACTACAATGTCTGCATACGAGCTACTTAATTGCCTTCTCCCTCTCTGTTTATGTAAGACTTCTTCATAATACTTGCTACCCTTTACAGTGAAGAGACAATGACAACAAATAAATATAAATGGCATATTAATTTCTAAATGTTTTGAAAATTTAAATTTTCTGGCAGTCTTCTGATGTACAGTTAGTGCTCAAAAAGATTGTCTGTCAATAAGCAGATAAGAAAATACATCTGAAGGATGTCAATCTTGCTCAGACCTCATTTTCTGAAGAACTAGCAGACAGCAGGACTTCCTGTGCATCAAAAAATTCTGTGAGAGAGTCAGCGATAGACAGTCTGCTTTCATTGGAAACCTGGTGAACCAGACCTCTGCCTTCCTCTCTTGAATTTTCCTGTTTAAAAGAAAAAAAAAGTTTTGAGTGGCACAGTAGTACAAACAACATGCAATTCCACAGACTCCTAACTTTAGGGGCTGTAAAACACTGGGAGAAAATTGCACATGCTCCTCTCAATTTACATGAAGGATAGCATGTGTTTTGAAGTGGGATTTAAAACTGAAGTAAAACAGACCAAAGGGAAGGAAAAAGAAGGAAAATAAAGCAATGCATATTCAGTAAATCACCTAAGGTGCTGCATATAAAAGTGCTTTGCTATTTGAATGACTTAGCCAGGTATATCCAAGTGGATAATCAAAAAGCCCACAAAAGAACAAAACTCCCATCTCTTTATATTACACCCTAGATTCACATTCCTTCCTGATCTTAGCAAATTAATTAATCTTTTCCTGCTCAAGCCTTGCTTAATGCAAAGCCTGCCATAGAGTAGTCTACAAAATTCAGAGGGGTAAAGTTGCTTTCTTTATAATAGTATGTTTTCCTAGCTCTTTTTCTTCACCAATTTTCTATGCTATTCTTTGGAAATCACTCCTTCATATCCACACCTGAGATATCTCCATGTTACCCAAAACCAACATATCATTAAAGCCATATAATTGGAATTGCTTTTGCTGCTGGAGACACACTTGACTGCCACAGGGATCTTGGTAGTCCCTCCTATGGAAGCACTACAGATCATTGGTGTAAGCAGAACTCCAAGAGGTGGCCTGGCAAAGGTGGGGTGACCAGTGAGACTTCTCATTCTGTGGTGGCAGTAAAGAAGTTGGAGGAGCTCTTTGCTACGGTTTTCCCTGACAACTCCATGAAAAGGAAATGAGCTATACTGGCCCAAATGAGTGTATTAGCTGCTCTCAAGATTTTCTGCATGAGGTGTTTTACTAGCTTATAACCATGACTTCCACATCATAATTTTTCAGGAATTATAGTATTTTATTTTCAGAACAACATCATGAACAACATGACAAGCCCAGAATCAAGCTGACAAACCTTCTTTCAAAGCTTTTCTGTTGGTAGGTTTTGCTGTCGTATGGATTGTTATTCAGTACACACTGATACTGGTGACAAGGAAACAAAATAAACTGCTCTACAAAAGACTTGAAAAACCCCTCCTTTTACAGCACGGATAAAAGATTAACTCAACATTGTCCCTCATAGAAAAAGGCAGTTACATTAGCCTGCAAGTTTAAAAAAAAAAAACCTTACACATAAACATTGCTACTGGGATTATTTCCAATACTATTTTGAATCTGAGAAGGAAAGTGAGCAGGAAAAACTCATAAAAGAGCATCAGGTTTTTATATCTAACATATAAGCTTCAGTTTTTCTTGTTCAATATTCCCACTTTGGCATGATGAACTACAATTAAATTACCCAATAGACAAACAAAACTTATGCAAAGGCTTGAGATACTATTTTATACTGCTTCAATTTTCACAGGTGGCTGACAGCACCCAATGTATCATTTAGTGACAAGTTTTGTGCAGTGGCCTTGTCTTCCTCAAAGCAGCATTACTGTATCATAGTCCTCACACAGTCTTAAAATGAAGCTTCTCCAGTACAAGCGATTCCATCCTTAGATTCCATCCCAAGCCATGCCAGAGGGAATTTGTGAATGCAACCTCCAAAGGACCTTCTGAAAGCTATTTTTGTCATGTGTGTCACTTTGTGTGTGTATAGCACATAGCACAAGTTTCAGAAAGAATCCATTGTCATTGCAAGGACCTCCACTAAAAAAGAAAATAACTCCTGAAACTCAGTAACAATGCATTAATGCTTTTCTGGATAGCAGTTTAAGGGCTGTTCAAATTCTTGTGGGTTTTAAAGCAAAAAGCATCAGAATGATCAACTACCTAAAGGAAAAAACCCAAAACTGAACAGCTAAATATGACCAAAACACAGCTCCACTGCACCAGAACTGAACCAGAAGTGAACAGATGGAATCTGTTCTGGAATGACTAAACTGTCTTTAAAAATAAAAGTCCCAGCACTACATGCACTCAAGTTCTAATGAAAGATTTATACTACAAGCACACTACAAGAGGTTTCTGTATGAGTTAACATTTAGGAAAATCTATCACAAATAACACAGTTTCGGTTTCCCTCACTGACACCATTAACACCTACATCTTATGACCTATACTTACACCATATTCACATGCATTCTGCAGCGAGCCAAAAAACTGTCTGAACATCAGTGGAATCTCAAACCAGCTAACTGGATATAGCAAAGTCCCTGGCTTCACACAAAGACAACTGAATGGCTGAAAGGGCTCTTGTATGTCCTATTAACTTTGATCCTTTCATGGAAATGTCTGGTAATTGTTCTAAACCTTACATGATTCACACTAGTAGCCAACATTCTGGGCTAACAGATGGGTGACAAAAGATCTACATAACTTAACAAAGGACTAAAAGGGCAAGAGAAAGAGTGGCAGAGGGTGACAAGGTGGCAGCTCTGTACATGCTGAACAAGAAGCAGGCAAGGGAGAACACCAGGAAACAGTAGCAAGAAGCAATGGAAGGTATGCTCAGGAAACCTGCTCACAAGGAAAGTCTTTGAAATCAAATATCACACAATGCATCACCAGAAATGACTCACAACCAGGAAAGCAGACTGGCTTGGCTAACACACCACACCACAGGGGAGACATGGAGAACAGGACAAGAGGCAGCTATGCAGCACTGTCTAGATGTAGGGGCTGGAGGAACAGAACATCACTGAAAGAGGAAATCCATACCCACCTTCACCAAATCTGGGCTTGATTTTGCATTAGATGCTGAATCAATGATCTTAGATTCGGCATGTATTCTGCGTAACCGGTCTTTAAGATCTGTGTTTTGTGCTATTGCCTGGAATATTTAACAAAAATATTGGGGATATAAAGTTCTCTCAACTAACTCAAATGTGACTTTATTGTATAAAAAGGGGAAAAGACTTTTTAAAGTGTAGTATAAAACACCACCACATCCTTTTTTTACTGGTTCAGCAAATCCTTTATTACAAATTCTTCAAACCTTACTCCTTATCTGTCAAATTAAAACTGTTTCTTCCCAGTGTGAGGAAGCAGAGACATCAGTGGATGAAAAAAGTCAAAGATGGCAGGGATATTTTTCTTTTCCAGCTCCCTTCCTAAACCCCCATCTTCAACAAAGCCTTTCCCAATGTTAGTTATTGCCACATGAAAAACCATTTGATTTTCCCATACTGGCAGTTCCCTTTGATAGAAAAACAAGACAAAATCACATGGGTAACAGGTACAATTTGTGTCCTATCAGACTATAATGACAATGGTCCGAATAAAAAGCCTCTTCTGCAAACTCATGTTTTTACATGTTATTTACTAATTTTGAGTGCATCTGATAGACAGATGTCAATTAGAGCATACTTGTAGAAAGAGAGCCTAACCCTGGAATTAAAATGTCTCTGAAATAAAAGATTGGGTTATTAATTTTGGAACTATACTGAAGACTTACATCCCATTTTAGTGATCTGAATCAATACTAGGATGTGGAGAACCCTGCTGTTTACATATCCACTTTATCCCACAAATGCTCCTGCTTTTGGCACTAATTTGTTTTGAAAATTCTCTTGGGTGCAGGAAAGCCAATAAGCTCAATGTGATGATGGAGAACTTATTTCTGGATTTACCTATATGTTGTCTGAATTTGCCAAAAAGATATACATATCCCTACTGTGTCAAATGCTCGGCCCTGTGTTAAATCCTCATCACGCAAGTGCAAAATAGCTCTCCTGTAATGACAACTTCTCATTTTCATTATTTGCTACAAAATATTTTCTTCTTCCTGCTGTCTTATTCCTCCCCACAAATGAGAAATATTGTATCTTTTCCCATTTTTTATTTCCTTTTCTTAGAATGCATGTAGGTCAAGGATACTATCTTAATGAGGGAGAAGCAGAGGCAGATATGCTAGTTTTGTGGTGGCTTATCCACTTTAAATCTGCTCAATTTTCTTCCACTGCCAGGCTGATGGGAGAAAAACAGACTAATGTTTGCTAGCTTTCAACCTGTGAGTGATTTTTTTTTCCCATTCCTCTGTACAGAAAACAAACTAAAATGAACAACAACAAACACTAAGCCAAAGTCATTAACACCAGACACCTTGCAAGGAAGTCTAAAAAATATGTCAAGTTTATCATATCCATGCTTTGAAATGTCTTCAAAGGAAGCTCATTCCATTCTCCTACAGGATCTCCGCTGTTCAGGGTGAGAAAATTTTTGTTGGCATGACATTAAAGACCTCCAGATTAAGAAGAGCCCTCATAGGTGATTACCTTGCTGAAAAAGCCAAGGTTCACAGACGACTTCTAGATGGGCTGCAAGACTAATTAAGAACCAGATAATACCTAACAGAATTATTTTTACGACACATACAGGATGAAGATGGACAATCACATTTCACTGCCCAGAAAACAAAATAATTCATGCTAAGCTGAGTGTTTACTAAATTCAGCGACCTTAAAATTGATTTTCTGATATAAAATGGTAGACAAATAACACTGAAAAAATAAAAGTCACCTATTCAAATATCAGAAGTGGAACATCTGAAAGCTAAAAACAGAAGAAGTGCAAGTGAACAAGTACAGTTATTATGCAACAGGCTTCAAATTTCTCTAAACACTGTGGAGACATCGCAGCCTCTACAGGTCCAGGCAAAGAGGCATGTCACACTCTTAGAAAGTGTAATCACATGCAGCTTTTGTAAAGCAAAGGGAAGTTTTCATACCTAAATAATTCTAAGATGGTCTACATCAGACTTATCAGTGCCAGAGAGTCTCCTGCACCTCTGATGTGTTTAAAATAAACACTATAATTTTAAGGCCGTGGTAGTGATTGCTCTCTTTGCTCTGGAATCAGATCAGTTTGGTTGTCATTTTTAAACATGATCAAGTTGAAAAGCTCTGGTGTCTACCAATTACATAAAGGACACCAACCAAACCCCCACCTTTTTAAAGAGCACAATCTTTTGTCCTTTAGAACTCTGCCCTAATAGCTCCATTGCTGCTTTTGGAAGACTGAGAGATAATTGAGTTTGGAAGTCAATATAAACAAGTTGTACTTGAATTTGCTTTGCAGTGTCTTGGTGAAGGTCTAGTGCATTAGAAAGGACAGCTGAGTGCATTCAGCCACCCTCACCTTTGTTTTATGCCAAGCCATACAATGAATATTTGAGTGCTGTTTAGATAAAGAAAAGGAAAAGAAAACCTGAAACCCATCAGAAGGAAGTAGTAGCATGTTCAGAAAGAAACTGGACTCAGTCACAGAGCAGCCCTCTGATTCTTAATTTCAAATGATACAGATTAGACTACATACCTAAATCAATCTATCAAACTCCAATGATTTGACCTTTAACATTTAGCAAAGTCTCTGAAAAACACGCTCTATAATAACTTATTATGATTAAATTCTGCAAATTTTGGCACACAGCTGACACTAAAGAAACAGAAATTAATTCCCCTAAAATTTAAAAGTAGTATCTGATGACCATGAAGCTTGGTGGGCTTCAGCATGTCACTTACAGATGTTAAGGCATTCTTCAAGCCCACTATTTGTGCAGATGGAGATGAGGATGCATCGTACTCCAGCATCTGCTTCAGCTTTTCTCTCTCTGTAGATATGGTGCTGAAAGCTGACCTCAAGGTGAAGTAAACTAGAACCAGTTCATAAAAAGTGACAGTTAAAAACAGAAGCAACCTATTGTATACACACCAATTACATAAAACTCCAATAAAACATCATTTATGGTGACAGAAACAAGAATTTAGGTTGAGAGATCCAGCAGAGTTACTAAAAACAAGTAATATTAATCAAGGTTATAGGGTAGATTGTTTGTAGGATCATCTTTATGGTGAAGGCTATTATGTTGACTATATTAGCCACAGTCAAAATTACTCTGATTATTTGTGACAGATGGCAACAAAGCTAACTAACCACATCTGCTCTTCACTTGCTTTTGTTTCCCAATTAGCTTGAATCTTCAGATGGTCATGACTCTATTCCATATTCCTCTATAAATTCCAGTAGGGAAAAAGACGAGACGAAAGGAAAAGAAAATTAAACAGGAAAAAAAAATAATCAAAAAAAAGGCAGCTATAACACATATTGTGCTACAGCTATAGGGTTAGTAGTTTCGCTACAAGCAAGTCGACTGTGGTGTTGTGTTTTGTTATCTCTTTCTCTCTGTAGTAGAGAAATTTCAGCTTGTTAGATGATTTAGTGACTCAAAGGGTCAGATCCAGAATGATATGCATGCTATGCTGCTACTTCTCCTTCTTCCTGAGGCACTATCACCAGCCCAATACATTTAAATCAGACAACAGATCACGCAATTTTAAAATCACTACAGGGGGTTTTATAGGGGAAATGCACTTTTAGAATTTTTTTTTTAGCACTACGACATCACATTTTCTCTTTTATCACAAAGAATAAAAATTTATTTGAGCAGTATTTGTCTGAGTGGGATTTCAACATTCATCTAACTGTAGTGTTAGAGGACTTCTGAGGACCTAATCAAGCCCTGCAATATAGTCATGAGACTTGCCAATGCAAAAATGAATCCATTAGCAAGGAAATGAAGATAGAAAATCTGAGCATGGATGCATGAAAAGGGCAAACAACAAGAAATTCCCAATACTTCTCTCTCCTAATCAACCACTCTGAGTTAACCTGAATCTTCATAATTTCACTGAGTAGTTATGTAACCTAATTTAGTCTTCTGAAAAGTTATTCTTAAGGTATATACCAACACTGCAAACCATTACCGAAGCTAATTCTTACACTATCCAAAGAAATTTTTAACAGTATCACAGGGTGCGGAGGGAAATATATCCACTGTGCTCTGTTCTGTTAGGCTTTCTTTTATATGTTGATAACATGACCAGAATCTTCAGTGACCTTCAATGACATTTAATATTTTGTATACTAACTTAACTTTTCAAGAACTATTGCCTACTAAATGACTGATGTTGCATTTTATTCAATTTGTATCAGAGGTGACACAAGTTTTCTCTTTCTTGGAAGGGGGGTGCTATGAAATAAATTTAGAGAAAAATTCTTTCTCCTTTTAGTAAAATGATTCTGAAGTCATTAGAACAAAGTTAATTGTCCCTTCAAATGTGTGGATCAATCTAAGCAAAACTTCAGTCATGGACAACTCCAGTAAGATGATCTTGAGTAGCTGATTTCTTTGCTCTGCTTAACAGCAGCTTTTCCCTCTACATCCCTTGCTCACTTCTTTTCTTCTTTTGGAAAACATACGTCAGTTTTCACTATAATTGGCTTTATGAAGTTTACTACTTACATACATTCCTTACATAACAGAATCAAGATACATCAGCACCAAGGGGGAGCAGCAAGCAGAGAATGTTTATAGATACCATCAACCATTATCGTGTGACAAAGGGGACAAAGCCAATAATCCCAAAAGCCTTTCAGCCATAAATGCTTAAGTGCCTCCCTCACTAAGATCACTTAAACAATAAAAATGTTTCTGGTGCATGGGTGATGGAACAAAGTGCTGCTAATGAAAAATGATTTTGAGGGAAGAAATATTTCTAGTCAAGCTCCCCCTCTGGCTGCTTTGCATGATTTACTCTTCTGTATTCACTAAAAATAGGTTACTACCATAGCAACCCTTGCATCACCAACAAATGTTGACTCCAAACTACAGGGAAGCATACAGAACATAGAAACATAAATGTGCCCACATGCACAAATATGCGTGCAAACACAAGAGAGTAAAGTCTGCTGTATTTCTAGTAATTGATTTTAGGTATTTTTCCTTTTGGCAACAAATAAAACAATCTAGGCTTTAAACACATAAAACAAGGTGCAGTTCTCTATTAAATAAAACCTGTAAAAAGTGGTGATTAAGTCACCTTCAAATGACTCAAGATCTCAACATCTGCAATTCCTCAAGGAAATTAAAGGAAGGGTGTTTTCTAAACAATAAACAGGAAGCATTCTCAGAAGTCATATCATTATCTAAACTGGGATGATATAAAATCATCTATAAAAGACAATTTCATTTACCTTTATGTGCAACATGAAATAAGTCCTCCTGCATTTTAGTAAATTCTGATGATGTTTCGGAGCCATCAGAGTAATTTTTCTCCTCTACAAAATCTATCGTAGATAGATTTGGATTGGAAGCATGCAGTCTCATAGGGGCAGAAAATACTGAAGGCACCTGTAAGTAGGATAGGAATTTTTGATGATTTTACAAACAAAAGAAAATTTTGTTTTATTGTACCCACCTGGATTCCATGTTGGAGACATCAAAAATGAAGAAAATTACTGTCAATTATCAATAAGCTTTGAATGGATGACACCTGGCAAATGAAACCAGAGATAAAACTTTGCCCAAGGCGCCATAATGGGAAATTGCCAAACTCAAAAAACCAAGCCCATTGAGAGCTGTTACACATGCTAGGTTATTTCCCCCCACTTATAAGTATCTAATCACATGGCCTCTGGATGCAAATGTGCATAAAACTATCTAGGGAATTTTCAAAAATCTGTAATCATAAAAAAAAAAAAACCCAAACAAAAAAAACCCAACAAATTAGAGAAGACTGAAAACGGGTAAAAAACATGGCCAGTGTCCTGAAGATAGCAGGACAGATTCTATTGCAGATATCAATGACACCACATTTGTGTTTTGTCTGATATATTACACTTAAAATGAGCTAACACAGGACTCTACTTAAAAAGGATTGATATTTCATTAGCTGGTCATGCCAAGAAGTGATCAATAACTAAGGTTTGGAGGAAGGTGGGGTCTGAAAGGACTGAAGTTACCTGTAACATTCCTTTGGCTTCTTTCCCAACAACTCTGGATCGCCACCTCCTGTGTGTTCTCTTTTCCTTCTTTGGGCTTTCAAAAGGTCCCACCTTTGAACAACACATGGACAAAAAAAATAGACAGCCATAAATCTAACAACACTAAGAAACACCTTGATTCTTTAGGATTTGGGGTTGTTTTTTGCAATTGTAAGGGAAATCAGTTTTTGGTTTTGTTTTTAAACAACAAACCTGCATAGCATTTATGGCAGGCGCTGAATATGTCCTGTGAAGAACATCCATGCTCTGTAACAGCTGGTTCATTTCCAGTAAATATGTGTGACAGTTGGAGAGGTCTGTTTGGAACAAGAGAGTATTTTCAGTTGCCCTAAAGTAACAGACACACTGACAGTTTTCTTTCTTCGTAGGTTAGTCCTATTTTGATTGCAGCTAGCATAAGTTATTGGATAAAATCTATAGTCAAGTTTAAATTCAAAATATTGAAATGCATCTATGTGGTGTGTATAATGATCGTGATATCTTTTCCTAGATGGATGCAGAAAAATGAGAAAAACGTGATAATTTCTGCAGTTTGAGATTTGTCAGAGGTCCTCATGGTGAGGGTAACAATGCCACAGGCATCAACACTCAATTGTACATTCACACCTAGAGGTGAGGTTCCTCTGAATTTGAGATGAAGCTCACTAGTAGGTAGAAATTTAATAAATAAATATCACATAGACATTGCCAACATGAGAAAGATCTTCCTGCTCTTAGGAAAGTATGACAGCAGAACAGAAGGTGACTTTGAAGCACAAAGACTTCATATTTTTTTAGTTACTAGGTTTTGGATGCTTCCCTTTTTCCAGCCCAAGGATGTTCAAATCTTACTACTGAACATGATGTACTCATATAAAAGAAAATGTACTGAAATGTATTGGTTCCTTGAAGAGCTGCCCACAATTGATACCCCCACATCCAAAATTACTAGTTCTTCTGCAAAAAAGTGACTAACCACTTAATCAACAACCACATCTTTCCTTCCTCCACTTTCAGAGAAAATTCTAACAGAAATGACTACTAGGTGTACAATACTCCCATTGTTAAGGAAAAACTAGGGGAAATATTAGGCTACTTTCAATTTTCTTCAAATATAACTACCTCTTGAGCATTTTTCCATGTCTTCAGAAGACTGTAGCCAAGATGAAATCCTGGACTCATTACTCGAAAAAGAAAACGACAAATTACCTCCAGTTGACATTGAACTCTGTTTGGTCAAGCTGCCTGCCTGTTCCAAACAAGAACAAGTGAAGTATTAACACACAATAATTTAATGTTGTCTGCACAAATTCTGAAAACCAGCAGTTAAGGACCATGATCATGGACAAGGACTGAAGGCATCAATTACATGGAGGGGAAAAAAGTGTATGATCTAGCCTAGGTATACAGACATTGAGCATGATGGCAAGATAACTAATGTAACTGCTGTCCACAAGCAGTAGAAAAACTCAAGGAATCATAAAAATTTGCTGAAAACTAAATTTTGAGGAAGGGAAAATTTCTGCATAAATTAAATCAACACAGTCAAGTTGTGCCAAGGGAAATATAGGCTGGATATTAGGAAAGTGTTTTACAGAAAGAGTGATAGATAAAGTACTGGAATTGTCTGCACATCCTCTGCACATCCCTGGATGTGTTTAACAAAAGACTGGATGTGGTACTTGATGCTGTGGTTTAGTTGAGGTGTTAGGGCTGGGTTGGACTCAATGGTCTTGAAGGTCTCTTCTAACCTAGTAATTGTGTAAAAGAATTAAGGTACCATAGCTGAAGAGGTTCCTCCTCCATGCTTCCCAAAGAAGCCCCAAAAGTAACTAAAATGTAACACACACATTTTTAAATGCTAATTTTCAGTGTAAAAGCAAGATATCATTTAAAATTTTGACACTAGATGTCACTTAAAATTCTACACAAGGTTGAATGACTTCAGCATGGATTTGGCTCGAAAGGCCTTAATACAGGGATGGTCATATACCTTATCTGTGTAAAGACTGCCCTTTGACAACACCTTAGTAAACATTTTCACACTTAGCTCAATTTCAGCAGTGCCTATCATCACATGCTCCAAGAGGTGAGAGAAATTCTGCGTAAGTGCTAACGGGAAGAAATTTTTACCCAGTACTATTACCGGTTGATTGTGGCCTATAATGCTGTTTCTTCTCTGATGTAGCTAGTAATAATAGCCATTCAAATACCTAATTATTTGTACATCTTACTAAACCTTTCATTTTCAATAAAACCCAGATCAGGAAGACACACAAATCACAAGTTTTGTAAACATCTTGTTAATAACCAGTTTTAAACTGTTTCATCCTAGTGCCATTACACAGGCATTTTACTTACGATTATGAGAAAAGCTGACTAAATTGTTTGTCTCTTCTCTGAAGCATACAATTTACAAACTTTGCTACTTATGAGCAGAGCTAATATAAGGTGAGCTACTCCTGCCCACCTTATATCAGAACTCCAGTAGTACTAATTTTAAATCTATTAATAAGAAACTTCATCTATATCTCAATCAGTTGCAGCTTTCTTAGTTGGCCTTTTTAAGTCTACAGCATAACCACCAACCTGAGTTTCAGAGTAAAATAAAATGCATCATCCATGAGATGTCATTTGGTATTGTGTCACTATGCAATAGCAGTAAGCATCAGTGAGCACACTTGTTTTTAAATTAATCAGTGCAGCTTAGTTGGCTTATTCCTACATAAAGGTGTCCGAGCTTTAGTCATATTTAGATATATATATATATACACACACACACACATATATCCAAATAATAATCTCAGCACCTAAAAAGCACAAGTAAACTGAATTTAATGATGGGCAATTATACTGGCATTTTGTGAACAAATTCCACATTTACCTCTTCAAAAATTTGCCTCACCTAACCAACTTTTCCATATACATAAGTGAGATGAGCGTGAAGAGAAAAGGAAGTAGGGATTGCCAATAAGCAGACAAGACAGAGCTTGTGTAGCTCCAGTTTTCATAGTTTTGCTTTGGATCAGCACAGTTAAGCTTTAGAATGCAAGAATTCCACATAAACATGTGTAGATACCTACACCTGTCTCTCAACCATAATAAAAAAAGTGAAAACCAATCGGATGTTGTTAAAAGCACATAAAACGCAACTCAAATTTCACTTGATATATATTTCTCAAAATAACCTAAGTGCTGGAGTGATATCAACTAACACTAAGCGAGGGCTGGTGTAAATTGGCAGACTTCCATTTAGCTTGAGCACAGCTAAGGTGATTAACTGCAGCTTAAGAACTATCCCCTTCTATTTTTCACATGAAAATAAGTAGGGCTTCTTTGCAGTACAAATCTGGATTAATAGTCTGAATTAAAGTCTTTCATGCCAAAGAAGAAATGGTTAGTTTCCTGACAGTAAGCACAGATTTCAGATATGCTGATCACATAGGTTTCTTTGGTTTGGGTTTTTGGGGGTTTTTTTTGGGGCACCAGCTTCTGCCCTTGATATTCTTCCCCATTTCTATCCCTGCTGTCTTTCAGGAGAAAATAACTAAAGGGCCACTAAATGCCAGATTTGGCATTCCCTTGCAGCCAGTGCCTGAGGAGAGCAGGCTGTCAGAGGCGCGGAGCTGCTGCGGGCACGCGGGATGCGCGCACACGGCTCTGTTACCGCAGGGAGAGTTTCTGTTCCTTCAGCTGCCCGCTCACACAGACCCCCTCCCATCCACACGAGCAAAAAGCTGCTCAGACACACGTCTGCATTTGCTAAAACTCATTCTCAGTTACAGGATAAAGTGAGGAACTGCGGGTATTGGGAACAAGCCTACTCAGATCATAAAGTAATTACTACACCAGGGAAAAGCAAGCCTTGGATAGAAGTAGAACAAGGACTGCATTGCTGCTTAGGAGTCATGCTGGAGCTGACAGAAACAGCTATACATCTCAGGTGTAATAGCACAGAACAGGTTTTTTTTTTTAATTCTCAAAAGCGACCAGTGATTCTGCATTGGAGCAGAAGAGCTGTTTTGGGTGAAGGTCAGCCAGTCAATGTACTGAGAGAGAGCTGAAGGCACAGTGGCTGTGGCACAGAACACACACCATCTCCCACTAAACTGCAAAGAAGCCATTTATGGGGTTGGGCTGAGCATTTGTCAGGCCATTTGTGAAACTAATTCACAGACTGTACCAAAAGAGAAGTACACTGCTGACTGGACCCATCCAGATCCCATATCCACCCACAGCATAGCCCTTGGATTGATCCAAATAATGCTTCTGCCTCACTTAAAATATAAAGAGGGGTCTTAGTTTATAATTCCTTCTATATATAATATATGTATAATATATATTCCTTGTATATCTAATTTGTTGTAGAATAGTGACGTCTTGTATAATTCCTACACACTCCTTTGTTAAGTAGTCATCTTAATTCATGTAAAAGGGGACAGGGTTTGTAAGCTAAAGGATATAGAGCGAAATGCTAAAGGGAAAAAAAATAATTAGCTGAGTACTCTTCTGTGACTAATATTCACCAGCACATACCAGACAAATATTTTTATAGGTCCCAAAAATTATGACGATTCTAATTCAATATACTGTTTTGAAATTCATGGTGGAAGTACAATTTGCTGGATTAAAATAGTGAAAAACTACCAAAAATTTAACAACATCATAAATGAAACTGCTTGGATGTAAATCAATAAATTTTCCTTTTGACATTTTAGATCATAATAAGTGCCACCACAAACTTCCAGTACGCTCTTTATTTAATGAACACAATTTAGACTAATTTAATTCCTTATGGAAGCTCATTATTTATAAAGAAAAACTATTACCTTTCTACCTGGTGTAGAATCACAGAAACCTGGGACAGAGTCTGTAGTAGTAGACACAGGGAAGAAAATGTTATTGGCGTCGTGAGGAAACATGGAGATTTCATTCTGACGGTACATCCTGTGATGGCGAAGTTTTGCTACCCATTCATCAAACAGCTCCTGAGACTTCACCTACACAAAATTTCAGGGTTGATGACATTCATATTCAAAATAACAAACAAAGAAATAATGGTATTTTGTGCTCATTAGACAGCTAGCCTGGCTGACCTTTACCGGCAATGTATCAGGAAAGTTTTTCTAAGGACACTCCTACCAAAATGCACGCTGTATGAGCTTAGGCATGACAGAAGATCAATCACAAGATAAAGTCAGGGAAAAAAAGAAACTACAGTTAGTAATTATGCCTTCCAATGCAGAACACAATACTAGAGCAACTTACAGATTAAAAAAACCCTTACAATTTGAATAAAGACCCTCACATTTGTAATTTCTTAATTGCCACAGTTAAAGCTAGGCCAGTGTTGAACTAATTACAAGCAAAAATTTGATTTTGTTGATGTATTTCAAAACAATTTATCCCACAAATATAAATCCCCACACTTGACCATGGAAAACACTTCTTATAGATAAGACAAGAAAGAAGATACTGAAAATAAAAGCACTTGTGCAAGAAATGAAAAAAAAGCACTGCCAAACATGAGGAATCTTCCAAGTTTCTGTTCAGAACAGGATTACTGATTCTGGGCCCTGAAAAAGTGCAATAAGACCTCTCCAGTTATTAAGTGAAAATGAATCTGATGAGACTAAAAAGTTATTAGTGCAACTGACAAACCTCTTTCTATAAAAAAAAATCTACACAGCTACTGGTAGTCTTTTGGGAGCAAGGTTATAACAATCTTGAAGACCTACCTTCAGGTGGTATATCTGCTCCTCTGTATCCAAATCTATACATTTTGTTGATTTCTTTACAGACATGACAGAAAGTCCAACATCAATACAGCCATGAAGTTTTCCTCTCTCTATCTGCAAAAAAGTAATAAGTAAAATCACAATCACAACAGATGAAAGCAAAAGGATCAATATTACCTTCTGAAATCAGCATTTCTTCCCCTCCCAACCTACTGTTTAGAACAACTGAAAACTCATTTCTCATTGCCAACAGTAGGGAATTTTTGTTATTTTGGATATTTGTTACTTTATAATGGTCTTAAAGGGTTTCAGATCACTTACATCAGCTCGGCATTTAGAATACTTCAAGATGCCTCTGTCCAAAAAGAAGTATCTCTGTAACAGAAATGTAGAGAATTATAACCAAACAACATACAAACAAAAAAAAAAGTCACATACAGAAAAATAGCCCAAACACATCCTCTCCCCTTCAATTTCTCTGCTTTTATGTAACCTTTTTGTCACAAAACCACACCAAATAAGTTCCACTCAAGCTTTCAGATACACATTCCTTTCCTACCTTATGCCAGCCTTTCAGAGGCCACTTCCTCTTTTTCAGCAAGCAGCCCTCCTGCTTCTGTGGCTCCTGGGTACAATTCATTGCTCCCCGGAGTCCTTCTACAATTTCCCAGCTGTCCTGCTTAAACAGAAAATCCAAATGTAGATCTTATTTCTTCCAAATAACTGAATTGTTAAGAGAGATTCAACAAGGAAAAGGCTATAAGAAAAAAAGACAAATTCTAGTTGATGTTGAAATATAACTAAGGTTCCATGTCCACACTTTGTTATGTATCATAGGAGAGATAAGGTTCTTTTTAATTTTGATAGAAGCAATACCACTTAACAAAACACAATTTTTATTTTATCATCCTTCATTGAATTTTAGATGTATCTTTTCCTGCACATATATACACACAGTGAATAACCATAGCATAGTCATAATTTAGCAAAAACCTTCTGTCATCAGAGACAGAAACAGCCTATGTCAAAAGGATAGGTTTTGTAGATTATGAAGCAAAAAATAAGACACTAAAAATGAAGATCTTTTTTCTATAAAACTCTTTTGTCCATACTCAGTACCTCAATGTTTTGTGTAAATTGCAGCCTCCCTAAAGTAAAAATAATAAATCAAACTAAACTAACAACAATATAAAAAGCCAGGGAAGTACTATGAGGAATATTACATAAATGGAAACTACAAGAAAAACAGAAGTTGCTCCTCATCAGATAAAACTAATTAAGAGCAAATATCTCTTTTTTACCACCAGGAACTCTTAAATGAAAGACCCTGCATCAGCAAACCAGAGAATAGTCTAAATCTCATAGTATTTTTATAGCTTTTATTTATGGAACAGCTACGAATGACAATGTAACATGAGTTTCAAGGTTTCTGATGAGAGATCTCATGAATTATTTATTGCCAGGATTTGGCAGATGTAGAATTATAAATAACTGACAGGAAGTGGTATGTGCTAGTATCATCCTCTTATATTTGAAAAAGATAAAGAATACTTTAATACATAGAGTATAATAACAGAAAAGGACTAGTATGAAGCACATTAGGGAGAAGAGCAGAGAACTATTCTAGGTAGGTAAGAACTCATGGTGGTCCCTGTAAGATATATAGGAAAGTATTCCCAAAAAGAACTTGGCTGCCTCAAAAAAACAAACAAACAAACAAACAAACAAACAAAAAAACCAAAAAAAAACCACCATGAAAAACGAAAAAAAAAAAAAAAAGAAGATTATCAAGAGTACTAGCTCTCCTCACTCATCCATCTTCATTCTTCATTCTTAAAATTCACCTCTATAAAGCCAGAAAAATTAGAAAAATTTATATCACATAATGTGCTCATTACTTGTGTAATAAGGCATTACAAGAAAGCCATCTTTGGAAAGGCATCTAATAATTCCACCACACTATTGGTGGCACTCAGTTATTTCTCTGTTATTTTCCTTATGCCTCATTTAATAACAAACCAGTAAACTGTTCTGCTTTCCTGTTTTGACTTGTCTGCCAACACTCACCACAATAGGCCACAAGCTGTGGAAATGTGGGGCTGAGCAGCTCCTGGCAAGTAACACCCTATAGACCATCCAATGATGTTGTACTACCTCAACACGAGTCAAAAAAGTAGTTGTCCTAACCAAAATTTTTATGAGGGAACACATTTTGTCATATAATTTTAATTAAAAACTAACAGCTACAGCTTCAAGATTAAGAAAAATGTTGTGATTTGTTTCTTTCTTCTTGAAAGTAGCCAGAAGAACTTAGAAGCTGCTTTGCCCAAATACCAAGCAAGATATTTTCCTTGTCATGCCAAAATATATTAAACTGCAGTACCCAAGCACATAACTTTTCCACTGAGAATTAATCTGGTAGTAGAGAACAGTAGATCTTTTTCACTATTCCAGTGTTGTACCTAATGAAAGAACTTTCTCCAGTTTTGGGATCAAGTTTTCACAGGGTTTGGTTAATCATAAACACAGTATATCATTGATTGAAGGAGAAAAGCAGAAATTTGATCTCAATTGAGGAACATTTACAGTATCATAGATCATCTCAGGTTGGAAGGGACTTTACAAGATCATTTAGTTTCAGCCCCATTGCCATGGGCAGGGACACCTTCCACTAGAGAATGGGGCTCAGAGCCCCATTCAACCTGCCATGGAACACTTCCAGGGCTGGGGCATCCACAAGTTCTCTGGGCAGCCTGCTTTAGTGGTCTCAACTTTCACAGTAAAAAAAAAAAAAAACTCCTAACAGCTAACCTAAATCTCCCTTCTTTCAGTTTAAGAGTTTCACTACATAAAAAATCATTCTGTCTTTTTTATATGCTCCATTAGGTACTCAAAAAGGCTGTAATGAGTCACCATGGAGCCTCATCTTCCTATAAGGGTAAGCTTAGAAAGAAAGAGACTCCTGAAATGAGAAAAACCCATGATACTGGGTGTATGAGGTGAAAAGAATCAGCTGAGAAATAGCTCAGCTAATTACACTTATGTGGAATAAACACACTGTTAATAGTTTTGATCAGAATACAATATTCTTTAATTCTTTTTAGTACAGAATACAATGTTCCCTGCATTATAACTCAGATTTTGCTTGGAGGCAAGACACAAGGTGTCTTTCACATTCCTACAGTGAAGTCATATTTATCACAGTTCTTTAGGTGAACAATGCAGCCTAGAATATGCCTTCTCAAATAAAAAGTGTGAAAATGGGAAGAAAATCTGAAGTGGAAGCACTGCTTCCCCTCAAGCAGGCTTGAGAGCCTGCCAAATCTCAGGTAGAAGGCAGGTCTGCTACGCATCTCTCTACCCTGGGAGCCTCACACTTCAATTGTCAGCTGTACATAAAGGTGGCTGAGTTGAATTAGAAATGGATCCTCTGAAAAGCTCACAGAATTAACAGTTTGGGAACCTACTGGATACATGCAAGGTGGCATGATGCATTAGCAGAATCTGGTCCTCTTCCATATACATCTTTCCAGAAGAATCCAACCTTTCCCACCTGAAAAAAGTCACATTTTTCAAAAACACTGCTGCTGTAACTGGTTTTGGATCTGTTTGCTCAACCCAAACCCTAGCGATCTTGACCAGGTTTTTTGTTTTGCAAGAGATTTGACACCTCACTGAATGAGGAAAAAGCGTCAGCTGGCTATTCCTGGGAGCAGCTGCAGAAGAAGAAAGAAAACTGCTTACTCTCTAAAATGAAGGCAAATGAATCAGGCTGGTCGATTATCATCTCTGCTCATTCCCCTGAAATAGCAGAGGAGCAAATTGGAGACAAAGGATCTCCTGAAAGCATCCAGATGATACTCCTTTTTGCTTATTCTTACACTACAATAGGGAGCTGAAAGAGATAGCCCAAAACATGGCACTAACTTGAAAAAAATGACACCACTCCCCAAAAAAGACCCCAAAAGTACTAGATGAATGGCATTAACAATTCTAGCATAAGTCTCCTGTCTAGATTGGTTGTGTTTTAAGATTATGATGCTACAAAAGATTTATGCATCTTTATGGGCCAAAATCTACACAAAATTATAACTTTTCTAACAAAAAGTTATTAGATTTAAAACCACTACATTTGCTGCCCAGGAAGAAATTTCACTTGAGACTAAGGGAGGAACAAAATCTTTACTTTTCTTAGGTCTAGAGGTGCTTGTTTCAGATCAGCACTGAAAAATATTCCTGTACATGCTCCTTGGCACATACTTGGTCTATGGCTGAGGGAAAGACTTTGGTCTTCAGAGATAAGTCCATTATTAGGTAAATGTATTAATTTTCTTTGTTTAATATAATAAAAGCCTTCTCATTTTCTGCAGTAGTCTGCACCACACAGCTCCTTAAGGCAAATTATTTCAGGGGAAAGTATGAAGTAATGATTCTGAATGGCTCTTGGACTGATGCTTGCAGTTGCAGCTCCCTGAATGAAACAGATGACAGTGCCACACTTTCTTTCAGTGTAAAATGCAGTCAGTTGTACCAAATATCTTAAACTGCCAAAAATAGAAACCTGCTTTGTGGAGGACAAGGGTTGGCATCAGCTGCAACTATGGCATTTGTTACAGTTCATAAAATTGGCAGAAATTATTTCATTTTCTTTTATGGAACATGAGGTTTTTAAAAACGGTTCTCCTGTCACTAAGCTTTTCCCTGGTGGATCTATTTTAAAAGTTAGTTAACATATCAGATTTAAAAATAACTTGCACAACATACTTTCTTTTGATCACAGGTCAATTTAAACTTAAGGAAGGTCAACACCAGTTTTCCTTCCTCACAAAACTGAATTTGACTTGTGTCTCTGTGGAAGAGATCCCTTTCCATAACTGAAGGAGAAGGGAAGAGAAAAGCAAAGAGGTGGAAAGTGGCAGTAGCCTCCAACTTTTCACGGGGCTTCAAAGTGAAGGTGAATTTAGTGGAAGAGGATTAACTGCTGACCTGCTTAGTTCACACAGCAAATGTGGGCAGGGAACGGGCACCAAATCTAGCAAAGGGAGGAGTGGATCCCTCAAAGTCCTGCAGCCCTGCTTAAGTCAACTCCTTTCTAGCACAATGGCTCATTTTCTGCATCACAGGAGTCCTGCTCCACACAAACAGCCCTCCAACATGGAGCTAGCCTTCAGCAGACACAGCAGCCCAGCTCCCCTGTGCTTCCATATCCCAACCTTGGGTCACTTATTTGGCACTGGAATACACCAGCAATAAAGTCTGTGTCTGGGACATCAAGAGAGACTCAGAATTCAGATCCTGCTATTTTTGGACAAATTTCACCCTGCTCTAACTCTTCTTCCCCCCACATTTTTCAGATCTTCTTTCTACTTAATCAGATTCAAAGAAGTACTGCATCAGAGCAGCAGCACAGAGAAAAGCACCCGTCAGGAAGATCTGTCACTAACCCACAAGCCATGAGCACAAGAGACACAAGTGTTTGAAGGAGGAATAAGAAGCCCTCCATGGAGCTGGAATATGAAGAAAAGAACATCAAAATCATAGCATGTCACTCCCTAACCCACACAGCACCTGGCAACATCTTTAAACTTTCAGGATAGCATTAATAAAAAAGTATCAGTAACAGTGTTACATCCCACTATTCTACCAGGATTTTGAAACAAACACCAAAATAAATCCAAAAAATGAACTAAAGCTCCTGAAAGCCATTGTACATGTGGTCTTTTTTTAATTAGGGGATTCTTAACAGTTTCATACAACTTTAGATTGCTGCTGTTGTCTTAATAGAACACCTAAAGTATTGTAATTTAAACTAATATACAGATGGAAAGGGCAAATAAATAAGTATGGTTCCTTATATTGGCTGTATAATATATTGGTGTATAATAACACCAGTGGATTTAGTCACACTCATGTAAATCTTATTATCTAAATAATACATCATAACACTTGATAGACACAAACTGTTGAACAGACAGTACCAAATCTTTTAAATTACACTTTTCAAACGTAATCTCATATGGAGGATTTAAAAAGAAAAATTGCAGGAAAACAAAAAAGACATCCTTTATTGTTCAGTGCACTAGAAATGCACAGCATTTCTCACAAGCACAGCACTTTATAAGTCATAAATTGTTCATACATTTATCTGCCTTGCCAACTGTATGAACAGGGCCAGAAGTCCTAGAAGAGCAGGTGCTGTTTCAAAACACAGCTGAGGGCTCCAAAGCTTTCTGGGGATTGGGATGCTCAATTCCAATTAAAATTTCTGCCTGAGGCAGCTTCCAATAGCTCTACTAAGCCAGCACTTGTACAGATAAAAGTTTATGTTAAGCACTTTGCTCATGACTTTGCAAGCATGGATTGAGCACATTTAAGTTTAATTCTCAGTGCAGCTGCAGGTCAGCATTTCTTGCCCATAAACAAAGCTGTCCTCAGCAGCCTCACCTGTCAGGTGCAAACACTTGTAGACAGGTCTTTTGAAACTGAGAGGTTTAAAGATTAGCAGAAAACAAAGCAACCTTCACGTTTGGCACGCAGATCCATCGTGTTACACGAATGCTCATTTTGCTGTCTATGGTTCTACAGCAGCAACCAGCACACCTGGGCATTCAAAGAAGCCCTATGTCAGGTTCATGAAAAATGAATTATCTTTCACACATCCATGAACACCTTTCCTTGGAAACTTGAAACAAACAGAGCAGCTACACAATATTCTACCACAAAAGTAGTGCCTAACAGAAAAGATTTGGTATTTCAGGATCAAACCACTGAGACCAAGATGCTTCAGCAGCTCTATTTCACCATATATACAATAAGATAGAAATCAAAATTTGCTGTAAGCATTCCAGTTTTACACATGCCTGATATTCAGGCATATGTGTTTAATGCATTTGGCTCAAAACAAGATGCTACTACCAACAAAAAAAAAAAAAAAAAAGAAAAGAGAGAGGAAAGCAAAGAAGGGATGAAATAAAATTAAATAAAACAAGCAAGCAATGGGAAAACGAGGTTTAAGAGATTTGCAGATATCCAAGAAAAAAGTAACAGCCAATATTAGCAATGCTTTCAGCTGGGTGAAAAAAGTACCTGTCGACTTCCCTGCTTGGAGGAGCAGCTGCTAGTACTTCTTGAAGGAGACAACATTTTCTGGGATGCACCGAAGTTTTTTTCTTCACTCATGATCCAATATTATTCGTTTCACATAAGCTCACTTAGAACACCATTGAAAGGTAATTTGGAAAATGTGTTGGAAGACTCCTCAGAGAAACAGTGAACTCATCTTTACCCAAATGCAGTCCAGTGGCATGATCTGTACCCCATGGATACTCCTAAAAGGGAAAAAAAAAAAAAAAAAAAGCCAAGTTATCAGATGCTGTCTCTTGCTGCCATATTCTAGCATGAATCATAATAAAGCCTTTGGTTAACACAAGCTGAGCACATTACTGTATTTTATAAGAAGTAAATTGAACAATCACTTAAAGGTAAATTTGCAAGTCTCAAAAAGGAATGACATACATTTTGAATCCTAAAAATATTTTAATTGTTGCTATTTATTCAGAGGACAAAGTATCAAGCATCTTTTTACAGATTTAAATTAATTTAAAAAATTTAATAAAAACTCACAAAGAAAATCATAAGTATCTATATGAAATAGCCCAATATAGATCCAAAGTGAGAGGCAAACATCCAATAAAATGCCACAAAAAATGATGGTGCAATTAAATAAATGTCTCTTTTTCTCAGTTCCTTGGTAATTTAAACAACTAGGCATGGTTTCATGTTATAAGGAAAAAAACCCCTCTACATAAAAGAGTAATACCTAAAAGTAGCAAGCACGAACACTTAGCTCCATAGAGCTGTGCATGGCCAGTTTTACCTGGAATCACAAAGCTCTATCTACTGTCACATCAGTTGTCTCAGCGAGTGGCTGGAAGAATAATTAACAGTCTGTTTAATAACAATGCTCCTTGCAGCACATGCAAACACAAGCCATGCCAGGAACTCCCAGTAACGGGGTTCCAGTGTGGGTAAAAGGGTTGTCATGGTAACTGAATACTTAAAAAAAAACCAACCAAAAATGAAAACCAAAAAATAGAGGACATTACAAAAGAGTGATGCTTTCCCAACCTTAAGGTGGCTGTATAAATTGCATATCACTTCAAATTTTATTGCCTCAAAGAATTCACAATTAGGAAGAGTCCAAGAACAACCAGTGATAAAGGAAGTTTCCACAGAGAGAAGACAGATTTCATTGCTGAAACAGGGAGGCACTACTTCACAATTCCCTCACTTGCACTGTCACAACAGTCCTGAGCTGGGATTACTGAAATTTGCCATTCATTTTTTTACTTGAAGCGGCTTAAATTCTATTCTGAGAGAAGCAGTAATTTCAAATCCCTAGTAAAACATTTTGTGCATTTTAAGAATTAATTTTTCTTAAAAACAAATACATCAAAAGTCACAGACAAGAAAAGCTAACCAGAACACAAAATTAAAACCAGGTGCTATATTTAAGATGAAGAGAGCAGACTGCAGCAGAAAACCTCTCTCCCTGCAGCTGTAGTCTGAAGCATCCATCTTCTGAACAGAAACCTTTTCCTCTTATTGTTTTCTGGCAATATAGCTTGCTGTAACATTTCAATCAACATGACCTCTTTTCACCTGAAACACAATCTTTCCTTATGGCATTTACTTTACCTAGTTAGAAATACTATGTTACCTCCAGAACAAATCTGTTACACAGCCCCAGCCTCCACAAGTGAGGTGAGACATGAACTCTCCTGGGGCTCTTCCAGGAGTGAAGGTGAGTCAGCTTGGTAAATATTCCAGGAGCTGTCAGAGAGCTACAAAGACAGTGAGCACAACAGAGACCAAAATAAACCCCAAAACAGCAACGTGACAAGCAAGGTCTGTGTGATTTGGGCCCAACACTGGACTTGAGACTGAAGTTATGACTGAGATTAGGAGTAGTGCATTTTGGAGAAGGTATGGTCACTTTCTATCTGGAAGATAAACCTGTGTGGCATTTCATTAAGAACAAGTACTTTTAACAGGTTTAGATTTATTTCCATTTTCTTTTTAAAGCAGGTTAGAAGCATCTCAGGTTTTTTACTATGGAGTAAATATAAAGGATAACTTTCTTCCATACTTGCAAGCTCCATTCAGAAAAACAATTTAATGGTAACGTCTGTATTTACAAGAAGAGGTCAAAGACTCCCAACAGGAACAGAAACACTCTTCCCACAAATTCATTGTTCAGATAACCCCTTGAAACCAGGCAGCAAGTGTTTTGCTTCTGGAACACACTTTGCTCAGATAAATCCCTGTTCTCTTCACTGCTCCTGTTCAGAATGAGCACCTACAGCTTTCACTGGTGACTATCTGGCATTTTGGCAGTGATTGGCAGAGTTCATGGCCAGAAACAGGCTCTAGTTTGCAGCAAAAAGTACTGGAAATTTTTGCAGCAAAAAGCACTGGGTATATCTCCTGGACACACTAAATTTAAAATATACAATGTCCTTTGCCTGTTCAAACACACAGTATAATAGTTGCCACATCCTAGAAGTGTCAAGTAACCAAAAAAAAAAGCCCTGGAAGTCATCTAATCATAGGACTCTTTTTATCATCATGTTTCTGGTGTGGAGTCTAAATAAACTTGGCTACACTACTGTTTTAGGACAGAGCAAAGGGGTACTTCCTCTGCAAATCTCCTGTAATAACAAGGTTTGAACTGCAGGGAAGTCTTGGAACATGGAAGCTGAATCCCTTTTGCATTAAATGTGCTCCAGGACTGCATCCAGTGCTCAAAGCATGGAATCCACAACACCAGACTAGAGCTAGTCCTGATGGGTGTTATGCAGGGGCTGATGTTAGGTCTTCTGAGTGATTGACTACAAGGATCCAGTTTTACTGCACTGCTCCACTTGCTAACATTGACGTCAGAGAGACACAGACTTACACCACATAAGTACTTACGACCTCCTACAGCAATGTCACTTGTCCTTTTGGAATCAAAAAGAGTGAGATGGGCACATTTCCAGAATTCAAATGAGCTGGAAATGACTCACTACCTAACAAGAGGTGCTTGAAAGAGAAGCAGGTGACAGGCGAGGTAAATCCAGTAGAGCACACCTGAAGTATTTTGTCACTCTACTTCTGAAGTTGGGCTTTTGAATTTTCCTTTATTCCTTCAAATGAGTTACTGCATGGGCTGGAAAAAAGGCTTTTCTTACCAGCCCTGAAGAATTCAGGAGTGAAAACTGTGTCGTCTCTCCAAAGTGCTTTATTCTACTGGTGTTTCCCAGTAATTTAACTTATTACCTTGAAGTCTCAAGATTTGAGCATGAAAAAGTGTATGTGAATAATTATCACAGTCACAACTTCTCTGTAAAAACCTGGTGTGTATTTTAGCAACAACTTTGTGCTCCTTTTTTAAAATTCTCTTTAAGTTTAGAAGAGAAAAAAAGATAACTGTGGCTGCCCTTCAACAATAACTCACTTATTCTTCCAGGGAGGTAGAAAACACTGATCCAGCATCCCAACCTGACTGGCTTTCAGCAGTAGTGACTGGGGCCCTCTAGGGAAAATGATATTTTGTAATACCTGTGAAAATTAAGGTCACCAGGTATAATAGCAATTACAACTTTAAAGCAAGCATAAAAAGCAGTCTTATGCTAATGAAGCGAAGATTACAACTCAAATTGATTTTTAAGGTCATCATAATCCAGTTGCTTTAGATTCATTAAAATTTGCTCCTTTCCATGCCACAGGATGGCCTCAGAACTGTATTTCTTCCCACATTTCTCTGGAGCACACAGGGCCACTTACTTCGGTTTACTCCAAAAAGACAATTCAAAGGTGTGAGGCTGAGGCAAATCCAAATAAATTTAGGACAGTAATTTTCACAAGTGCTAAGTATTGCCCTAATTCTTTTCTATAAAGCCAACAGCTGCAAAAGTAGGCCAAGAGTACCTGTTCAAATTACCTCACCACATGCATTTTGAAGAATTAAGAATACATGAGTTAGAGCTACTACACCATAAGATGATAAAAAGCACTTATCTCTACTTATCATTTGCTGCTAAGGGCCTTCTACATCAATTAAAGATAGTATAAACATATGATAATATGTAAAACAGGAATACAATTCTTTTTTTAAAAAAGTACCATCTCGCATTGTCCTCAAACCTTTAAAATTGCACAGGTTCAAAGCAGCCTTGCAGTATCATTTCATCTCTCACAACTCTGAAAACAATAAGCTTATAGCAAAATCAAAGATTTTTCACATCTTACAAAAGAAGAAAAGGGAAATTCAGGAAAATATTATGTATAACTGCAGTAGAAAAAAATCAACATTATGCAATTATTTTTGCCATGGTTCTGGAAGAAAAGTAAAGCCTTAACATCTGCTTCAAAGCTGATTCAGCAGTGAAGGAACACTAAAGACTTTGAGAAGCAAAACTGGAAGTGTACATCTCATTCTGTAGTCAATTAAGGTTTTTTGGATAGAAGAATAGTAACAACATAAAGCCTGATGAGAGTCCGGTGGATACAGCAAGCATAGAACTGAGCAATTCAAACCAGAGTTGCAAAAAGCATTGAGTGAATTGAGTGACTTTCACAGAATTAACAAAGATTTTGTGCTGAAACCTTGGCTTTGCAGCTATTATTAAATTACATTCACTCACATCTACCTGGATAAACAAAGCAATAGTCTTTTCCTAGTATTGCTTTCATGCTTTCATGTCTCTCTCTGTTATAGTTCAATTTGCCAGCTTTAATCTATCCCAGTGTCTTATCTGGCTCAAAATAGGAAAGAATTATTTATAGGCTACAGATACACCATAAACAACTATGGGAGATGTCTTTTCAAGGCAGATATTTGCTGTTCCTCAGTTACTGTAAGATTCACACTACTGAAGGTCAAAGCACATAAATCCTGTTCTGTTACTAGATATTCTCTTTACTAAACAAAACTTGCAGAAACAAACATAAAGCAGTTTAAAGCAACTCTTACTAATAGGTTACTAAACCTATCTTTGAAAGCAAAGGTTCAAACAGTTTAGGGAGACTAACAATAACAGGAAGCATTTCAGAACTGCCTTCCATCAGATAAATGCTCACCCAAATCACAACTTCTCTTGAGATGTTTTCATCAGCCTTGAAAAAATGCTACTTGGAAGCAGTCTGTGATGCAGACAGTTCCTTCTAACCTGTCTCCTTAAGGAGTCTTTTATAGCAATTTAATCATGCTATGTCAGTGAACCTGAAAGAGGAAAATTTAGTTCAAAGAAAACTCTCCTAATTGTCAAATCAAGACAGGCAGAGAGGAAAAGGGGAAAAGCTAGACAAACAACAACCAAACTGCATTTAAGAAGAGATTGCTTACCATATATAATGTTTGGCAGTTGATGAAAGAAAGTCCTGTATGTTCCAGTGCACAGAAAGAAAAAAAAAAAACAAAAACAAAACCACAGAAACAGAAAACAAACCACAAAACAAAACCCCAGAAACAATCCAGTAGAATACATCCCAAGAAAGACATCAAAGAATATGCTTCGATGTCAAGCCTAGTTAGACTTTCCTGAAGCAAAGCAAATATTTACTGTTTCACTAATAATTCAATCCTTACATTATAAAAATCTTATTTAAATTTAGAAACAGGTCATCCAGTATGAGCACATATAAAAATACTACCTTTTCCTCACATCCACTACAGAAACTGACTATAATACTGCACATGACATGATTAATTTTAAATGCATACACTTGACATTGTTTCCATCCCCACAGGAGATCTCTGATAGATTGCACTTGTAACAAAAACCCAAACTTATTGGGTTTATAAACTAGATAGACATGTTAAAAGTCTTTATGACGGGTGATACAGAAAATACACGCTGTAATGGCAGTATTTTTACAGTAATTACTCAGCTGTCTTACTACCTTTTCCACCCAACTTTCAATCACAGTTGAGACTCATAACTAAGAGGTCTAACCTAGCTCACATCACTCTTACTAAATAATTAATATTCTCCTCTTCCTGCCCCTTTTAGAAAGAGGCTTGCCTAGGGCTTGCCTGGCAGGTCAGGGCTCACCAGTGTGATGGAGGGAGCCGCACACGCCCCTTCCAGCTCTTGGCATGGCTCACACTTGAACGATCAGCCAAAAGCTGGGGGACCACCAGAAACAATTTGTGGCCCACTGAAAGAAGGGTCCACAGTCTCCCTGCCAAGAGGGTGGAGCACAGAACCACAGCTCCTGAGCTGGGCTCAAGCCCTAGGCTGGAGCAGGTGCACTGCACACAGCAGTGCTAAGGAGGTAGACAGTTCTGTCTCCGCTCAAACAACAAACCAGGAACAGGTCTGTTTGCACTGAACTGCTGCTCAGCTAGAGAAAACCTTACAAAAGATGATCAGGCAATAGAAGAGAGAGAGAGACAAGCTTATTATCATTTTCAGTAAGGAAAAGAACAGGCACACTATATCACTTTACAGCCTGTAAAAACCTTGGAAAAGCCCATCTCTTAGTGATAACATCCCTGAGTGGGAAACATTTGGCAGGAGCTTAGATGTCTTTCATTTTTCTGCTCTTACTACTTAAAGCTCTGCTTTGTTCACTGAAACAAAGATATTTCATTGTGCCCTGAGGCTTATTCCTTTTCAAAACTGCAGTCATTATTGCTGAAGTGTTACTGAAATACACAGTTTGTTGTCCCGGATTCAGTTTTGATAGGCACAATGTTAGCTCTGGAAATATCTGTCAACCTGCCAGCATGTAGTAGATCAAGATCTTAAGACAGAACTGCCTGCAAATCAAGCAAAAGACACCACTTTTCTGTCAAATCCTTGAGGGTGTTGGTGTAACTTTGAATCAGACTGGCTCTTTGTGACCTGATGAACTGCATGATGCTGCAAGATGCACAAGTCCATCAAGGCCAACAGAAAACAATATATTTTATTAAACCAGCTGACATTTATTGGTTTAACTATGGAGAAAGAAGCACAAACCCAGTCTTGAAACCCTGGTTTCAAATAGAACAGCAAAGATAAATACTGGAAGAGTTTTGGTGGCCAAGGCATGATCCTCACCAAAGTCTGAAGGAAAATATCATGAGGGTGCTATGACCAGCAAACGCAAGATATATCCTTTATTTCATGCAGGAGAGCTAGACATGTTCATTAAAGAGTGGCAGGACCCAATGAACTTGCTTTGTCCTCTTTGATGTGCTGTTTTACATTTCACACTTTGGCATCATTTACTTTCTAAAAAAAAAAAAAAAGCCAAAACAAAAAACCATTAAAAAATCAAACAAAAAACCACCAAATGAACCAAACGAAAATTTTGATCCCTCACTCAGAAACCTGTTTTTCTATGATACATGGGAATTGCCATTTGTCCTGTATATCAATAATTGCTAAAAGAAAAAAGGTACAAAAGAACCAGCACTTCCATTTGAGAATGTTTAATATTTTTCCTTTGTAAGTAGGCCTATTACCTCAAAATTTAAATATTATTAATTTTAATAACTGTGGTAACAAGATCCAGTTCATCCTAGGATGCATAGAAATTTGTTTATGCATTTTATAAAGTGCAGTGATGACGAGATATAAAAATCTTGTATTTCTTCTTGATTAACTTAACCTATCCTTAGAGGCTTCTGTCACTAAGTCCACTCCAAGATGCCTTTTTCAGTGTGCTTTCCAACATTAGCATTTATATATGTAGCACTACAGCTTTCTATTAAATATTATGTAGATTTTTTTTTTTTGTTTTACAGAGGGTCTTTCATATTAAGAAGCTTGAAACTACAAAAGAGGTATGTGGTGTTTTGAACAAGGGCAGGTAGTTGTTAGCAGACCAGTGTTAACTCTTTCTAACACTACCTTAGGTGAGAGGCCACTAATTTCTTAATACGTGTTTCTAAACACACAATGTGCAAACAAACATCAACACTTTAGAAATGCATTGTAGGAAGTAGTAACATAAAAAGTATCATGAGAACAATTAGTACTACAAGTGCTAAATAATTTTATTATTAATGCCAAAATGAACAGTTTGCTAATTCCAAGTATTCAATTAAAAAAAAAAAGTAACAAACCAAAAGCCAGAATGAAGGAAAAAAGGTATACAGAGAACCATAAAATCATCAGATGGCTTAGGCTCAAAGGGCCCTTAAAGACCACCCAGTTCCAATCCCCCTGCCATGGGCAGGGACATCTTCCACTAGACCAGGTTTCTCAGTGCTTCATCCAACCTGGCACTGAACACTGCCAGGGTTGGAACACACACAGTTTCTCAGGGCAACCTGTGCCAGCGCCTCACCACCCTCACAGCAAAGAATTTATTCTGAGTATCTAATCTACATCTCTCACAGAAATGTGTTCATTTTAAATACAAATTAAAACTGTTCAGGCTTTAGCAGAAATCTCCTCCAGGACAGGCAGGAGGATGCCTGCAGCTGTCCTTTTGCCTGGAAACATATCACCCACATACATGTAATGCAGGTGACAGGAACCATGAGTCACAGATGCCAGAACCACACTCTTGGAAGATTCTGCATCACATCAGATCTTAAATCCATTCATATTTATGCTTGTAATGAACACCTTGACAATGGGAACCAGGAAAGTGGTTCCATGGATCAAGTTTTCTGCAACATTATCTTCACGGCATGGGGAAAAGATGAACTGAAAGAAACCAAGAAGCTGAGAGATGAAAGATGTGGGAATCCAAACTATAAATCTGAATGACTACATGCAATGTTTTGCCTAATTAATAAGAAATGGTTAAGTATAAATCACAATAGCTGGGTCAGACAAAAAAAGATGCAGGCCAGAAGTGAGGGTCTCAACAGGGCAGCTCTTAAACAGGAAAGAACCAGAAAAGGGATCCTCTCCCCACCTCACATGATACAATCCCACCACCATGTCCTCGAGTTCTGAAATGCTGGAGGGGAAGACAAGTCCAGCTAGGGTTACCACAAAGGCTCAACTTGGATAGAGCTGGTAAAAGAACTTCTGCCCTTGAAAAGGGAAGAAACTAAACACAAAGCTGCAGAAGTTGCAAACCTATATTTGGCAAGATCAGAAGGTCCATCTCAGAGTGAATGACTTCATGTCAGATCTTGCCCTGCCCCTGCCTAGCTACAAGGATACAAAATTTAAAAGCAAGTTCAGAGATTAGCCAAAAAAAAAAAAAAAATGAGTAATGTAACTATTACAGACAGCCCAGAACAAGGAAGACTCAAAGAGTTTTAATGCAGTAAGTCTGTTTATACATGTCTACTACAATATGACATCCCAATGTAAAAATATGGCCTGCCTCCAGCAATAGAGCTTTGGGTCAATACAAAGATGCTGAAAATTTTATGGGTCTCAGTAGCAGCTCAAAGTGCCTCCATTGACAAGTTAGAGCTCAAATTCATACTAATTTTCAAATCTGCCAAAGGAATTAAATAAATTCTTGCTCCCAAGCAATTTGTTACTGTCCTTTCCTAGAGATCAGTAGCTTCCCTGCCAAAAAACAGACAGATAAAAAAAAATCACAGGAGCCCTCCCATTCCACTTCAGTAGAGCATAATTTTTCTCCCAGCAAGTAGTTCACACACTCTGCTTTGGGATGGTCATCACCAGCTGGTGGCCAAGAAAGTGGAAGAAGTGTTATTTTCAATTGATCCAGACAGTTCTGTCCCTAATTTTACTTTTAGATTCAGGTTAGTGCAGGCTAGCAGCTATCAATTTGAATTTAATTAAAAACAAATGAAATGCCCCATGATTAAAAAAATGCTTTAGCTATGCTCTCATTCTCAAGTATTTTTAGATGTTTAAAAGATGGAAGGTTTTAATTAGGCTGCTTCAGCAATATGAGAGAATTAATAATTTACACAAATTTATTTGAGCTCAGTGAAAGGGTGGTACAACTAAACTATCCATATATTTTATTTCTAAGTAGTACATAATTTTTAGTTCAGCTCCAGTCACTGCAAGCAGGCCATAGAGATGGCAGATAACAACATGAAGAGTTTTGTAATGTGTACAGTCCAACATTTTGGTTGCTTCATAGCATTCTTGAGGTTGGTTATACTTGAACAGCAACTAACAAGCTGGATTTTAATGATAGGCTATAAAACCAGCAATAAACAGAAGTTTTCACAAGTGATATAGATTCCCCTTAAACAGCTAAATATTACAAGAGTTCCACCAGTCTTTGCTTTCTCTCTCTACTCTCCTTCCAATCCTTCAGCAATTTTGTGTTAGTTTTTAAACTGCTGACATATGGCACTGGCTTTGCTAGACCATCAGGACTTGCAACACAAAAACAAATTAAAGCTGTGGTTAATTACGGATAGTGCATAAAGTGAGTTCTGACAACACTTAACAAGTCTTATTTAATTTTCTTGATGAATTTCTGAAAAGGAAAGCAGAACAAAGCAATTTCTTGGAGGAAGACATTAAAAGGTTTGGCTTTTTTTAAATAAAAATGTCTAAAATGACTAAAATATCAACATATGAAGTTTCAGGAAACATAATACTGAAAGCTATTTTCCTAACAGATGGCACTCACTCCTACTTCACCCATGCTGACCTACATTTTTTTCTGAACTTTTACTAATATTAATCTTTCATTGAATGCATTTTTTACAATTTTGCCACCAAGTGAAACTTTTATTATTAAAGGTTTGAAAAACATATTCAAAAACATATTTCTAACAATATAAAATATAGAATGCATAAGAAAAACACCTTTACAAAGTTCAGGACATAAAATTAAACTTCTGACATAAAATTTTCTTCTCAAAGGCTGCTCAATATGCACCAAGTTTTCATCCAGCGTTGACTGGAAAGCATGACCTTTGCAGACATTAAAGGATTGTCATAACTTGCATTGTCTTGTAGAAAAAAATACACCTGTGCAATATAGGCAGTATAGTATTGTATTATATTATGCACAAAACAGAACCATTGAACTGAATTTCATTATTTTGTTCTATGCATTTAATTGTGAAAAGGTAGAAAAATTAAATGTATGTAGAAGGTGAGGAGCTGGAGGAGAAAAGAAAAAAAATTTACAGTGAATGGTAATTTAGGTATAAGCCCCCTAAGATTTTTGTATAAAAATGCACTCAATTATTTCTCCTAACATGTTATACTGTGTTTGCAATCACGCCATAAAATATGTCAAAGAACCCCAAAAATCTTTAATGTTGTTGCACCAAAATAAGAAGGATTTACATGAAACATCACATTAAAAATAAATCTGGGAATTACCAATGGAAGCTGGAAGTATGACATTTGTAGAAGTCACATTATCAGCATTTGAAGTTTGACAGTCTTCTCTTCTGTACTCAGAAAATAAGAAAGTCAGTCCACTGTCTGTTCTAGCTGCAAACAAACAAGGTGACCACGGGAGCTGGCAGTGCCCCAGCTCCTATTTCAGACTCTTCTCTAACCTGCTGACTCACCTGACTGCTCATCAGCCCCATGATATCCCTCATTATAATCATCTTCCAGAGTAGGACACTCACACTAACAGTGAGCATAATAAAATATTGTTGGAACTCTTCCCATATGGTGAGAGAGCAAAAAATTGTTCTCTAGAGTGATTTTATAATACCAGTTAGGCCGATCACAGCGAGGATGATCACTGCTTCAAGTCACTCTTAAACTATAAAACACAGCAACAAAACAAGCAGGATCTCCCTGCCACCCTCCAGAATCACAAGAGATGTTTTTGGGAATAGACTGCTTACTGTGTTGAGTGGGTATTGCACTTTTAAAAGGTGAAAGAAAATACAGTACAACACAAAACACTTCTTGGGGACCTGGTGCTGTATTCCAACTGGTCATTTTGGCCAATTGAATTGAAATACTACTAAAGCCACATGACAATTCATTTTTGAAGTGCATACATAAAAATGTAAGTAATTGTAAATAATTTATATTTGTGTTGAATACAAAAAAGTTATTGAATTACTCTGAGAAAATTACTCTGATCTCTCTCCATATGATTTTCTCCTTTTAGCTTATTAGGTTTTTAAGAAAGGACTTTGAAAATGGGGCAAATGGTAGTCACATGCCAGGCTCTGAACAGCATCCAGCGAAAGCTGATTGCATCTTTGTGCTTCCCAAAACAGCCACCCTAACGTGAAGTCCATTTAAACCCAAACCTGCAGTAAAAGCTTTCACCTCACATTTTTCTTTCACATAAATGATAGCATTCCCAGAAATACAAATTTTGACCTATTACTAACTGCCAATCTATTCAAAATTTCAGTATTATTCCCAAAATTGGAATGTAAATTTGCTTCTACTCCCCATGGCATTCAGCAACTAGTTCTGAAAAGTCTGTTATTTTTTCTTACAGATTGTCCATACAAATCTAGCATACGGTGCTTTACAATAATTAAAGCTTCCAATAAATGCTGCTGCCTTGTGCACAGGAATCTGACTTCATATTAATTTTGCCTGGGGACTGCACTAATTGCTCAGAGTTCACATCTCCTTTTACCAGTCAGAACAGCTCAAATTCTCTGTCTTCCTCCCTGCCCCATTGCCCATGCCAGGGATACTTTTCTGGAGCTAGGTGAGGACATGGAAAAAGCATTAGGCATTTGGAAGTTAAAACCAGCAGCTTAACTACCTTACACAGTAAATCTAAGGAGCTTAAACTCACCAACAAGTGCAAGAATTGTCAAGTTGGATGTTATGCATTAAGCATGAGAAAGTAAACACATGTGACAAATGCATTACTTCCCCTGTGAACATAATGATTCTCAGTTAACATATCTAAATTAAGTCACACATTAGTTATGTCTGAAGAGAGCAGAGTGACAATTAACATTTTGTACATAAACAACCACTGTTTTTTAGCTTCAGAACCACTTTCTGGAATGCTTCAGGCCTGACTTTTCTTCAGCTGAGCAAGCAGAGAGACATTATTCCAACAACATTAATGAGCCTTTATGTGGCCATGGACAGAAACAGGGTATTTCACAGGTAGCAAATTAATCAGGTGAAAGTAAACAGTCCAAACTGAGTTGCCACAATTTATCCAAAACCACTGAACAGTCTTCCATTTGATCTTCCTTTTAACACACTGAGCCAGAACTTCTTTGCAACTGCTAACTTAAATAAGTAGCAACAATGCTAGTTTTCACAATCATTTCAGAATATTCTGAAACTCAAACACATGCAGTCATATGGATGCTTTTGTGATAGCAATATTATATTCTTTATAAAGGAAAATACATCTTCCTTACCTTGAACTTCCTATGATGTTCACTGCTGTCTAATGAGAGGAATTTTACTAATTGTCATTTGTGGCAGTAGCAGCTTGATGCCAAAAGGCAATTAAAGGTCACTGCCTATTGGATTACACCAGGCTGATGGCAGCAAATTTGGAAGCAAAGGCAGAAGCCCCTGAGCTCTGACTCACTTGCAGAGACTCAGATCTGGACCTGCATGGCTGGGCCTTCTGAGCTGGCCCCTGTCCTCAGATCAGTCTGCCTGCCATCTGCCTCAGGTGGACACTCAGGGGGACTCCAGTCTCCCTCTCTCCCAAATACACCGTCACCAGCTCTGCTCCCTCCACCAGGCTAAGAACTTCTGCTGCACTTTCCATGGCAAACCCCATCATTCTTGGTGGTCATAAAACTGTTTTATTTCCAATACTTATGCAAAGTTTAGGCATATTGATACTCATGTTTTCTATATATGCATCTGAAGCGATACTAGCATCTTGTTCAAGTGTTAATGATCCCTTTTTAATCAAGTTTTAATATGCACATTTATTTTTTCTATGACAAAGCCTTTGTGTTTTAAATGGACACATCATATCGAGTGCATTACCATCAGATTTCTGGGCTATAAGTTAAATGAAATGTGATGCATGGTTATGTAACTGAAAAAAACCATGAATTTATCTTCCCACAGGTGACAACTGAATCACAGAATACTCTGATTTGGAAAGGACCCACAAGGATTGTTGAGTCCAAGTCTTCAGTGAATAGCCTGTACAGCACAGCTGGAGCATCCCACACAGAGCCAGCCAGCCAGGCAAAAGATGGTATTAGTGGTTCCTTATTTCTTACAAGATACTACTAAAAGGGCCTCCACCTTGAAGCCAAAATCCCATTTCAGAAGTATTCCACAAGTTCTGTGACCCCACAGGGGACGCACGCTGGAGCAGTTGAGGATGAACTGCAGCACATGGAAAGGAGGAATTCAGGGAGGAGTGTCTCCCACCAGAGGGACCCCACACTGGAGCAGGGACGAGAGTGAGGAGTCCCTCCCCCAGGAGGAAAGAGCAGCAGAGACAATGTGTGATGATGTGACTACAGCCCTCATTCCCCACTCCCTGTTCACTGGGAGGAAGGAAGTAGATTTGGAGGTTGAGTCCACAAAGAAGGGAAGGTGGTTTAAGATTTAGGTTTATTTCTCATGATCCCATATTTGACAGGCATTAAATTATATTGATTTCCCTCAGTCAAGACTATTTTGCCCATGACAGCAATTGCTGAGTGCTCTCTCTGTGTCCTTATCTTGACCCATGAACCTTTCATTATATTTTGTCTGCCCCATCCAGCTGAGGGGAGTGACAGGGTGGCTTAGGTGGGCACCTGGTGCAAACCCATCACACAGCCATTGTGGCAGTCCCTGCACCCTGGTTACCTGCACTTCTTTACCAAGGATTTTGCAAATACAGGATAGACTGAGATTTCATGACTGGCAGAGGAAGCCAGTTGCAGAGGAGATGCTGAATCCTGCCTTTAACAGCTGTTACTTAGCTAGAACCACCTCTTAATTAGTGGCTTCTTTTAGATTTCCTCAGTAGCTGTATGGCATCAGAAAAAGCCACAAAACAACAAAATGAGGAAGAAAGGCAACCCAGCAAACAAAAACCAGACAATTCTAGCTCAAAACATAAACATGTAAAAATGTTAACAGTGAAGTACAAACTATAATTTGTGTAAGACAGAACAAACAGCCAACTACAGGCATAGAAAATGTTTATTTTATACTACCCTCTTGACAAATCAAAATCCATTGAACTTCTAAGTTCTAGATTTTTGCAGTCTGTCTCACTCCATAGAGTGGAAAATCCAATTTCCTTCGGAGTCCCAAGGCTTGAACTAAAAATGAATGCTTTTCCAATTTCTCCTGAAACAAAGGTTTTCCCTCAAAAGCTGCTGGCCAAATGCTGAATAGTATTAAGGGTAAAACTATAAACTAGCTTTTCTTAGGGTACATTTTACTTTGCTAACCACCTGTTATTATAATCTTGTCCAGTGGTAGCAAAAACAAAAGCAGGCAGGGAGTGGCATGTGACTCATCACAATGTGTTAAAAACAACATTAACAGTTGAAATATTTAGAAGCAAAGAGTTGTGGCCCAATAAAAGTTGGCATTAAAAAAAAAATCACATGCAAAGGGGAAGGGCCATTCTCCAGTCCTCCTTGTCCTTGTCATCACCAACAGCAAATTCTATTGACGTCCCTCAATCAGAAACACACACCTTTTTCATTCTCACCACAGTGAGTACTGCTGCCTCTGGACCATTAAAGCAGCAGAGAGTTTCTACCTTTTAGCTAATGTAAGTGTCCCCAAGAATTAATTATTTCTTTTTGGAACATTTGACAGCTTGTTAAAAGTTCCAAACAAATGCTGTGCTACAGAAAGACTAGTGTCAACATTTTGATTAATCCTTTATTATTAAACTTCTAAAGTAGAATAATAACTTCAGTTTCTTTGATTTTTCTGAGAGCATAATTCCTGCTGTTTAAAATAAAGTACAGCCTGAAGTACATTCAAGCACACCTGTGGACAGTCATCAAACTGTTCAGATATTTAAGCACTGGAAGTAAAAAACTCCAGGGGACAAACAGAACTTAAGGGGGAAAAAATAAGGATAATTTTTGCTACTTTTCAAAGAAAAACATCATATGAAATCTGGTCTTAAATCAAAAACTTTTCCTTTTCTTTAATAACTTGCTATCCTCCAAAAATAAAGCAGCAGAGCTGAAGTCTCCTCCAGATCTAAAGACACAGAAGTCACCTGGACTTCTCTGAAGGGAAGAGTGGGGAAAGTCATAGCAAAACACACTGCACTGAAGGCTTCTTAGGGCTTTTTCATTATTTTATTTCATCATCATGATTTTATAATCAATTTATTTTCATCATTACTCTGATACATTTTGTCACCAAGTTACCAGACAGTGTGTTTTACTCCCTAACAGGTAACACCTTTCCTGGTTTTCTCTCTGAATGTTCATGTCCTTGAAACATAAGTTGATGTGAGAATGTACTTCTATTCTGAAAAGTTCTTGCCATGGTTTGGTCACTCAAAAGCACATGTCTCCACAACAGACATTTTGTGAGTGAGATGCATAAAGTTAGGTAAATTAAAAAAAATTCATTAAACAAATATTGCAAATATAACATTTTCAGAAAAACATCTTTGTTTATTCATCACTATTGAGAATTATATTTCATCAGGTTTTACCATTCTTCATCCCTCATATATGGTTTGATAAGAAGTGCAACAAAAAAATCTACAACATTACATTCTTGGGCAAGCACACAAGGATGAAATAAGATTAAAACACATTAATGTAACAGAAGTCCACTGACTGAAACTGAAGAAGCCACTCAGCCTTATACATGTAGCTCAAAAAAATTATACTGTTAACATTTTACTCCATCTTTAATATTTATTTCTCCTTGAGAAGTAACTACTTCAATAATAATAATATTTTTCTGCTTAATACGAAACTTTTTCCAACCTAAAGAACCAATGTCATTTTCATTTTGTCTTCAAGTACCTGGTGCTATGAGAACCTGCCTTATGAATTAAAACAAGACTATGACCTTTTCTCTGAAGCAAATGTGAGTATAAATGAATCCGTGAATAAGCAACAGTGACTACAGGCTAAAGCCATCCCTCATTCATTATTACACATGGCAGGATTGGGGATTCACATCCTCATTACCACACTAGAGGAGCCCACCAACAACTGCAATCTTCTCTTCCACTCTCCTGCATTTAACTTGCACACAACATTTTGCTGTGGCACAACTGGAAAGAGGGGCCCTGAAGCTATATAACTATAGAGCTGTTGGTCACAATTTCTAAGGCCACCTTTGAAGCATGACAAATCTTCACCTTCTAATCTGTGGCTTTATCTCTAGTCTTCAGCTGGTGGACAAATAAATTAACAGAGTCTACATAAACAAAGGAAAAATTTACCTCATCTTTTTTCAAAAAGATAAGGCTGGCAGAAGCATGTGTTCATGCATATACTGAAAGACAGAGGTTGTCTCTTAGAGCTGCTCTTAAAAGATAAGGCAAGTTCTTTTGGCTTCTCCAAGAAAAAAAAAAATTGTGTACATCAAAGGATTGAGCTCATGAAAAGTGTATGCCTCTGCTCAGTGAGGGCTTGATGAAAACATTTTCACTGGTAAGAATATGGACTATATCACTTTCTGTAAGCAAAATGCAGAATCTCACTTTATAAAATCCTCACTGTAATGTCAGTAAGAAGGCAACTTGTTCCCATTGCTAAAACAGGAAGGGTGACCCAGCTGATTGTCTCTGGAACAACCAGACACACAGTAGTTGCTACTTCGCTCTGCATTTAAGCTTAAGGAATCTAAAGTTTCCATAACAGGAGACAAGACTCATGATCTCCTAAGTTACTTTTGGCTATGCTAATTAGCTATTTAAGCACTTAAAGTTGATAGTATCTGCCAAAGTAGGAAGCAGTAACTATTAAAGACTTGAATTTTCATGTGTGTGGCATACTCTGCCCTTAATCCAGGGAGAATGGTCTGTCACCTTGGCACCGCAGGGCTGAGTTCACAACCTTGTCACACCACCCCAAGCCAAACATCATCCTGACACTTCAGCATTTACAAGCAACAATTTGCCCTAAGAGATGCATTTAAATGATAAATAATATTCCTGCTGCATTAATGAAACTGTGATGTATATTTCATCCACCTTTTCATAACTTCACAAACACTTATTTTCTACTGAAATGAGTCCTAAAAATTACTTTATTCTGAGATCACATAAAATCAGCAGCCTGCTTGTTTCAAACAGGTCCTCTGTCTAAGCAGGTGTTTTCTGTTTTAGATCAAAATATCAACAGCTAAAATGAAAAGACACAAATTATGATGTTGGTAACCTGCTTATTCACCCCTCCCAACCACAGATGATACTCAGATGTAACTGTTTTGGTCTTTAAGAATAACAAAATGAATTTGTTTCAATAGCAACTAGGAAAACAAGAAGCTAACAAGCAGCCTTTTCCTTCCCTTCTTCACTTTTTTTTTGCAGGGGGTTTACCTATGCTACTTAGTCACTGGACAAGTTAGTGTAAATATTTCATAACTAATTCAAAAATAAACACATCTGAGGTAAGTGGCTTAAATTTATAGTCCTGAGCTTGTACACAAAAGCTACGGTTGTACATTTGTTATTTTTTTCATTCACAAGCACATGCATGCAAAGATTTGGCCTCTTTTTCCTTCAGAGGAAGTAATAAATGACATATTTTAACACAGAATTTTGTTCTGTATGAACAATTTTCCATATAACCCTATTAATAAAGAGCTGGCAGGCAGCATTGAGCTACTAATATTCAGCTTAAAAAGTAAAATTAAATACCTTTCACAAGTAAAATAAGATGAAATAGCCAATGTACATAATATTTGTACCAAATAACTCAGCTTGGAATTTTAGGTTGGCAAAACTAACAGAAAATGCCAACTAAGACCAGAATACACAAGGCTTCCATGAAGTTTCCTTTAAAAAAATGTGTGTGGACTGAAGATCACTTCTTTCCCTGCATTTTCCTACATTGAAGAGAGCAGTAAAAAATTCTTCTAAAGGCTCAGTGACATATGGAAGCTGCTTCTGTAACAGCCATAGATTCAATTTTCAAGCTTGCAAAAATGAATTTAAGATAGCCACTTAAAGATGAATTCACTTTGAGCACCAGCTACTGTTTCTTTCCTTTTTCAAAAGATACAGAGCTATTTAGTGAAGTTATTCCTTGTGTTAATGTAAGATTTAATGTATCACAAAAAAACAGGGTGTCACAAAGTATTAATGCATTCTGAGAACATACACCAACAGGATTGTACTACATCAGTATGAAAATGGAAGTATTAGTGTTAAGGTAAATCCTAATTCTCATTTCAGTCTTCTGCTGCTGCTGTTAGAGGAGCAATGAAAAATTCCCTCTTTGTAACTGTTCAAATGCTGTCAGCTCTGTATCCCTGTAAATCTACCACCCTTGCTATCAAAGTTGCCTTTCAAAGATGAACACTAGAAAGATTAGGAGAAGCAGATAAGGTCTTGACCAGAGTTTTTCACAGGTTTCCTGCATGACTCCCTGTGAAGTCACAAACGTATCTGTTCCGCAGAACCCCCTCTGTAAATAAAATTGCCACATGTTGCACACTGGGGTGGGGCAGGTTCTGCCTTGTACAGAAATGCTTTGAAAGGCATTAGGCAATTAAAAACTTTGGTTTGCTACTTAAACATAAAACTTCCCAACTTTATCAGTGAGCTACTTTGTAATAGTGTTGATAAACTCCACTATCTTCATAGGTAAAAGGATCCTGCAGTAACTGGGCACCTCCCATTGGAGCAGCGTGACAGTACCTACCAACAGAAATAACCAAGTGAAAGTATTTTCCACTCCTTGCTCTCCTCCACTGACACATTTACAGCTTCTGATTTAGAGAAGCTGAAAACATATGTGGTTTTTAATGTGCTTTACAGCAGTTACACCTAGCAAAGATTCAGTCCTTGTGCCTGCTACACACTTCAGTTCCCATGACTCATCGCCAGCTTTCCAGAGGAAAGCAAGTTCTCACTGAGTATCACAGAGCCAGCGATACCTTTTACACGCTCACAAGATAAACAGAGATGCAGCCTAAAAATTCACCAAGTTTAAAGCAGTGGTTAAAATTACACAGATGCAAGCACAATAAGAAATTAGTGCAAACAGCAGTGCTCTATTCCGGTTTACAAGTATAAGTTCCATGTAAGTCTACTAAGACAGACTTTAAAAACATCGATTTATACACAGGACTGTAAGAACTACAAAGTTCAGAACACTCAGCCTTCCAAAACTGCAATCAGATATGTAAATTACATGCATATAACATGCATCAAACATCCTAACCAGCTTATGTGCTCTAAAATACTAATCAAGTCCCTACAGGTTTAAAAGGACAAGAATATATATATTTATAAACACACACACAAATACAAACATTAAAAGTTGAAATGCAGTACAAGCAGCCAGCCAGAAAGTTCAAATACATTATCAACATTCCTACACCAAAAGAGAAATAGTTAAGCATTCAGAATGCATTGTGACTACATTTACATACTATTAGAGAAGATAAAATGCCACAAGTGCCATTACTGGAAATATGACTCAGGACAGAATTTTCTCCCAATGCTAAATTTCACAATTAGTGAACACTCAGGCAAAAAAACCCACCAGCAGGACAAGAAGTTTTTCAATGTCACCAATAACACAGTCTCAACCTTGCCCAAGTCCTATATTTGGCTGCAGTCTGGAGAGAACGTTTCAGAATGAAACAACAAACCACATAGTCCAATGGTGCAATGGGTGAGTCTTCCTTCCTGACTCAATATGTGATCAGTGTAAAGCCCAAAGCCTTAGACTGAAGGGAACCCAAACACAGTACAACCCAACAAATGGTATTTTCCCCCATTTCCCTCAAAAGCAACACAGCTTTGAGGTATTTTTGAAAAATTACCCTTGTCTCAGCAAAATAAAAAGTTACATTAGCACAATTTCAGGTTATCTATTCTATTTCCTTGTTACTTCCTTCTATTCTTCTAGACATCTAATTAAGCACCATGTCTTATCCCAAAAGGGGACTGAACTGCTGCCCCTTCTCAGCTTTACTGTAGACCTCTCCCTTCTCCATTGACTGAGTAATTCTTCATACCAGGATACTTCTTACACAACTTCTTGATCATGCTTTCTCTAGGCTGAAACAGGCTCCATGCCAATTTAACCTCTGCTTTCCTAGAAGGAGAGCAACACAGCTGTGAGAGAAGGATGACTGACTTACAGTGGGTGGGTAGGATCACTGCCACCAGGAAGAATCCAAATCTCTTCTCTTACAGAAGTGAAAGTATGAGCTATTCCATTAGGCAGGATGTGCAAGCTCACATGAGTTTTGTGTTGGATCTGAAAAACAAACCAAGAAATCAGATGAGAAATAAAACTTCCCGATACCTTGTTCTTTCATACCTGAGAAGTAACAAGTAGAATAGATGAATATCTGAAAATTTTTCTGCCTTGATTTTTGTGCATCCTCCTCTCCCAAAATATTTCTCTAAAATATAGCATCTACAGCTGATATTTTTTTTCCTGAAAGATATGCATTAAAAATTCAGGTTAGCCACATTCTCCCATACAATTAAGCAACTTGAGTTTTAGTCTACTAACACACTGTGAGACCAATGCATTTTGCAACAGAAACCCTTCTTGCTCCAAAGATCCAGAACTCTGCACAAGTGTGTAACTCTACCGAGACTGTGGGGAACCCACCCAAACCCCTTGTCAGCACAAAAACAAGAAAGAAGAATCCTGAACAGAAATAGATGTCAGGGTACTACTCTTGGACGAACTTGTAGCATTATTCATTCATTGCTTTGAAGCATCTAACACAGGGCTTTGATGTTAAGTCAAATGCACTTTTTCTGAAGACTATCCAATTTTATAGTTTTAGCAGCCTGCAAGACTTCTCTGTATAGTGTGAACACTACCAAAAAGAAATTATGACAAAGTTTAACATGATCCATTTGAGCTAAAAAGGAACAATGGTTTAGTCTGCCTTTATATTCACGGACTGCATGGTCCTTCATTCCAATTATTAGATTTGAATTTCTATTGCCCCGAGTCAGTTCCCATATTAGCTTGATGATAAATTTTCCAAAAGTCTGCAATCAATCAGACACAGACAAACCAGTGTCTGACTACCACATACTGTTTATAAAAACTAGCACATTGTTAAGCTTTCTCTGATGCTGAGGCTTTCCTGATCTTTCTTCAAAATCAATGAGAAACAAAGAATTCTTCAAATTACTTGCGATAATAGTTTGAATTTAGATTACTGTTACAATTTAACTCTTTCTTAGCTATTACTTCTACATGCTGTCATAGACTACAGCTTTAATGAAATTAAATTTTTCTGCATTTCTTGAATTGACATTACTGCCCTTATTTTTAATATTATTCTTACAGTCTTAACATATTTACCAAGGAAAAAGGAAATTCTTTTCCTTGTTTTCAACTCAGTTTTGAGCTATACTTTTGTCTTCTCTTATCAGCTGTCTACATTTAATATCTCCTAATTTCACATTCACACTCAATTTCTTGCTTCTTCTATTTCAATCCTAAAAATGCCACTGTCCCCATCTGGTTTGTAGTTTAAACATCTGTGATTAATTTTAGGATCATTTAATACATGAACCTGTGTACTTTTAATCATCTAAGTATGAAGGCTGAAAGTTTTTTAAACTAGAGTAAGAAAGAACACTTGATGTGTTAACTTTGATATTTTTGATTAATCTAAGGTTTTTTCATTGTACTGCCTTTTAAGATTAGAGTCCTAAAATAGCTATTAATATAAGAGCCTATTGACATTTTTAGCCTGTAGGAACATGCAGTGGGCAGAGGCAGCTGAAATAACATATTTGAGCGATGAACCAGCTTTATAATTTTATTACTCAGACTTTCCTGAATCTATGGCTGGCATTTCTCCCAGTAACTCAAAAATTAAGCTGTTCTACATTTGAAACTTCCAACTAATCATGTATTAAAAACTTCTAATGGTTAAGGCAACAGAATACGGCAATCTTATAAAAAGATTGTAAAAAACCCCAACAAGATAGATCTGAAAAAACTGTGCCTTTAATTCTCTGTGCTATTCACATGAACACTGTAAGAAAAACAGGAAAAAAGTTATCTGGTATAAATTACAAAAAACTATGTTAGTTACTGGGAGTATATGACATATCATATTGAAGTAACAGTGACCTTAGAGGAGTCTGAGAAGGACCCTAAAGGAAAATGACAGCTAAAAGGAGATACAGCCTAAGCATCCTTCACTGGGTGCCTTAGGCCATCAGCAGTTCAGGAAACCGAGGCTTGTATCAACCACTCAGTCACCCCATAAAGCCAAGCAATGCCTTTGGTGTTCCACAATCTTTCCACAGTTTTGCATAGACGTCAAGTTCTCCTCCTTCCGAAATGAAATTTCCCCCACAGTTTGCTGGTCCAAAAAAGGCTCCATTCTCCCCCTTGGTCCCCAAACCACCGTATTCAAGAGATCTCTTCTGATCAGTGAGCATAAAGAAGCACTCAACAGATTTTGTTTCTGAATATTATGCAACACAGGTACACAATTTCTAAAATCATCTGGGAAATCCAGATCAGCTTAATGGCACTGTTGATAGATTTTTTTTAACTTTTTCTGTGTCTGTGTAATAAAATAGTTGCACAGACATACTCAAGAACATTAGACCAGAAAAACTCTAGAGCCTGATGCACTGGAATAGAAGGACAAACTGAGCCACACGCATCTCACAGTGGATGACTATAGATCATATGAGCATCATAGAGGGATGTTCATTTAATGCAGAATGGAGAAAATTAATTATTTGGTACCCAAGGGAAAAAAAGAATGAACACGCAGTAAGTGACCTTTTAACAAATCTACTGCAATTAATTAATCTGGTTTGTACTGTATTAGTCCTAAGGAAGCTACATATTTCTAACTGTTTCCAGAAGAGCCTACCAGGAGTGTAACAAAGACTCAGTCTGGCAATAGACTGCAATTTGGTGTAAGTCTGCATCAAGGAGAACCAGGCCCTTGAGGAGGAACCAGGCAATTCTCTCCCCTCTCAAAGTTAGCCATTTATCCCCACGGCAAGTTCTACTAAATCTGGTAGCAAAATAACTACAGAGAGAAATCAGAATGGAAAATTAATTCCATTAATAAAGAGGGGGAAAGCCAAATTTTTAGCCATAGTGTTTGCAGAGTCATTTCACTGTACCTACATGCTGCAAGCATAAAGATGATGAAAAGAGCAAACCAGGCATCTGCTGATTGGAGGGTAGAGCAGAACCACCTCTTTCAAAAGCAACATGGGACTGTGGGGGTTTACACTGAAAATGGAAGTAGGAACAAAGTGGGAACAGTAAGAAAGTAATTTCTCCAAAACAACCTGCACCAGACACACCTTCTAAAATGCATAATTTAATGAATGTAAGCAAAAGTTAACAGTAATGCCAAGTCTGACTGGAACCAAACATTAAAATTTTACTGTTTGCCTGACGGATAAGTTAGTCTCAAGTGTCATTCTACAGCGCTAGCTTTAATTGCTCCCAGCTAAATATAGCTTTCAGAATTTAATAGCTCCCCCTCAGCTTTTCTGTCTTTCAAGGAGGGAAAGATCTTCTTGTTAGAAAAAGCACACAGGCATACACAGTGGCATGTTACCGCAGCGAAGCAGGAAGCAAGCCATTAAGATGATTACATTAGTCTCCAACACTCATTCAGAACTCCTGTTTTTCAGGAGACCAAATATTTCCCTGTTCCACCACTCTGGTTCCAGTTACAGCAGGTGATGGAAGCATGCATACCTTTTCAAACTAAGCCATTTTGCTGCTTTATTAGCAGGCTGCAAATCTTGCTTTCCCTGTGCTTCCAGTCAAAGATGATGTCTTTGCCAGCAAGCTGCCGTGGTGCCCACACACTTCTTCCTGTGCCACCTCTCTGGGCACCATGGGGCAAGGAAGAGGAGCAAGGCTGCACACTCATATACAGCCTACCCCTTCCCTGCAGCCACTATATTGGCACAACTCACATGAGAGGGTCCAAAATCTTCTGGAACAGCTGAGACTGCAGCACTCTGATAAAGGCATGAAACAATTTCTCTCTTCTGCCTTCTAATACCCAATAAGGACCTCAAAATATCTAATGCAAAGTTCCATATAGCAAGCTTCATTTTCCCCTCTCCGAGCTGATAACGGGTTTCACTCAGAAAATTTGGCTGACAGCTAGAAATGTGTTCTATAAATTTAGCATTTCTGTTCACCTTCATTTTAGAGGTCATTATGTAATTAAAGCACTCACAGTTTTTCTACAGTCCATGGAGTTAAATTAAAAGTAACCACTACTGCAATGACAAGTCTTCCCACTTTCCCTCAGGCCAGAACTCCAAACTTTGTTCTCTCCCCTCCAAACCATCATCTGACCATCTTACTATTTTCTTTTTAGTTTCATCCATCCCCTTCTCCTTTACTGAGTGGGGAAAAGAAGAATAATGCTACTTATGGAAAAGAAAGAATTTACCAGACCACATGAATCACCAAATGCCATATTACCAGGCCATTCACTTCAGCTGTAAAATTCCAGGATTGCCTGTGTTAGAGCTGTGCAAGCACTTTAGAAACACTGCCTGGAGGGCTGCCAAGAAGTACCTACTACACTGAACCAAAGGTAGTATTGCCACTGATTTTCTGCCCTCTGACCTACCATTTCTGAGGTCAGACCAGGCTGAATAGAACAGGTTAAAGGAACTATGTCTGTCTGATGCTTAAGAGAGGTTTTAAAGCAAGCCTCCTGACATGTTGCCTCCATGACACTGTTCTGCACTGGGACATCTGTGTTCTACTGCTAGCTGAGCTGCCCCAGAACAGAAAGGCTCCCTCCTGCCAGTGCAGGTGCAGGCTTCATTTACCAATGTCTGGGAAAGCACAGAATCATGACACTCACTCCCATTAAGAGTCTCCTTTCTGAAGTAACAAATGAAAGCGTGGATAAATAGCATCAAAAATAGGGATGAGTACTGGAGGCATTTTGTATACTTGATCTGGTTACCTGTACAGAACATATTTTTATTTTAAAATTCTGCTGGCCACAACAGACTATTTGGAGCAAATGAAAGTTGAAAAAACCTGCAAAGTGTACAAAACATCATACATGTACTGTGGATAAATATACGTGTTAGCTGCCATGAATCAGAGCTCAGTGCCCCAAAACTCCACAGGGCCCTTCCAAGCCGAGTTGTTCCACTTTCAGGCAGCACCAACCAGACAAAGGCAGGGTAAGCAGCCTGTCAGCCAGGGCTGCACAAGTCCTGAGCACCAAACAGCCTCTCCCCACATCTGAAACCACCATGTGAGGTGCAGCGAGCAGGGACACACCACATGCTGCCTTTTGAGAAAAAAAGCAACAAACCCACGCAAGCAAAAGGAGGGAGGAACCATGGAGATCAGCCAACACAACTGCAGCATCAGACCAGAAAGAAAGCATGCAGCCACGGAAGATAGACACACAATGCTTCTAAATCTGGATCTGGAGATTAGCAGGAGACAAAAGATACCAGAAAAAGGTAATTTGTTTCCTCATCATCCATAACACTGAAGAGACTTTGCTCTCCCCTCCATAATTGGAATATCTACAGTGTAACTCCTTCCCCTCTTAAGAGTCATGTGTATATAAAAAAGCCACAAAAAAAAAAAAAAAAAAGACATTATCAGCCTCAGGTCAGGATAATTGCGACCTAAATACTCACAAAACTGTCATGAAAGCATTAATTCAAAAGCAATTATGTTAAAACAACAAGATCCATCAGAGTAAATATATGACATCCACCAGAATAAATAAATACCATCCCGCAGAAGCTTCAACCTAATCCAAATAAGTTTCTTTTCTTGAACAAAAAAGAAAAAAAAAATCAAACAGATGTGACCAGTCAAGATGTTGACAAATTCCAGAATCTATTTATTTACCAGATGTTTTCCTCTACACCTGAGGACCTGCAAATTTGCCTTAGCTGTAGCAGTGGCTGCTGATCAACCTTGGCAACAGCTACTACTGTATTTGTGACTGAAAGAAAATGACATATAATAATTTTCAGTTAAGTATTTATACTCATTTAAGTGCAACATGAGGCTTTTTTTATGTTTATAAAATATAAAAAGTCACATTTAAGTGAACAGTTTCACATATATTGGCTTTCCCCTTCTCCTTTGCTCTTTATGTATTTCCCTGCTGATTCAAAGCTATATTCTATCTGGGTGTACAAGGTTACTTAAGGAGGGGAGACGGACTCTAGAGATTATTTATATGGCAGGACTTCAAACAATTGATCCAGCTATATCTCAAGTGATTTGATAAAGAGGCATTAAAATAATGAGCAGAGAGAAAGATGGGTGGACCATTACAGCATGTCAGAGTCACTCAGCAGGACTCTCCTGCTCAAGGACTCTCAATTATGAGACAAGGACACTGACCATGAAGGACAAGGTGGCACACTCTGGGAGGGAGTTACAGATGAAAGTGAGAAGTGAGAGATGTTGGGACAACCTCCCCAGCCAACCTCGATGCACAAGTAAAGGAAAATGAGAATGTGACCAAGAAGGACTCTTATCTCTGATTGTTTGATAAAGGGCTGAAAGTCCTAGCACAGATTAGAACAGGGTTCAGGCAGAAGAGTAGTCTGCCTGGGTAAACAGGCATGACCAGATAAAACACTCTAAAGCATTGGTGTACTTACAAAAAAGAGGCCTCCACTACAAAACTAATGCACCTGAATTAAATACAAGACCAAATATCATAGGGACAACAGCATCTTAGTGGCTAAAACATAATGAAATGCACATGCTATTCAAAAAAAGCCCATAGAGGTAGAGGGTGCTCAAATATACACCACTTAATATTGTGATAGATTAAAAAAAAAAAAAAACCAACACCCCAAACACACAATTGCAAAAGAACTTACAGAATCTGTATAAAAATAAAAATAAAACAAAAAACACTAAACCAAAATCAACCACACTTAAAAAGGACAGCCTTGCTCAGAGTCTGCAGTAGATTCAAAGAAACCAGCATTGCTACAGACTTTATTTTATTAGAATGAAAAATACCCCAGTGAGTTGGGCATTAGAAGAGATTAACTTCTGACTCATAAGAAGTTTAAGTAGTCAGGTAGACTGAGGAGTTCAAATTCTCTAAACTGAAAATGCTGAGTTGCTGCTTCATTAAATGTGGATAAACAAATCTGGAAATGCCTCACGGGATGCAGCATGGAGTAGACAACTTGAAAGATTAAATAGCCCCAACTAAATAAACACTTCACCACAGCTCCCAAGAGGCAGAGAACAAGTTGATTAAAGAAGTTGCACCTCAGATGTTAAAGTACAGAAACAAAGTTATAGCTTAACAATTTTTTGATTTAAAAGATATTAGAAATTAAATTCTTCAACACTTCATAGAAACTATGTGAAGTAGTAACCTGGAAGTGAAAATCGCTTAGTTAAGAAATATATATAGGATGTCCACTATGAAAGAGACCTGGAAATTATGAAAACCACCATGAAGTTAAAAGTAACATCTTCCTGGGCATGTGTGGAAAAAAAACAACAGATGAAACCACTACAGAATTCTGCAAAAAAAGAGGCAGATTAAATTGTACATAGAGTTGCAAATAAAACTTTGATGCATTCTCAAGCTTTTGTGTCTACTTCACCTCTAGCCAATAAAATAATTTAAAACTTACAATCTGTATTTCTAAAGTAGATTAAAAAACCCAGCTGGAGATATTCTCTAATGGCAGGACAACAGAATACCTGTCTTTTAGAGTTGAAGCTGAGCAGACAAAAGTAAAAAGACATCAGCTCTACTACAAACAGTACCATACAGTCAATAGTAACAGAGTAGCTTTTTACAAAAAATTTAAAACAGACAGGAGAAATCTTAGATCACATCTGGACTCAACAACAGCTGCATTTAAAAAAGTTGGTAATGATCTTATTTGGTAGAAGAATTGCAAAGTGACTGACTAGCCACAGACAATAAAAAATTATCAGGCTGGACATGGATCACCAGAAGAAGTTGCCAAGAATTTTCTTGGAGCTAGTTTTATTTAATAGTCCTACTACTGGCAAGGGAATTGAAGTGTCTACTAAAAGTTGCTGCTCAGTGTCAAAATCTGTGGTATTGATGATTCAGAGATTGTAAAAAGTCTGTCTTACTGTCCCATTGCCAAAGAAGTCATAATTCGTTTGTGCTGATTTTCAAGGTTGTTTATTCTTGCTTATCTATAACATGTTCTGTCTGACCTGCAGCAGGTCTGTCCTGCAGGGCAGTGTGTGGGGCTCTGCCCCTCAGTGGGATGTTACAAACATTATATACCAGAAACTACCTGTGCTATATTTACAATAATGTGCCAATGTCTATCACCTATGTTGAACAGCGTGTCCCCAGCCTAAACCAACAGAAAAATGCCAACACTACAGTGAAACATGGAGGGCATGAAGAAGAAGAAAAAGGATAAGACACACCCAATTTCCTCCATCTTGTTGCCTTTGAACCCCTAATCTAGAATCCCAAAATTTTGCTTTTGCACCTGCACCACACTTAATTATTACTTATATCAAACACTCAGAGCTGGTTAATTCATCCTGTAAGATTGAAAACTCTTTTCCATGGACAGAGATCAGAGGCAGTGTCTCTCGGGGCTCTGTACAGGGCAGTTCCTGACCCCCTGCCAGGGTCCCAGGCCCTCCAGGGCAGCCAGAGGAAAGCCCTGGATTCCCACAGCTCAGAAAATGTATAGAGGCACATCTGATGCACTGAGCAACTAGGACACCAGGTGAAAGGAGCCACACAAACAGAAGCAGTTCTCAGGGGTCTGGATATCGAGGTGACCCCAAGAATGCACAAAGCCTTTCTTCCCTGCCCACGCAGCCAAAGATGAAGTCGCAATGCCTAGGGTCAGCTTCTCAATGTTGTTTATTTTCTCTTATCTATAACATGCTTGCTCAAGGATCTGCAGTCTGTCTAGCAGGTCAGTCTGTGACAGACTCCAACCCCTTTGGGGTGGTGTTACCATTTTATGTTAAAAACTACATGTACTGTGTTTACAGAAACATGCCAATATCTATCATTTATGTTGGACAGTGTGTCTCTACCTTAAATCAATAGAAAAGTGTCACCATCACAGCAAGACATGGAGGGCAAGAAGAAGGAGAAGAAGGTCAGGACATGCCCAAATCCCTCCATCTTTTTCCCTTGAATCCCTTATTTTAAAAACCTAAAATTCTTCTTTTTCACCCTGTGTTAATTCAACTACCACACTACTCAAACTCTTGTGCCTCCTAATTCCTCATACAAAGTTGGCAGTTTTACCACAGGCTAAAATCGAAGCCACAGGTGTTTTTGACTTCGTGCCAAGGCCTCCAAGGCCCCTGCCAGGCTCTTGAGACAGCCAGGGCAGCCAGAGGGATGTCCTGGGTTCCCACAGCAGTGACAGGGAATGCAGTTTATCAGCCCTGGAGGCAAGGTCAGGGTCCAAGGAGTAAGCCAAGCAAAGCTCTGCTGAGACAGTGGGAAGTGACCAAGGAGAGGAAGGCACTCAAATGCATGGAACACGTGTTTGATCAACTCATTATCAAATTAATGAAGGTATGAAAAGAGAAAAGAGCTACCCATTACATAAATTAAGGCATTTCCTACATCAAAAAAAGGCACTGCCAGTATCTAATCTGGTCAGAAAATTTAAAAATAGCACCTAAGGCACAGGTGAGATATATTTAAGTTTATGCAAGGAAGATTGACAGCATAATATTGTTCTGAAATGAGTACTGTGAGCATACCTAATCAGCCATATCACAAGATTCCCTGCATCTCTTCAAGTCCAAATGCAAGTCTCCTAAACTGACTGGGGGAAAGAGAGTCTCCCCTACACAAACAGAGTGAAAACTGCTTTACAAAGGGTTCAAATGCTCCTAAAAATATCAAGAGAAAACACCAATTTTATCCAACTATACATAGAAGCTGGTTTTGGGTACTTTTAGCCAGAATCCTGGAATAAAGTTTTAGTCCAAACACAAAAGCTTTGAACTCATTTGTTAATGAGACAAGCTTTGACTACTTTTAAGATGATCCTTGGGAACTTTGCAAACGAGAATATACAAATGCATTGACTGCAACAAATACTGAACATGAGAATTCACAAACTCCCTTCCAGTTGTATTATGTGCCAGTGCAGCCACCTTCAGCAAGTTAGTCTTTATATATCACTTGCCAATGTTATTATTGCTGATTTAATCTGGGCTGAAAACTGACCTTGCCTTAATACTCTTAGGTTTCCATTAAGAAAAAGAAATTACTTCATCTTTACCCCCTTACATGTATTCCTTCTGTGGAAATTTTTTGTGTGTCTTTATGGGATTTTTTAAGGAATATAATTTTTTTAAGTGGCAGATCAAGGAAATGGTGTGTTTTAGAGTCTATGTTTAGGCTACCAATCATAGATAACTTCAATTACATCAATTCTGACAATGAAAGTTACACATATTTCCTTCTTCATTTAATGTCAATGCTTTGCATGTCCTTGCCTTTCCAAAGACAACTCCGGTCCCCAGACACAGAGAAACAAGCACTTCAGAATCTCAGTGCAAGGAGGAAGTAGGAGATTAGAACAATTCCCTTATTCAAAGTCAATCCAAGCACAAATCTAACCCATCTAAGCCTTGCAGGTTATTTTTTTGCACTCCTCCTACATTTCACAAAGCATTTTTGCAAATGTGTCAGAGGCATTCAAAGGCTGGGCAAAACAGCTTCATAAGATGACTTGGCTGTATTTACTCAAAACACCCTCATGATTTTCAAGGGCCAAAAAAGCCCACAAGGAAATAAAAAAGCAGTCAGTAAACCAGAATCAAAAGAGAAGAATTTAAGTTTTGTACATTCATATTTAAGAAAAAATAGAAAATCCTGTTTCCCTGCCCTTCATCCCTAGTTCTATTACTGAATACCACCATTCCTCTCATCTTTAAGTGCATTATGCTGGGCTAATATAGACATGATTTTATCAATAAATTAATGTACAAATGCACAGCTTATACCATCTCTCTTCTTAAATAAACCATCACAAGGTAGATCAAGTAGTAATGCAGCTGCAGAGTGTTGAGTAAAGATATTAAGAAAGAAAATCCCTCAAGAATTCTAGTTCTGCAAAACGTGAGTGCTGGGAGACAGGCCATAGTGAGAAAAGCATTGCATCTCTCTAATGGTCAAGAGACAAACTTTTTTTCTTTTTAGTTTAGAACATAAAATTCACTTAACAGCCAGCAAAGATGATCATTTTGTAGAAGGGCTCTGGAGAGTGAACTACTATTTAAATTTGAGTAAACCAGAATCAAACAACTCTCATCCTGCACTGAATAGAAGGGTGTGTTTAATATGAGTAGAATGCATGATTAGCATAAAGTAAATAATGCAAACTTACTTGACCAGGAGGGTTTGGTAGTTCAATGTGACCTGTCATGTCTGGAATGCCAAGACTGAAATGGCATCCATGGTTAGGAAAATACCAGTGTTTTCAAATTCTAAGCGGTGCCCCAGAAACCAAGATTTACCAAGCCTCTTCAAATAGGAAGCTGTTATCTCCCAAAGTGAGAACAGTCACTTGGTGTCTTCCAGATAACAGTCACTGTTCTAGCACTGAATTACTATGAAATTAAGAAAACCACTTCTTTAAAAACAGAGATGGCTGACACTACAGCCAGAAATAAATGGGAAGTTGCATTTTCCCTGCTCAGTTTATCAAAATAATCAACTAGGACTAAAAACAGTTTATTAAACTTTTCTGGTGAAAACAATTACTTGCATGCACTTAAAAATACTCAATGGTGTCCCATTACTTGAAACCAGATCTTTTAAAATGCAATTTTATCTGCAAGGGATCTTCAGTACACCAACAATTGCACACACATGACATGGTAGAAGAAAGTGATATTGTATACTTAAGTGTTCTGGCACAAAAGGAAAACAAATGAATTTATAAACCACACTTATCAAATAGCCATTTTGTCAAAGACTAACATTACTTCCTTTTCCTTGTTTCAAAAACAAGCAAACAAACAGCAAGTGTCATCAGTGAAAGTGTTATCCTGGCAATGGCTCTGCTGTTGATTTTCAAGTGCAAGCATTGATCCTGCTGAACTTCAAGTAGTAAAGTACAATATAGTATTACACACAGGAAAATAAGCTGTAAAATTGTGTCCATGTGTGGAGAGAAGTCTATGATTCAGTCATCCTGTGGAAAATTCTAACTTCTTATCTCCAAATCTGAAGTTCCATATTTATTCAGCGAGTGAAAAAACATTATTTCAGCAAAGCATTTGTATTCTTGTTCTAAGAAATAGGATGTTAAAAAAGCTTGTTTCAACAAAACAAACTGGATATCAGTTAAAAAGCAAGAACTTATTTAATCTACAGTAGCACTTCTCTACCTCAGCAAGTCCTCCTTCCTCAACAATTTGATACTCTCTAAGCACTGGAAGAGATTTAATAAGTGAGCCTTAGTTTTATAAGGTTTATAAACTTATAATTTTGAGTGCTTCAGGTTTAATGTCTTACAGTTTAAACTGGTGGATTTGAAAGACAGTAAGAAATTTTCAAGTGAACTCACCGATACAGCTTTTTTTTATTTTTAAACAACAGGAAAGAATGAATCTGTTTTATACTTCCTGAATTTCAGCAGCTGTGGCAGTAGTGTAAGAACTATGAATTGCTAACTTCCTAGTTAGGTCACTCAGTAAAACAATATCAGCACTATTCAGTTAAGGAAGACAAGAATCAATCATAATACTTTGGCTTGGTATTTTTGGCACAGAAATTTTCCTGGAATCTAAACCCAGCTGGCTGCTTTCTCAGCCTAGAAATGTTACAGATACCACAGTTGTAGGCAAATGACGGCCCATGATACATCTTTGTTGAGGCTTGCTGTCCATCATTCTATTCACTAAATAGTACTTGTTGACACTAGTAAGAACACACCTACTGAATTCACATATTAAAAACCAGTATCTTTCTTGCCAAGACATGACAAAACCCTGCAGACCAACACCTAAACTCTTTTCCTTCCATTGTTTGACCTTAATCAGAAAGCAAACAAGAAATATTAACTCTTCTTTCCTAACACGGTTGCTAGTAGAGTTCAATAACAGGACAAGGTGTGGCTAAGCTTCTCCTCTCTTCATACAAGTATTGCTGTTACTTGACTTCAGTATCAAGCAAATTAGAAAACCCCAGTAGCTCTAGCTCTTTTTAAAACTCAAATTGTCTCAGACAAACATCACCAATCCTCCACAGGAAGCCTACTCCAACAATGGATGCACCCTGTTGTATGAGAGATGACCTGTACCCCAACCACAAGGTTGCTTATTGACTTTAATGCCCAGCCATGACCAGAAAAAACTCTCTCTGGCTTTCACGATTTAATTTGTTTGTCTAAGATTTTGAAGAGCAGAATTGCACCACACTAAGCTTCAAAATACCCTAGTAAAATTATCACAGAATGGCTTAAGATGGAAGGGATCCCCTCAGTTGGAGGGCATCTGGTCCATCTCCCCACTCAAGCAGAATCACCTGAAATTGGCCACCCAGGATCACATCCAGAATGCTTCTGAGTATCTCCAAGGAGGGAGACTGCATCTTCTCTGGGCAACCTGTGCACGTGCTCAGTCACCCTCCTTTTCAGTGAAGGAAAAACTTTCTGATGTTCAGATGCAACCTCTCCTGTTTCAATGCCCATTGTCTCTGGTCCTCTCACATACCTTAAGAAGTGACAAAGCCATTATCAGAATGTTATCTTTTAAGGAAACTGAACATAGCTGTTCCAAATGATTCAGCTAACCCTATTTAACAGTAACAGCAAGTAAGATGGTGTTCTGACAAGTTCCCAGGGTAGACCATAGAGTCCTATTAATTAATCTTATTAGCAAAAAAAATAGGGAGAAGCCTTGTCTTCAGGCATCGTCTTAATACATTTAATACATTTTCCTGGTGGGTTTTTTTTGTTGTTTTTTCTTTATTCCAATATTGCTTATTTAATAAGGAAATACCTTCAATCTTTCAGCAAAAATGCAAGCACCAAACAGCCTGAAGCATTCTAGGTGTCCTACCTTCTTTGGAGGTGGTGAATCATTGCTAAAAGATGGACCTAAAAAGTAAATGCTGCACAGTCCCCATGAATTAAGAGCTCACGTGCTGCTATGCTGCATAGACACAGATAGGTGCAGTTGACGGGGAAAACCCCACACAGCTACCTAATTGTGGAAAGGCATCTCTCAGCAAGTACCAGCCTGCCTTCCTTTGGCAAGCAGCAAGGTATCAGGGAGTGAACCTGAGAGAGCCACCTAACCTAAACTCCTAACCACAGTCATCTTGAACAAGCAGAGACACAGTAGCCCACATCCTTTGGAGCTCGCTTCATCTGCTCCCAAGTACACAGAACATAATCACTTGCCTGTCTTCAGGACCACTGTTGCTACTGATGATTTACACATTGTTATTTTAAATCAGTCAAGCACTACCACAGAAGATTAACAGACACTTGCTGTTTCCTTTTTTAAGGTATACGAGACTGTCAGTGACTGAATCACGTTCATAGTGAAACTTCCTCCCTTCCTCCCATCATAAATTGCACTTGAATTCAGATTTTATGCTGTCAAAGCTTTGTAGGGAATCTCAGCACTCGTATTTGTTACAAGCAAGAGATATCAAAAAATGATAGAATCATTCACTCTCCTTCAGAATACAGTATTCTATCAGACTATTAAACAAACTTCTTTTTTAGCAGCACAGTTACAGCCAATGTAGTCTCAGCTGCCAGTATGAACAAGATGCATTCCACATCATATTCAGGGCAGATGCCACGGTTATGCCTCACAGCCTGAGGTAGCACCAGAACCTTTTTGACAGAAACACTTAGCAAGACTGGTCTCGAAGTCATATGCTGTCACTGCAGACAGGACAGAAAAAGTCCTGTAAAAATAAGAATTGTATATTTCACTTCAGCAACTATGAGCATGAAGTAACTCTATCCCTCCTCAAGGCTATTTTTCTAGGCACACTGACAAAGCAATTACCTTGGAGAAGAGGGAGACATTGCAACAAAATGTTTTTAATATGAGTGACTGGCAAGATGGAAAAAAAGTAGTACCAGAGACCTAAATCCTACGCTGCTCACATGAAAACTTGAAGGGCAGGACTTGACCTTCTGTAACAAGCAGAATTAACAGTGACACAGATGGGTTTGTGCACTGAGAAGGATAAAGTCTCTGGCACACATGGTGCTTTCCCTGATTGCCAGGCTGTTCAGAAATTGTCTCTTCAGGGGTTTCAGCTACTCTCTGGGCAGAGTGTACATGTGAAGCAAATGGAGTATATCCACACAGCTGCTCCTTATCAAAACCATGAACACCAGGAGCTTAATTCATTTTCACCACCAACTATATGAAAGTGGAACAGACTAAAATCGGAACAGTAAAAAACTGCTCACTATGATTAGGAAAAGTGTCCAGAATCACGAAAGAAAGTGGCATCAGATAAGAGAGAAGTGACCTAAAATTGACCTAAGTGACTGGCACAAGAGATAGTAGACTACAGTTGTGATAACAGACTCTGCAATATCATCATAAGTAATAATAAAAGTATTGGCTGCAACTAAGATGGGTTTAAAGTATGACTGCATTCAGTAAGGGAAATATTTCAGATTTTTACCCTGGTAACATTCATCAGAGAATGCACAGAATGGCCAGAAAACACAATATTACTTTTTTTTTTCTAATGATAATAAAAAAGTCACTCCTGAAATTCAATAGATACACTACAGTAAACACAGAAATGCTTATAAACAAGGACGAGTTTCTTAGCTTTACTACTTTGTATTGTTACTGTCTTTTTTCTATATATAGCAATTATATACAACTGCTGCATGACAACTGTAGCACCATACTACCATGCTGTGATTCTTTTCAGGTTTAAATTCAACCAGAATGGAGGCAGAATCTGAAGATTCTGAATTGAAGATTCAGTTTAAAAGTTGCTAATATGTAAAAATTAATCAAAAGAAAAATGTCATTAATTCTCACTCTATGCATTACATTGGAAAGCAGAGGCAAGGGCATGTGCATTTGTTTGCACACTCATATTAATATAATTGCCAAAGAAAATGTTCAGAAGGAAATCATTAAGTGTTGACACGGCAGCAGCTGTACTTGCCAAACTAAATATGATTCAGGTATCAAACCCCCACAACTTAAAGACTAGAGAGGAAATGTTCGGTTCAGGTACTCGTAGTTTAACAGCTGGACTTGAAAATGACAAATCTAAACCCACGGATACATACACACATCTCATGGCTGCACAAGGAATGCAGATCTTGACTAGTATGCTTTTCAATGACTTCAAAGGACAAGTTTTTACATTCAGTCTAAGCAGTTACAATACTGACAAAAAAGAGAGACACATAAAAACATCCTATCTGCAGCCTTTCTCCTGTGACTTGCCAGATGCTATTAGGCAGCCACTATCTTTATGTCAGGATGTCTGTCTCACAGCCAGATGTACAATTATTTAGTTTAGAGATATCTCTAAGAGCTAGATACACATAGCAACTCTCAATGTACTCCCTCAGTTTAGGGCTTAGATGTCAGTGAAAGTCAGTTCTCTGTTTGTTCCTCCTGTTGCACATGACAGGGATTCCTGTCAAGCCTTGCTTATCAGTATGTATTTTCCACAATTCAAGAGACATGTCTAGAATAGCCTGCATTCAAAGACTGAGAATTCTCAGCAAATAGCAAACAGACATTGCAAAAACTGCTCAGCACCTGCCAGATTGAAAGCAGCTCGACTCTATTTCTTTACATTCATGGTTAACATCATGGAGTGCCCAGACACTGAAATAGGATTAGGCCCTGCTGTGCTCGGTGCCTCACACCAACACGTGGCTTCTACCCCAAGGAGCTTGCACTGAGTCAGGCACACACGCAGGCAGGACAGTAGGGGCTGAGCTGCAATGGCCAAGTGCATTTTCCACTTTCAGCTAGCATTCCCAGTCCTCACTGCTTTTAGTAGCAAGACAGGTACCAGACTTGCCATTGAATTTGTATTTTAGAAAAAAACAAAACAAAACAAACCTCCCCCCTCAACAAACAAACACAGCAGCCACGACAGCTCTGATCATTTACAAATTATCTCAGTTGCAACAGCTGAACACATAAAATCAGAAAAAAATTGTTCAAGTTCTCAGTTTTCTTCCCCAGATGAGGGTGTCCGCAATTTTATTTTTAAATGTTTCAAGTGACTTGCAACAACGTGCATGAGTTTCATGCTGACAGAGTTCCAAAACCCCAACGCTGTTCATTCATGTCATAACTTCATGTATAATTGAATCTATTTCTGAACATATACCCTATGTGAAAGCCACAAGTATCTTCAAGAACTCTGCACAAGTAACAAGCTAAAACAGATTTAAAGAAGGAGTTACAGATATCCTGCCTCCTAGGGTCAGACCCAGAGCTGTGCTTTTCTTAGCTATTATGCCTACAACTTTACCTAGGCTATCATAGTCATTAGCATCAACACCCACATCACTCAACCTTGAAGGCAGACAGAAAACCTCCCTCTAAGGTAATTAGAAATTAACATGAAGGAGATACATTTTATGCTAGTAGAATAAAGACAAGTACCCACCCACAACGGGACAGAACACTACAATACACAAAAACTCCTTGTCCTTCAGATAAATGAGAAACTTAAGCAATGAAATATGTATTTCAAGGCACAGTATTCAAGGACACACACACAAGTGACAGCTGCAGAAGCCTAAAAACAGTGTCTCCCCCCCAAAATATAATGCTTGAACATAATCACTAATGCAGAAGACAGACATGCAAATCCAGCATCTCAAAGAGCAGAGCAGGGTAAATTTGGAAACATATTAGTCCCGGTCCAGAGAGTTGTTTGTCAGATCACAGTGTATCTGCATCCTATTATCTGAAACTTGATACAGAATAAAAGCAATTAGATTCTCCTAGAAGTCTCTTTGGTACCATAGTAGCAGTGTATCATAGTATCTATACTGCAGCCTTTTACCAGCAAAACTTTGCTACTTTGGTAAGTCAAATCTTTCCTGTACTAAAGTAGATTAAAGTTAATGAGATCAAAATATGCTGACACAGATGGTACACTGCTTCTGACGTGTAAAAGTACCCCATGCATGGTAACATGCTCCTTCTGCTACCTCGTTTATCACTGCATGGCTTTGAAATGCATTTTGCAGCAAAGACAATTTAAACTTAAAACATATTAGCACTTGAGATACAAATTAACTTTTCTAATAGAGAGGCTCTTCTCATTTGGTAGCTAAGAGCACCATTTGTAGAAACTGAAAACCCAGTTTTACAGTTAGAAACCATAAGGTCCGGGAAATGACATGTTTGACTCTATTTCTTGTCAGTATGTAACAAGATCTAGAGAATGCAACAAACACGGGAATTAAACTGACTTGCATCTGTTTATAATAGATGTGGTTTGAACAAGACCCAATTCTTTACAACAATCTACACACATCTACTTACAAAAAAACAAACAAAAAAAAGGTTTTGTATAAAATACAGCATATTTACATTTGCAACAGCGAATGAGCTAGCCACACATAGAGTGTTGCAACAGGCAGACTCCAGCAGAGCCTTACCATCATTTCCTGTCCTTGGTGAACACACTAATAATTTCAGCACAACCACAATTGTTTAGTGCACACACAGAGAACATCTCCAACACCTAAAAGTCCCCTCCCACCTTTCCTGCAAACCCAGACACTATACAAAATCATAAAAGAGATGACATAAGTGGGCCTAATGTAATGTGCAGGGAAGGCAATATAAGAATAACAATAATCAAGACTTGTGAATAATGTTCTTTGAAATTGAAGACACATGGTATTGGGAGAGCAGACTGGGAAGTATTATTTAAAGATATATTTAAAAAAAAAATTTAAAAAATAAAAAAGAAAGCTCATGGAAGTTAAAACTGTCCCTCCCCAGCGCTTTACAGAAAATCTCCATGAAAACACACGCTTTAAATACCCAAACCGGACTTACAAGCTCTGTTGAAATTAAGTACAGTGAAACACTCTGAACTCTATGAGTGAAACACTCTGAACTCTATGATTAATCGATGAAAGTCAAGGGATGAAGCAACTGTTCCCTTTGTCCCTTCTCAAGAAAACAGAGAAAGAAAAACACAGTTACCATCATTAGCAGCCTAGGACAAAAACAAATGGCAGAAAATTACCTTACATTTATTAAATACTCTTCTCTCTAGCTATTCTAGATATCCTCCTAGTAAAAACGAAAACTTCACTGTCACTGAACTGTGAAGTACTGTACACCAAACAGTTTTCAAATAATGAAATATTTAAAAGCTCATATTGCCTGATTGGTCCTCACATGGAAATTAAATCAACCTAGCAACAAACTGGATTTAATTAACCTACTTGAGATAGAGGCAAGAAATAATAATAATAATAATAATGGTGGAGTTTTTTTCTTCTTTAGTTTACATGAGCACAGAGAACCACGGATTGAGTAGAGATCTCTGAAGTTCCACGGGTTTCACCGCCAGCCGGCTGCCGGGCGATTCCCCAGAGCCCGCAGCCGCGGGGAGAGCTGCTCCAGCCCATCCCCGGGGCAGCGGCTGTCCGGCGCGTCCCGGCTCACCTGGAACTCGCTCCGACTCGGTGCCACATGGAGCGCACGGGCAGGAAAATAAACCCCTGCAAAAACAGCAGCACCATCCCGGAGCAGGGAAGGTGTCTGAGTTGGCTGTCGCTGCGGAGCAGCCTCGTGGGGCTGTGACAGCGCGGCCGGAGACCCCGAGGGCCGCAGGAGGCTGGAGCGGCTCGGCGGGATAAGGCGCTGCACCGGCAGCAGCCGCCGCCCGCCCGCGCCCCGGCCGCAGCCGCGGGCGCCCTCGCTGCCAGCCGGGCGGGAAGGCGCTTTCTGGGCGCAAAGCGACACTTTCCTCGCCTGCCGAGTTCGCCGGCTGCGCCCCCGCGGAGCCTCGTCCCGCGGAGCCCCGCCTCGTCCCGCAGCGCTCCAGGAGAGAAGCGGCCACCGCCGCCAGCCCCGCCGGGCTGCGCCCCGCCAGCCCGCCCCGTCCCGTCCCATCCCTACGGCGGACACCCACCTGAGCTCCGCACCTACGGCCCGCCGGGCGGCCCCGCCATGGCCCCCGGGCAGCGGCGCCCCGCAGGCAGCAGCGAGGCGGGAAGGAGCCCGGCAGGAGCGACAGCCGGCATGCAGGGCCGGTCCGCGCTGAGCCTCGCTCCGCCGGGCAGCGAACACCCACGAGCGGGACCGCCGCGCTCGACTGACGGCCCCGCCGGCCAGCGGGAGGAGCCTCCGCTGCCCCCGCCCCGCCGCCGCCCGGAGCCGCCGCCTTCCCGGCCGGCGGGGCGGGGGAAGGGGAAGGGGGAAGGGGTGTTTCCATGATGTCACGGGCAGAGCCCGCGGGCAGGTGGGGAGCGGTGCCCGAGGGGACGCGGGGACAGCAGCCCGGGCTAAGCCGGAGCTGAGCCCCCGAGCCCGCCTTAAGCAGCTGGGGCGGGGCGGGCTGCGGGCACGGCAGGGCAGGGCGGGCGCGGAGCTAATCCCGCAGCGACCCTGAGGGAGCCCCGGCGTCGATGCCTCCCTGGGCCGCCTGTCCCGAGGGCGCGGCTTCCCTCGGGAAGCGCGAGCGAGCGCCGGCGGAGAGGGATTGTCGGGGGATCGCCGCATCCACAGCAGCCTGCGGGCATCACTTCCCGCTCACGGGGAGCGCTTCCCGCGCCCCACCTCGCCATCCGCCTGGGGAAGAGCTCCTCCGCGGGAGAACCACCCCTCCCCGCCTTCCCCCGCTACCCCTTTCCTGAACCGGCACCCTAAAATTATCGTGTTTCTCTGTACCTTTTTTAAAAATAAACATCTTGAATGACTAATTAGATCCAAGCCGTTAGAAGTGCGCTGGACGGCTTCCATGAACCCTTAATGTGTGCACTAAATCTTTCAGAAATTGTTATTGCATGCGAGGAGGTAGACGGGATGTGACCTCGCATAGCATTCACACAGTCTTTACTTAAAAAGTGCGATTTAATCCACACTTAGGAAATGGAGGGGGGCGGGAAGAACCACCTCGGTTTCTTTACTCAGACTCACATGCCCAGAACTGATCAGCTGCTTCTCAATTCCATTCAGAATTCGGTGCTTTTCTCGCCTGGAGGGAAACAGAAACCTTTTTCTTCATGAATACCATTCATACAGCATTTAAAAAGAGCAGAAGCATTTGAAAGAGCAAGCTTAAGTGACATCCCAAAAATTAGGAATTATATTCACGGATTGGAACTTGAGGTAGCATAACGGAGCAGAGTAGTACCCAGCACCTTGAACAAAATCTTGTAAGGGCATGAGAGAGCTGCAGAATATCACTTTTAGTAAGGACAGTATCCACTGTAGGCTTCCCAAACCATCATCAGCAGAGCGACCCAAGCACCCTGAAAGCTGCTGTCAGAGCCCATCAGGGAGGGCTCCTGATGCCTCTGCTGTTGGCTGTAGCTGTACAGACTGACGATGGCTTAAGGAGATGCTGCCTACACAATGAAAGCTAAAACAACAACTTTTTACTCAGCATCCAGCATCAAAGTCAATGAAAAGCAACAGAAGTAGTTTTAGCTTTTATAGTATTGTTTAATGTAGCTCCAAGAAGCTGCTGTATGAGAGTTCAAGCATTGCCAAGAGGGTATATATCAGTTTGCAAACAAGTAGAGTTTAACAATAACATTTAGCAATTCCTTGGGTTTCAGATTTTATAGAAGTTTGACTTTATAAATCCCAGTTTTAAGACAAAATTAGTAGCACCTGTCATTTTAAAGAGCACAATTTTTGACCTAAAGGCACCAAACAGTCTGCATCATCCAATCAGTTAAGGAAAAATTAGACACCGGGAATATGTTGATGGTATACTTTTCTAGTGTTCCCATGATGCAATAGCACATTGTTAGGTAACAGTATGTTTCCTATGCATGTGTGGCCTGTTCCAGCTTCCACTGAAATCAAACTCAGACCACTTCTTAATTTAGAAAGTAAATCTACCTGAAGATGTACAATCTCCAGACCCTGCAATAAAAAAGACACAAACTGCAAAAATAAAATTCTCTTCCACACCAAAATCTCCATCTTGAGTCCTGATGTATAGATGTTGCCCTCTTTGAGGTTCCTGAAATATTTAGGACTTCTATTGTTCCTGTGTGAAAACACATGGACTGGATGCATCCACGGGCTGTATTATATTATTTCACTGGAGTTACATCAGGAAGGAGTTTGATCTTCTTATGGATTTAGGGCTTCATTTCCTTTCCTTTTGTTTTTCCCTTCTGTCACACAGAAAAAATAAAAAAATATTGGAGTGCTTTGTTTTCCGGTGGTAAAGAAAAGTTTAGAAATAAAGTAATAACCAGCCTTTTGAGAACAAGATCATTCTTTCTGTTAGAAAAGCAACACACAGAGAAATAGAGACAGTTCATTATCTGAGATAGCAAAATACAATGTGGTCGTATAGTTTGGGGGAAATGTATGGGCAGAAAGCCTCTGTGTGAATATAGATTGCTGGTTTTTTGTTCTTAATAGATCCATCAACACAAACTCATCCAGTTTATAATCATAAAAGGAAGGTGGTTAGGGTGTTCCTCAGCAACATGCACTTAACCTTCAATTTATCCTTGCTCTTTGGGTTTTCTGTTCTGATTGATGGAGCCTCATGACACAATAATCTTTCCAGAGCTATTAAGAAGAGGAAATCCATTCTGCATAACCAACAGGTATTTATTTAAATTCAGTTTCCCTTTGATCTATTGTAATTCAGAATTAAATTACATGGTCTGAATTAAAAATCTACCAAAATGTGTGTTCTTTCAGCTTGCTCTTCCCTGTGGTTTTGTAGAGACAGTTCATAATAATGTTTCCAGTGGTACAATGAAAGATATTGTCTTATGATTTCCAGCTTGACTTTTTTTTCCTTTAATTATTAAGTAAAAATAATTATTGCATCCCTATTGAACTCAAAGACATGCAATGATGTTTCATGTTTAAGCAATCTTAGTCTGGTGAGTGAGCCAGCTTCCATTCCATGTATATGGACCACAAAGAGAAAGGCTCATTATGAAACATAAGTTGTGTCCTGCAATTTGAGCTGAACAACTGACAAATAAGTTTTGCTAAGAGCTTCTACATTTACAGCAGATGAATATATTTATCAGTATTTGTGTGGCTCAGGTATGAGCAGCATGAGTTGTGCACATTGCAAAGTTATTGGATTCATCTGTCTAACTCCTCTGATGACTATGCACATGCATCTTCAGTCGTGGGCAGGAGTTATCTATCTTGAAATTCAGAAACATCTTTCTTCATGCACAAAAATAAATCTGTCCTTGAGAGCTTTCTTCTTTCCAGCAACCCTCCCCATGATCTAATTTCTGTCCTTATGCCAGTACCTTCTATGTTGTTCTTGGTCACCATTGAGGAGCCTCTATCCCACTGACAGTGCTTTGGCAAATGTTGCTGTTGTCCTGTTGCACTTACTGGCTGGTATTATGGAAGCTATTGGCACCACCTTTCATGTGTCTTTCTTGCTGGTACTTCTAAATGCTTATCTCCCTAGGCTGCCCAGGCCTCTTTTCACATGACCACGGTTACTGGGTCTCCCATGACTTGTTTGGCTTCCCAGCTAGAGTTAAATTCCCTTCTGGATACCTCTGAGGTAAAAGCATATCATATGTGTTGCAAAATGCATTAATTTGTGCAATACTTTTAGCAATCGTGATTGTGCCTTACCATTTGTATGTTGATAAGAGCTCTACAACTGTGGGGGAAAGAAGACCTGCTGTCACAGCATCCTTTACTCTTTTTCTTCTTACAAACTGCTATATTTATTTTTGTTTACTTATTCAGATGAGGGCAGAGAGAGAGCAGGAAGGCTTGTAGTCTTTCCATGTTGGCAAAGCAGGTGGGTGGGCAGAAGGAAGTCAAAATTGGAAGATGAAAAACTGAAAAGGAATTAATATCCACCAGCTGGGCACTCAGGAAGAGAGTTCCTATGCCAAATGGTCAAAAGAAGTTTGATCTGGTCTAAAATTTACAAAGCTGGATAGGATGAACCAGGCAGCAAACATTAAAAAGATGCACAGATTTACTGTGGCTGCCATGACCATGCATAGTGTATACCTGTGTAACATGACATGACATACACAACATGACATGACATACATAACATGACATGGTAACATTGCAGCCTCTTTGCACAATGCTGCTCATCTGTCCCAGAAGGCACCAGTGCACACCAAAGAAATACAGAAGGCATGCAACATATGTTGCTCAAAAAAGACCCAAAAGCCAAAAACGCCAACTCTCAAGAACTCCATCTTTTGTGACTGTGTGTGGTTTTGGGCATTACCTGACACAGTAGGATTTCTGGATTTGGCACTCACTGAATTCCAAATAGTAACCGTCATGAGTATTAAAAGTACTTTTCTTGCTGTTGATTTGAGTTTTATTTGTCTATTTTACTTAGCTCCAGGGAAACTGTGAAGGCCCACTTGCATTCTGTCTGGCTCCTGGGCTTACTGCATTTGAGAGCCAATTTTGAATGTCAAGTGGTCACTGTGTGGTGGATGAGCAAAATTAACATCCAGACCTCTAGAGAAACAGGGAATAAAGAATCACTGAGTTTCTTCTTCACACAGACAAGGACCTTTTCCAAGCAGTAACTTAATACTGCTTTGGAAATTAGAGGAAACTTCCAGGTTTTCAAGAGAAAGTGAATCTGATTTTTTTTATTAGTAGCATTTTCCCTTGAGAAGAGAAGTTAAACAAACTGGCAATTGGAGATTCTGGATTTCTCAGTCTTGTGCTGGTTTCATACATACCAGATGCTGTTTTATAACATTTATCCTCCTCCCCCTCATTGGTGACTATTACTCATTTGTCCCAGTGTTCTGGGATTTTAGTATTTATCTAAAAGGCATTCAGATGGAAAAAAAAAAAATTAGTCCTAATTTTTTTTGTATTACTTAAGGCAAAAAACATCAGAGTACATGGAGGTTTGCCATATTTAGGAAGTATGTTTACAGAGATGTTGTACAGGTCTCTGCAGAACCTGGCAGCCAGACGCCGTTCAGCTGGCAGAGGGCAATACAGCCGCTGGGCAACAGTGGAATTCAGTGCACTGTAGGCCAGATTATCCCTCCCTGCTGATGCAGGCCTGGTTATTCAGATTGCTAGTCAGGTGTTCTGTCTGGAGTAGGAGAGACAGAAACCTCCTGTGGGGCACAAATGGTTAGCAGAGGTACTCCATGCCCATGGGTACTTCGGCTTTTTAGAGTCTCACCTGAATGCAGATGGAAGACTTAATATATTGTTTATTGCAACCAAAGTTTCTACTTACTTCCCTGGGCTCTGAGTGAGGCTCAGGCATACCTCCTGTGTTCTTTCTCCTCAACTACTGCACACAGCATGGAGCACTTCAAATCCAGAAGTTAGGTCCCTGTTCTTTTCTCAGAGGATCTGCACACAGATTCCTTAATCTTTGATGACTGTCATGCTTTCTGCTCTGAGAGTAGGATACCAGTTTCTCTTATTAGTATTAGCTTTGCTATTCCTTTCCTTTGAATACACACAAGAGGAAAAAAATGCAGAAACACTAATGCACAAAAACTCCTGATGCCAAGTTATTTCATTATTTTGGGACCACGAACACAGAGGGTAAGATAAGACACTGAATTATTATCTGGAAGGCCATGGGATAGATACCTTTGCATTTAACTTCAAAAGAAAATAAATTATATTGCTCAAACCTTGTAAATTGGACCTACAAGGTACATTTCCTGCCAGCATGAACAAAGTTTTCCATTGTATGAACTCCCTGAAATTGCTAGTACTTCATTTGAGTGCATGTGATACTCAGCAAGTCTCAATAATGGCAGTAACAAGGATGACCTTGACAATGTGTGCAAGTCCAGCTACAGACATTAAACTTAGCAAACATTTATTGCTGACTGGCATCAAAATAGAAGAACAGAGAACCAACTCTCCTCATACTCACTTGAAAGTTAGGCTTCTGGCCTCCAACCAAAGGGCTGTTCCAGAGCCTTCCTGCTCCAGTGATCAGACAGTCTCCTAGTTCTCAGACTGGGCATAGTTACACCCAGTTTGTGCCTATTGATACTTCACACCCTGTTGTGGTTTAACCCCAGCCAAGCCCCACACAGTCACTCCCTCACTGCCCCACCAGTGAGTTCAGGGAGAGAATCTGGATAAAAGCCAGAAGACTCATGGATTTAAATACAGACAGGTCAACAGGCAAGGAAAAAGCTGCACACACAAGCAAAGCAAAACAAGGAATTCACTGCCTCACAAGGCAGACAGGTGTTCAGCCATCTTCAGGGAGCAGGGCTCCATCATGCCCAACATGTACATGGGAAGACAAACTCCAAATGTCCCCTTCTTCCTCCTTCTTCCCCCTACTTCACATACTGAGCATGATGTCATATGGTCTGGAATATCCCTTTGGACAGCTGGAGTCACCTGTCTGTATTTCCTCTCATGCACCCCGAGTCCCCTCACCAGCATTACAGTGTAAAAAGTAGAAAAGGCCTTGGCTGTGTGCAAGGCCTGCTCAGCAATAGCAAAAACATACCTCCTCTATCATCACTGTGTTCAGCACAAATTCAAAAGACATCCCAAGTCTAGCTACTGTGAGGAAAATTAGCACTAGCCCAGCTAAAACAAGCACAACTCCCCAGACCTACGCCTCATTAACACTTAATGTAGCAGAAGTATCCACTGTCACAGCTGTTAGACACATGCACACAGGTCAGAATTTCACCAGATGACTGAAGAAAGCATGCCTGTTGCTGCTGTGAATGAACTGCTCATTTGCAGCAGGAGATTTCCACCAGGAAAACTGTTCCATCTGACTGCCAAGCTACTGTTAGCTGAGGGAAAAACTAAGCTAGGTGTGTTGAGCTCTTCTGTGCTACAGTAGCAGCCTCTCCTCATTCTGTACTGCAGCCATTAGTGTCATGGCCTGAGTTTTAAAACCATCCAGATGCATACTAGTAAGCTTATTTCCCACTTTATTAATGCTACTAGAACTTATTTGATAGAAAAATATGGTGTCTTCCCAGACACCATAACCGTGTGTCCACACAGAACCAGTCAATAAGTCCAGGCAGACTTCATTTTTTTATTTGCCAGAGGTCAGCAATGGTTCCAGGCAGAAGGAACATCCAAGAAATTAAATCTGCTTTATTTGAAGTAACATTACTGTTCCAGGCAGCAGCATCAGACTGTATCAAGGGCTGTTGAAATCAATGGAAAAACCATATTTTGAGTTCAATGAATTTTGTGCTAGATGCCTCACCTAGTGGATCAAAATGTTGAGTGGCTGTGATTTTCCCTTCCATCTCAAGATATTGATGGGAATCCAGGCAGCTGTGGGAAGATAAGTACTCCCCCCACTATTGCCTCATGATAACTGAGAAAAGATGGGCCACAGAAGCTGCTGCTCAATGCATCCTTTCATCCGTGTTGTTTTTCTAAGACTTTACTGCTGACAATGGGTCTCTGTGGTTAAGAAAGTTTTGACAATGATAAAGCAATAAGAGCCTTTAATTGAACTCAAAGGTGATTACTGAGAAAGAGAAGAACAAGAGTATTTATGACACTAATGCCACACTTTGACACAAGTGGCTGACAAAGTAAAATAGAGGAAAAGTAAACCTCCCACACAGTCCATCTTGGGCAAATAGAAATATAGTGGTCACGAGCAAAAGGTATGAAAGGAAGTTTACTCAGCTGCAGCCCAGGTATAGCCAGCTCTTCAATCACCTCAATCCATTCAGTTGCTGCTGAGTCACTTAGCACAAGTTCAATCTCAGCCATGACAGAGATGTGCAGCTGACTTACCATTTTCTGCCTCCAGAAGAGGTGTTGTAAAGAGATTTCTTTATAAGCCACTCCTAAAATTTCTTTTTGAATACAAATAGATAGATATTCACCAGCTATTAAGATTTTTATTTGAATAAACTGTTATTTTAAATAGAATTTAAAATAACCAAAATAAAACAGCAAAACAAAATGAAAACAAATGTGTTGAAAAGTTCAGCAAATATTATGCCAGAAATGTTGAGGTGATTGGTCTGTATACATTTGAAGGAACTGAGGGTGAACAAGTGTATACTATAATCTTTAAAACACCAAGTCCTCTATTCATAACTGAAGAAGAAAAATATTTGGCAGAGACACAGATCTGTTTATGCACACTCATCATCATCCAGAGCTCAGTATTGGGGCCAGTCCTTTCAATATGTTTATCAATGACCTGGGTGAGGACATGGACTGCCCCTTCAATCAGCTGAGCAGGATGTTGACCTGCAGGAGGGTAGGAAGGCTCTGCAGGGAGATCAGAACAGGATGGATCGATGGGCCAAGACCAAGGGTGTGACATAACAGGGTGAAGTGCTGAGTGCTGCACTTGGGTCACAGCAACCCCAGACAGTGCTACAGGCTGGGGGCAGGCAGAGTGGCTGAAAAGTGGCCCAGGAGAAAAAGACCTGGAAGGGCTGGTTGACAGCAGCTGAACAAAAGCCAGCATGTGCCCAGGTGGCCAAGAAGGTCAGTGGAATCCTGGTCTGTATCAACAATAGTGTGGCCAGCAGGATTAGGGAAGTGATTTTCCCCCTGTACACAGCACTGATGAGGCCACACCTTGCCAGGTAGGGGTCAGCCCCTTCTCCCAAGTAACAAACTAGAGAATGAGAGGAAACACCGCCAAGTTGCACCAGGGGAGGTTTTGATAGGACATTAGAAAAGATTTCTTCAAGGGTTGTGATGCATTGAAACAAGGTGCCCAGGGAGGTGGTGGAATCACCACTCCTGGAGATATTTAAAAAACATGTAGATATGGCACTTTGGGACATGGTTTAGAGGTGAACCTGGCAGTGCTGGATTAATGGTTATCTTAAAGGCCTTCTCCAGCCTAAAGATTCTATGATTATCACAGTAATTAGTATAATCAAATGGCAGGAACTAACTACCTGTGGGGAATTCGGGGGTTTCTTGGTTTTTACAAGTAATAAAGGCAAAAAACTCCTGGAGACATCTTTGAAAAGGTGAATTAAATCACATTACATAACTGGGAGCAGGTGACATAAGAATGTCTAGAAAGAACTATAATAAGAAGCATCCAAATGCAAAAAATCCATCCCACAAAATGAAAAATGGCCTTTGAATTAAATGGGCTGTTGAACTGACCTCAAAAAGCTAAAGCAATGTGTTATGGCAAACATTTACTTCGCAAGGAGAAAATGAAAAAACACAATATTCACTCTCTAAAGTGAAACTCATGTTGATTTTAGGAATCACATAGGTTATAGAGTTTTAATCAGTGTTGAGGTAAAGAATTAAAGGTGTATTTCTGAGGCAGCTGGGGGACTATTATAGACTGGAAGCAAACAGTCATAACAACAGGAGAAAAGCTAGCAAATATGCCTACCATGCACTGGTTTTGATAAGCCAAAATGAAGTAACTTACTAATGGCACTAAGAGCATTTATTTTCTAAGATGTAGACATTATTTCAGTATTAAAACACTGACTAGTGAAGGATGAAGAGACAAAATTAATTGAGAGCCTTGAAATACTGTCAATAAAGTCTTTTTCCACGAGGCTGTAAAGGAACTTGAGAATGAGACGTGAAAGGTAAGTCATATCATGAGTTAAAAACTATCTGAGAGACAGAGTAAATTACTGCCTCTTAAAATGGAAAAAGGTTAATAGCAGGAGGCCCCAAGGATCCTGGCTGGAGCCACTGTTCTGTGCAGTATTCAGAGTCTGAAACAATGAGTGGTCTGGTAATAAAATTTGTTTGTGATACAGATTATTTGGGTTTGGCACAGTTTGGGAGGATTATGAAGAATACCAGATGGATCTAATAAAGCTACTATAAACGTTTGGAAGCAATATAATTGTAAATGAAATACCAACTGTCATGGTTTAACCGTAGCAGAAACTAAGTACCACACTGCCGCTCAAACACTTCCCCACCCCAGTGGGACAGGGAGGAGAACTGGGAAAGGGTAAAACTTGTGGTTTAAAATACTAACAGTTTCATAATTGAAACAAGGTCAAGTATAATACTAATACTACTAGTAATAATAATAATGAAAAGGGAGAGAGAGAGAAATAAAACTCAAGGGAAAAAAACCCAGTGATGCACAGTACAGTCACCATCCACTGGATGATGCCTAACCCATCCCTGAGCAGAGATTGCCCCTACCAGCCAACTCCCCCCAGTTTATATAGTGAGCATGACCTTCTGTGGTGTGGAATATCCCTTTTGTCAGTTTGAATCAGCTGCCCTGGCTGTGCTGCTCCCTCACAGCTTGTTTGTGCCTCCTCACTGGCAAAGCATGGAAAAATGAAAAGTCCTTGGTTTAGAGAAAACACTACTTAGCAACAACTAAACACCAGTGTGTTGTCAACATTATGCTCACACTTAATCCAAAACATCAGCTACTAGGAAGAAAATTAACCCTGTCTCAGCCAAAATCAGGACACCAACAAAGAAAGTTCAAGATAAGGCTTGTTGGGAGGAATGTAAGTTGCAGCATACTTGTGTGCAGTGGGCTCTGGTTGAACTGCAATCTCCAAGGACAGCCCTAAGCACAGCTGTCAAGAAGACCATTAAAAAAGCACCAGTAGAACTGCCAGTGTGGTTGCTGTCATCTTGAGACTATTTGCAAATATGAACGGACTAGCCAAATAGTTTCAGCAAGAAAAGACCCAAAAAATGTCAAGGGCCAGATTCAAAAAAGTGAAGTGAAGCAACTGGAGCACTTGGAAAAGATGCATGAGAGCCAGTTCCCTTTTCTTCCTGTAAGGGAAGTCCACATGTCATGGGAGAATACCACAGGGCTACTGCAGCATAAGCTGTGTCAAAGGGTGCAGAGTGAATTGTTTCATTTCCTTGGAGAAAATAAGGAAAAGAATGAATCCCTGACCTTGGCAGTAATTAAGCTATTCCTAAGAAGATGCAGTGCTTTAATGTCTCTACCAATGCAGTGTGTTTAATTAGTGGTATCCCCCCACAGAAAAAACAAAATAAAACAAACAAACAAAAAAACCAAACCAAAAAACAAAACAAAAACAAAAACAAAAAAAAAAACAAACAAACAAACAAAAAAAAAAAAAAAAAAAAACCAAAAAAAAACCAAAACAAAACAAAAAAAAACTTGATTCCTGGATTCCTGTCAGGAAATGCTTGATTCTCAGAAAATGGTTTAGACAGGAGGTTAGGGTTCCCACAACATGCTTACTCACTGAAGAAGCAGGAACAATAAAATTTGAAGGTTAGACTATATTTTCTTCTATTATTGTCCTAAGCAAAGTATTTCTCTGAGGCTGAATGGAATATTTCTGTCAAATGAACCAGTGTTTTCCAGGGCTTCTTTTGACAAGAAGATAGACTGTAGTCTTGATTGTAACCACTTTTTGTTTAAATTGTCCAGTTTAGCTGTCAAATCAATTTGTTGTGCTCAGGATGCAAATGCATGCTGTCAGTTCATCAAAGACATCTGCTGAGTGTTTAGCAATTGTCAAGAAGTGAATGAAGTATTAACATTTTTAAGAAGAAAATTAAAGATAAGCAACAAAACAATATGACACCATGCAACCTTGTTTTGGTCTTCACTTTGTCAGTTAACATCAGGCTGCATCAGAGCCCTTGAAACTTAAAGGCATTTTTCAAAGACATCCCACATTGCTTTTTTTGTGTGGCTTTTTAAATTTCCACTTCCTCATTTCATAACTCTCTTTTCTCTTTTGTTCCTTCACCAGATTCATATATACCTTAAGTGCACACCCAAACAATTATTCTGCTATTTTTTCTTTTTTCCCCCCTCTCACCTCCTCAGGTGGTCATCCTATCACTTCCATATTTGAGGTTGAATGTGAAAAGCACTTTTTGTTAAAAATATCTATGCTTTAAATTCTTGAAATCTCCCACCTAAAAGAAAAATATCCAGGCATAACCAGCATGAGAACCATCATAAAAGGTCCCCAGGGTCAATGTGAGTTGTATATTCAGTATCCACTCCCCCCCCCAAAAAAAAGGAAAGTGACACAAAATATTTGGCAAAGAATGGATGTGCTGCTCGAACCTCTGTGAGCCTGAGCAGCTCAGGGAGGAGCTGGTCAGAAAGGTGACTGTCTTTTTATTCAGAAAATGTAGGCTCAATGGCAATGACAGATATCTTGAAACTGGCAGATGAAAAGCTCTGAATCGCTCAGGTGAGATTTCAGAATATAAATGGAAGGAAAAAATTCAGAGTAAGAAACTTCAAAAGGAAAGAGAAGACAGTATTATATGGGCAGCAGAACGAAAGAAGTGCTGTTTCACAGATTTGTTTCTCTGCATGTTTCTCACAAAGCTCGACTCAATAACCATGGATTTCCCTTCATCTTGCAAAGTTTACCCACAGGTCCCTCAGCTCTCCTACCATAGTTTCACCTCACTCCAGGTCATCTAATTACCAGATGTGCCGTAGCTAAATTCTAGCTCGGTACCTAGTCAATCAGTAACAAGATGAGCTGGTCAGCCTGCTCTCACCCAAAAGAACAGTGCATGAGTAGCTCCTTTTCCTGCATTATGAAGGAAATAATAGGCTTTTTCTACCTAACTACAGGGTTTTAATACAATTTTCAGGAATGTTACAAATTTGCTGAATCTGCCTGATATCAATCTGATGTTCATAGTTATTAGAGCTAAATTGATAGATAGGTGAGCAGGCGTTGCTTCCTTAAGAAAACAGACTAAAAATAGATTTCTGTTGTGAATGCCCAGCACTCTGGGGCCTCTTTTCACTATGAACAGACTTAAATAATTTTTGGCCATTTTAAATGAAGTGAAGCTTAGCTATCTGATCCAGCTGAAATAACTTTGCAAATGGAAATTAGCTCCTGGAAATGCAGAAGAAGAAAAAGGCAGAAGTGTCTCTAATAAAATCTGCCTTGAAGTACTGCAAATATGGAGCAGATTTCCAGTAAAATAATATCATCCTAGCCATCAGATTCATTCTTGTCTTTTTTAGCCTGTATGAAATACAGACAAGTAGGCTTTAGTTTATATTAACCCATCCAAACCCAAAATAATGACAGTCTTCTCCTAGTCAGCTGGTGGAGAATTAAGTAGGCGGCATGGTAACTCTGCTCACAGTGAGCAGATGTCCCCATGGCCCCGTGTGAGCTGGGTTGAATCTGGAAGCAATATAGTGACACTCGCACAAGGATGCACTCTAGTACTTACTGCACTGAGCTTATGCTAGTTTGAAAAGCCTTGTAAGGCAGTTGCCTACTCTTGGCATGTGCTGATGTCAATTTTTGCCAGTGTTTTTATTAACTCTGGTATTGTCTAGTCTAACTCATCCTAACACCTCCCTCATGACTAAATTTGCCGGATTATGCTGACTAACCTTGCAGGATTGTGCTGCTGAATCTAGTTTGGCAACCTAAGGGTGGCCTTCATGGACTGCCAGGGAAAACAGAAATGCACAAGTTATTCCCAGTTAGTCTCTTTCTTCCAGTAGAACCCAGGTGGGATTCCACAGTGTTTCCCCAGCCAGAATACACCACGGTATCTGTTTGTCCTCAAGCATTTGCCCCAAGAGATTTATCCTAGTCCAAGCTAACACTGGGTGAGGAAGGTAGAAAGTCTCTGCCCTGCCTACCATAGGTGAAAAAATGACTTAAATTGTGAAAGCTACAGGGGACAGATATTTGGGTGCATGTGAATAGAGCAGAATGTCTAAAGCTGAACTTCTGCACCATCAAGCTCAGTCTAAAAGCCAGCTACTAACTGCAACTGGTCCGGGCTGGTAGCAAACTTTGGTAACACCTGGAGTAAACAGAAGTAGTACATCCTAAATCCTGCAATTAATGAAGAGACATGAGACAGAGCCACCAGTTACAAGGCTGATCATAGACATTGGGCTTCAGCCTACTGAGACCAGGGAAAATGGGGTCCTTGAATTCTCTAAAGAAGTGCTGGTAATAAAATGACAGGTTCTCAATAAGAAGTGAAAAGAAGGTGGCCTGCAAAAAGAAAGGTGGAGATCTTGGCTAGAGAAAAGTTCCTGAACATGGAGGAAGATCCTGGAGACCTGGGGGCTGTGTGTAGGTGAATGCCAGGGAATGGACTTGCTGGTTGAATAATGATAAAAAGTGAAGTTGAGGCTTAGAGGGCATAAAACCGAGGTGACAGTAGGACTGAGTATTTGAAATAATTAAGAAGGGTAAAAATTCTAATATTGTTGGTTTTTAAATAATGCTCAGTTCCTGGATCAATATTGGGTTTGTCATTTGCTCTGTCTCATCCATGACATTGTCTTATTTAATGCAGTCTGAATTTCCAGGGCTAGCAATGATGTCAGATCTTGTGACTTTTGTGCATTTCTTTGCTATTGTAATACAAAAGACAAAAAAAGAACATTGCCATATAATTACTGCTTTCCTCCAAAGATTTCTCAGCTGGTAGAAAAGCACTCCAAAGCACACCTCTCAGTGGGAAAGGAGCACTGACACTTTTAACCTTGAAAGTAGACACCTGAACCAAAGTAATGCAGCATGAAAAAAGACACTGGTTTGATTGAAAAAATGCTGGTATTTTAAGTATGTGTGCATGGGAAGGGTCTTTTTTGGATGCAATTTAAAAAATCTGGTATGGAAAGTCATCAATATGAAAAAGTCTGTAAACTTAAAATGTGTGCAAGTAAAAATAAATTATTGGGAATATAATTGATTTACAATGCAATAAAATTGACTGGTGTATGACTGAGTCATAGTAATATTTATTTCTCAAAGATATTGCCCACATCTAACAGTGAATATTCTTGAGTGACTAAGCCCAAGTTCTTTTTGTGGTGTGAAGTGAAGCACTGGAGATTTGCAATGACATCCTATGTCTTCCTGCATTTAAAGCTCATCTAGATAATAAGCACTAGCCTTGTATTAGCAATCTGCTTCTCTTCTCTCCTCTGTCTCCACAACAAATTCTTGACAACAATTTCCGAAGGTCCAATATTTGCTTTAAGGGCATGTTAAGCTGTCCATGTGGATGTAGCAGTTTTTTTCACTGTTTTCAACCAAGTCTTGTAAGCAGAGCTGAGAAAATTCAGAGATCTCTAGTTCCTTAATTACAAAAAGCCACCTTCTTTGGCAGCTCAATACCTTGCTCAGGGCAAGCCTTCTCTTCTGGCAGCATTCCAGTGATGCAATCATAAAATCTGCAAACAATTTTCTTCTCAGAGAGTTTCTGAAACTTACTAGTGAGGGCAGCAAGACAAAGTAGTGAGAACTCTGATTGTGATAGGACTCTTGGAAGGAAAAAAGATAGTGCCACCAGTTTACCATGCAATTTCCATTTCACTTTTTACTGCTAAATCTTCACAGTCCTAGATTAGGAAAATAAAAAATGCTGGCTGTCTTATTTTTTGCAGAGTAAACTTGTGATCTTTTTATGTTTTGGACCATTTTTTTGGCAGACTGGACCCATTGTCTGTCTACAAAGAATACTGTTGCAGCATCTTTCAGCCTGGTGAAAAAAATACCATGCAAAGTCTCTGGTTTACTCTCTGACACCAGGCTTTACAGTGGCCATTTGTTTCCTGGCAAGGTACAACACTTTCTTTTACAGGTCCCGCAAAATTCCACAATGCTTTACATCAAATCACATATGAGAGGAGTAATACAGATCCTGGAAATTTGCGGGTAATTACCCCAAGCCTTTTCACTTTTATGTATCCTACTACTTCCTTGGAGGCTCACAAAAATATTATTGCTGTTGTGTTTTCCTTAGGACTCCAATAAAACTCAAGTCACATAAGAACATAATACTGAACTGCAAAAGGGTGATACCACTACCTTGACAAAGGGAACAGTGATAAGATCTATTGCAAGTGGTATTCGTGGAAGTAGGTAACAGATCAAGACTCTGTTTGGTACTAACTCTGAACTAGGCATGCTGCCAAATGAAAAAACTCCAGTCACCAAGGAAGTGGCAGATTACTCTGTCATAGACTGCTAGTGAGTTTTCCACAAGCATTGTGCAGCATAATCTGGTTTCTTGCATAGCAGCAGCCCTTTCAAGGTCACAGATTGATAAGTACTATCCATGTTTGCAGAACACCCACACTAAACACATCAGAAATCCAACAGTAGGAAAAGGTGCTGAACACTACACTTTGGGTAAGCTCTACTTTCATGAGCTGGCTCTGTGGTGACTTCTGCCTCTAATTTGTAGAGATTGCTGCACCAAAAGAGAGAACCAGTGCTGACACAAGCACACACTTCAGAGCTGTGGCTCTTCCATCTGCTAACTGTGGTTATTCAGGAGATGTTCCCTGGCTAGGAAACAGTCTTTTTTTGCCATGCAAAAATTTCAAGCTGCTGTGGAAGTTTGTGTCTGCCTTCCTAGTCATTGTTGATGGGGGAGCTGATGCAATGACAAAGCTATGGCAATTGGGACTAAAGAGGGAAATAACTTATTCCATTAGCAGGAAAGCAAACTAAGACTAACAAGCCACAAATGTGTGTTACGTATCCTGAGCCCTAACATGCACTAGTAATCCATATCTCACCCATGTTTCATGCAGTACTGCCATCACCATGTTCCCAGTCTTTGTCTCTCCTAAATTCTCCTCACCTCAAACTCTTCTTACAGTCCCTTGTCCTCTTAGTACAGCACCCAAAGATCTACTTATGTCCCTTGTTTGCAGCCTTTGGGCTTTCTGCTGAGCACAAATGAGCTCACAGTATGAAGAGCTATGGGCACAGTCACTGGTTAACCAGCTGCTGTCAGAGAGAAATCTCATCTGAGTTCCCCTTGCTGCTCCCTCTTTCCTGCTCCCATCCAGTCATCTGTCAGACCTTCATGTCTCCAAGATCACTGCTCAACCATCCATCTTTGACAAACACTATTTCCTTAAGATGTATCAGTGAAAAACACAACTTGATCTTTCTTTCTCTCTCTAAGAAAAACAACCCACAAAGAAGGATGTGCATACTTAGCATCCTTATACACAGGGCAGTGAGAACCTATAGAAGTGAAAACATGGTGAAGGACAGGAGGTGTGTGCTGCTTCAAGTAAGACACGAACTACTAAAAATCTTGGGAAGAAAACTCGGATTCAGCTCTGTATTTCTTTCTAGCCAAGGACAAAGTGTCATTTATGCCCAGTGATATAAAATGTGAGTGGGACTGCATTCCTGCTGCCACGCTGGATTCCAGGGGGGGATTGTGGCTCTGCTGCAGCAGCAGCACTGCTGTGCAGCGGGGGAGGTGTGGGGTGACATCCAAAGCATTACTCATGTCCTTCTGTCTGTAGATAAGTGATGATGGCAGGCCCTGGCAGCTATTGTCTGAGTAGGGAGGCACTGTGCAGTTTCTCAGAGTCTCAATTCTGACTTCTCCCCACCCAGCCTTCCCAGAGTTGCAGATGTCATCTAAAAGGCCACAGATTTTGGTCCTCCAATACTCCTGTGGTCTACCTCAGCATGATGGGTGGCAATAGAGAGGAGTCTTGAATCAGTCACAGTAGAGAACGTGAGATAGCCACGCAAAACAATGTAACAGCTCACTAGAGCTCTGCACAAATACTTTTGCTAATTTCAGGACAGGAGTAATGTAACTGTAAAACTCAGCCAACAACTGTGAAAGCCACTTACTGGTCACAATCCCAGCCATCAGACTAGGCATGGGACAGCAAACACAATCTCATTGCTGGGAGAGATCAGAAACTCTACAGCTAGTATCAGGGAGGAGGAAAATGCAGAGATGTTGATTCATACATATGATATTTCCCATGGAAGTGTGTAGGAGTTTAGCTTTTTACCATAACCTAAATTTTAAGAAAAGCAACAACTTGTTTCCAGTTCAATAACACAAGCATATGACATTTTATATTAGCCTGAGAAATAAGGGAGGACAGAATATGATGTAATTCTTCTCTTTGATGCTACATATTTTGCAAATTCATGCTATTTATGCTATGTTAAGCCATTTGAAGGGATGCTTTCATCCAGAAGCAGCAAATAAAAAAGAGTGGAAGAATATACTTGGAGAGTCATAAGGCCACATCTTATCAAGATTCCTAACTAATAAATATAGCACAGCTATGATCAGATGTTTCTAAGACGCCATATTTTGACTTACAGAAAAATAGAATAGACAAACAAAATTCTTAAGTAACGATTGATATGAATAACTGGATTTAGTGACCTGACTTCCTTAAGCAGCAACAAACAAATAGATAAGGTCTTGTTTCAATGCATATTTCTATCCATAGATTCTGCACCAGAAAGCTGGACCATAAAGATCTGATTTTCTCCTCGTAGTGCTAACAAAATGATGGCTGAAGCAGATTTTAGGTGCTTCTTTCTTTTTTGAGCACTGGCTATGATCTCCTGAAACATGCCAAGGGAGACCAACCAATCTACACAAACCAGAAACCTTCCTGAAAGAAACTATAATCAGAAGCTGTGGTGTAGGAGACTCATGATATGAAGTTAGGGATGACTGGCAGGATGGGAAGGACCTTGAATTTGAAATATGTATCCTGATTTTTATAAAGGCATATAGACTTGGCATAAAATTGCAAATCATAAAATGTTGGTCTATGCTGTTGTATTTCCTGATAATTCAGTTCACTACAATATGGACTAATCTCATATTATCAGTCATTCCAGCTATAAGAGAGACATCCCCTATTCTACACAGCGTCTCTGCTGTAACTCCACGAGTTATAGCCAAGAGTGCAACTACAGAAATCTAACTTTAGATTATTTGTTCTGAAGCTGGGCTGCTGCCAGCAGAAATTCACTGAAAGAAAGCTTAAAAAGGACATGTTTCTCCTGATACTACATATTTTTATAATTTTACCACTCATTGCCAAATGCAAGAGTTCAAGCTATTGTAGCTCTGGAAAGCTAATGGAGATGAGCCATTTTTTACCACTCAAATCCTGGCTTTATTTCCACATTCCTGTTCACCCACTTGTTCTGCATTGTTCCATAGAACCACCTCATGCCTAGGCTATTTATTTTCAAATGCATTATGTTACTCTCTAATTACAGTGAGAGAATAGATAGACTTATTTCTATGTGAAATATGGTAATTGTAGCATCATTTAAATAATTACGGAAAAAATATCAGCTCTGAATAAAGAACACAGTGAATGAAGAAGTAAAACACAACCACAAAGCAGTCCTGACAACTCAGGAACTCAAGTGTATTGGAAAAATTTGAATATTTGGGAAAATTGGTTTCTGTACAGAGTTCCCCTCACCCCTTCCGAAATAAAAACTCTTCCAGCCTACTTGCTAATACAGTTGAAAGAAATTTGTTTCTTTATATAGCTTGCAGCATACAAAACTTTGCAAACAGAGTCAAGAGTTGCTGGAAGGGATGAGTCAGTGACTTAGAGAAGGAAAGAGGATTGTGCACACAGACGCAGCAGTCCTTTCCTGTAGGACACAGCAGAAGTGCAAAACAAAGGAGACTTGGAGTTTGTAAGCAAAGGGACACACTTTAACAAGTTAAGCCAATTTATCTGTCCATGGAAAATCAACATGCATTAAAGCCCAAAATGGCTGTCCTCATTTAGGATTAAAGTGGTCCTAATGTGACTAAAGTGGTCCTCAATCCTTGGGGATTTAGTCCTTGATGAAAGAGTGCTCTGAATTGATTCAAAGGCATTTTGTAGAATAAAATCTCAATGTGCAGGTTTATCCCTTTTCAAGTTATGTCAACTGACTTCATACTTCTCCTTGACTCACCATGATGTTGTTGATTTTCCCCATGAAACACAACCTTAATTTGAAACATGAACATTTAGAGTGACAGGACAGAACTAATCTTGAGAAAAATGCAGGCAAGAACTGTATTGGGAGCACTGGAAGCTGAATAATGTAATTCAGAGAACAGGTAAAACCAGGGCAAAAACACTAACCTGACTTGCCATAAGATAAAAATTTCTAGACAAAAGCCCAGAGGCACACAAGACACTGATCCCAGGGTAAACCATCTTTATCACCTAGGAATCACCTTCTGCTTTAGCTGCAATTAACCAGCCAAAGAAACTTTGTCGTGTCCTTTAGGGTGGAAAGGAGGGAGTTAGGGTTTTCCAAAGGTATTTCACCACTCAGGTTAGTTGTAAGAGTAATGATGACACTCTGAGGTAGAAAGCAGGTCCTGCCATGGGCACTTCCCCATCTGACACAAAACACACTGTGGTATTTAGAGATGAAGAGAATTACATTCCTCCTGATTTCCCCCTGCAAATCCATCTCTGCAAGGTCTAAGAAGATAAATCCAGAGGAAGGCAGGCTATGCTGATCTTCAGGGCATATCCAGCTTTCAGCCTTCTGCATTCAGCTTCAAGATGGGATGTCAGCACCAAATGCATCAGCTTGTGCAGAGCAGCACCCGTCTGCTAGACCCTGAACATGGCTCAGGTTAATTTTACACAGCCCCAGCAGCTGTTCCAGGCAAGTGGCTTATTATGAGCAGCCAGCAAATTAAAACTGACATAATTAAGGGAGGAAAATCTCAGTCCAATCTCAGCTTCCAAGGACACTGGCAGCAAGGAGGATATAGGGATTATTCCTAACACATGCATACTTGTTTCACTCTTGTTTTAAAATCTTCCATTGAAGAAAATAAAAAAACATTTATTTTCCAATGAGTAAAACAAAAATTCTGACACTGATAGAAACCATATAGACTGCCTCCATCTTTGACTCTTTTGACATGCTTACCTAAGGTTGTAACACGCATTTCCTGTAGCTTGGAATTGTCTATGGTCTACTTGTGCTATCAGTCGCAGCAAAGGTTTTCTGCATTCTGACTTCTGCATGAACTGAAGTGTGGGAAGATATTTCCATCTCAGCTTCATTCATGTTGAAGAATTGGGCCCCAGGCTCTGCAGATCAGCTGCACTGGCCTTCTCTAATAGACATGCAAAAGTATCCTATCAGAGCTCTTATGTAACTATATAATGATCTCTAAAAGATGTTTGTCTGGAAAGTGCTGGGCAAATGTTGGTGGTAAAAGAGGCCAAGTGAATGAGTGGGTCTAGCATAAGAAAACAGTTACACACAGTTTGGAGTGCTGAGTTTAACAACTGCAGTTTTCTCAGTCCTTAAGACAGACAGTGAGACAATTCAGTCAAAACACTGAAGTACAGGTTCTTTAGAGACAGGGGAATAAAATATTTGCTGGCAGTCTCAATGTACAGTGGGGCTCTTCAGCCACAAACTCCAGATTGTGAGTGATGCTCTGGATCTTGTCTGTTTTTCATGGGGTGGGATGTCACTGGGCCAATGTAATCATATGGGAATGAAAACTTCATTCCATCAAGCTATAACCTGCTGGTGTGATAATCGGGTCCAAAGGGATATGAAACATCAACTAGGAGCCTATACATGCATTAATGTCCGTGTGTGTAAGACACAAAAAGGAAAGATTTTGTTTGCTATGTATCAGGGTGAATTTGTCTGGTCTAGCAGCAGTGAGACAGAAATCCTTATTGATGCACTTACTTGATCATCCCAGTGGCTGAAGCATGTCTGAAAAGTCTCTAGAAAAGTAGAACTGACAGAGTCATTGAGAAATTAGCTGCATTTCTGCATAAACAATATACTGTAGACACAATAATGTGGAAATGCGGGAGATACAGATGAGGCTTGTGCTGCTGCAGCACTGCTTGCACCCTTGCAGCTAGGTTAAATCTACGGCCTGTGAAATCAGGTGAGCAGGCATTAGCATTCAGCCTCTTAAAAGCACAGCTTTCTAATCCAGTTGTCATGGAGGGGTACGGTCATACCTGCTCAAGGAGACAGAGAAGGGTGAAGAAGACAAATGAGAACGGGATGGGAGAAAGGAGAATACAGACAGAACAGACTGGCAGAAGAAAAATGAGTTTCAGGTAGGAGTTAAAGCCAGTGGACATAATGCGGTTTCCTATGAGTCTTTCTTTTTCTTAGTAGAACTAGGATGACAAAATTCCATCTCTCAGGAAAAAAAGAAATGAGAATGGTGTTATGTAACAGAGCACTTCAGCAAAAGGTAAAAGGTAGAGTCATGTTTGCAAAGCTGGACTCAGTGACAGCTTGGCACTTCTGGCATCAGTACTGAAGTGCAAACATAGTTAGAATGGCTTGTTGCTGCTTTTAATTTTTTCAACAATAAGGTCTGATTTCAGATTTACTGGAGGAATCACATTGATTTCTTGTTAATGCATTGTTTACCAAACATGATCTCAACACAGGTTATAGACAGCATATTATTTACAGACTAAGTACTTTTCTTTTTTTGCCTTTAGCTTTTTTTGACTTTTTAAAAAAAAGTTCATAGAGCAAGCAGTGTTCGACCTTTGCTGCTTAATACACCTTGGAGTCTAGTCCACAAACACAACACCAACTCTGCCCTTTTCAAGGGCACTCTGCCCAGGGTGCAGCACAAAACTGCCCTAAGGAGGGCTAAATCTGGGTCCAAATCTTGCAACAAACAGCTTCAAGAATAAATCACAACCATTTTTATCTCATGTTTTTGCTCATTCTTTCAGCAGCAAATGTCTGGAACACTTGCAGTAAGTCCTGCAGAGGACACCGGTCAAGGTTAAGTAAAGCTACATGTATTTTGGACAATGAGCTTATGAGACATGGAGATGAAGACAGTACTCTTTTTCTTGAACTGCCCATTATATCACTATGTCTAAACATCAATTGCTGATGTGTAGAGGAAGGTGATTTACCTAAAGATAAATCTAACAGCCTGTGATCAGAAAGTTATTGCTCAGTGTTAAATTAGATTCTCAAGTTTATTTCTGCAATGCAAAACTTGCAGTATCACAGTCATATGATGCCAAAAAGCATTTCTTGTCATTTGGCTAAAGGAAAGTGAGTGTTCCCCAGTAAAGAGCTTCATTACTGAGTCTACTGACAGTACATCCAACAGGCAGGCCTTGTGCTGCTTGAATCATATCTCATGCATAGTTAAATACCAGTATTGCTCATTTAGGCTCTCATTTGCCTCTGGTTCTAATAAGGCAAGCACTAGAGCTGATTTATAGAACTGCACTCACTCAGTATGAAAATTGGCACAATAGTCCTTCCTTCTCAGGACACAGCCCAGAATAACAACAGATTTCCAGCAATCAATCAGAAAGATGATATACTGTCCTACCACATCAGGCCTAGCTAAACCCTTGAGCTCCCTGAACAGTGGGTGGAGGTGCAGCAGATGCTTTGCTTACACTTTTCTAATTCACCTTTTAGAAGAACAGAACCTTGACTCAGCTTGAAGACAAGAGAACAGACCAAAGTCAATAGCATTGTTCCTGGTGTGGATGAAACACCAGCTACAGAGCCTCCCCAGGCATTCCTGGGGGCACTTGACACATGCTGCTGCTTCAGGATCTCACAAAGCCAGTTCCCTTAGAAAGAAGGGATCCTGCTCTGCTTAGGCTAGAAAAATAAACCAGTCAATAGAGAAAGAAACCAGTCAATACCCATATCGATGTTCCCAGACAGCCTCTGCCTTTTCTCTCTTGGAAGAGTTTGGTTGGGGGCCAAAGATGTAAAGGTCTCTTGGCCTCTGTGTGTCACCCATGACTGAACACGTCCTTTGGAAGGCCACAGGACACCAGGAATGGATTAAGAGGCAGGCTGAGCTGGTGAATCACTGGGGAAGCAGTCAGTGCTCTCCCCCTCAGAAACACTGCCTGTGTTTCCATGCCTGGACACAATGCCTGCCTGTGATGCTAAGTGCTAAATGAGTAGAGGCATCCAGGGAATTTTCTCAGCTGGAGGACTTGGCTCTAATGCAGTGCTCTGCTAATGCAGCTCTTCTCTTTGCTGCCAATGATAGCTCAGTAAGAATTAGCCTGAAAATCTGTACATCATGCTGCATTGTATAGCACAGGTGCACCTACCACTGAGAGTGAAAAGATGAGCAGGCTTAGAATGGCAGAGAATAGCAGAAGTCCCCATTGCTGCTGCTTGCGCCTGGGAGTACAGAAACATTGCTTCCAAAAGGAGCTTTTACTTGACTGCTAAACATCCTTTCAACCAGGCCATTTCCTAAGCACACATTTAAGAAGAATAGAGGAAGCTGACCAGAAATGAAAATACTCTAGTCAAAGACCCAGTAATGTTCCTGGCCTGTCAGACACAAAAACCACTTTAAGACTTCATTTCCAGTTGAAATTAAATCTGTGCTTCAGATGGTCCTAGATTTTTCTTTCTTATCAGAGGATAGAAACTTTCTATGTATTCACATATAATCAACATTTTGCTTATTACTAAACTGTAGGCCAATATTAGTAAAAGGAACACAAACATAACTTGGGTAGTAATTTTCCCTACTCCATACTTCCAAAACAACTTTAATCAGAAGATGACACTACAGGACTATCAATTTCAGCAATGAAAGATGCTTCCACAAATTTCTGTTATTTTATCCATTTGCAAATAAGTCTTAGCTAAACAAGATATTTAGTGCTACCAGTGCTAGCCTATGCTCTGAAATTCCTCCAGAGGGGAACCATGGATGTTCTTTTCCTTCTGTATAAGAACAAATTAAAGAAATTAGAAGATTCATATCTTTATGGACAAATAAGATACAAAGTTTAAAGGCATATGAAATAGAACAAAATGCCTAGGCATTTTGGTAAGTATGGTTTCAACTGAATAATTTAGAATTGTTTCAGTGTATATGTAGTCCTGTTATGTATATTCTACTTACTAATGAAGTAACTACATAATTAATAATATGAAGCTTCTCCACAGTTTTCAGTTGTTACCTCTCAGTTATTGCACAGAATGAGACCATAGGCATATGAAAATGCACAGCTGAAGAGCTGATCAGAGTGAAAATTAGACCCCATTCCTGCAGCTGCTGCCTGTGGAGGCACAGTGATTCGCTATTGTAATATTGCTTTTTGCTGTGAGATTACTTTTTTGGAATTTTTATGGACTTTCAGCTGTATGAGTGCAAGATCACGCAGCTTTTCAGAAGGAAGAAAAAAGAGGATGGTGTAGGCTGTGTTGAAAGAAGTAGAATCTAGGGAGGGAAACAAGCTATTAGACACTTTACAGGGCAGAATTCTTGATGGGCCAAACACTCAATAAAATAGAGTCAATAACATCCGAGTCCTGCTCTGAGTCTTACCTTCTTTTTCTCCACCACCTGCCGCTGTCAAGGCAGGATGGGAATGAGAAGACTTAGAAGGCTGTAAGAGTAAAACTCTGATTTATTTAAAATACACCACTCTTTTATACAGAGCTTCGTGAGGACTAACTCTATTGGTTCGGAAGTGAAAACAACTTACACCATTGGTGAAAGTGCTTGACGCACAATGATAGAACTTAACCATAAACAATATGAAAAACAAGAGAGATAAAAATTATTTACATTCTTCTCTAGCTTTTTCCCAGGCTTCTGTCTGGCTAGAAATTCTCCGTTTCTTTCTTTGACTGAATCTGAGTCCCACAACCACCATTATTTTATGTCTGGATAAGATTTCTGTAGTTTTCTTCATGTCTCACTCTTTTAATGGAAATTCTTTCATTCTTTTAAATTGCATTTGCTTTGCTCCTTCTTAAAGCTCTCTGCTTTTCCTATGACTGTCCTGCTTTCAGTGCTGTCTCCATAATGACTGTAATCCTCTCTGCTTCCCTAATTTTTGTGTGAGCACTTCACCAGCTTTCCCTTGATTATCTCCAGTCTTTTGTTCCCTTTGTCCCAAAGAATGGGAATCTTGGGGACCTGCTTTCTACCACAAAGCCCCTTCACGAGCTTCTCAGCCCCTTCCACATTTCCCTTACTCCTTTTTGCAACTGAATTTTCATCCTTTTATAGAAATGCCCATGCATTTCTCCATCTTGGTGCTGGATATGGACCACACCAAAGACACGAATGAATCATTCTTTCTTCTCCACACACTTGCCAAATGAGAATTATATAGTCGATTTTTCAGTGACTCAAGGAAACTTTGCTTGTTTTGGTGACATTGAAGCTGGGACAGGGATGCCAAATTCCCTGTTAGAAAGTGGCAGACAGGACAGACACATGCATCCAGTGTCAGTAGGTGGCCAGAGGAAGCAGCTCCTTGTATTGCTCAGGCAGTTCTTTAGTGCCACAGGGTGGTTCTGTAGTGACCATTTCTGCAATACGGCTTTTGTGTATATAAATGTTGCTGCTTAATGGCCATTAATTTTTTGTTGAAAACATTGGAAGAAATTTAAAGGTGAGCAAGCAAGTGAATATTCCATGCACTTCTATTTCCTACTGCTAACTGGCATAGTGCCCCTATGCCTTCCCTCCAGAACTTGCCAATTTCTTGTCCCCACTCTTCTCTCTGTAATGCAGTGAGGAGCAGGCTTGCTTTTACCTTGACTTTGCTTACTTTCCTTCTTTCTTCTCAAATTTCTTTAAACTTCATTTTTTTATCCCCTTTAATATGACAGCAAGAGGGTCCAGCTCCATTACAGAAAAGGCTCGTGGCTCTGTGGAGCTGTGGTGATGGCAAATGAGGTTTGCATGACTTCTCTAACTGCCTGGGAGAGAAGTTTCCTTTATGCCAGTTGCTCCCAGGCCTGGTCACCAGCAAAGGCAGGTCCTGGTGGCTCTGCAGAACCTCAGCCATTGAGCTGCTGAGAGGCTCTCCTGTTTTCCAGAAACCCCCTGGGTGCCCTTAGGTATGGCAAGGTGCATTTGGTCTCTGCAGCCAGGCAGAACCAAATAGGCCATGGGAACAGCGTGCCTGCCTTTCCTCTCCTTTCCCAGTCCCTGGAGGTGCAGGGAAGGCTTGCATGATATGGTTATGTTCCCCTTCTGTCTCTCAAATGTCTTATCTGTACATCTTGCTGTCTGAAGAGGCCTATTTGGAAAAAAATAATTGCTGCAGGACTGGGAAGGGGCATCAAACCAGCTACCTCTTGTACTTCCCTGAAGGATTTGAGTTCAGATTCCTGTCCAGACTCATGGACTTTCAAAGACAGAAAGTCCTTTGCCTTTGACTTTGCCTTCTCTGCTTTGAAGATCATGCACTCCATCTGCATCTAAATATTCTCTATTTTGCCCATCTTGGGCCCAAATTCTTTCCCCTCCCCCCTGCTTTTACACCAGTTTACATTGTGCCTAACATTTATGCCTCATTTATGTCACTATAAAACAGAAGAGAATTAAGCCTTACATGTGTAAACAAGAAATCCTCAGAGACACAATAGCATTTCTACCCACTTTGATTTTCTTTTCTGGCAAGTAAAAGATGATTTAAAAAGCCTAATTAAAATTGATCTTGATTTTCTGAAACATTGAATGATGCTGCCCTAAATCAAAATTATAGCAGCTATCTTTTTAACAATTATGAGATTGAAGAGAAAGAAAATAACTGTCAAAACAGCTAAGAAATATTATCAATATTGGTTTGCTGGCTCAGGAAACAATACCAGTCTTTGAACTACAGAGTGGTATATTCTTATTCAGATAGGTGGCTTGCAGCAATCCAAGAAATCTATCCTACTGTTCCCAGAAGGATAATGTCACAAAAGCTAACCATCAGCGTGGCAGTGGCAGTGGCAGCAGCCTAGGACAGGACTCACTGCAGGCTACATAGAAACAAGAAATCATCAACAAATTCTGCCAGGGCTGAAGGAAGGAAAGAATTATGAGCATTTTTAGGTTTCATGTATAGAGGTGAAAATGGAGGAGAAGCAGAAGTTAAAAATACAACCAGTGCCTGGGCCCAAAATTGAGTCAACTGTAAGAAAAATTTTAAGTCACAAAGTACCAAAATGTAGAATATGTTTCCTTTTCTATAGTGATGCAAAAAACTCAACCCCCCCCATCCAAAACCCAACCAACCAACCAAAAAACCACAAAACACTCCCCCAGCCCCCCCAACTCGAAAACTGTATTTTAGAAAGATATTGGGCAACATAATTAGCTAGGAGACACATCTGTGCCTTTACTTACATATGAACATTAGTATACACTAAACACTAGAAAATGTCTTTTTAGAATGAAGAAAATTAGTGCTGTAACAATTCTTTATAGTAAGAAACACTCTTGTAATTTTAAATGCTTTTAGAGCCGCTGGCCTAAACCAGCTGTCAATGCATTTTACTTGAAATATTCAAGAAGCTGCTGTCATTCACTGAAATATTTGCCAAAGTAGAGCTTGCCTTCCCGTAAATGATAACTTTTAATGCTGCTAATGAAGTCATGTTCTGCTAATGCATTTGATATTTTTGTTGGAGTGAGAACTACAGCTTTCTGCATTTCAGTCTGTAGCTGTGGTACCATCCTTTTTGATTTTTATAGCTACTTCTAAGTTGTAGAGTAGCCATTAAACTTCACTGCAATGGCAATTTTGGAAAGATAGTAATATTGTATCCTGGAGATAATTCACAAAGCCTTTATTACTTGAGTTCTTAGAAACAGAGAACCACTGTAATGCCTAAATCCCACAAAAGCTGATTATTTTCCTCCTGAGCTTCAGACACAAATCAAGAAACACATCTGAATAGGAGGAAAGGAACTGCAAAAGCAGGATTGCAGAAAACATTGTCCTGGGCTACATATCTTTATCCCACATCTTATTTATGAGTTCTGAATTACTAGGGATCATTACTTAAAATAAAAAATAATAATCCATCACTGAATCCAATCTGATGCACTGATGTAATCATTATTAAAATAATTTACATGCTGCAGACTTTAAATTTCTTATTATCTAAAAGTAATCTTCTATATCTTTAACTTCTATAAACTCTGAAGCAGCAAGAGACTACAGAGCACACACACACACACACACACACACACACACACACACACACACACACACATATTTGAGTAATCAATGAGAAAACAGCAGAGCAAAACAAAGACAAGGCTTCATTCAAGGGGAATGGAGAAACGACAACTTTTTCAGAAGGAACTGGGCTGGGGGTGATGGAAAGTTCAGCATCCATTCATGGTAGACAAGCTCATACTGAATGAACTGTTTAATGCTGTATAAATGAAGGATGAAGAGTTGATCCCTCTAGGGATATAAAGAACATAAATCCAGGATTCCACATATAGGAAGTCTTTCTAACCAAAGTTTTTGCTGCAGTCATTAAATTAGCTTTTCTTGCTACATAACATTTAATGCAAGAGCAGCAAAATATTCACTTTTGTGTAATTATTGGGCTGCCTCCTCTGTGTCTTCCATAACATGAAATTAAGCAAGAAATACAACTATTGGCCACTAAGCCTTTCTGAGACAGACTTTGAAGCTACAGAGAAACAATTCAGGAAAAGACACAGAATCACAGAAGCAATGAATGCTGAAAGACAAAAGCCCAAACCTACAAATACTTTATATGTATATATATATATATATATATATATATATATATATACACATACATACATACATACATACATACATACATGCACATTAGTCTGGCAAGACTCTATTGACATGCCTCAATAAGTGGCATATACACATGAAATTTCCCCAGATGAGGTTTTCATTTTGGTTATGCTGGCAGGGAAATAAAGTCAAGGCAGATATGGAGAGTAAATCCTATCCAATGAAGTTTGGGTGCAGGAGCCAAACTTTAGGCAGACATGGGACACATGTCCACATTGATTTATAGCCAACACCTGCAATGTTTTAAGACCTTGGGTTTCCTGAGACTGACAAAGAATAAACAGTCAAGCTCACACGTATGGCATGCTTTATACATGTTGTGTAGATTTCCTAGCACTTGTATTTTCAGGGATTAGTTATGTATTGGCAGGGTCAGAGACTCATATATGCATTAAAGCACAAGAAAAAAGTCCCAGCATTTCTGAACTCACCAAAGTCCATTAAATTCTTAGAAAATGCTTATAGTACTATGTAATTCCTACAAAGCTTGGCAAGACAGAAAAATTCCACCTACTTGCAAAATTTAGACAAATGTATATTTTCCCACAGCTAGAAAGTTCAAAGCATATAATTTTACAGTTGTAAGTGGATACCATTCCGGAGAGTAGTGAAAACTCTTCTATTTATAAAATAAAACCCCTGCACTTTTTAAAACTTACAAAGAAACAAAGAAAGTCACAAGACTACAATTTCAGACTGGTTCTACCTACATTTACTGGAAAAGATGGGCTTAGGTAACAAAATAACAGGCCTTGCTTTAAAAGGTGGATTCATTAAGAGGGAGAAGGTCTCCTTCTGTGTGATTGGAAAGAAACTGTAGGCATGAACAAGTCACAGGACAAAATGAAAGTCCCACTCATACGGATTACATCCACAGCTATGAGAAAGCTCTATACATCACTCAGAGCTCATGAGCCTCTCCTTCCTCTTCCACCCTCCATGTGTGTTAGAGAGAGACAAGGCCCTCAATTAAATAAAAATAAAAGAAAAATGAACAAGTTATTGTGTTTATGCAGAATGTCTCTTAAAAATAGCTTAAGCCAAGCATTTGCTGGCTGTATGTTTTAGCAATCACGACAACCACATATTTGATTCTCTGGAAAAATGTAGCTATAATAGCTGTAGACAGCAAAAGAAAACAGGATGGGTCACTAGAGGATCAAACATTTCAGAATTTTATTAATATTTGCTTGTTCTTATATGAAATTCCAAGTTAAAGCTTCTCATTGTACTACTATAAAGCTTTTGCTTAGAATTAAGCACCTGTGCTACTGCAAGTTAAGAAATATACCTCTGAAACCTTTTCAGGTCAAGTGCTGTCAAAAAATATACACTTTACATTTACTATTACTTTCAGTGACGTTACAAGCCCTTATATTACATTAAGTCCATAAATAAAGAAAAATTGAGCACATTATGTACATCAATAAAGTGAAGATCTGCAGATGAAGTAGTAAGAAATACTTACCCAATAATTACCCTGTATTTCAAGTCCATCTGGGTCAAATTCAAGGAGAAAGACAAATAGGAAAATAAAAGGAAAACCCTCATGTTTATGGTATTATATTCTTCTCCCATGAGGAAGGGACTGGCTGGGCCTTTCAAAGACTCTTTAAATTAAAACCTATTAGTAGCTCTTGCAAAACAAATGAACAAGCAAACAACAACCAAACAAACAATCCCCCCGCCCTGGAAAATAAAAGAAATCGAAACCACTCCCCGAATCTTAGAAGACTTTACAGAAAGTGGATCTCAACACTATCAGTTGAATGACTGGATTGCTCCAAAGGCCTGGAGAAATTGAAAGATTTCTGTTTTTAGTGATCCTAAATTCTGTGATGTTCTTTAAAGTAAGAACCAAAATCTGTAACCCTAAAGTGAGAAAGAAAGGATGTTTGGAAATTTTAACACAGTATAAAGAAAATTCCCCGAACCTGGAAGATCAGTGGAGACTGTCCCCCTCTTTGAAGAAGTCAAACCAGTGTCTGTGACCTGGTTACTGGAAGTTCTTGCTGCAGCCATGCAGGAAAAAAAGCTGTACCAAGAGCAGGTGAGAGGTAGCAGACATTACTGCTAATGAGCAATGGGAAGGTCGAGATTTAAGATAAATCTGTGTGGAAAAGCATCTCTTGACACACTATCCCAAACTGCAAACTCTCAGACTGAACCCCTACACCACAGTGCAGAAACTGACAACAGTTTCTATCTCTCCCTCCATCCCACACCTTTTTAACCACAGTAGCAGAGGACACCCAGAAAGACTTTCTAGAGCTGTGGCAAAAACTCTCCAGTGGCCAGACATCAAAATGTCATGGGTGCACAACTTGGCATGGTGCTGTCTTTGGGTCATGGTGTGAACCCCTAGGAGGGGATTATCCCAGCTCATTCAGGCAGCAGGGGAAGCCTTCATGGGGACCTTTCCCTCTCCTGCTTTCCTGGCAATAGCACCAGTTGTATACACAGCGCTAACTTGATTGTATGAGAAAAATAAAAGTAACTGCTTTAGCAAAGGAATAGTTTTCTTGAAATCTTGAGATGGCAAAAAAAAAAGGTTATTGGAAACCATTTTCTGAGAGAAAAACATAAATTTGGCTAACCTGTTCAGTTAGAGCATCAGCCTGCACTACCTAGAAACTGAAAACTGCTGTTAAAGAGCCAGACAGGCAAAGAGCCAGACAGATGGCACTGCAGTAGATGTGGATTCACTGGGCTTTTTATCTTCATTCTGGAGACTTTCCTGATGGCTTGACTTTCAACTGCATTCTGGATTGGCACAGAGCAGAAGCTCAGAGAACTATCATCCTTAAATTTAAAATAAAATATATCAGCAATGTAAATGTAATTTAAGCCAAACTCCCCATCAATACCTTTTATATATTCTGGCTAAGGAACAAAGGCTCTTTTTCATGCTGATTCTACTGTATGACTACTCTCCTGTGCTAGAGCCCTTCTTGTTAGCTTTTTATCTACAATAGGTTCACTGCATCTACTAAAGATTACTGACCTATACTTTTCAGGTAAGATCTGAAGCTGGAGTGAAATTTAACGTTACGCCATCAACTGCAGTGTAACTCAAGCATGTTGTGTAAGCGGGGACATTAGGTTTTCGTGTTTCTGAAGAATCAGAGCTGACAGCCCCACAAAGCATCATTTGGTATATGCACTGAGTAAGCATCCCACCATTTCTCAGCTGGCTGATTTGCTAACATGGCACATATATCAGTAAAACCAATGGAAGTGAAGTGCAGACTGCTGGAGCCAGGTAGCCTCAACTGGATGACTTCAATTAGCTGAAGCAAAATTAAATGCATCCAACCAAAGAGATACTCACTGAACAAATACATCCACTCCCTCTAAAACTTCAACTGAAGATACACAAGTTTGGGTTTTGTTGCTTCTGGGTTTCCACTCCTTTTCCCTTCATTCTCCAACAGGTGAAATCACAGGTGCAATCTTTGTCCCTGTTGAACATATAACACATCACCCTCCACTAACCTTGTTTAATTTCCACTTTGCTTCCCCTTTCTTTGCTTCATTTGTGTCATCTTGATTTCTATCCTATGATCCAGTTCATTTGTAGAAGACTACCATGTTTTTGATGGATTTTCTGATGTGGAAATATCTTTTATCTGCAAAGCTCTGCCTTTGATTGCATCTCTCTTTGGAGAGTTTTTTCTGATGTGTCACTGGATGCTGGTGCAGAGAGAGTGTCATCTTTCTGAGAATTCAGAGTGAGAGCAAACACATATATGAGCTAAATTTTTAATGTCTGATCAGACTGCTCCTGGTAGAGTTAGGCACTGCAAAACAAGCTTAACTTGTAACATACACATTGACCGTGAACCATGGACAAAAGGCAGCATGATCTTTTGAAGAGTTGCAAAGACTTCATGATCAGGCATGTGCCAGAAAATCCATACTGATAGTTACATTAACATTGATATCCTCTTAAGAAATATCCCTGCTAAGTAAAATCTTAGTTTTCCTAGGATCCTATATAGAATCAATTCTAGTATTTCGATACAACACGGTTTTCAGGGTAATTTGAGACTAACACCAAGCACTATCCATAAAGCAGTATTAAAAACAGACGTAAAAGTGCATTTCTGCTAACAATGTTTCTGCCTAACAGCTAGTGGAGAAACTATATTACCTGTATATCTGTTTCAAGATTAATACTTCAACTGATGACATCAAAGTGAGCTCCAGAGAAGAAGCAATGCCAGAATATGCATTAGAGATTGCCACCTTAGATTTAAGAATCTTTTGACCAGTCAGAAAGAAACATTTTGCTTTCTAGCTGAATCTTTTACCATTTTAATAGGCTGAAATTTAATGCAGACTATTTCAAATTTGAGCACACCTGATGAAATATAAAACATTAATAGGTTTAAGACTTCAGAATACCACAGACTTATTGCAGACATATCACTGTATTCAGCTGGATAATCGTCTCCAGTGTTTTTTTTTTGCTGAGCACTTGCATTAAAACTGCTATGTGTACAAATGAAATTTGTCTTTCAAACTGAGGTTTTTACAGCATTACCTTCAAGAGCGTGATACAACTCTCCTGCAGCTTTTTTGGACATTGGCTCCCTCTCCTGTTCATTGAGCGCAAGCAAGAAACTGATCAAGTGCAGCCAATTAAAGACATTGCTCAGCATTTCCATCCTTGTTATTTGGAAGCATGTTTCTGAGGATGACAAGAAAAGATTTTCTTAGGCATCCAGTTGAAACTGAAACTTTTTTAGTGAATTAAAAGCAAAAAAATATTGAAACCATGTAGAAGGATTCTTCAAGTAGTCTTTACCTTTAGAGTCCACATTAGAGACGTACATTTTTAGTCCACTGCAGAGATAAGAGATGTCTAAATAAAGACTAAATTTGCATAGTAACATACAAGAAGCTACATGCAGTTCATACATGAAATGTATATATAGTAACAGTACTATATATGTAAGTATAAATGTATATACAGTAACAGTAATGTGAAATGAAAAAGAGCAAGACCAAATGGGCAAGCTAACCAGCGACCAGCGACAATTTGTACATGAGAATTAAAATTATTCACTATGGCAAAAATTTGTGGAATCGAAACTGTGGTACCTTTCCTTTAAAAATACCCCTGGAAGGAATATAGACCTAATATCTAATATTCAGAGGAATTGTCCCTCTAATTGGCACTGGTGAAGCTGTACCACAAGTCCTGTGTCCACCTCTGGGCCCTCTCACTACAGGAAAAACATTGAGGCGCTGGAGCAAGTCCAGAGAAGGGCAACAAAGCTGGTGAAGGGTCTGGTGAAGAGAACAAGTCCTGCAAGGAAATCTGAGGGACCTGGGGTTGGGAGTATTCAGCCTGGAGAAAAGCAGGCTCAGTGGAGACCTTATCATTCTCTACAACTGCCTGAAAGGAGGTTGTAACCAAGTGAGCCTCTTTTCCCATACAAGAAGAAACAGGGGGACACAGCCTCAAGCTGTTCCAGGGGAGGTTCAGGTTGGACATCAGGATGAATTTATTTAAGGAAAGGGTTGTTAAGCACTGGAATGGACTGCCCAGGGAAGTGATATTCACCATTCCTGGAGGTGTTCAAGAATAACTGGACATTGTTTGCACTTAGTGCCCAGCTGGCAAGGTGGTGGCTGGTCACTGGTTGGACCTGATAATCTTGGAGGTCTTTTTCAGCTGAAATGATTCAGTGATTCTGTGATCAATAGCAAATAAATGGACTAAATAACTGGAAATAAAATTACAAAGTCTTATAGGAAACATGGCAAGGTATGGAGAAGTCTGATTTCCTTTCCTCTCTGTTCTCCAAACAAAAAAATCAACAGTAAAAGTAGAAATATGATACATACTGCCAGGGAAAGGCTGGTTACAGTCAATGTAGGAGCACTCCTGCAATGAAATCTGGCTAAGAGCACCAGATTATTGAGGGTACTGGTTCCACATAGGTGACAACCATATTTTTAAAATGCAGTGTGTGTGCATCTTTCTTCTTATCCCTATACATCAGGGAATGCTCATATAATCATGTTGTATCTCATAGTAAAAAAATAAACCCTGAGGCAAAGTGAAGGTAAAAGCCACACAAAACTACCTGCTTTCGTTAGCTCTTAAAAATTTAGAATTAAAAAACACCAATAAAAGGCAATGTCCCATATCTTAAGAACTATGAAACATCTTAACAAGAAATTGTCACCAGACACTTGTAACTGAATGGGGCCACCAGAAGTCAATTTCTGTGAATTATTCTAAGGGTGAAAATACAGCTTGGTATTTCTGCTTTTCATTTGAGTGCTTATGACCAGAAGACTGGCAGTGGGTAAGACAGGGACAGCACAGACTTACACACAAAAATATGCTTTAACACATAGAGGAAAGGGAAGATGGATCTGGAGAGTGGGTGATTCTGAAAGGAAAAGAAGCTGTGGCTCACATTACATAAGCAAGCTGCATTGAACAGCTTTAATGAGATGTAAAACCAGCAGAGTTAATGACTTCTGATCTCCACTGACAGGTTTATTTTTATCCAAGGCTCTTTAAAATTAAATGCATAAATAACCTAGAGAGAGCACACCTCCCCTGCTCCCAGGTATGTATTTTGAACACTTTGTTATAGCTAGTTCCTCTTTTGCTAATTTTATTTTTGGCTTTCCTTTTGCATAATGACAGCTTCAACAGAGGCACAGAGCATCTTCTTCCCAGCACACAGGTTCAGTCTGTTGGTTATGGCAGCCTTCTGGAAACTGAGGATGTGAATCTGAATGGTGTTACAGAAGCAAACACCACCCACTTCTTTTACCTCCTGTGACACTGACTTCTAAGCAGAAAGCAAATATTCAAAAGGTGACCATCATATTTTCTGTATTTCAGATCAAAAGAACAATCCTAGAAAAAAACATGCAAGTACTCACATGCAAGCTCTAAATCATGAGCAGAGTGACAGCTACCTGGAGTCCTGATTCAGCATTCGCAGCACTGGGTAGGGGCAGGATTTCATACTCTTTCCCAGGGTTAACATGTCCTACTGCTAGCTCTGGGCTGCTCACCTCCCAGAATAATCTGGTTTTCAGGACATCAGTTTGAAATGGTTCAACTCATCCTCTATGTAGTAAAACAGACTTCTGTTGCCTTTAGCCCTGGATGAGATTTCAGAACATGGTTTGGATAAAGACAAATGACAAGGCTTACTATAGAGGTAAACGTGTGCATTTCAACGGGCTTTGATGTATGTGAGGGACTAGAGTATCTAATTATTACCTATTAGCTGGTTTTGTTCTCCCCCCTGAACAGGAAGAGGATAGTGTACCACATTTCTTTTAGAAACTGATGCTATATTTTATATATAAAAAAGGAAAGTATTACAAAATCCCATACAAGACTAAATCTACTAAAATGAAGATCTTTATCTGAAGCAATTATTTACAATTGTACAGGCAGCAACAAATTGAACTTTCCCAAACTGGTGGTAGAGTGATTACACTTGAATTGTTAAGACTCTAAATACACATGACAACTTCTGTATTACTAAATGTCAATTGGATGTACAACTAGTAAGTTTTTTAGCTTTGTAAGTATCCTACTTATTTGGAAGTCGTGCTATGAAAAGGTGTACTTTTGGATTACATCTTTTTTCCAGTCATTAACAATCTTCATTCATTTACGTAACTACACATGAAAATATGACAGTATCAGTTTCAAAGGTATGCCCCAGCAAAGCTGCGAACTAGTAGCCAAGCACAATTTTTACAGGATGGTGCTATGTTTGGCAGTGGTACTGATTCCCTAATTGGTAACTGTAAAGGACCTACTGAAATACCAAGTGTCTAGACTGGTATCACTGTCAGACTGGAAACCACTACACTAAATACTTCATGAAACAAAGGCAAACCCCACCCCTCTACTCTGTAATATAAACTTAGAAATGAAGAACTGAAGTTTGATTATGTAACCGATCATGATGTCTCCTTCCCACCCTGCAAAGAACCACCCAAGGCCCCTTGCATTAACACTTACCTCAAGTGATAAGCTAACCTCCTTCCAATAAGCCTTGCTTTCTTATCCTTTAGTAAAAACACCATAGTATTGTTTCTCCAGTGGCAAATGGCTGCTAGTTACCTACTACAAAACTTTTAAGCTATTGCAGTCTAGGGCTGTATACCTAGAAAGATGAAATTTTAAAGGTCTTTTCCCTAAAATATTATCAAGGATGCAAGCTTCATCTACAATTAAATTTTCTCAGCCTTCAGTGTTATGTAGAAGTAATATTTGTCTTTGCACAAATAGAAGAGCCATCCTCTGCTTACTTTGGGCAAAGGATATCTACTTCCTCAAGTTTTTCTGATGATGGGTAACTTACTTGTTGCAAATGGTTATCTGTGCAGAATTACCAGGCTTTACTGAAAAATCCTCTTCCCTAATTTATATAGAGAAGAAACAAATTGTAAGGAGCTGCTTGGAGACCAGTCTTCTTTCCTAAAGGTGCTAACAGAACAAAGTGTCACAACTCTCTTCACCTTCATCATCCTGGAAGATTGCAGAACTGGGTACAGTTACACTCTGTATCTACAACTGCTCTGTCAGGATTTTGGCATGGAAAAAACCTCAGTTCTGCATAGCCATGAAAGTGCTATGACAAACAGCACTTATAAAACTTGAAACAGTAATACTACAATGTGAAGTTTTCTGTTAACAAGATTTTAGTAAAAAACACCTGTTGTTTAATAGTGTATCCAAAACTGCAAGAAATGCTGTTTGCAGGTTAGACCAGAAAAAAAAAATAATCACAACACATATGGTAGCAATCACTGAGACCACTGTTAGCAATCTTAGTTCTTTTCACTCATGTACTGAGTAAAGCCCTTTGCCATTCCATTATTAAGTACATTACTCCACACAAATCAAATGCAGCCTTATCCTCCAGCACAGCTACAGCTTTTGAGTTACCTTGAGTCATCTACCATCTCACTCTGGAAACACAGCAAAAAATGCTATTAAACAGCATATCCCTGAAGAGCTTTGCTGGCTCTGGTCCAAAATACTAACTTTGCCACACTTATACTGCCCCCACCAATTTAATTAGAATTGACCTTTTTCCACGTGTATTTTTTTTTGTCTTGTTTCCTAATGATGTAAATCTGGGCACCAAACTTTACTCTGCATTCCCACTGTTTTTCACTTAATTTCATACACATACAGCAAGCAAGACTTTTAATTTTTTTTTTAATTTACAGTATTGATTGCTCCAAATTATGCCTTACTGTTGGTACACAGTAAATACATTCTTCTGAACAACTTAGTATGAAAAAAATGCAGATAAAACATTAAAAATACTGCTTTACAATGTGCGAAACAGAACCTTCAGAAGTAATGATGGTGGCTACAGCCAGGCACAGAGGAAGACTGCTTGATTTTGTGTTTTAGTCTACCAGCACAATCATTCCTGTATCCCTTAATCTGAAACTTTCAATAACAATGAATTCTAGGTGAATGTTTCTGCTGAATTAAGAAGATTAAATAACTCTCAGCTTGGCCACTAGCACACGTATTCCCAGAAGAGGATGCTTTCTCTTACACTAAGAATGGCTGTTATCAGAAGATTTACTGAGCAAAGGGCATCAATAACACATCAAAACTGGAAATGTTTCTGAAGGGGAATTATATGGGTGCATGCAGCTGTCAAAGTCTGGATAAATTAGGTAACATGCTTCCCCTAGATAAAAGATAAGTGGCTGGGCACAACTGGCAGTTCACAAATAGTACTTAAATCAGATGAAATGCATTTTTATCACAAGCTTTAGATAGATTAATACATATTGCAACACCTAGCACTGATTAAATTTAGAAAAATATTATACTGGGATTGGGTTTTTTAATAGCCTTTGTTGTTAATGTAACAGAAGATGTATGGCAGAAGATGCCAAAAAGCACCCTGCTTTTTGATCTTCAAGAGTTGAGCTGTCAAAAGTTATTACACTGTTAATGATTACTCATTTGATTATTTACATATTTTTTAAAACAATGAAGAGGCAGGAAATGTTTATTTATTTTCTTTTAATCTTTATGATCAAGGATGACTGTACCCAATTACATAGTCTTTGTTAAGTTAATGGCTGCCAAACAAGTGTGTACTCCAGTGACCCACCGTGAGCAAAGTCATCTGATGGGTGAGACAGATTTTAAGGTTAGACACAGTACATGTAAAAATAGAAAGTTTAAAAACCAATCTCATCACAGACATTTCCATTGCCATCTCCTTTGTGAAATAAATAAGGCAGCAGATAACTTTTACTTTGCAGTGGCAACTTTGAGGTATGCTATTAAGTCTGCTCTCTCGCCCTTCTTCTTAATACCCGCAAAAATCATCTTTGTTCCAGGAATATACTTCTTTGGATTTTCCAAATACTCCATCAGAGTATCCTCAGCCCAGGTGATACCTGAAAGAAGGTAAAAAGAGAAGAGTTAATAAATTCAAAATAGTAAACACATATATTCTTGTCCTCTGCTCAATTTTTGGCAAATTTTTAAAATTACCACCAAGAACTGAGTAATTTTGTCCCCTAAGGACAGCTTTAAGTTTACCTTTGTTCTTATTAGCATCCGTGTAAGAGAAACCTTCAGCTTGCCCAGTCTTGCGTCCGAATAGGCCATTCAAGTTGGGCCCAGTCTTATGCTTGCCTCCCTTTTCAACCGTGTGGCACTGGGAGCATTTCTGAACAAAGATCTTCTTGCCCTTCTCAACGTCTCCCATTGTCAGTACTAGACCAAGAACACACACAGAGGTCAGTATTGCAACCTCAAGGTCACCGACTGAGCTGAAACTTTTAGAAAGCATCCCGCAGGTTTACAAAACCAACATAAGCAGCACATGAATCTGGCAATTCTCCAGCACACTGTCTATCCTCAAGCCACAGCTCCTGGGCTTGAAAATCAGTATGAACCCACGAGACGACCTAAAAGGTATCAAGGTGATAAACACACTTGAAGGGCAGGAAAAACCTTCCCTCATACAAACTAATTGCCCCACAGCATTTAAAGGGTACGGCGACAATTTCTGAGGAACAAATTTAACGCAACTTGTACAACAGTAACTGGAGCTCCCTAGTCGCGAACGACCACGTGTAAAAGCACAGGACTCCTGACAGGCTTTTCCTCTCAGCTGAAAAAGCGCACCAGCCACGCACCCGGGAGGGCGCCCGGCTGTCACCACGGCCCGGGATGACCCCAGGGGTCCGGCCGGCAGCCACGCGTCAGCAGCGGGAGCGCCCAAGGGCGCCCGCCCCGCCCGGCCCCGGCTCTGCCCGCGCCCAGCCCGGCCCTGAGCTTTCCTCAGGCCCGCACCCGCGGTGGGCCGCCCGGCCCCACGGTGACCTTCCGCCGCACCCCGCCGCCGCCTCAGGCCGCGGCAGGCGGGAATGGCCTCAGGGCGGCCGAGAGCACGGCCCGCTCGCCCCATGTCCCCGCCAGCCGCCGCCACCCCGCGGGGCCCGGCCGCACCTGCCCGCCCGTCTGGCCCGCTGCGCCCTCAGACACCGTGACCGCGCCGCCGGCACCTCCGCTCCGTCTGCGCCCAAGGACACGCGGACTCCGCCCTAAGTAACCCGGCACCGCCGCAACCAACCCCGCGGCGCCCCGCCCGCCTCTCCGCCGCGACAACCAATCAGGCGCCGGCCGCTGGAGTTCTGATTGGCTGCAATCAGCTGACGTCACGGCGCCGGCGGCTAGTGGGGTAGGTTGAGACCGGCGGGCCCCCGCACTTCCTTCCTTCCTGCCCCTCTTCCCTCCAATCCCGGCCAGTGACGTCAGACGTCATTCTGCGGCGGAGGGGGCGCGCGGCAGAGGGGCGCGAGTGCTGTGAGCGCATGCGCACAGCGCCAACGGAAGCAAGGGTCGCACGGCGCCCTGAGCGCGCGGCCGGGCGGTGGGCGGGGCCCGGGCAGTGACGCAGCCGGAGCCGCGCCCGGTGCCGGCTCGGCCGGGGGCGGTCGGGCCGTGAGGGCGGCAGCAAAAGGCGCCGTGACGGAATTACAGCGTCGGTGCGGGCAGGAAACACCTGCGGCCCCGAGTCCATTCTATGGAATGAACTCCGCCGTGTCCTTCAGACTATGGCACTGAGTGCCATGTACACTCTTAAACACCTCCAAGGACAGCGGCTCCACTCCCTCCCTCCGCAGCCCACTCTAATGTCTAACCACCCTTTCTGGGAAGAAATTCTTCCTGATGCCCAGCCTGAACCTCCCCTGGTGCAGTTTATGACTGTATTCTCTCCTCCTGTCACTGGTTGCCTAGGAGAAGAGGCCGACCCTCACCTGGCTACAGCTTCCTTTCAGGGAGTTGTAGAGCGGATAAGGTGTCCCCTGAATTTCCTTTTCTCCAGGCCAAACACCCACAGCTCATTTAGCTGCTCCTCACAGGGCATGTGCTCCAGACCCTTCACCAGCTTGTCCCTGAGTTTCAAAAGCTTTCCCAGAGGAGCCAAGGGAATAGTGGTGCGGAAGCGCTGCCGTAGCCGAAGTGAGGCGAAGTCGCCCCGGAGAGCGCGGCGGGGCGCTGCCGGCACGGCGCGGCCAAGGGCTGAGGGCAGCGGCTGACCCTCCGGCCGTGCCGGCTGCGGCCGCGCCGCTCTGACACAGGCGAGAGCCCTGTGGAGGGGACGGCCGCCTGAAGGCATGAAAGCGTCCCAAATGCCAGCCCAGCAGTGTGGGAGTGCTCCAAGAGGACATGTCAATATTCACACATTGTGGCCTTCCAAGCAGAATTTTAATGGTGAATTCCAGACATGCCTGCCATCTCACCCTCCTCGGCAAGGAGGAAGAGCTGTTGGAAAAGCCCAGTTAGTAATGTCCAGTGTTCAAAAGAGTTGAACTGTTTGCTTTACTATGGACATTAAAACTGTCAGAATTTTTCACTGTCTGACATTGGAAAAACATTTTATTTTCTGTGTGTGCTTTTATGTTGTCCTGGAACTGGTATGGGTGTGCCCCTCGAACTGCCCATGGGACAGGGCTCATGTGAAGTGTCAACATGAAGCAGAAAGGAGTGAGGACTGTAAAAATACATCAGGGGTTCCTCTGATGGCAGAATTTTTGTAGATAATTCACAAGACCATTCAGAAATCATCACTCCCTAGTTTAGACAGTGCATTGCCTTCCAAAGCTCACAGTGTCTAGAGCATAAGACACAGGTTTTGTGCATTTTTTAACACTTCATCACAAAGTATATACAAAATACGCATTCTTAAACTTTTAGCAATTTATGCTGTTATCTGATTGACAGTTCGCTAGCCACAGTAAAACTGTTTTGATTATGATATACAGATAAATTCATGTACTTCATGAAGAGTGAGGAAATATGTGCAAGGAAACCACTTTAAATCAGGACGTTGAATTCTGCTGTTGTTGCACAACTCAAATCTCAAATCATGTCAGATTCCCATAATTATGAGGTTGACTGGAAAAATATTATTTTAAAAACTAAAGGCATCCTCTGTTTCTTTCATTTGCTGTATGGTTTTGAACCTTCACGGTGCCTTTCACTCTTGTTTTTAGACTTATCATGATTGTAAGGACTGAGTTTAATTTAGTAAGGCTTCTCTATCTTAGATGATTCCAAGGGCCGGATGTAACTTAGTATCACAAGATCTGTGATAAAACCATGTCTCTTCTATCTCTAAAGAAGAAGGGAGCTGAAAGCACCTTTTAAGCTGCTCTAAGAAATTGCACCAGTGTAAATTCTTAAGCCTCTTTAAGCACTTGTGGACTGATGCGTGCTGACATCTATTCAGAGGTTCTCCCTTTCTTCACAGAACACAAACTTCAGGCATCTGTAGCTCTTTTTATTTCTATTGCATTTTGCCTTTTAAATATGTATGCTCCATTCTGAGAACTGCATGTTGTGTTTCACAGTTAACCCTTCTGATGGGGAGGAAAAGTGTAGCAATATTTATTCAGTTTTTTTCCAAGAAGCTGTTCTTGAAAACTCCAGCTTAATTCAAGGTAACCAGATTGCTTTTTATTAAACTTCTGAAGTAAGGAAATAATGCTTTTGGGGAAAATACTCAACATTTGAGCTTTCCAGTGTTAAAGATTAGCATGCTAAAATCAGTCTGTAAAATGAAGTCTTATTTTCTCAGCCTCAGACCGGACCATGCAGATGTCTGCTCTGTGACTAGCTGCCAGCAGTCATGATATAATACGCTTTCTTGAAGGTGTAAATGATACAAACAGAATATTAGTGCATTCCCATACTGTATTATTAGTGGAAGCAGAGATGCTGTCTGATACAACAAGATAGTAGGTTAGGGGATGTGTTTTCACAGTAAAAAGAGGTATCTCAAATGGAGTGAATTTCTCATATCTGTTTGAGCCCATTTGGGCATTACTAAGGTTGGATCTGAGGCAACACCATGGTAAGAACTGATCTGTAAGTAAAGTAGAAGGTGTAAGAAAGGGTGCTGTTCAAGGTGCCCAGTGCTTACTTTTTGAAATGTTCTGTCATAGGGCAGATTAATAGTGAAATTTTTGGCTTCCCTCCTAAATGTGGCATCTGCAACATACGCTGCAGATATTTGTGAAATATAGGTGAAATCCTGCATCTGGCTTCCTGCATAGGGCAGAGTATGGTGTGGGGCTTCCAGAGGCAACACTGAAGACGAAGGCAGGACTTTTCTGTCTTTGTGGGTTTGAATTGCTGGAGTAAATGAAAATGACTCAGGGTGCAATTTCAGTGCTCTATACTTTACATACATTAACATTCAGTAGACTAATTGCATTGGTGTGGTTTGCCTAGAAGGCTCATATTTTAGTCTTTTCAGTTGTTCACTGTGGTTACACCTGGAATACTTTTTCCTAGCTCAGGCCATTACACACTGGAACTAATGTTATTTTGCAATTAGAATTATGTGTGTAACCAAATGTGTCAAGTCCAATAATAAACAAAACATGTTAAAAGAGGCATCCAGATCTCTTTAAGAGGGACATTGCAAATAAAAGAAAAAACATAGCCCTGCATTATGGACCTAGACTGGAACTCAGGAGAATATGTGATTTTTTTTTTTCCCTCAACTCTGTGCTAAACTTCTGGTTCAGTCTTTGACAAATAACTTAGAACCCATTTCTTGTGGAAATCATCACCTCATCCCTATGCAGTTTGAGTACCTTGGCCTGTTTTCATCCCTTTGCCATGTGGAAGTGGGACATCCCTGAGCTGTTGCTGATTATCAGCAAACTGCGCCAGCATTGGGGAGTGTACGATTTGAGCTGGAGTCATTGTGGTGTTGAGCTGGTTTTAAGAAAGCATTGGAGTTATGACCTGAATCATAAATCTTACCCCATCACAAAGTAGTACTGACTAACATGCACTGTTATGATTTCTAATTGTATTGAAACAATTCAGAAAACCTGTGGGGGTTTTTTTTGTTTCTTTCTTCTGATTTTATCTTTGCCTTTGGAATTGTTTGGGAGAAAGGCATATCTCTTCTTGGGTTTTTCAAAGCTCAGTTTATAAAGATGAAAGAGTTATTCTGGGCTGTGCTTGAAAAGTTTTTTATGCTAGTATCCTTCAGAAAGGAATATTCCACAGTGGCAAACTTTAGGGTTTAGGGTTACTTTTCAACACTTTTATGGTACAAATCCTGTCACTTGGAATATACTGCTGGCTTTGCGTTTATTATGCCTTTTACAGGCTATTCTGGGGGAAGAAGGAACCTGTTCACCCAAACAGGCAGGGAACAAAGTTGAAAAGCGTTAGAGACTCAAAAGGAAATAAAAATGTCTGATGAATGGTGTGCCTCTAATCTCTGCTGGTTGTTGTATTTTACACAGTCTCAGACAGATAAGCCAATTTTGCTACTGCTTTAAACAGTTGCAAGGGCAGTCTCTGAGATGCTACAGTTCCTAAAGGTGACTGAATTCCTTCTTAAGAAAAGCTAAATATTGGCTTAGCATCTAGTTTTGTGTAATATTTTACCAAACAATTCTTGGTTTTATTTTAAGGACTGATTTTTGTAATTTCTTGTGGCAGTGTATTTATTCTTTGTGAAGTTGTCTCTGACAATGTTGTGGGGTTTTTTTTAATGACAAGTGTTACATTGACTTGAGTACCTGGATTGCATTAAATACTTAATTGCCATTATTGAAAAGGAAAAAACTATTACCGTATTTAAAAGAACTGCTGGTGTACTGTCTCATTACTATCTTATAAAGACAAATTATTTGGGAGTGGGACATAAAAATATTTTCCACAGCCAATGTATAGAGTGGCAGTTGAAAGATTTGATCTTGACAGAGGAAGGCCGAACTTGGGATTCTTTCTGCTGTTGCTGTGTTTTTGGAGAGTGAGTTTTGTGAAACTGTGAAAGCAACTACTTGGCACCAGGGGACATAAGAATGTCTCTTAAGTGCCAAGTAATGAGAATTGCCTAGCCAGGATGTTGTAGTTTCTACTTAGGCACAGGGTGAGGCAATGCTGCTCAGCATCTAAATGAGCTGTGAAAAAAATTACAGAAGGCACAGGTAGAGACAGCAGCCAATTCAGACAGAGTAGAAAGCAGAGTGGGAAGCTAGGAGATTGCCAAGCTCTCCCAGCTGAATCAATTGCACAACCATTATAATGCCATGGCTTACCAAGTGATAAATTTTCTGATGAGTTTAACAGGTGTGAAAATAGCAAAGTACTTTTACCATTCTGTGATGCTGTGGTTCTAAGCCTCAGGCATGAAGATTTATTCAGCAGCCATTTATTGTATGATAAAGTGTCCCCAGAACTGGGGTAGGTAGAAGTCTCTGTCTTTCATCTGGCCTGTGGGGAGCTGGGTAGATAAGGAGATCCAGGGTTCAGAGTCACTCTTTGTCAGCTTAAAACAAACACAGACCTTAAACTGAGAACATTGACTCAAGACCTGCCTTGACTGTGTGGAGACACAGGGTTGCCCTGCTCAAGCACTTGCCTCAGTAGCTGCCTGCAGACTGATAGATGCCTTCTTATCTGTGGGCTCACAGAAAAATAACCTTGGACCTCAAAATAGCATGTGTGGGATACAACTTCTCTGTAATAAGATGATGGTTTAAAACAAAGGACATAACAGAGGCATCTTGTTTGAATGAGTACAGAGGAGTAGCAAGTATAAAATGTTAGTGCATGAAGTTGGGGTAATTTGCATGAGGCACGGAATAGCAAGAAAGGACTGAATGCAAGACTTGTCCTAGGATGGGACTGCATCAGCTTCTGGTTTACTATCAGAAAAATCATTCTGAATCCTTATAATCCATTTCCCATAGTGAAAGTGGGTTTAAAAGAGAGGTGATTCAAGATAGCAATTTAGAAAAGAAAAAAAAAAAAAAAAAGAATTTTTTAAAGTTCAAGGACAAAGTTAATTAAGTTAACCAAGAAGGACATTTGAAAGATTCAGGACCCCAGCAATTTTCCAGAAGTTCAGCTTTTCTTAAAGACATAAGTGTTTCTTTTGAAAAAGAACTTCAAAATTAACTTTAAGGCTTCAAGAACTGAAAGGCAAATGAAAGGATATTCTTTTATCAAGTCCATTATGTGTTTAACTTTAGTGTCATGCTATTGTGGAGTCTGCCACAGTTTACTGCAAATTTTAAATTAATAGAGGTATAATAAATGTCCTTGATCATTGTCTGATTGCATCTGACAAAAAACATGCTGTGATAACAGTAATTTCTTCTGGCCTCAATTTCAACTTTTGGATGGCAAGTAGTTGGTCAAAACTACCCCATTTTCCATATTTTTTTTTCTTTGTAATGAATCAAACAGTTGGAAGAATTGGTGACGTATTCTATTTGGAGGGGATGAAAATTAATTACATTGATAGCACATTTTCTTTGTGTATCTGTGGGAGCCAAGGATTACTGTCCTCTCACTTACATGATCAGCTGGCATGTAGTCTTCTGAATAATCCAAGCTGTAGAGTGAGAAGTACTTCTGCAACAGCCTAAATTCAGATATTCTGAAATTAGTCTCCTGTTGTATTATGACATGAAATAACTCACACACTCACACTAAGATTAAAAGAGTGAAAGGAAGCAACTTTTATTTTTGACTTTGTAATATATAGGATTCTAAAAGTGATAGTGGATTGGAGGATAAAATTGCTACTTACTCTAACTGCACTGGTTAAACTAATAGCTTATCAATTTTATTTTTTCACAAAGAATAATGTAAAACTATTATTTACATGAACAGTGTGTGAGAAGGCTAGTAGAAATATGTAAACATCAGAAGGGCAACAGTCTCTAAAGCATCAGCTTAGCCCCAAGAAAAGCTTAAAATTAAGAGTCCTTTTGTAAGGAGATTTGTATGGTTGGGTCTCCTTATGTAATGATGATGTGCTAATTTAATGTAATCTATTAAAGCCTATGCAGTTCTTGTGTCTAAGGTATAGGCCAGACAGGAGAACCTTGCTTGAAATACGAGCACTAGTATGGTCCCAAGAGTCACATGAGGGTCTTAAAAATAAAAGCCTTGCTTACCTTAGAATTTTCAAAGGAGAAACCTTTATAAAATAGAGATGAGGCCATAAACTGGCAAATTTCTCTCCACTCTGACAGAAATTGAACTGGTGTGCTTTGGCAGGCTTAAGTCTTCTAAGCGTAAACCCAGTTCTCTGCAGAGCTACAAGGCCTCTGTGTACAGCATCAGGAGAAGCTGTTGAATGTGAAGCCTGACCAAGACCTGAGAAAACATGTTCATGGATTGTCTTCTTCCTAGAAAGGAAGTCACTCCTGCAGGTGGTAGAACATATGGGGTGTTTCTGTCAGTGGAGAGGTGGATTTCCTCCCTGTAAGGATCTTATGCTTGTTTTACTATGCTTTTTTATTGTGTCAAATTTTCATGAGTTTGGTCACCAAGTAATCCCCTGGCTGGTAGTTTTGGAATCAGATTTTAATAGCCCAGCTTCATTGCTTCTTTTTACATCAGACTTCAGGTATGCGTCAAGTGTTCCATCAGACCAGATTATAGGTTTAGTGCTGTTTCTGACAGTGATGAATGCTGGATGTCTTGCAGACACAAAAAACTACCCTGGATGAGTTTATAATCCTAAGGCACGGAGTTTCAGAGCTCTGAGAACGCTTAATCCAAACTGCTAGTGTGGAAGATGTTTTTCTGATGTTGTTAGGACATGTCTCTAAGGCTTTTAAAAAAATATGTCAATCTTTTTGCCTTCATCATATTCCCAGACTTTTTTGCTCTTTGTTACTTAGGAAGTGTGAACAAGATATCCAAATAACACAATATTCTGTCTTTTCTGCTGTCCTGAATTGTACTAGAAACACAGCAAAAGGCAGGGGTCTGCATTTATTTTAAACAAATTCCTCCAATAGGTAACAACCATCTAAAAATCCATTTATGGCTGAGTTGTCTTCAGCAGTTCTTTGCAGTAAGTTTCTTTATACTTCACTTTTACATTTCATCTGTTATTATGCTGCTCGGTTATTTTCGTACAAAGTCCTCTAGATGCTCCCCAGGACTCTCCTTGAGTCCTAACAAATGCATAAATCACCTCTTTTAACAACTAAAATCTCATTGTTTCTGAAATGTGTGAAAGTGGGATAGAAATTGAATATCCTCTCCTAGTGGAAAAAATGGTCTTTGACTCCTGTCATGTCATTTTAGTTATATCCTTTTGGTAGCCTTGGAGCTCTTTGTACTCTAAATACTTGCCCAGAAAGTAGTGCACTACTGGGGCACAGTGTCCTGGCTAACCTGAAGATCTCACAGATTAATAAGGTCATAGGGGATTTATGCCATGATTCTTTGCTAGTATCTCTTTTTTGTAAGGGAAAGTACAGTGGATAAGGGCTAGCTGGAAGCAAGGTTCTGTTTGAGCCATGTATTCAGAGTATGATCCTGCCAGTCTCCTGAACTCTGGTGATTTGCTTGAAGGGAGAGGGAAATATATCTGCTTCTTTGATGGGACAACTTAGAAGAATGCAATGAAAAAATTCTCAATGAAAAACACAATGGTGTTTTTCTTCTTCTTTAGGTTCTCTCTAGGAAACAACTGATTAATTCCTCATTTATTTTAGAGTTAAAAAAACCTCTGATGAATGTGTGCTGTTTCTGCTTCTCTAATCCCCACTTCTCTGCAGCTTCTTAAGATGTGTATTGAACCAATATGAGCTGTTCCTGAAAAAGCTGTTCCAATATTATGTTCCTGAAATCTGTGTAGCAGCATCATAAATCTGTCAGCACACAGAAAATAGCAATTTAAGTGTATTATTTGCATTCTATTATGAGATTGCTTTCAACAGATGTTTCCTTTGCTGCTTCCTTATTTTCAAAAATCTTTACAAAAATATTCAAGATATTTAAATATATTGTATTTGGAGACTGTTTTGTTTAGTTGATTTTTGTTCACACTTCTCAGGAATCTAAAACAGGTCTAAAACAATTTGGCAGCAGGGCTGTTCTTTCCTTATGTCTTGGTATTAATTTTTTTATAACCCCCAAGTTAATGCTCATTATTAATCTCTCACTACTGTATTGATCACTTTCACCCATTTACGCCTGACTCCTAATAATAGATTACATGTTTATGGTAGCTCTCCTGCTTCATCCTAAAGGTTCTTCAAATCCCTGGAGGGACTATTAAATCCCATTCTCCCTCTACCAGACTTCCCTTCAGTTTAAATACAGTCTTTGTGGTCTTTCCAGTTCTCTGAAAGATTCCTGTCTCAGTCAATTTGTGAAAAAGGAGAGAGAAGAGCCTGAAACACAAGCCACAATAGTCTGACATAGGAATGTGTAATTGGAGAGGCCAGTCAGCCTTAGAAGATGGAGACTTTGGGAATGTGATGTGCACTAAGAGACACCATGAGAATCATGTTTGTCCCCGTGTGTGTGGCATTGCTGTCTTTATTGGCATTTGACCCCTGCAGAGTAGCAGAAGATCCTTTTAACGTGGAGGTTTGGTGTTTGGGAGGGCCTGCAAAGAGCCTTACTGGGGCAGTAACGCTGGTCCCCAGCTGTTGTTGGCAACTGCATCATGGCTCCTCTCATAAATGGAGGCAAGCCTCTTTTCTGATCCTCTCCTCAGCTGTTCCTGAAGCTCCTTGCTGTGAACATTAAAAATCATCTTGTCATACCCACCCTAAGTTTATTCCCAGTCAGACTGTAATGCTCATTTATGAATCCATTTAGCCTTTAATGAACCAACTTTTTACAAACCAGTGTTTATCCACTAATGTGTTTCTCTGTAATAGTCATGTTTTCACAGCCTCTAGCTCAAGCTCTTCTAGTGTTCTCAGATAGTTTCCACATGTCCTGGGCTACTCTAATTTCTCTTCTCTTTACTGTTTGAATTTATTATGGGTCCCTTGGAAAGGACAGACAATTTGTATTGAAGTTCTTTTTATTTGTTACTCCATTTAAAAAAAAAAGTGTCATCTAAAGAACTAAAAAAATCATCAAAACCATAGTTCTTGTGTCTCTTTCAGGATTGTTATCTCTGAGGATTTTTTCTCTCTCCTTTTAAGGAATCATGTCAATGTTTCTGTGCTGCTGTATAGAGAAGGAGTATTGCAGTTCTATCAACACTGTCTGGACCTGAGGAACTTCACAGCTGGGGATCCATTCAGGCAGTGTTATCTGTCTTGGCCCATCCTCTGGTCTCCGCATATGCAAGCAGACATGTTTATTGATGGAAAAGTCTGTGCAACAAAATTCCACTTTCCTCATGCTTTACATCCAACGGTAAGCTTGGCTTACTTAGGCTAACTGGGTTTTCCAATATTGTATGTTGACCAAATATCTGGACTTGAAGATTTTGTAGGGAAGTGAACATGCAGATTTTGGAAGGGGTTCAAATTCGGGCCTTCTGGAAAGCTGCCACCTCTACAATGCTTCTTTTTGCAACATGTCAGTGATTTTCAGAAGGTTGTTTATTGTTGGTCTTGAATCAAGATAAGGAACTTTCTGGTAGCATGTCTGAGACAAAGTGTCCTGCTCTTGGCTCTCATCCCATTTCTGGTCTGTGTTTTCTGTCTCTCTGCACTGCTGACCTAGGCTGGCTGCTCTTTTTATTTCACTCAGCATTGTGCCTTAGTAGCTGGTGACAACAGTGGGAATGCTGAGTACAGGTGAAGGCATCTGAAGGAGTTTGTGCGGAATTGATTCATGGGCATGTTTACCTTGAAGTAAGCACGTAGTGTATCCTTCAGGAGATCTCACTTATGACAGACCAGGAGAAATGTTTCTGTATGAAGAAAGTAGCAGGATTTATACTGCCATCTATGTCTCTTAGCAGGGACTGCTTATTTTAACAGACCACTGACCCTGTCTGCCCTGAAAAGGCACAGAGGTCACTCAGTTAAGAGAAACAACCCAGACCTTCACTACTGCCCCATCATATAGGGAGCTCAGAGTCACTCTTTATGCTTTGGAGAACTAAATATTCTGTTCCACTCCAGTGTGTACAATATAAATGGGTATAGATGTCTTGTGGTTTTTTATTTCTTCTATAAGCATGTGTCTTCTCAAATGGTGATAATATAAATGGTGATTTGAATCAGTGTGTTTTTAGCTTCTTTTAGGAGCAGTTGCAGGTGGTTTTTAGGATGCTTACTTGCATGTGACTTTTTAGCTTTCTCAACCACAATTTGATCCACGGCTGACATACTGTTAACCTTTATGAATCTTTTGCATTGTTGAGGCTTTAGATGCTGGTGCAGAGCCAAAGGAACTGTTCAAACATAAAGTACATTTGAGTCCCATAGCCAAAGAATGAACTTTAGCAGTTACTGTGCTGAACAATCTCAGTGTGTGATATTTAACATATGTGTGCTTTAAGTGGATGAGTGTTGTTCAGGTAAATCAGCATGACTCAGGATAGGCCTCTGCCAATCACACTTTGGAAGCCAGAGGGCATTAAAACTCAGTTCTGAATTATATAAGGTGCTAGTCTGGATTTTCATTTCCAGAAACAAACTGTTGAAAGTGTGCTTTGAAGTGTTCATTACCATAAAGCAAACATTTTCTTCATTACACTGAAAAAAAAAAAAAAAGTTAGACAGCTTTTCTATTTCAGATACAGAGATTCAATTATTGGAAATTTGTAAATATATCAGAAAATGTAAAATGTAAAGCAGAAGGGATTCCCTTACTTGGATTTGTTTTAATGAAATAGAAGAAAAGCAGAACAATTTGGGGACTTCTTATCCAGGGCCATTTGGGACTATAACTAAGAAAATGACAGCATCTTACTTAGTTGCCCTGCTTTATGTGAGTCCATGCAGTTTGAATCTGGAAGCGTGTTCTGGTTAACTCACCCTAGAAAAAAGTGCTATAAAGCCAGCAGAGCAGGAGTGTGTTCCTTCTCTTTTACCTGCAGAATTGCTTAGTCAGTTACAATTGTTTAGAGTTGCAGTCAATCAGAGCTGTGCATATAAAGCCATCACAAGTAATGATGCATTAGCAAAACACAACTCTCAACTTGATTTGCTCTGCTTTTATACCACATTATGCTCTGCTTGCATGAGCAGCATTTAATGCAGATAATATCTTTTCACTTTGATACAGGTCACAGAGAATATAAAAAGTGTTGAAGACAACAAACATGGAGTTTTTCAATATAGATTTATACTTTCTTAAGAGTAAATCTTGGCATTTAAAATAGAACCTGCTCATGTTATTGATGCACCCTGGAGGAAGAAAGGCGAATCAGTCATGCAAATGGAGGAGTATAAATCATAGAAACTCTGCCAAACTTAAACTGCTGTGGTTAGTAAGGAAGCAGTAGGCTGCAATAGTAATAAGTCACTTATCAAACACATAGTGCAATAAGGACAATGAATTGGTGAGTTCAGTCAGACTGTCCTGGTTGTCCCCATTCACATGACAGCTGCCAACTCATTTTATGGACACTGTTACACATACTGCCCAAGGCTAAAGGTCTTTTGCATTTCTGTTTTGCGTTGGTGCCAACTTAAAATGGTAAGATAAAAGTAAGCAGATAATCACAGTAACTTCCCCTTCTGCAAACCCCAAAGAAGCCATTAATCCATTCTGTCAACCAGCTGTGTCAGGACTGATTTAGTATTCTGAACTTTTGCCTCTGCTTTAGAATGATCTTTGCCCTGTACTTAAGTATTGTCAAAGAGAAGGCTTAATTCTGCCAGCTGATTCTGATAATACTCTTGCCAGTATTACTTGTGGTGGAAGCGTGAGATTCTTAGTAAATCCAGTATTAGTGCTGTGTCTCCACCTAGTTCTCCAGTCAATCTGCAAACTGCTTTTATGTAAGGCAATATGTTGGAACTATTCCTAAACAGAGACATGTTTTATTGTCACACATTTTTACGGGTTAGGAAAATCTGGGTTAATCCACAATCCCCCTTAAAAACCTTAGAAAATTTACAGCTTATGTTTCTTTTGTTACGAGAAATTTAGGGGCTAATAATTTGTGGTCTCACATTGCTATCCCAACTAAATTAATTTAATAAAAATTGCTCACCTCTGAAGACCTGACAGTATGTTGTGATCTCCAGAATCCCTTCAGTGTTTTGTAGTTGTTATTCTTGGAGAAAAGTTATATTTGAGCTCTTTCAAATTGGGGTTGGGGTCCACTATCTTTGGTGGATTTGTGGATTTAGATAATATATTTGACCATTTTCTTCAACAAACTTGGAAAGCTGAAGGATAAGAAGAAACAGGTAAGGTATAAAACAAATATGTGTGCTGTATGGGGAAGACTATTTTAAAGACTTGACATGTGGTCACCCTCCTCTACCTCAGTTATCTGTTTAGCAAATGCTAATAAAATTAAAATCTGCTAGGAAAATATATTTACTGCAGTATTAGTAATCAAGTGGAAGTTTCAACAGGTATATAGTTATGCTGAACTCAGGTCCAGATAACTTGGAATCAAGTTCTCATGGTAGTCACATATGGTAAACAGGCAAAGCTGCGAAAGCTCTTTTTTTGTAGAAGTCACAATTATAAACTGCCTTAAAATAAACTGCCTCTTATTGTTTCCATTGCCACATCTGTAAACACTGTATCTGCATTTATCAGAATGACAGATGGATCTGCATTTTTAGCTGTAGATGAATGCTCACTATAAAGACAGCTGTGATGGTGGGAGAGGTGCTTTCTGTGAGCTTCTGCTAATGTCTCTTTTGCCTTTGGAAACTGGTCTAATGGATGTGCAAACAGAACTCATCTTCACACTTTTGGTACAAAATCAGCAGGATTAGACCAGATCAGCTATTTTATCAGAATCAGTGATGTTTGATGAAGTCTTAGTGGAAGTGCTCTACGTGGTCATCTGCACCACTAGATCTGGAAATCTAATTGTCCCAGGCAAAGAGGTGGTGACAAGCAGCTAAGAGCTTGACTTTTTACCAGAAAAAAGTTGCTTTTGCAGAAAGCCATCTCCCCATTGTCAATTGCAGGAACTCTGGATTGATTCACACACCAGCAGTGAAGGTTCTTATTTCATTTTCTGTGTGCAATTTTTACAAACAGGACCAGATGACTCTAAAGCTTAATGAATTGTGAAGCTCATTCTGAACTCCTAATGTCACCATCAGGAATAACTAAGTTTTTCTAAGTGTCTTTTAAAAATGAAACTGCAGTGGAATTAGTTTCCAACCCTGTTTCTGTCACTACTTTTTCTCTCTCCAGTCTTTCTGCCTCGTTTCCTTATTTACTTCACAATGATGCTGCCAGCATTAATTACATAATAGATTATATGAGTTTTGTAAAGGAGAGATGGGGAAAAGACACAAAGATTTTAAGCACAACTTTCTGTTGGTAAAGTCACTGGACTGTAGTCTGGGTTATCAGTATTTAACCAGGGATTTCTCCTTCAGCCATGAGAACTGGAGTGTCCCGGTCTCTGAGAAAGTCAAAACATATGGAGGGAAGAGCAAATGAAATTGGAGTATTTCCTAAGTGCCCATGGTAACTGTCCCCTTAGCTGATAATTCTGAACCTGTTAAACGTTGCTGGAAATAGATTTGGTGATCTTCTTGTTGTGCAAAAATAAGCTTTGTAAATCCACCTCCACACGTGATTAGTGTTTCTTAAATTGACCAGTGATCAGTGAAAACTGACTAAAAATGACTACTACTAACATTACATAGTCTGTGGAAGGATTTTAGTTTTGAATGGACAAATACTTCACTAAAATCACTCATATACCTAGTTATATAAATATGCAGCATTGTACTGATGATGGGGAATGGCAGCTAATTAATGCAAAATGACCTCCCAGTTAACATTATCAGCTTTTACTTTCCTGAAAAGCTTCTTATCCACGACAGCATGTGCTTTTTCTGTTTCAAACAGTTGCTGCCAAACCTTTCCTGACAAGCACTGCCACGGCACACAGAGGGGCTGGCTTTTTCCTCCCAAATTCCCCCTAATCCTGTGTAGCTGGTAGCTGCCAAGTGCTCCTCATCAGTTAACGCAGGTGATCTTTGAAGTCTTCTAAAACAAGGTGCCTGTCAGTTAAGAACAATAATTTCATGTCCTTATCCTCCAATATTTTATGTAAAATGCTCACAGGGTAAAATACTGCTGGGGTTAAAAACAAATACCTCGTGATGGCTTACATAGTGTTCTGCAAATAGTGAGTTCTAGCGCTTCATCTCAGACTTCATAAGGGGTAGGAAGAATTGTTTTTTCTCTCTGGATCTTGTTCTACTATTTGTATAGTGATAAAATGTTTTAAATATTCAGCTCTTATTTCATGGGTATTTCTGTTGACCCCAATGCAGGTGGCAGGCATGACTTTGGCTCAAAAAATGCTACTTTTGGGTCTCACTAATGATTTTTGTTTTCATTTTTCTTTCCCTATTTTGAACTGTGGAGAATTAGTTGTCTGGCAGAAGATATCAGATATGCTAAGTGATCCATCATGCTTTTGTGGGGAATGGCAGTTGTGCTAATAGGTCTGCTGGCTTCTGAGGCTACAAGGGAGCCACAAATTGTTTTTATTCTCAGTGCTGAGACATCCTCCATGAGACTGCAGCTATCAGCACATATAGCTTTATTTTAAGCCAAGGTGTTTATCTTGACTACTGATGTAGTCAGATTCTGTTAAACTTCAGCAGAAAAGAGCCATGGCTGCCATAGTGTTTTTAATTAAGTTTCAAGAATAAAGGGTAAACCAGCAGAGTTCTCTCTTAGCTTTGGTCTTCCTCAGAACAACCATGTCAAAAGTCTTGCTAGAGATACTGAGATGGAAAGGTTGATGACTGCTTGAATTGATTCCAGTGTCTCAACCCTCAGGTGATCTGAACTTTGGGAACATGGTGTACCTAGATTTGTGTGTAGGATAGGGGTGAGAGGAGGAAAATGGCAGGCACAATGGTCTTGGGTTGGTTAAAATTGTCAGGAAGAAGGACAGAAAGAAAGAAAATTTCCTTATTTCACATTTCACTGAGGTTTAGATTAAATATAACACTTTGCAAGAACTGAGAAATGTGAGAATCAAAAAGGTGATATCTTAGATTTTTAATCCCCTTTTGCTTCCACCCTGCAAAGAATTCCCAATGATGCTGCCCTTGCAGCTTTTTTACATGATCAATCATACTGACTCTCATTTACTTTTATGTGGCTTAGGGGAATTTAAGATTCTTGCACAGCTCCAATTAATACTAACTGTGTTTGTGCTTGTGTAATCAAAATTTGTCTCTAAGATTACATTTATTTCTGTGAGGAAGGAGGATAAAGCTTAACTGGAGATTTTATGGGATACTGAGAACTGAAATTTCATGGAATGCCCGTGTTCCTGTGGCTGTTATTTTCAGCTATAAATTTTTAATGATAGGGTAATTTAGGATTTAATAAAATCAGGAGAATCATGAAATCTGAGGAAAACTAGAGCAGCGGTTTATTCCAGTAAGAAAGACTAGCTTGTTAAATGAATCCCTGTTTGGATTCATTTAACTTTAGCACCACTGCATACAGCAAGTTGCTGAGAGCAAACACCTTCCCCCAGTTGCTGTGTAAAGCAAAGTCACGGTCTTGTACAGGAGCCAGATTAATTTAGTTCTTGGAGCTGTGTGTCAGGACATAACGAGTTCCTACCAAGCTGGACTTTTCTGAGGCTTCTCTCTCATAAATCTGTTTTATAAGAGGGAAGTTGTGCTTTATAGTTGCTCTCAAACACTTTAATTCACAGTAGGTAAGGAGGCCATGAACAACACAGCCAAGAAAACCCAATTAGCCCATAGGCAAGTCAGCAAGATCAGTATTTGTTAGGAGAGTGTGTGTGTTAAGTAAACACTGCTAATCCTCTAAACCTAATCATTGCTTGCTTTGTTCAATAGAGAGATTTTTGTGCCTCGTAGTGTTGCTGCTGCTTATTGCCAAGGAACCTGCACTATGCTATTATAACTGTGAGAGGAGCAACTTGCCCTTTTATTTCATTAAGGAAAGATACAGGTGAAATGTACCTAGGCAAAGTGTCTGGTGGTTTGGGAAGCCTATATTAGGGAAGAAATGCAATAGTTTAGCTGAAGTGACCCACTCTCATTTGCACCTCCTACACTTTATTCTGAATCAGTGCAGTCGGTATACATTAGGGACAAATCAATATGTAAGCAGTGCAGGCAGTGTTCTTACTGATACCACTCATTATATGAGGAATGTTTTGTGTTGCCAGGTGCCAAAGACTGAAAAGACATCAGGAACATGTGATGTGTGGAATGTCTTTTTAAAACAGAGTGAAGGAAAAAAAAATCTATCTCCTTAGACTTTTGTGAAATAAGCTCTATATTAGCTAACAATGGTATGTACTAATAGTATAAAAAATAAACTTTAAAAAATTCCTTTTATCAGTAATGCAAAACAAAAAACGTACCCTGTTTATAATTGCAGAGAAATTACTTCTTCATACCATGCTAATTCATTATTTATATTTTACCTTGGAGACTTATTTATTTCAAGGCAAGCAAAATAAAATACTAACTTTAGAGGGCAAGAATTTAATCATTAGCCTAGCTAAGAGTCTCTTGGCAATTTTACCAAGTCAGAAAAATATCTAAGGTTGAAAAAGCAATGATTTGCTTAATGGTTCTTTTTGGTATAATAAAAAATAAAACAAATGCCTGAATGTCAAACCACGACACTGAAGTATTACTGGGCTAGAGCTCCAAAATTACGTGTATTTCATAAGAAAGGCTTATCTACCGGGCCTTGCTTCAAAGGGTCTTTATTGTAAATGGGTATGAGATGTTTTCAGATGAGAGCCCTTTTTTAAGCTTTATTATTTGTACAATGTCACACAATGTTTCTTGTTTCTTCAAAAGCTGTATACTAAAACCTGCATATTACTAAAAGCTCTTGTTTTCCTCAGTGAGAAGAGGGATGTCCCAGATTCATGTCCAAGCAGGACATAATGGTAACTTCAGAGTTTGAGGACATAGAAGTATTGGGATGTTATAGGCCCTGCAGGGATTACATCATTTCAGGCTTTGCAGTTCTGTGGGAGCTCTCTTCTCCCATGGCTGGGGTTTGTTCTGTAGCCTGGTTAATGACATAGCTGTGACATGGGAGCTGCACCAAAGCTCTCTCCAAGTAATCTGTGACTCAAGGTGCAACTGGGCTCCTCCATCATTGAACTGATCTCTATAAGGATTGGTATTGCAGAGTTATAAAGAGGAAATAAGTCCCTTCACAAAAAAGAGTTTAAATACAGTAATGTGCTTATTTCTTTCCATACTAACATGGGTGTTTTAAAGATAAGCTTCAACTGTCAGGTCAATTTTATTCACACATTCTGATACGAGATACAGAAATCATGCACTTCATTATGAAATCTGTGCTGTGATGCTATGGGACTCACTGCAATCAATATGAGGTGTGATATCTCACAAATTGCTGTGCCAGCATAACTCATGCCTCAGCTGAGCTGAACAAAAGATACTTTTAATGTGTGATGCTTCAAAGATAACAAGACTTAAAGTGTTGAATTCTGGCAACTATTTGTATATTGTTGCATTTTTAACAAACTGGGGCTCTGATTCAAAGTTCACATTTGTCTTAATAATGGGAATCCTTTATAGAAATACCACACTTGCAGACCAGCATCTTTGAATGTTTATTCCATAGATAATTCTAGTTGATTTTCTGTTTATTTCTACTGTTAGAACTGGTGTGTATCTACCAGTGCTGTAGATATGTAGAATACTTCTTAGTGTTTCTATTCAATTCACATTCTGTTACAGATTTATTATTGTAACAGAATGAGAATTGAAAATGAATACTAAGTAGTATTTTCAATTTCTGTTTTGTTGTGTTACAGTGTGACTTACTACATTTTTCACTGCAATAATTGGACATATTGCTGATACACATACACATAAATAAGGACAGTCAATCTGCATTGAGCTCTGGCATGGCAGAACTACTTAACTACCATTGTATATCACTTTTCTTTTTAACATCTAAACTTAAGACAGCAATAAAATAAGGATGAACATGCATTTTCGTGACTGCCATGATTTAGAGAAGGTTTCTGAGCTCAGGTTGTAACAGCAAGCAAAGTTTTGCATTTTTGAGGGTAGATGGCTGTTAAGAACATTTGTTATATTTTTAAAACTCATACTGTTTAATCAAGCCTGAAGCCACCCAGAATGGAAGGCAGAAGAGAAAGAAGAAATTTAGAGCTTTCTCTGGAAAGGAAGTATGATATTAGCAGTTTTTAAAATTTGGCAATGTTTTGGAGTTCTATTAGACTTTTGCTGGAGTCTGTCATTTTCACACAAGAAACAGTTGCTTGGTATTATATCATCTGCCCCTTTATGATCCAACCATACAGCATATGGAGGTTGTCTACTGAAAAGAAGTCAAGGCTCATGGTGGAGGGATTTATGCTCCCAGTTTGGAAAGGCTCAGGACAAATCCAGGGAGTTGTGCAGATGAGCACCATCCCATTTCCCTAGCAAAGAGTGCACTATGGGCACTCTTCAAGCACTTTCTGATAAAATAGGCAGAAATTAAGTTTCATATGAGAGAGTATCCTTATGGACACTGGCTTCTGTGCAGTAGTTCTGCAGCTTCCCTCATGATGGCAGAGCATTTAGTGGAGAGATGCACTTGTTCAGTAATAGTAGTAAGAGGCACATTGGAACCTGTGTGACCTTCATGAGGGTCTCCTACTTAGTACTACTTTTCTACCCTCTGACACATGCTAGGGGCCTCTAAAGATCTGTTTCTTCTCTCAAGTCTGGTTTTGGCCTGAAAGTGATGCAGTGTGGGGAGCCTCATGACCTTCACCTTATTTTCTAGATCAGGCCAGAGAACATTTTGCTTCTCTTTCCTGTTACTTTCCCGTGTATTCTGTAAATTATTAAGAGAATCAGATGTATCACTCTTGCCAGTTTTAACAGAAAGGAAATTACAACTGGAGAATAAATAGTTTCAAATGTGTAAATTTACTTTCTCTGCAGCCTTTTATTCTTGCAAAAGGAGGCAATCACTTATCTTGCCTAACCTTAAATCCTGCTTGGTCAGGAATCTGCAGGTCTGGGAATCACCATGGGTCAAGGAGCTGGGAGACAGCCAGAGGAATGTAAATACTTTGTGGCATGATAAACACCAAAACCATATTAAAACCCACAAGGCAAAAAACCACCAAAAAAACCCAAACAACAACAACAACAAAAAAAAAACTTAACAAAACTATTTTCATTCATTTTATGCTGTCACTTAACCTACTGGAAACCTTATTGGTGTGGTTCGTCCGTGGAAGGACAGCTGCCAGTGCTCTAGCCTGGTGTGTGTGTGTACAACTAAAGCTCTTGGCAGTGGCTGAAAGGTGTTTTTGAACACCTTTCCCAGTTTTTGTGGTCTTGTTTGATGCGAACCTGAGGGCCCTTTACACCTACAGAAGTGAGGAGGCCACTACTTTTCTCCAGTACATTTGACTGGGAGGGCATATGTATGTGACCCAGTGCACTCAGCAAAGCACATCTGCAGCAGTCAGTGATTGATTCCAGTGTGCAAAACTACCCAAGGATACACAGTGCTCATCCTTAAGGCATTGTTGGTCCATGAAAGTGGAAAGAGTTATTGCAAATACCTTGTAATTCATTTCCCACAAAAGACATTAATGGCTCAAAGGAGCCCTCACAGGCTATAAGGTAAATAAACTTAGTGTTAATAGCTCCCAGGTAGGTCTGCTTAGCACCACTCAGAGTGTATTTTTCAGGAAAGGTTCCATGTGGCTGTCACCATTTAATAGTTTCTGATGGCAGGGAGAATATTTGCTCTGAAAGACCTTGGACTACGAACGTGGAAGACTTTGTTTAAAAGGATATATTCTTCAATTTAAAGGTCTTTTAAAGACCAAGAAAATAGAATATTATAGGGAAAGAAAATGCTTAACTAGGAAAAATTAAACTTTTTTTAGAGAGAGACCCAGCATATTTCAGGTTAACATGTGAGTGCATAATAATGCATAAAGCATTTTAATGATTTGTAAATCAAACATTCAGAGTCCAAGGTTATGTACATTTCAGTGTGTACGGGGGACAGAATTTGACCTATTCCTGTAAAATCTCCTTCCTCCTTATATAGTTGATACAAGGGCACAGAGTCACAGCAGTCCCTGGTTGCTTCTTGTTAAAGAAGAAAATTCCTAGGCAGGGGCTGTGATCTCTTCCTCAGCCTGTGTACCTGGATGAGCCATTCTGGTGAGCAACTCTCATGAGGAATGCACCTCACAGCCCTGTAAAGTTAACTGTGAAATCATCACAGAATTATTCTCAGGTTTCTAATATACTTATCAATGATTATATAAGAGGTTGTTTATTTTCTCTTTTGAAGAATTTACATCTATACTTCAAACTACCTTAATCTAAAATCCCGGTGGTTTGATCAAATGTTTTGCTGGTGCCATCAAGTGGCAAAATGTTGGATTGCAAAACTCCCACAGCACCCATATTGACTCAAATACCGCTTGAACAGCACCAATGAGGAAAAGAATCCCTGACAAGCCTCCTCCAATAATACATATATATAAATATGCATGAGAAAAAATTGATGGCATGATCACTACAGTTACTTCAGTTTGATCTGGATTCTAGCAAGTAGAAAGGCTAATATTTTTTTGTATTACTAGCTGATAAATATAGGCAACCTATAAAGCAAACTCAGAGATCCTTGTTGAAGAGCTGCTTGAACTGAAGTGGCACAATACTGTACTCTGAATTTCTGTGATTGCTCTCCTTTGTTACTAGCTAATCCCTTTTTACAGAACATGGCCCTTTGATTTCATATCATAGCTGCACTTTGTATCATCAAAGTAGAATGAATATTCAGTTTGCTGTTGTATTCTCTAACTTCAAATCTGGTTAACTGAAAATTTAAACTTAAAGCTCATCATTCATACACACATCACTTTTTTTGGTCAGCTGAATGACATCAATAGGAAGGCCTCTCTGTAAAGGAAACACATAAATTTATAAAGCTTATGCTCTATTTCCTTATAAAAATCCAAATAAATTGGTATGGTTTTGTCTTGAATTCTCAGGGGACTACTAATATCAAAATTCATAGATGCTGCCAGTGTGGAAATTATCCTGTGTTTCAAAATCTACATCATGCAGGGCTGGATTTTGAGAAGTGCTGAGCACCCATGCCTGACTTTAAAGTTCCTGATAATACTGAGCATTTCCCCCTGTGAAAGCCTGGCTCTTACAGTTCCTTTCCACACACACCTAACACTCAACAGGAGCTGTGGGAATGCCTCAAATAGGTACAGGCTCCAACTTTTTACCCTAAAATGAGTTATTTCTACACTCTGGGGATCACTTTCAGCTCCTTCTGCCAAGGGGCTCCCAGAATCCAGCCAAACTGCTTGGTGCTTTTCACTGACAAGAATCTGAAAACAGCTCCACACCAAAAAAAAAAAACAACAACAGAGAGCACATGGTAGTGTGAAAATGATGGAAATGCAGGTGGCAACATCAGCCACAGTCAGTAAGATTTTCCTGGCATTAGAAGAAGCATTACATTTTAATTAATTCTCACTGTGGCTACTTCCTGGAGTTTTATTTACAAATTCTATTATAAACATAAGTATATTTAAGCTTCTTATACTTTCCCCACTGAAATTTGTGCCAGTACTATCAGAGGCACAAACACTAAAATACTTCATTTGAATCTTGCCCACTTCAGCTTTTTACTCTAATTATTTGCACTAGACTAAGCTTTTAATTAATATCTAACCTGGTACATTTGGAGATCAGTGAAACTGATGCTATTTGGGTTACTGTGGCTCTGTTGCTTGCCAGTTTTCTGTGTTTTACAGAAAATTGGTATGGAGGAAAGGCTACTGTCCTTTGCCCCAGAGTAGCACCTTCAGGATTGTGGGTACCTGCGTATGCTTTGAACAACTCTCCTGAAGTTACATTTTACTGTGGGAGTTGTCCAGAACAAACAGCAAATGGATGTCATTAACATGGGTTTATGAAGTAGCTTGCTAACCTCTTTTCTCTTTCTGACTACTACATTGGTGTTCTGAGATGGGACATGTAGTTGCTGTGGCTCATCTACTTTCTCATGAGGTACTGTGCCTGAGTTGGCTAAAATCTCTCCTGGCTTGCAATGTAAGTATAGGAATGTAGAGACATAAGAGTACATGCAACTTAGGCAATTTCCACCTTGTGGAATAGGAAATGTTTGTTTCTGGACCTCTTCTTTTCTCCAGAATGGGATTCACTTGGATTGGTTAGGGGCTCTACACTAGTGTTCCTGCACAACAAATAATCCAAGGGATGGTGTATTCAGAAAAGAAAACACAAGAGCAATGAAAATACTTGTTTCAAGCTCATCAGTCATTCTTTCACCTGTCCTATCACTGTGGCATCACAGCATCTTGCCGTAGTTCTGGGATGGAAGTCCCATCAGCATCATTTAACAAATGCAAGTGCCAGACTCTCTCCTGGGATCAGGTAACCCTGGTTATATAAACAGATTGGGTGATGAGAGACTGGAGAGCAGCCCTGGGGAAAGAGATCTGGTGTTTGGGCTGATGGGAAGCTGAAGATGAGTCAACAGTGTGCCCTGGCAGCCGAAAGGGCCATCTGTACCCTGGGGTGCATCCAGCAGAGTGCAGTGACCCAAGTGAGGGAAGTGACTGGGATGGGACTGTCCTGCTCTGCACTGCTGCAGCCTCACCTCGAGCACTCTGTGCTGGTTTGGGTGCCTTAGTGCAAGAAGCACAAACTGTTAGAGTGTGTCCAGAGGAGGGGACCAAGATGATGCAAGGTCTCAAGGGCAAGATGTACAAGGAGCAGCTGAAGTCACTTGGTTTGTTCAGCTGGGAGAAGAGAAAGCTGAGGGGTGACCTTTACACCTTCCTCAAGGGAGGCAGAAATGCTGATCTCCTCTCTCTGTCAAAAATGATAGGATGTGAGAGAATGGCATGAAGGTCCATCAGGGAAAGTTCAGGATAGATATTTGGAAAAGGTTCTCCACTGTGTGGTTGACCAGTCAGTGGAACATACACCCTAGGGTAGTGATCATGACAGCAAGTTTGTCAGATTTCAAGGAGCATCTAGACAGTGCTCTTGGTCATGGTTTAGTGTTAATAGTCAGGAAGTTGGACTTGGTGTCCATATGGTCCCTTCCCAATTGAGATATTAATTTAATGTAAAGATTAGTTCATGATAACAAAGAGGAGAACAAGGACAGGAAGGTGTACATCCATTAACAAATGTATATGGAGATCCTTTTCCCTTGCTCACTTGTCTTCTGGCAGTACATGTAGAGCAAATCCTCTGTGCTTCTGTTCTGCTCCTCAGGGAAGCTTGCAGCAGTGAAGGAATTTCCTGAACTCTATATCTGAAAGGAAAAAAAAACCCAAAACCCAAGATGTCTTTTGATAGCAGCCCCAGTGATGGTTACCTGAAGTCTTTTAAACAATGACAAGTTGACTCTATTTTCATGACTGTGACTTACTCAGCTTATTCTGGCTAATGCTATTAGGATGAGCTGTCACTAGGAGAAGTTAGTGCAACAGCAATTGGCAATTGTTTAATGAAGGTTGGGTCAAGTCGAGGATGTTTTGATCAGTGAGAGGAAGAAAGAAGGTGATAGATGTGTGCAGCATGTGCATCTTGCAGTATTATTGAGTATCAGCTGCCAGCACATACATACCTGCACTCTCAGTAGCATATGGACAGCAAATATATGCAGTAGCACAGATGGAAGCTTTAGCATTTAATTCCCACTGATTTCAGAATTTGTTATTTATGCCTTTGAAAACTTCCCCTCTCCATCTCTAGAGAGGGATGAGGAATGTTATAGCTGCAGTTCATACTGAAGGAATGCTGTGTTGGGCACTCACATAGATGTGCTAGAGGCTGAGGATACTCTACATTTCCATTCATTGGTGTCATTTGAAATCAAGCAGTTTGATGTGTATGATGAACCAAAATAAGAATCTGATGTGCCATAGAGTATCAGAAAACTTTTCTGTTTCTCAGTTTCTGAAGGAGCTCAAGCATTCACTTACAAGTTCTATCTAAAATTTTGCCCCCAGTCTGAAAGTAGTCAGGCACATGCCAAGTCTCCTGTGTGGCTGTGATGTTTGTTTTCATTAAGCCAGCTCTCACTGGAATAATTAATAAACCATTCCTGTTGGCTCCTATCTATAGGCTACCAAGCTGCAGAATAACCACTTTACCTTAGACATAAAAGAGAAGCATTACATACGAAGGTCTGACCATCTAGTCAGTTCAAACAGGACTGTGTTAAACTTAAAATATTTACAAGTCTCCTTCTTCCAAAGAAACATTTATAGCTGATGTTGATCTAGTGACATTTGAGATCTCAATGACACATTAAAAAATGCCTCAGCCCAGAAATTATCAAAAAAGGGCTAAGGTGAACATATTTTTAAAGTGTCTATCATGAACAATGCTTAAGAGTCTCAGCACTATAGACAGTGATTTCATAGACACTATTAGGATTTCTAACTTCCACAATAGTAGATTTATTCTGAATTTTAACAGACAACTTCCAGCTTTCTGGCTCTTTTCTTCTGAGAAATAAACCTACACTACCAAAACTAAAAAACATCAGTTTGCGAGTGCCTTCTTTATTACTAAAAAGTCACATTTTTCCCTTCAGGTTTGTTTTGTATGCCATGTGGATCTCAAAACAGAGTGTAAGAATACAGTGTCTTAAATTATGAGCTTGTGAAGGCCTACAGTAACTGTTTTGATCAGTGCATGGAAGCCAACACATCTGAGGGTATGTGCTGCCAACAACTTCCAGCAGGTTTTGGAGGGAGAGCTCTTACTCATATTGGCATGTTAATCCAGGACTCCACTTTTGATATGAATCTCCCAGTGGTCTCTGTTTTGCAGTACCTTGCTCTTGGAGTACATGAACTGGGTTCCTTATGGATGTAATTATCTGAAAGCTGGGTTCCAGAAACATACCAGGAGGATACCACAGCCACAAATGGACCCTTAATTCAAAATAAAGAGCATCTGAAATGTACTTTTTGTGTACCTCAGATCCTCAGCACCCACTGTTTCACTCTACACATCTTCTCCTGTAGTCCACCATACATGCCAAGAGACATAGTCACTGAGCAACACGCATATTTGGAATTAATTGAATTTTTTTAGAGTGGGATTGTCTGAATTTATTTTTATTAGCTGTTTCCCAATAAACCTATAAATAACTATACACATAATCTTATGATATTAACACTGAATCTAGCTATCTGATGATAGGGTAAAATACATAAGATACCTTCTTTGTATATATGTACAACCTAGCATTATTCAAATATATGTACATGCTTCTGGTTATTCAGGGGCACAGTCTACCTATGCAAATGTTGATAACAAATGCTCCAGTCCAAGAAAATAATGTAATAAAATTAATGGCTGAATTATTTTTAAAAGCTGAGAACAACTGCCCTATTTATTTATTTATTTGCGTTTATGTGATTAGGAAAAATGTAACATTTTAAAAATGTATCATATTGTCAAATGTGCAGCCCTCTTCAGGTGCACTGGTGAGTTCCTGTGCTGTGTTTACAGAGGACAGAAAAATTTAGCTTAAAACCTGTGTTACACAGATTTTCATGGTATTTACACCTGTGTCAACACAGATTTTCATGGTCACAGAGAAAAGGATGTTACAATCTTGCTATGTGTATTTAATGTTTGTGTTTCAGAATTGGGTCTAACATAGTTGTCATCTGAAAGGTGCCTTGCTGTTGCATTGCTTAATTTTTCCTTTTTCTGGGTATCCTGTGTAGCTAACATGATTCTTTCCTGGATATTCATTAAAATTTAAATCAGGCCTATAATTCAGTAAACTTCAAAGCCTATTAATAGTTAAAAGAGTGCAGATGGAAATTCATCAAATTCCTGCAATGCAAGGAATAGCACAAAAACTTGCCTCAGGGCAGATATGTAAGTGGGAGGCATCAAGACACAGTTTGACAGGCGTGATAATTCAATAATATCAAAGTATTCTGACTGAAATTCAGATGTTGGATAGGAAACATTACTAATAATGAAAGAATTTATCAATTGTGGTAAACCAGAAGGCTGCCAGAAAGATGGAAACTAGGACCTGATTTTGCTAACAACAGAGATAAAATCTCATATGAAAGAACATTGGAGGACTTGAGGCTCACGCTGGAATCCATTATGTATGAAAAAATACAGATTTAGATTAAAAAAAAAAGTTGTGAGTGCCAAGCAGCATGGAAGTTCAGCTTTCCATACCTTTAAAAATTGCAGGAGTTCTGCCATATCCTGCCCCCCAGCTATTAGTATAATTGAGCCTGTAAAATTCAGTGAAAACACATTGATTCCTGAAACTTCCTGAGTACATACTGATGATTACAAAAGCTAAATGCAAGCTTCCTTTAATTTTAAATTTTAATTTAAAAGTTTATTTCAGTAATTCTAGGTCAAACTGTAATCTAGGGAAAAAAGGGTTTAAAACAGGAGTAGATACCATGATAAATGTTGGTGATTACTTGCGAAATATGCCCATCTTTTCCAAATTAGAAATAAATGCAATAGTTGTGTTAATTTTATTCTTTATGAAAATTATTTCAGGAGATTTTGAACACTAAAGTCACAGTATAATTTATTTTAGCAGTCCTCTTTTCAGCTGTAATGAGCATATTTCCTGGGGGACTGACAGACTATTGCACAAAGTAGAAGATTCTCTGTTTCATTAAAGCAAAAAGAAAAAAAATTGTGTCTTGCCAGAAAAACATAACCACGAGAAAATGCTTTCACTAACAGTAAATTGATATAAAATACTTCTAATAGAATAATTTTCATTTACAAGTTCTGTTCTTACCTGTCTTTTGAGACAGTTAGACAAGCAAGGAATTTGAAATGGAGTTAGTACTACATACAAATTGAATTTTCTTGATAGGACTTCAGGTCCTTCATTTTCTTGGCAGTGTTGGGGCAGGCAGGTTATCATGTATAATATTTGAACTTTTAGGGGAAGATTCAGGATAAAATACCAAATACCAGAGAATTTATTACTATGTCTGGATACTAAGGAAAAAACATATGAGTTCTGCCTAATTCTGGCAAGTGTCTATAGGAAACAGTGGTTGCTTTTACTACTTCTACTGGTTATTTATACCAGGTTACAAAATAAAACAAACAAACAAAATGAAAAGAAGCAGATTAAAGAGATGTGATAATATTGCTTTGTGTTACTGATGAACAGAAGCTGGAAATAAGCTTTCAAGTAAGAGCAGAAAGTTTGAATTTGCATAGGAAAGGACTAATGCACAGAAAGTCTCACTTGGTGAATTTAGTTTCACTGTAAACTTCCAGTTCCACTCTGAAAAGGACATTAAGCCCATGACACTTTTAATAGAAAATATTTTTTTCTTTAATTGCCAAAGTTTTTGTCTCTACATTTGGGCTTAGGGGAAATGCTTCAGTCCTCCTTTCACTTGAAAAAAATTGTACTTCAGTGTTGGTTGATCAGCTGTTTGTGAGGAGAGGAGCTGTACTAGGTCAGTATAAACCCCTGTGCTCTCCAGAACTTCATGCAGGCATTTATACCTAAACAAGTTGCCCCTGCATTGTTCTACTCTCTTGTGCAAGACAAAAGCACCAGGACTTTTACTTTCTATCAGATGAAGCTTTGACTCACAGTGGCAGGGTCTTCTCAAAAAGCCACCATCAGCTTCTTAGATGAAGTAGACAAAGAGGCACCACAGCTTCCTTTCCCATCCACCAAGAGCCAGCAGAGCACTCTCTTTTATCTGTGCCTGCTTCTTCTGGGACAGTCCTGGGGAAGCTCTCAGGAACCTGCTTGCTCCACGACAAGCACATATTCAAGTGAAAAAACCTAGACTTATTCTATCATGCTGGCAGTTTATAGAATATTGGGTAGGTCTGCTATGGTATCTATATGAACACTATGGGAATCTTACACTGATAACTCAGATTCAAGTACAACTGGCTTGCAATGAGAAAAATGTTCTGAGTTGTTGATCCATAATCTGCAAGTAGGCATGAAACAGAAATCAGATTTTCTTTCTAGCAGTACTGCTGTGGTTCTGCTAGAACTTGCAATGCAATGCTCTTCTGAGTTCACATCATTCTGACCCCAGTAGAATTTCCTTTCTATCCAGTTTTATTAGCCTGTCTCAGAAATTTATTTCTGGCTGCCAGAATTACCCTTGGACTAGTAGAGCTTCTGCCCCTGCCTGTTGCACATATAGGGAGGTCCCATATTTCATGGATTCTCTTTGCAACTCCATGACAGCAGCTGCCCACTGAGGCAGGGATCTATGCCATCAATTTTACTTCATCAGCCTCCTAGCATTAATCTATCATCCATAGCACCAGATCATGATTGACTGCACTCAGCTTCATTATACATATAGACTTAAACCCATCTGCAGTCTTACCCAGCACACCAGCACCAGGACCACTGATTCATAATAATCCACCTTCCCTCATCAGATGGTTCAGAACATATATGTCCTATGCCCCTGTGGCTGCACTAGTTCAAAACCACCATTCAAATCCTAAAACTTGCCTTCAGCTCCAGAAAATTAATTTTTTGCACAGCATTTCCAGGTGGCTGGCTTGGGGACCTCACGCTTGTAGCAGGACCCAGACCAAGGGTCAAGACATCCCTAAGAACAGTGCTCTCTGAACACAGTCCAATGCATGCAGAGGAGCCCACACTGTCTGTCCAGCTCTGTTCCCTGGAAAACTGGCCCAATTCCTCGGCAGAAGAATCCAAGGGGATTTTAGCTCAGTGACCAAAGTCACAAGTCCTTATTGATCCAGGGGAAATCACCCACAAAGGAAACCCGTAGTTTCCAGGATGATATCTCTCCAAAACAGGAGCCACCATCATACACATTTCAGCACCAGAGCTTTCAGAAATCCATGATCAAGAGAATGAATTATCTCACTGGGAGGCTTTGCTGAGGAAAAATTCCCAGTGAGAGGAAGTAGGAAGGTATAGGAAAATTATACATGATTATTTTGAGAAATTATATCTTAGTAAAAATTGATTTCTAAATGTAACAAATATTGTGCTTATAGAACCCTAAAGAAATATTATTCCAACACAGGAAATAGTATTTGGAGATCAGCCCCTCTCTTCCCAACCATGATTGTCTGTCTCTTTGGAAGAAAAGTGTTAATAGGAAACTGTGTAGGGCTGACCTCTGAAATAAGCTTGCCTTCTTGTTCAGTGCACTCACTGTGCTTTGGTCTGTGTTCTGGTACTATTTGACATCACAACAAGAGGGTGTTGGGGAGCAGCACATAGGATGAGGCAGCTGGAGATGTCAGCAGGTGTTTAGCTGTTGAATGGGGTGGAAGGGTATTTGAGCACACCTGGGATCTGGGATCCAAGACACACATAGGTCATGTGCAGTTTTACCTCTCCTGGATAAAGCAATAAATACAGCCACAAACCAAGACAGTTTGTTACAGAAAATTTGATTGAGAAGAATTGAGTGAAGTCATGTGGTTGCTGGTTCAATTCTTGACAAATTGGCTTAGCCTAGTGGAATTCAAGTAATGCAGGCAGCACAGCAGCAAGACTTCCATGAAGTGCCAATTTTTATACCTGTTCTTGGAGATACCAATAGTCTTTGCTAAGATCTTGTTGGGATGTTCACACCATCCTTCAAAACAGTTGGAGGTGGCCACCACTGATGTAGTTTGGATTCTGTTTGAGTTGGCTTGTGGGATGTTTTTGCCTTCCTGTGTTTGACAGACATGGTGATAGATTTTGATCTGTTTTACTTTCTTCTGCTGATCTTTTCTTTTTTCTCAATATGCTTTTTGTTTGGCTTGAATTGGCATCAAAATAAATGGATGCATTTGAAAATAGTGGGTTTTCTGTTGGTTTTTTTCCACCAGTGACAGCAAAACTAGCTGGAGGTCCTACTTTTCTTGGAAAAGCAGTGTGAAAAAAGCTGGGAGCATGTCTTTTGGCAGGTGATAATTCAAAAATACATTTTCTAATAACTTATTAAATGCACTATTGTGTTATTAATAACCAGTTGAGCCAGGAATTTGTTTATTACGATTTTGAACCACTGATTTGGTTTTAATCTGGATGACTTGGCCATCATATTAAAGTGAACTCAGCATTAATGCTTGTGCCATGTGCAAGTGATACAGCTGTATCAGTGATTTCTAGAGTTCACAAGTTTAACATATTCTAAAAAAAAATTATTTCAGTATGTCTTTTTCATGCTCCACCTCACTCTAAAGCTGAATGTTTGGAAAGGCTCAGCAGAATATTTTCCTTCATTTCATTAATTACTCAACTGTTGAAAAATGTCTGTTATTTCCTTCCAAAAATATACGTGGAAGAATTAGAGTTGTGGTTTTAGGATACAATGGGAATGAGCTACCTCAGCTGTTACTATAGAGGGTGTGCTGACTGGAAGAAAAAGTCTTAGGACATCAGTTCTACACTCTGAATCTTCACAAAAAAAGGTCATCCCCCACAAGTAAATACCTTAGTTGTGTGTTTTGCTGCCACCTGTATCTATACATTACTGAATTTCTTTGGAAAAAACTTTGGGAGGATGAAGGTCCTTGATACATCTCTGTATAGCTCCCTTACCAGGCTACAGTGGATGTCCTGTGCTGATACAGCAACGGTGTCAGGGAAAGATGGATATCAAAAAATCACAGAATGCTTGAGGTGGGAGGGGACTTCTCATAGTCACCTGGTGCAACCCCTGCCCTGGCAAGGCCACCTAAAGCAGGCTGCCTATGGCCATGTTTCCAAGGAGGTATCACACCTCCCTGGGCTCAGTCACCCTCACAGGCTAAGTGCTTCCTTATGTTCAGATGGACCATCCCGTGTTTCAGTTGGTGCCCATCACCTCTGGTCTTCTCACTGGGCACAGATGAAAAGCACCTGGATCCATCTTCTTTTGCAACCTCCCTTCAGGGTGTTTGTACACATTGCTGAGATCTTCCCTGAGCCTTTTCTTCTCCAGGCTGCACAGTTCTTGCTCAGCCTTCCATCATATGAGAAATGTTCTAGACCCTTCATTAGCTTAGTGGCCTTTCACAGGATTTGCTCCAGTAGCTCCATCTCCTTTGTTCTGAGAAGTTCTGAACTGGACACAGTACTCCAGATGTGTTCCCATCAATGCTGAGAAGAGAGGAATGACCACTTGGTGGTATTAAGAAGTATGATCATTCAAGAATTCTTCCTAGGCTACTCAGGAAACCTAAGAAAAGGTGACTTCAACCCAGTCCTAAAAATGACAACTTACAAGCCTGACAACTTTATTACTCCAGCTATCTTCCTAAGTATATTAAAAATGTCCTGCAGTGAGTTCTCCTTGTAGTGCTTCTGTTTCTACCTCCCTATGTTTTTTCATGAGAGCTTGCCCACTGCTTTCCTCTCTTACTCCACTGCCCTGCTGATTGCTTGCACCTATAATCCAACACTCAAGGTCTGTCTAAGGTTGTTCCCATGCTCATGCAGTTAAGTGGAGAGTGGGATAAAGAAAACTATCCCACTTCCTGGGGCAAAGAGAGGAAAGAGCTTTACAACAAGGAATTGAAAGCATAATCCACTTTCTTAAGCAAAATATTCTGCTCCCAGGGACTAAAAATCACTTGATGGCTCTCACAGACAGGTAAAACACTAATTTGTGTTTGGCTGTGGTACATATATGATCTCAGGGCAGGGATCTCACAACCTTCCACTTGACTAATACAGAAAAGGTGAAGACTTGCTGACGTAAGCCAATAGCCCCTCTATGCTGAAACTCAATATGCTTCAGATGGTCAACTGAGAGGCAGTGAAAACCAAAAATTTAAACATAATTTCTAAGTGATGAAAGCTATATTACCTACATAGTAGTGGATCAAGAAAAGGTGAGGCCAGTTCAGCTAAATAGATAGAAAAGTAATTTATCAAATTATTTTTGTTTTCCCCCATAATTTTGGTGGGGAAAAAAAATAGAGGGATGTGAGCATTTCTGTGAATAAGATAGACATGATTCTCTGGATCTGTCACTGATTTTGATAGCCACAATACTGTGAGGGCTAGAGATGTATTTGGATCAAAAGAGAGCCAAAGCAAGCTGTTTATTGAAGTGAGAAACTATACATATTCTTATCCTTAAGCTGTTATTAAAAGGCAAAAGTTAAAAATCATTGATAGGCAGATTAATACACACTGCAACAAATCCTCTCTTCAGGCTTTATGTCAAATGCCACTGTAATTTCTTTTTTTAAAAAAATTATTTGTTCTAGGAATGGTTATTAAAAGTCATAAAGTTGAGATGACCAGACTTGTTAAGGTTTAAAGTTCATGAGACAGATTTTGTAAAGCTAATGCTGTAATTTCCATTTTCCTAACTCCTCCGGGAGTTTGCCGTGCTGATTTCCCGGGGTCTATAAGGGAATACACGATTCTCCCCAAAACCGGGCTTTACCAGGAATGTTATTTCTGCCCTCCTGTGGCCACGGACCATTTTGCAGTTTTACATCGATGAGAATTCCAGACTTCATCCGCATTTAGGTAATTGCAAATTGCTTTTACTTTAGAGAACATACATAAGTTTTGTATATCCGAGTCAATTTTCCTGTATAAAATGTATTTCTATATATATTTCATTTGAATATAATACTTGATTATTTAGATTATCAAATGAATTGCAAAAATTTATTGTAGTTTATGTCATAACCCAGAATATGAAGCCGTGACTTGCATGTTACAAGAAACAGTTAAACAGCATTTATTTTCTAGTGACTGAAATTATTTTAGTTTTAGGGCCTGTGCCTCACTTTTGGTCTGTTCACATGAAAAATGTTGTATAGTTGCATGCATCAGCTTCTTCACAACTTCAGTGAATCTTTAACTTATTTATAAATTAAATTGCACTCAGTTTTCACATCATGTCAGTCAATCAATCAATCAGTCAATCAATCCACTGATTACACCGGAGTTACTTTAAATTTATCCCTGACTGTTGGCAGGATCAGATCACAAGACCAATTTGTATTTTAGAAATATCCTATACAGTGTCAAGGTGACCATGTGTCCCATATATGAATAATGCTGTCCACTACAGGCTTATAGAGGGTTTAATTGTTTCAGTTAAGGCTGCTGCTTATCATATTTTCTGATAGTCAAATATCCAGAGACAGAATAGGTACACCTGCATGCACAGTGATTTCTCTTGTGCTTATTAGCTGGTGAGGGTCTGGACAAGAAATTTTGTAGCATGCATGTAAGAGCATATAATGCAATAGTGATTTAAGGGAAAAGTATTGTAAAAAACAAGAATAGATTATTCACTGTCAAATAAAACTAACAAATGAGAATATTTTTCTGCTACATGTTGGAAAATGGGAAAAAAACCCTGAATTTATACATTACCTGCAAACTTTTTCCTATGTGCTCCTTTTCAGTCAGCCCAAGTTACTGTATCCTCATCTTGGTGGTTTCTGGGTTAACTAAGAAAATCACTATTGCATGTGTTGTCCCAGTGCCAAACTGTGCACCATCTGCACTTAGCAGCAGAGGGAAATAAGACCCAGAAAGAATTTATCACTAGTTACACATTTGAGATGGGTATGGGTTCTGAAATCTTCCAGCCCCCCCCCCCTTCCCCCAACCCTGGGTTCATAAAATCATATGCAGTATAAATATCTGCAGAACATATTTGGTAGGAAATGTCTTGAAATACAGAACTTCCAGAAACATGCAGTGGTGGCTGAGCAGACACATGAAGAACCTTCTGAAAACTGTCTGCTCTTTTCCCCAGCCCTGCTCTTACAACAGACGGACCCACCAAGAGCCATTCAGAATCACCTGGGTTCACACTTCTTTCAAGAGTCCATAGGCCATATGGATCCCAGTATAACTACACGATAGGCTGCTCTGCACTACCTCCACTGGTATTGAATTGCTTCACAGGAATCTAAATTAAACTTCTGACTTTTCTTTCATAGCTGCCAAAAGAAGTCAGCTGCTGAATTGGGCTGTACATTTTAGTTTGAAATGTGTCTTGAGGGACAGGCAAACCTGCACCTCTCAGAATTGATGACGGTCTCTAAAGGCAAGCAGGTACTTAGTCAAAATGGTAACTACACTCAAAGACAAGCTCAGCACCAAACATGTACTTTTATATTTTTCTTGATCCGCTCTCTTCAACAGCAGAGTTCAAAGAAAGTTTGCCTCCATTCTTTTACAAATAAATTTCTCCATATTTGCCATAGAATAAAATCCAAACACTTTTATTGCCTCAAGATGTGGATGTATTTTAAGTACCTGCAGAGTAAAGCAGCTAAGAGAAGCGGATGATTTTTAGAAGTTCCCCTCTGTTCTCCTTCACTAATTCAGCCAAACAGGAAATGCTCCAGGCTTTGGAGCAGAGATGTCCCTGCATCCTGCAGGCCCAGGTGAGGCAGGCTGTCCCCCTACACCCCATGGAGGACCCCATGCCAGAGCGAGTGGATGCCACAAAGAGAGGCTGTGACCCACGTGGGAAGCCTGCACGAGAGTGGCTTTGCTGGCACTTGTGACCCTGAAGGGCACCCACACTGGACAGTCTGTTCCTGAAGGACAGCGCCGCATGGGAGGGACTCACTGTGGCAGTTTGTGAAGATGTGCAGCCTGTCAAAGGACTCATATGGAGAAGCCCATGGAGGAGTGTCTCCAGGAAGAGGGACTCCGCATAGGAGCAGAGGAATAGTGTGAGGAGTCCTCCCCCTGAGGGGGAAGGAATGGCAGGAACTTGGTTAACTGACCCCAATCCCCATTTCTTGCACTGCAGGGTTGGAGGAGGTGGAGGTAGAAAATTTGGGAGTGATCTTCCTTGTCTTCATCCATGAGACTTTTGTTATGTTTTTTTCTTAACTGTCCAGCTGAAGATGGAAGTGATATGGTGATTTTGGTAGGCTCCTTTTGTCCACCCTGCATCAGCCCACCACAAGCATCTCCACAAACTGTAAATCTGTTTTCAACTGATAACTTTAATATAAAGCTCCTCAGAGATTTATGATGCACTTTGAACCTCAGTGATACAAACTAATTTAAGGTTTTCTTTCATGTGAGGTGGGGTGGCTTTAGGAACTAAGGGTCAAAACCCAAGCAAAGTTTTGGTTTACAGCATTCCTAATAGTTGCTTCTGGTTTTGAACCACTTTTCATCTATTATTTTTTACCTGTATATTCACGAATGTGGTATTTGCAAAGACAATTACATGGCTCTGTGTGCCCTACAGCACTCACATTGCTGCACGTCTGTGCAATTGTGCTACAGTATGCAGGTTTAGCTCCAGTTTCCATTATTTAAACATTTCTTTCGGTGTGGCTGAGGTACCAAATAGATATGAGGAGAAAAGAGATCATGTGGTCCAACATTCTGTTGAAAGCATGGCCATAAATAATTATCTGCTGAGGTATTGCTGTGCAAGACAAAGCAGTATTTGGGTGCTTCTGAAAATCTGGGATGTAGCAACATGAATTTTCCTGTGCAAGGTTTTTCTATGTCTGTCTTAATCACGTGACTCCTTTTTTAAGACTTGCAAACAATGGAAGTACCCTTCTGTTTTTCATTTCACTTTATGCACTATCAGCATGTTGGAGGATGGTAATAAAAGGATGGAAGGAACTTGAACAGCATTTAATAAGTTTTGGGTTTAGAAATCTGTCATAACTATATACTTTTTTTCAGTATTTCAAGAACAATTGTAGCCTACAGAGGTATCTGAGCTTTCTGAAAACCAATCTAGAATATTTATTCGACAGTTAGCTCTAGGGATCTAAGTGGATAATTTTTATGATAACTGTAAGAGAAACCCATTTTTGTTGGTTTTCACTAAAATTTTAATTGGATACAGTTCTGAGTAAAGCCATAGGACTGACCTTCTGTCTAATCACTGCCTAGGATACATTATGAACAGATATGAAGAGCTGAAAATTGTATTTTTGCCCTATCCATTTTTCATGAGATAAGATATACATAAAGATACTGTAAGCTTTTCTTTTCTCTCCCAGTGGCACAAAATTTTTCATCCAAACTCTGTGCTACAAAAGATCTGAGTAGCACTAGATGAGGCCCTTCTACATTATGTCATCAGGAGAGCAGCATGAGTGCAAATCAGTATCTGTGCCAGACGTACTTTTGTGGGTGGCAGTAAAGAAAGCATTTCCAATTCATGCTAACAGGTCCTCTTTAACTTGGGGAAATTTTTTAAATGTCTTCCTTAAAATTTGGAAATTTCTAGTGGTCTGTTGTTGCTAAGGATAACCCAGGGTTCATATTTTAAAGCAAATGCAAAAGGCAGTTGCAAAAGCAATTAAAAGGAATCTAAGACTGACAGGTTTCAAACACAATTCCCAAGTCTGGCTCCTTCTGAGGGTAAATCAAAAGTGTCACTTTACACTCCAGTAAATCTATCTAAATGATATATTGAAATCAACCCCATGATGAGCCTTTGGACTTATAAATTAATCAGTACATTGTCAGCTGTCTTCTCTATAAGCTTAAGTCAGGACCTAAAATAAGCCTGGTGTTTTTTTGCATGGAGACTTTAATAATAGGCATAAATATTGCTTGTATGGCAGGAAAGGCTGGGAGCTCCTGAACCCTACAAGAATTCATGCCAGGAAGTCTCAATAGTCTGTCAATTGATTTACTTGTGTCCTTTCTTTGCTTTTTCCCAATTCATGAATAATCTCTGTATGTGGATAATAAATAATCCAGTGAGTGATAGCTAGAGCAATGTATGCTGCCTGTTGTGCCCCTTCTCCTCCTGTTGCACTATCCAGTGATTGTTTTCTTGGCTCATGTGCTCTCAAGCCAAACAGAAATTTTGCACAGCATAGCATAATTCCTACTTTATGTACTTTTCAGCTAGCAGTTCCTCTGCTAAGGGAAAATAAATCAATAGCCACCTCCTGTATCCATGCCATGAAGCCTGCCATCAGAGGACAACTTAATTGTACCTGCTGCTGGGCCAGTGTTTGGGCTTCTGCTTTCCTCCCACAGCAGCTATCATTAATGCCAATAGATGTGTACCCTTTCCCTGTTACTAGGTGATATGTGCCTTAAAAAGGCAGCTTCTATTGCTGCTCAGGGATTCTTGTTTCCTTTTGGTTCATATGATGTGCAATGAAGTTTGCAGGACCAGAAACACAGCTCAAAGTTCAGGGCACTTCCTTCTGTTATCTATTTGACTGTAAATCACTTAAAGGTCCTGGTTTTCCTGACTGAGGAATAAATGACACCTGTTCTGGTGGCAGGCAATTGCAAGACTTCTACTTCATAGCCTGGATCTTTGACTTTCCCCACACACAGTTTATTGACCAGTGTCCTTCAGCATGGACTTGGCTGTTGTACCCAAGTATTGTACTGCAAAACAGGTTTTTCAACAGCACTTGTCAGGTAAAGTGTTTTCTGAGGCTCGGGGGAAAACCCAAAGATTGGTTTAGGACTCTTATATTCAGAAAGTGTAACCCCACTGGTTTTTATCTGTTTAGAATTTCCTTCCCCTTTGTTATTTCAGGTATAAATGAGTAGAGAGAATAGATATTCTCAGGACTATAATCTAATTCCTTTGGATTGAATTAGATTCACCAGGCACAACTTGAAAAGTGTTGTATTTCCTGTAGCCTCATTAACTTTGTGGAAGAATGGCAACTTCAGCCTCTGTCCCATCTTTGAATTGATCTTATCAATTTGATAGAGTTTTTTTCCAGGTTCTTGTAAAGATATGTGGAATGTAAGGACATCTGTTATTGGTTTTCAGCATAAAGACAAGAGACAGGAGAAGTAGTAAACTCTCAGATACCCAAATCTTGAGGGAGGGGAGGCAACAGGACAGTAGCAAAGAGCAGAACTCCCAGACCACTTCTTGATGGAACTGGAACAGAACGACTCAATGCCTTGAGGAGGTTCAGCCAGACACTGAATGGACCTGTGCATGGGCACTGTGTGGGTGTGTATGGTCTGAGAGCAGCCCTCGAGCCAGGCCAGCTGGACAGCAGAGTGAGTGCTCTGATTGCCAGCAACTGAGGAGTCAAAGGGACCTGGAGGTCGGAGGGCTTGGAACTGGAGAGAGACTGATTGTCTGGTTCCAAGCTATTGAACAGACTGAGCATCAAAGGGCTGCTGATGAAGGCACCCATTTGTGTGTGTGATTCTAAATGTCAATTTAAAGCTGGACTAGCTGTGAGCAGAAGGTGTAGGAGCCAGCTGCCAGAGAGACAAGCTGCCTTTGAGATTTATATCTAAGATGACCCATAAAAACAGGAAAAGTGTTTTCTCAACACTTGATTTTATTTAGCTGCTCATGACATAAAGGTTATCAGCAGTTTTGATCCCGCTTCTCATTATTATTCACATCATAGGCTTCTTTTTATTTGAATCATGCATCTTTATTAATTTTATGCTTCTTTTAATTCTGCTTAAAATGCTGTAAATTATACAGCCATTGTTCTGAAATTTGGTTTTACAGCCAAAAAGACATAAGTAGCACAGAAATAAATAGAATTTATACTACACTGCCACTGAAGTAAACTACTACAACAATCACTACAAGTATCATTGCCTTATTTGTCAAGGGTTTGTACAGAAAAAATACATTATGCATACATGAAGGCAGGTTTGCATTTCAATTCACATGTTTCCTTTTCATGACCTTTAGTCTTGAAAACACATTGCAGCTTTTCCAAGTCTTTCAAATTCTGTCTTCATAATTTCATTCCAGTATTAGTGTAACTGTTAGAATTCATATTCCTAAAAATACCAGACAAATAAAACAAAAGCTGTTATAATTAGGTGAGACAGTGAGAAAGGAATGAAAGGAATCAAATTAAATGAGAGAGAACCTTGGCTTCTAATATATCTGTTATCTTTTCTGGCCTGAACTTCTACTTTATGCATGTGTCAGAGTCAGGAGTAGCCAACTGAAACGTGGTTAAAAGACAAATGGGCAGTTTCAGTAAGGCAGCAGCTATGATAAGAAGGACTGTTGTTGAAGGGCTGGTTTAAATTATTCTTAGTAATAGCAGGAAATAGTTTTTATCCTGAAAAAAATTCTGAGATGTCATAAAATTTTTTTGTGATAAGATGGAATGAAAAATCAAAATCTCAAATATTTTCTCAGTAAGAAAATATGAAAAAAATAGGATTGGATGAGAAAAAATACTTTCCAGAATGCTGCTGTTCAGCTTATAATTTTGCCTTTTTTTGAACTCTAATATGCATAAATTTAGAAAATGGAGGAGTAATTTTTAGGTAAGTTTGTAATTTTATAGTGCTGAAATTGGATATTTTAATGATTCTGAACCTTCTTCACCAAAGCTATGGCTTTTCAAAGTGAAACCTGATCTAAAAAAGCATTAAATCTAATCCTGTCATATGAACATTTCAGATTTGGCTATTTGGCACCTTCTCATTAAAAAAAGTTTTATAAAAAGATTCTCTACTACTTTTGATGAGGCTTTTTGATTTGATGAACTGCAGTCTTTCTTTTGGCAAATTGAACTCACATTGAAATGCTTAAGAATATTCCTAGAGGAATTCTAGCTGTATTTAATCATTGCTAACCTATGATTTAACATGCATTTTCATATGTGGCTTGAACACTTTTGTAGCATTACCTGGTTCAAATTCCTCAACGTCCTGAGGCAGATTGACAGCCAGTGACTTTCCAAACCTCTGTGGCAAATTTAGAAGTGATTGACTGGAACCTTTGACGAGTGGAGATCTCTCAAGCCTGTGTGATACCTTTGGAGCATGATTACGTATGTTCTCTCCAAAAGCTCTTCCAAATCTCAGGGGCAAATTAGAAAATGGTTTAATGCTTCTTTCCTCTGGATAATTTCTTCCAAATCTAAGAGGTAAATTAGCAACTGAGTTTGGCATCTTGCTTGCTGCAAAAGGATTCATTTTAATGATATCTTTTGATCTCCAGTCTTCCATTTCTTCAAAATTGAGACTTCTCTGCTTTTCTTCCAAAATATTATCTTTAATCTAATGAAAAATAATTTTAAAAAGGATATGATCATTTTATAGGGAATTACTCCAGCTACCAATGACACAAAGTATTCTATTTCATACCTCCTTAGAAAGATGCTGGGTAATGCTCTTATTTTTTTGAATATGTAATATTTTTTAGATCTATTTGCTAAACTCCACTGTAAAGTGAGCTCCTTCATATGGATTATTTCATATGCTGACATTGTCCTGCTTACCTTTTCAGGGCTCTGACCACAAGGGCATATTTCCATATCAGTATCAGTGAATGGTTCAGCTCAAATAGTGTCAGCTGGAAATATTTCTGGGCACAGGTGTCAGTACCTGTGCAGTCAGCTAAGATGGGACAGCAGCTGCTGTCAGGTCCACATTTGCTAGTATCACCACCTGAAGTTCTCTGGAGTGGAAGATGCTGAACATATTTTGTGACTTCACACAGACCCAGACTCTTACTCATCTGCTCTGGATGAACAGGAGGATGGACCAAGATACCTGAAGGTATAGCTCTATTCTTCCTCAGCATTGGGTGGGTGCTTTGGACCCAATATCCATCCAGGCTATCAGGCAGGGAAGTGAATGGAAAGCTTTTGGGTCAAGTTCACATCATACCTGTTATGGCCTTGCAGCATAGAAGTTGCCCTGAGTTTTAAATGTCTTTGGTCCTCCACTAGCCCACAAGATGCATTTGGAGCTCCTGGGCTCCTAATCTTTGTGCAACCAGCACAAAACACACTTTTCTCTGCTGTCATACAGTGAAGAACTCAACCTAGTATATTATCTGTCTCATGAGGTAAAGGGCAGCTGTTGCCTGAAAAATAGCTTCATCAGTATGACCCTTCTTATAGAGCAGTGTTCTTCCCTGGGCATATTGAAAGCAACTTACTTTTGTGACAAAACTAAGTTTCCAGAACTTAACAGCAAATATGTATAAATATGGATTTAAATTTCAGTTGAAGACACAAATGCTACTAATCATAATTTCACTTCCTTATCCCTATTTGTCTTCCCTATGAGCTTCTCGAGTTACTTACAGAAAACCAGAATGAGCCATTCTAGTTCATATATCATGATTTAAACTTTAAATAAACTATCCCTCTGATTGCACCTGCACACTGCTTCTGGAAGTATATAAAAGATAGTGAGCTAAAGTCCAGAGGATCTGATTAGCATAATTCAAATTGTATTTTGTTTTGAAGGATAGTACCGATGATGGTAAGTCAAAAAGAGAGGATGGCTCCCATTTCCGAGGGAGTATTTGCAGGGAAGACATGAAAAATAATAGAGATGAAGTGTGCAAATTTCATTTGGCACCTATTGAGACATAATAAATGTGCAACCCTGCAAAGAAATTTTTATAGGCAATTTCCAGAGTAAAATTTTAAGACCATTAAGTATATTAGATTTAAAATGTTCTCTGTTTATCATTATCCTTTGAGTATTACAAGCATGCCTTTATTAATTTTGGATTAATAATCTATCAGTTATATTATGTGCATAAAACACCTGACAGGAATGTTAATTGAGGACTCACTGTGTAAGTAAGAAACATTTCAGAAAAAGTCACAACCTAATCACAAAACTGTACTGCAAGAAAATTGAAACATGAGTTGATTTACACAGTAGGTGTGTTTGAGCTAAGGAATTTCTTGAAAATTCTTTTGACAAGCTTTTTTCATACTGCTAGTGCTGCAATGCTGAATGCTGTGGAATGAGTTTGGGACATCCAGTGTGCTCAGGATCTGACCCACAGTTCCCCCAGACAATGTCACAGTAATACATGTCTTACCTCATAATATTTATCATCATTGTCTTCTCTGCTCTGCAGCCTGGACTTCACTGGTTCATTTAGGCACATGCTGTTTGATGTGAGAAAGACCACTGGAGCTAAAGCAAACAGAATAAAGTTCTTGGTTGAAATGACTTTCATTTTTCTCAAGTCAATGTTACTTAGAGAGCTCAGAATCTATACAGAAAAGAAAACTGCCATCTTTTTATATAATCAGAAAACAAAACAATTTTTTTTTCACCATGACATCATTCTCTAAAGCTCCAATTCCCAATATTAATTAAGGAAGTAATTTGAATACATTAGAAGAATGTTGGGAATTTCTTTTGTGAAGCTTCTTAGATAACATAACTCCTTGTTAGGGACACACTGACTTTACAAATATTTTCTTCTGGTGAAGTATGTGTTAATTAGCTAATTTTGAGAGCCACAACAGCAGGGATATACAATAGCCACAATGCTCCACCACTAGTAGACAAAATCACCTTGTTTCTTTCTGTTGTATCAGTGTCCTCAGAGGACTATAAAAAGAAGCTTTCCCCATGTAAGCATTCTTCTTCTAAAACAACCCTTTTGGACCACAGAATGCTTGTTTATACTTATGTACACCTAGGAACATTTGTCCCATTAAAATCAAGTGCTGTGCATTGGAGTTGTTGATTGGATCCTTAGAGATGCTATGCATCAATGTAATCTATTGATGTACATAATGTCTGTGCTCTAAATTTGACATATTCATTTGCATTTATAATGGGTTAGGTATGTTCTTTTAAAACCCTGCCCGTAACGTAAATTTTTAGAAATTCCAAAGGCTATGTTACATTTATATTTTTCAGGCCAAATTTCCAACAGAGGTTTTTAAAAAGACATCTGCCACTTAGCTGAACACAGTGAAAGCACTGGACTGCCATGCATGTTCTGTCCCAGAAAGAGATTCAGGATGCAGACTAAACCTACCCTTTAAGCACACACTGAATTAGTTGCTATATGGGCTGGTGAGTCAGACTAATATGAGAAAAAAAGCATATTGTGCTGTTCTTCCATTTGTTATTCCTAAATTCTTGAACTGATTTAAATTAGTACTTAAAATCAGCCCCATATGGAGGAAATTTGATTGCTTGCATTAAGTGCTCACACTGAAAATTGGACTCCAGGCATGTTATTTTGCAATTTAACACCAGAGTTGTAAAAGGTCCATTCCATCATGGCACTAGCAATATTATCCCAAGAGAACATGTTTTATGCTGTGGGCAGCATGGATAGTATGGACTGTTCATCTGTTGTCAGGATGTTACTGTCTTTGCTGCATAGTGAAGCTGAAGGATTTGCAACTAACCTCATTTTTCAATTAAGTTGGCTGTTTTGATGGGTGGATGCCTGCAGTCATTTCTACCTTAGATTCCCTGAAACTGAGTCCTGAAAGCCATAAGCAGCCTTCAGAAGGAAATTCCATTAACAGAGCTGGAAGTGAAAAGGGCCAGTTTCTCTTAGATGAACTTCCCCAGGTGGAGAAGGTGTCAAAGATTCTGCTCATTTTTTATGTGACAGAGACCATCAAATTGCTAAAAGATATGAGAATGGGTATCAGTAAGATAATTAGGAGTTGCTGTGGGGAAATAGTGTATTTTAATAATTTACTGGCTTTGTATGTCCCTTTGCTGTTGTACAGTTGTATTTACATTTACATTTTTGAACACTGTTTTTTTTTGTGGTGTGCAATCCTTCTGGCTCTGGCTGACAGCAGAAAAGGTTGGGTTCAAAGACCATAGAATCATAGATGGTTTTGAGTTGGAAGGGACCTTAAAGATCCTCTAGTTCCAACCCCCCATGCCATAGTTTGGGGTGCTTTCCCCTAGATCAGGTTGCTTTGAGCCCCATCCAAGCTGGCCATCCACTTCCAGGGATGGGACATCCACAATTTTTCTTGGCAATCTGTTCCAGTGTCTCACCACCCTCACAGTGAAGAATTTCTTCCCCATATCTAATCCAAATCCACATTTTTAAGTTTAAAGCTATTCCCCCTTGTCCTTTCACTACAGGCCCTTGTAAAATGTCTCTCTCCAGCTTTCTTGTAGGCTTCCTTTAGGTACCAAAGTACTGAAATGTGGTTAAGGTCTCCCTGGAGCCTTCCCTTCTCCAGGCTGAACAACCCCAACTCTCTCAGCCTGTCTTCATAGGAAAGGCTCTCCAGGTCTCTGATCACCCTCATTGCTCTCCTCTGCACCCACTCCAACAGGCTCATGTCCTTATTATGTTAGGGGGTCCAGAGCTGGATGCTGTACTTCAGGTGGAATCTCATGAGAGTGGAGTAGAGGGGCAGAGTCACCTCCCTCACCTTCTGGCCCCACTTCTTTTGATGCAGCCCAGGTTATGGTTGGCTTTCTGGGCTGCAAAATCACTTTTCTGGCTCATGTGATGGGAGCAAGCACAGTTCTGTATAGTCTCAAGGGCCAGTGGTTCCCCTTGCATTCTCTGAGTCTGTTCTACAAAGTGCTTTAGCGTGGGATGTGGTAGGTAGGGTGGTAAAAGATACTGTACCAGCAGTGATTGATGAGGAGGGCTTGTACGAGCACACATAAACCATGTACGCTGGAAGTAAGGGTGCATGATGATGCATTTGTCCTGAGTGCCTTGGTATGAGCCCTCTTCTCAGAATAGGTGATTTGTCTTCTGTTTTTAAATAATATTCCTGGCAGGGAAATGGGATTCTGGGGATACCAAAATTTTGGTATTTGCAAATCTGAGCCAAATTCTTTGGAAAGCAGAGGGAATAAAATGTCGATGGAGAAGACCTCTAGAAGGATCCCATGTCATCTTAGTGCTCTGGCAGGTCAGGGGCAGCAATTGTCTCTTTTCACTAGGGACTGAATTTTCTCTTTTCACCAGGGATTCCTGACTCTCTGGAGCCTCATGTCAGGGGGCTTCAGTCTATGGGAGTAGACAGATTTTCCAAGTTCCTTTACTTTATGGTAACAATAAAGACATACAATAATAATAAAGAATGCAATTCATATTTTAATATCTATCTAATGTGGTCATTTACCACTGGGCCTTCCTTTTATCTAGCCGCTGCTTTATGAACCTCTCTTGATCAATGATCTTGTAATTAACTCTGTGAAAATATTTGTCTTCTAAATTAAATAGTATTTGCAAGAGCCAAAGATTCTCTCTTACAGTGTTAGGCATAAATAAAAATTGTGCTTTCCCTGGACAGAAAAAGAAAATGTATTGCTGTTGTCCATGCCAAATCAGACTTTTTTGACATTCAGCTTACCTCCTATGTATGTTGATTTTTTAATCAACATAAAGTGAAGGTGTTTTGTAGGCCAGGCAGTCAGGGAGCTGTGTATTCTTTTACTTTCTAATGTTAATTTATCTTTGATATCTATAGCAGGAACTTCTTGGAAATTTCAAGAAATTACAGTGATGGTTCATTACCTTCCTGAGGAAGGATTTGTCAGACTCTACTGCTCAAGTACCAGAATTGATAACATAAATGCTCTTCATCTATGTGATCATGACTTCAGCAGCAGCATTAGCTGGCCCAGCTGACTGCAGCAGAGGCAGCTGAGGCATCCTGTCATGATCAATTAAAATTATTTATTTTCAGAGGGAAGACACATTTGTTGGTGACACATTGTGTCATAGAAGTGGGCTGTTTATTCTTTAATTGCTTCTGCTTGATCCACAAAGGGATCAAGGCACATGGAGGGGAAACAGCTCTGGGTACTGTTGAAAATAATTTTTGATTTCTTACCCTCTGGTCCTATGCTTGTTTTTTCTTGACATCTTACCTCATTTGTCAGCCAACTACTCAAAGGACTATAACATAACTGGACTTCTGTTTTTAAAATTCTCCAGTTCAGTAGGAATGAGCTGTGCCATCTACATGTGAAAGAAGCCTCACAGGCAGTGATGATTTAAGAGTTTTCCCATGGGTGCATAATAGAGTCCAGGGCAAGGCAGTGTTTGCTTCTGGTTTTCCCTTCAATGTAGGTAGGCACATTCTGGCACATAGGTAGGAGCATTTTGGCATAGTGATATAAGAGTAAGGTGGATCTGATTTGTGACAAGTTTATGAATATCTACTTTAAAAATTTGACATTAATATATAATTAGTGGTGATGGCAAAAGTAGCTCAACTTCATAAGCAACTCCATGCACAGTTATTTGATTCCAGTGAAAGAACAAGTTTTAATATTGGTCTTTTTTCATATGAGACTATACTGATAAATTCTTATCCATTATTAACAACATATTGTGTGAAAATTGTATGTTATATGACTCATGACACCAATAAGCATCTGTGCATTTCCATAATGATAAAACATTCATAATATATTCATTTTGCCATTATGTATTATATGACCTATCTGATGGCTCATTTTGAAGTAAGAAGATTTAAAAATTTGTAACTCTTTTCATTGGCAAGCAATTCTATTAATTTTTCACCCGTTCCTATGGCATGCAGGGGGTTGTGTTTGCTTTGCTGTGTTGTGCTTCAGTTCTGGTGCACAATGCAAGGAGTATTTGACTGGAATATATATGACCCAAGCAGATATACCTCCACTTCACTCAGTATCCTGACTCTGTATGTAGATGTAGGCCTGGTGTCCCTCTCATACTGATAATAAATATTTCAGTGATCGGGGGAACCCGTGAAGCTTGCTTTCCCATAACTTATTGATTGAATATTAAATGACAGTGGGTAATCTCTGAGGTCCAGTAAGGATTAACCTCAGAATGTCTCTGTGAGCAGTGTCTCTATCATCTCTTTCTATGCCTGTTATTTCAGAGAGATTTTTTCCTTGCCAAATTTAACTGAACTTATTTCTAGACTTGAAAGTTATCAAGGGTGACTGACAGCCACACACTTATGCACAGAGAAGCAGACTTGCCACATTTCATTAGAAAACCAATACCAAATCAGGAATGGTTCTGCTGAAATACCACAGGTATAAAGCCTCAACATCTGTAAATATACTGTGGACACAGCAATAATTTTGCTCTTTATTAATGAGGCATTAGCTTACCTTTTGGGGTTTTGCAGAATAGGAGAACCTACTCTACTGTTAAAGAATAAGAGAACTTACTCCACTGTGAAAGCCCCATTCTTTGTGTACTGTAGCTTGTTATGGATGAATAACATCTGTGCAACACCCCTCTCTGATTTGCAGAATCAGACCTTTAGTTTTAAACCACATTTTCCCCTACATGTATCTCTGAGCTTTCCTCTTAGCTGGGTGCTAGGAAACAAAGGACAAATGCATACAAATATCAAGGTACAAGTAATCTCATTTTTAGGTTAACTCCTATGAATTAATTGCCACTATTATAAGATATTTCCCCCCTTGATTCCCTGAATATAGACCATAGATGTGTAATTTTACATATTATTTTTTTTTCCTTGAGCTTTTGGAGCATCAGGGTAGCATGAGAGACAATGAGAGGCTTGAGCTGTTATGGTAACAAGCTGAAAATTACTTTGTCTTCTTGGTAAATAAGGTGTAAACAATAATTCCGGATTAGACAGGTTCTTCAATTATACATTTGTGTTAGTAATAAAATAAACATGTTTTCACTAACATTTGAGATATAAATATGATCCTTTTTACTAACTACTCTGCAGAGTGTAAAACCAGACTTACTAGTCTACTATAGCTTGTAGCACTCTTGCCCATTCTTGTCTATTAAAAATTTAACCCTTTTACCATACATTATTAAAAACGCTTTGGTTGGCTGCAAATCAAGAAAGACTTCATAAAGTCTTACAAGAATAAGAAATCTGATTAAATACAGAGTCCACAGGCGGCAATGGAAAGTGCATGAGAAAAAATACATTAAATTATGCCTTAAAAACTCCTTTAGGACTTTAAAAAATCATTAGTAGATTTTATTCAAGTTAACAATTAACCAAGGGACTCTTAATAGATTAATTATTCCATGTTTTTCCTTCACTTTTTCAATTTGAAACTTGTGCTAGTTGTAGATACAAATACCTTCATTCCTTGTTCTCCCCTTTTTCAGAATGTCTTTTTTTCTTATAAATATTATGTTTTTTTAATAGTTCCCCTGTGCCTTGTATATAAACATAGAAGTTTGAAGATTAAATTATATATTAGCTGAATTGGGGGTTGCGGGGACTGATTTTCACTTTAGGAAAAAACATAAGCAATTTATGAGAGGAAAAAAATTAAGGGAGAACACCTATGTTTTGTGGAGTAAGAAAAAGACCACAAGCACTTAATTGACAAAGCTGGAGAAGCAGGTCCAGCTTATTTGAGCAAGCCTCCTGCCAGGGCCACCTCCCAGGAATAGTGTCTGGGGCTTCTCAGCTGGTTGAAATAAGGCTCGGGAAGGGAGGTACCAACTTGATGGAAAAGAGACAGGATTAACAGTGCAGACTGTGGCCCAATTATTGCCAATTTTGTGCAGCTTCCTTTGACAATTGTACTGGATAATTCTGGACAGTTTGGCTGCTTTAGCACTGAAATTCTCTTAATTATTTTTTTTAATTGTGTTTCTCTCTTCATCTGAAATACAGAGAACAGATTCTTGTGAAGATCTGATCCTTATGGTGTGGCCTATGGGATCAGAAAGTTTCTAATAGGAAGAGTGGGAATGGTCAATACTGGAACTTGGCTGTTCTACATCTCATCTGTGATATCTCAGGCCAGGTAAATGAGGAAAGCCCATAAAGAAATTAAACAAAAAAAAAAAAAGCACTGGGAAGACAAGTCTAGAACCTGAATACAGGATGGGACATATGGGACATGCCATTTTCAAATAAAAGTATCTAGAGGAAAACACCAGGGTTACTCAGGTTTAATTGCTAGTTTTTGGGGCCCATGTGTACTGAAACAGTGTTCAATCTCACTCTGTTTTGAAGGAGATCACTTTAAAACACAGAGGTCCCTAATTTATTATAATGTGATGAGCTGGAAGGGACCCATCAGGATCACTGAGTCCAACTCCTGACCTGTGGAGGACACACTAAGAGTCACACTATGTGCCTGAGAGCATGGTATAAACCTTCATGAGTGAAAAACACTTACTGGTCCTTCTAGGAGTTATCAGTGGTGTCCAGCATTTCTGGGATGGGCTGGAATTGTCACTCTTCAATTTTGACATTCACCTTGGGCATCGAGAACTTTTGATAGACTACTGTTCCTCAAAATTCTTATCAAATGCCAAGTCAGTTCATTTGCTACTCAGTTCCCTGAACCTTGCACTGACTTTCTTAAAAGACAAAACCAAGGAGTTTCAGTCCCAAAAGCAAAGGAGTTCTGCTGGTCTATGGAGCTGCTTGCTCCATTGTAAGGGAAGTGCCAGGAGCAATGTGAGCTGTGGGTGGTGCCAGGGCAGCAAAAAAATCAGAGGCAGAAACACAGGAGGAGAAGAGCAAATCTGAACAGTCTGTGCAGGATGTTGATCCAAAGCTTAATTCCTTCCTCTTGAGTATAAGAACTAAGTAAATTTTGAGTTATAGTGCTATAATTCCATTGCTGACTGTATAAGGCCACTTGAGCTCTGCTCTTATAGTTTATGATTTTGCCACAATTCCCCAGTGGAATTACAACTCTAATTTTTTACAGTAGTGAGCTGCTTATTTTCCTGTTTATGACAGTACATCACTGGAGAAGTTGGTAACAGTCACCTAGTCCTATCATATAGTCCCTTATACTCTTGCATTTGTTTTTGAAGAAAAAATTAAAATTGCTACTTAGAAGCAGGCTGGCAGGCTGGGCACAGAGGAAGGAGGCTTCTTTTCTGCTTCTCTATCTCTTTATAGATTGTTTCATTTAACAACTATTTGTCTAGATGCAGGAGAGCATAATGACTATGCATTTCACATCTCTGTGTGACAAACAGCTGTAAGACGCCTATTTTCACATACTTTCCTTTCTCTTTCTTGCCCTCCTGCTGTATAATAATTTTGCAATTAAAGCTCATCCCACCAGCCTTTTGCACAGGATGCCACCATAATGGAAAGCTGAGGGGAGGTCAGTGTGGATCACCACAGGTGGATGCCAAGATTGAGGAAGAAACAGTTCTTGGGCTTGATCCCACCCTAGCACCATGCCATGGATTTTGGTCCAGAACAGATGGACGTAACTGTTAATTTGATTAGCTGTGAGTGTGGAAGGGAGGTAGTCACAGCAAAAGGGGGTGGGCACAGTAGGCAGGTAATTGAAGTGTCATATGCTTGTCTGCTGCAGCATCACAGCCGTATTCTGCTCCACAGGTAATGGTGCCAATTACTTAGTGCACATAAATGAATAGAAGCATTTAACAATCAGCACAGTTGGCCAATCTACCCATTGTACCCTGAGTACTGGGAGAGGAGGCATCACAACTTGGCAACAGTTCTGGGGAGCTGCTTAAGAGAGTTAAGTGTTTGGATAGAGAGGTAGGGGATACCCAGAAGCTTTTGGTTTTGATGGAAGTACTGACCTTGGCATTTAGAAAAATTAAATGTCTCTATTAACATCTTTCAGTACAATTTCCAGTGATTCTCTGGTAGGTCAAAAAGCATGTCCGTGGCCTAACGGAACCAACGTGCAGACTAATGGGTGTATAATAGACATGTCTGCAGAACTGCAATTTCAGATGAATACAAATTATTGAAAAGGTGTTTCATTACAACTACTGAATTACCACTTATTCTAATCTAGAAAATTACCACTGTAGTGTCATAGGACCAGTTACATGTGGAGACTCCTTTGTTCCTTTTTGTTGTAAACAACAAAGTGCTGGATGTGACACATGATAATCATTCTTTTTCTTGAGTCTGGGATGTGAAGAAGCATGCTAAAAGATCTATTTTGATATCTGCTTTGCCAATATTCCTAAGATTGGACATTTACTTTAAGAAAAAGCTCACACATCCAACTCCTTGACAGTGAATCTACTGATTGAGAAAATAAACTGGTATTTTCAAGGCATATTTCAATTAAACTATATATAAAAAAGCTAAGATACCTAGACATTAAGAAGTGGGTTGTAGCTGGTGCCCTCCAAGCACTGATCAATGCAATACATGCTGCAATTTCAGGTGAGGTACTTTTAGTAAGATTTTAATAGAGGTTAGTCCATGGTAGCTCCTAAAACAGCTCAGAATTTTCTAGATTTTGTTTCTTTGTAGATGTTAATTATCAGTATAATATTAAAATTTGTCTCTTTCACAGTTTGGCCACCTTCCTCCATTGGGTACACATTGCAGTGTGCAAATAGAGGGAAAGAGAAAAGCCACGCCGAAGGATTTATTCAGTAGTATTTCCATTTAACCACATGGGGGCGTGAGATATTTATTTAAGAGAGCTTTTTAGGCATATGACAGAAATAAGAGGAAAGGAAGTCTTCCTGGTAAACTGGAATCAAAATTGTCATTTGCTTTTTCAGGTCTTCGTTTGCAATCAAAATAGTTAGCAAACTGTTATTGCAAATGACATTAACCTAAAATATAGTAGCAAACAAAAATATATCATGGACAGGAAAAAATATCAAGACAGATTTTTAAATATCCCATTAGTCAAGCTGGCCTCTGAATATATTTTTATGATGCTATTCAGGGGCCTCTGTGAGCAAAATCTGAAATCTTCCATGTAACACTGCATATCTGACTTAAATAGCCTCAATATATGTATTAAATGAGAAGGAAGCTGCTCTGAAATATACAACCTACATCTGGAGTAAATTAATTTCATTAATTGCCTAGATTACATTATTTTTTGTCATTCACTTGCAAGATTAGTACTATGCTCTATACATTGTGGCCCAGATCCAGCAAAGCTATGAAATCATAGCTAATGATGTAAGTGCTTGAATAGTTCTCCTTGAACACATGCCTTAAGCTGAGTATGCATTGAAGTGCTTTCCAACACAGAAAAAGTAGCACCATCAAACATTTAATTAGTTTTAAAATGGAATTCAAAATGCAATGTAATTCTTTGCACTTTACATTGAAAAAAAATGCATGCTTTGAGACTCTCTTGGGACAGACATGACTAAACCTATTTATCCACTTTGGTTTCTGAAGGCAATGAATGCTTATTGTTTTCTGCTGCTTTTCTCCCCTAAATGTATAAATTTATTTTGCTCAGTCAACTGGTTTGTTTACAGCAGAATATTTATATGACTATTTTCAAGACTTTTTAAATGGATTTTTTTATTTATAAGATAATTCACACATTTTATTGGTATTTAAAAGGCTGGAATATTTTTGCTTCTGCTCTTGTAGTTTTAAATCAAAGCAAAAATGAGCAGCAGTAACACTGTATAAGTGCTCACTGTACCTGAAAGCTTGTTTCTTTTCAAAATAAGTAGAAAAATCAGGATTTTGTTCTGCACATTTCTGATCCAGATATTTAATTCTCACATAGGTCAAAGGAGCCATAAATCTAGGTCTTGTATTTTTGAGCCATTTTGTGCTTTCCATTCTGCAGTATTCAGCATGTGCCTTTGACATATTGATGTCTGCCTAAACAAGATTTCTGCACACAGGTGAATTCCAAGTCTGAGAGGGAATGTTGTCCTCCTGTTCCTCTCAGAGAGAAGAAATTGAGAAAATAACCCCGAATTCAATCCATACGTCAGGAAAACTTGGAGTACTTATTTTCCTTAGCTTTGTATAAACCCATCTTTGTGGTAAATATATTTCTACAGAAAGTCGAAATATTGTACAGAGTCAGAAGACAGAGGCAAAACTATTTCTGACAAAAATGTAGGTTGTACAGCACAGCAGAATTTATTCTATCAGACTACAGCTGTTGGGTACCTTTTCCTAAGCTATAAAACCTTCTTATGTCAATATCTGGGCTTGAATCCATTCAGTTTGCTCCAGCAGTTTAATCTTGACATCTTGCATTTTTAAGTGCTCTATAGAAGCTTGCCTAAAAATCCTCCCCAAAAACTGCTGAAATAACTTGAGCCTGCTGATCCACTTGTATATCAAAGTAGCTCACACAGGAGTCTCTTGGCTGTGTTCTCAGAGTTCAAACACAAGCATATGAGAGGAATTGTGACAAGCAGAAGATGAGTCCACATTGCACCCCTACCCTGGCAAAATGTGACACTAACTTACACTAACTGTGCACTTTCTGTCCCCAAACCAGTCCGTAGTAGGTTTGACTGCATTTCTTTTATGCTCACTAAAATGTCTGTTCCTTTCTAGCAATGAAGCACTTGTGTGTGTTCATCTCTAAAGCTATCAGCTCATCTCCACGCTCTCTAAAATGAATGAGGCAATGAACACGGTGTCAGATGCTGTTTTCCAGTAAGCTTTTCTGCTCCACTAATGCATCAAATATATTTGAATTTACTATTCACATAATTTTTTATGGAACACTATTAAGCCAATTGGTTGATAACCACTGTAACCTTTTTAGTAAGTTACAGCACAGTGAGGTCACTATTCCTGGATGTGGTTTGCTGTATCATGCACTATGTGCTGATGCCATGACATCCTTGCATGAAGCAGGAGAGGACAGTTAGTCGGTTTTGTTTGTGTTTTTTTTTTTTTTAAAGATTACTTGTTTTTAAATCGAGGAATGATTAGAAAGAATGATTTAATACTGCTTTTCCTCAAAAGCAAGATAATCTTGGGAAAGGATCAAACAGTCCTTCTAAGCTGGTTACCACCTTCCTGACATCATGTTGTTTTTAAATGAAACATCTGACACATTTTCCAGCTGGGATGTTATTTTGTTCTTCTTGACAAAGCAATTCAAAATTCACTGAAAAACAAGCTGAATGGAAGAGGGATTTCTTTTTTTTTTTCCCATAGACATCTGTGGCTTTCTTTCAAAGGCGACGTGATCTTTCATCTGGACAAGAAAGGCTTTGATCCAAACTCTAAGATCCCCATATTTCCTAGTTAATTGGTGTTAGTGAGGTAGGTTTGACAGTCCTTAACGCAGTCTGTGGAATTCTTTACTGTGGTAAGACCTGTCTATTGTGGCTCAGTCAGCTCAAAGACATCAGCTTTCTCTTGTTTGACTTCTGCCCCACTGGGGATGGTTACAGGTTTTATGTGCTTTCATTATTTTCTCTTGTAAAACCACTGAATGCCAACAAAGCAAAACACTTGTGAAACTGAACAAAAACAATGTCTTACAGGCATTCCTGTAACCTTTGGTTTTCACACAAACACACAGAGAGGAGGAGAGGACGATCACATTAAAAATTGAGCTCTTCATTTTTTAATAACTTGCTTGCTTTTGGGGGTGATCGTGTCTGTAATATATTTGTTATTTGATTGTCCTGTAATATATTTATTAACTGAAATACTAGAAGCAAGCATCATAGCTCCTACCAGGTGCATTTGAATTGAGAACTGTGCATAATAAAGTTATATTCTCTAAAGAAAAATTCTCATTTTAAAATCCACATTTTAGTGTGATTCATTTAAACAAAATCTGTGCCCTTCCTTTGTGTTAAGACACAACAGAATAAAGAAAATCTTATCTTCTCTACTGTGCAGCATTTGGCATTGAGGGTAATAACTTGGCAAAGAGGTCTTACTGTATGGAGCTTTTTCACAAGCTCCTGTTTTAATGTGGACTGTACACAGTGAATTGACACAGCCTCACAGCCACACTGTTATTGGAATTAGAGAGGAGACAGGAAACAAAAGCATAAAATTAATTTCCTTTTCTGGTTCAGGGGCACTACAAAAACCCCCTGTCATTTCTGCCTCAGGGTGCACTGCAACTCCATGTTCCTATACCTAGACTTGAAGAAATATTACAACTAAAAAGGAAAGGAACGCTAATAATTACAATAACAGAGCATTAATATTATACCTAAAGAGCACTTAGATTCCTGGGTAGATAGTCCAGCCTTCTACAGATGAAAAACTTGATGCTTTGTAATCCATCCTTTTTACAATGGAGCATTTCCTCTCAGACAGTCTAACAAATACAATTATCCAATTAAACTTCATATTTAAAAAAATATGTACCCAAAATTGTGTCATTTTTTTCCCTACCACAACTATTAATCTCATAAATTTTATTATGTTTTTGCTTAGATTCTACTCACTTCTTTACCTTTGCAACTATAACAAAGCTACAAGAAAATGTATTTTCACCAGAAAATGAAACTTCTTCACTTGTCTGTGAGATGGTGGGAGTGAACATCCCCACATGAAAAATCATTGGTGAAAAGAATTCTTAAGTAGGTGACTCAATCAAATACTATCAGAACATGCAGCTCTCATATTCCTCTGGGCAGTGACAATTTGCCAGCTATTCTCTAAGGTACAGAAGCAATGCAATAGAGAACAATTCCCATTCAAGTGTCATGCTGAGCTGTTGCAGCATTATTTTGGGTGCTGGCACACAAACCAAAAGCTGTTGACCATAGCAATACTGAAAAGTCTCTGACTCCAAATTACTTCAACATTCCAGAACTACATTTTGGAAAAAGTGGAGGATCTTTGTGGAATGTTATTTTCTGTTAAGCTAGAGGGTAAGCTTATTCAGGTCCTGATACCTGATCATGAGACCATAGTATGAATTTCAATATTAAAAATATTAAAGATGAAAGTAGAGATTCCTCATCCACCAGTCATAAAGAGCACAAAGCAAAAATCATTATTAGCTGATATGTTTGAGAAACTATGTGACAGCTATGACCTTGCAGCTGTTATTGATCTTGGCAGTTAGAGGTTTAGTATTGATTAGAAACTGATATACCACTGACATGCACATATCCATTTCTTTCTGAATATATGTCTCATCTTTTTTCTTCAGGTTCATCTCTAGAGCAAAGATCTCAGAGTTCAATGAACTACTTAATAGTAGCTTCTGCATCCTACAGTTATTTTTTTTAGTGCAGACTATTTCTAAAAGTTGATAGGAAGGCAGTGCCTTTGGACTACAGTGAACATGGATACCTGCAGAGGATAAGGCTTGATCTTAAGTAGGAAGCTCAGGTTTGCAGGAAAAAAAGGAAGGACAATTAAATAAGGCTGTAAAAATTGATTTTTACATTGACGGAAAAAATCCAGCTCACCATTGTAAATGGGAAGAGAAGGCAGCATATAAATGGAGACGCAGACTTATGATTGGTTTTTCTGATCAGGGCCAAGACAGAAAACTGTTAAAAGATCTAGTGCTGTGCTTGGTGAAAAAGAGATATTTCAGGATAAAAACTCTTTTCATGAGTAGTGCTGACATGCTCACACTGTAACTATCTTTGACAAATGCATCAGTGGACAATGAGATTGTTCAGATGTGGGTGACTTGCAAGTTTTGAGAAGAAGGGGAGAGACAAATAGATCCAGTGGGTGGCTCCTTACGTGAGAATGTCCCTTAGTCCATGCTGGGATCCACAACCAAGTGTGTGCTGTACCTCCAAGGGCTTGCTCTGCCATTGCCTGATCTGCTGTCCACACCTGCAGCTTCTGCCTCCTGTGGGATGGAGCACCTGGTCTCTGTATGTGAGACCTGCAGCCTTCAAACAGCCATGCCCATGCTGCTCCAAGGGCTTCCTGATTTTTTGAAACAGCCACAGGCTGCCGTTTTTAGAAGGCTGCAAATGAAGGACATGAGAATCATTACTCCAATCTTGCAGCTGTGAGAGGCTGCTCTAGAGTCTGAAGAAGAAAACATACATAACCAAGAGCATTCAGCAGCCACTGTAGGGGCTGTTGCTCATTTTGGACTGGGGATTTTTGTTTGTTTGATTGTGTTTAAGGGGTGCAATACTTTCTTTTTAGCACAGTAGTGTGCAATTTTTCCATTGGATGACTTCTTTAGGAAAGTGTAACAAATATAGCAATTATTCTCTCGTGTCCTTATACAAGTGCCTGGCTGTTTCCATATCACTCCTGAAATCTGAAACCAATGAGAGATTTGGGCCAGTTGTTAAGTTACATACATAAAATCTCCTGCATGAGCTTAGGGTTTTTCACATGTTTAAGCACCTAGGGTTGATTCAAAGCGACTGATGGAATAACCAGGCTTTATGCATTAGACATGAAAGGCATTTGAATAAATTCCAGTTCGGCATTTATGTCTGGCATTTTCAAGATTTACTCTTATCTCACTTCCTTTCAAGAAAATTGGGATTGTGCTTTACCCAGCTTTTCAAGCATTTCCAGATAAATACCTTCAGAGAAAAGAAATCTGGCTGAAGAATGTACTTGCTTCCTTTACTTATTCACAATTTCAGCAACAAACCCAGACAGCTTTTTGTTTTTAACCTCTTCAGGGCTGAATGCGTCAGAAAGTTTGGTCACAGCCCAAGGAGTTTCATTTATTTCTTGTTAACATTTTGGATTGGCATAGATGTAATCTCATTAGGGTATCCTTGGAGAATGACACGCGGAGGGAAGTAGCTTCTATTGTTTACTTGTAGTATATGTTGGGATAATCTGTGAAGCCCTAGTGGAGTTGTAACTCTGAACATGCTGATCAGAAGCATTAAGTAAATTAACATAAAGCTCTATTAATGGCTTAAGGGAATCTGACTAAACAAACAAGGCCACACTGAGCAATAAATGTGAGTCTCAGACTGCATGACTTTCCTCATAACTGCTCTAATTAATTGCTACAAAAGATTAATTTTATAATACAGCATGCATATCAAAGGGAATAGCTTTGTGATTTAAGTGCTACGTGTCTCCCTGGGAGATTCAGGTTCAGTTCTTCATGCAGCTGTTGTAAGCCTTCCAAAATATAATAGCTAAAATTAATTTCTTGGATTTTACTGCTTGAGTTTCTATGGAAAGAAGACCTCAGACCTTCTTCGGCTGGTCAGTGGCAGGTTGCTAATCATTTTAGTGGAAGCAGAAGCAGGTACACAAATATTAAAATCAAAGTGTGTTTGCACTTTTTCATAAATTTAAAACAATGTTATCACACACAAAATATGTTCCAGTAGTGGTTCAGTTTTACATGGTGACATGAGCTCTGTACACCTCCTTTACAAGTTGGATGCATAATTAGCTGAAACTGATTGCATTGGTTTCTGAATCACGATGTGGCAGGATTGTGATTTAGTGTGTTTGGAAATGCAGCAGAGCTAGGCTATAAAATTTCTTGTGAAATATGTCAGAGGAGATGATTGTAATAGACTGCCTTTGCATGACCTCTTCTTTGGTCAGGAGTTAAATTCTGCCTTGTCCAGAAAAAAGTGAGGTAGAGTGCCTTGGAAGAGTTTGAACCTGGTATGTGCTCTCTTTTTGGACTGGAGCAAAGGACATCCATGACACTTTTTAATATGCTGCTTTACTGCTGTATCTTAACCTGTATATAGAAGTCCATACTGGAAATTTCAGGTTAGAAGACAGAGCAGTTGTCTAAGAGCTCAGGCACACAGGACAGGACTCATACCATATAAAAATATATCCTTGCAATCTAGTTATCTTTCTGAGGGGGTTGCCTTCATGATCCAGAGAGAAAAATATATTTCAAGTGCAATTCCTGACTTCAAGACTTGCATTTTAGAAGGTGGATGGCACCCAGACTGTCTAACTAACTCTAATTTTGGTTCTGCAAATCCCAGCTGCAACCAATCTGTTGCCTAAAACAGCTGCCAGTGTTGTCTTTCAGTGCCACAACTGAGCCTGTGGTATCTATATGAATGGTTTAAGTGACAGCAAATGTAAGACAACATGGCTTTGATTAGCCCCAGTGAAGAGGGCGAAGCCAAGTCACAGAATTTTATATTTGCATGGCCATGCACACAGGAAGTGTGCTGATAGCTCAGCTGATGTGTGATACCCCAACCGTCCATCTGAGCCCAAAGGGTCATCAGCCAGGCTTGTTAATCACCTCAGCGAAGAACTGTCAAGCAGAACAATGGCCCTCTACTTATAGATCTTGGCTGAAGCTGTTATTTGATGTTTGGCCTGATCTTTCCTCTCCAAAAACTTGTGAATGGAATCCAATAATTATTCTTGGTTTATTTTGACAAGTGTTTCCATTGCTTCCCCCTCACTTAATATTTACCTACATGAGCCAAATTGGACGCTTATGTTTTAAAGAAAATGAATGGTGAAATAAGACTGGGCATTCAGAATAGGCAGGCAAACTAGGTGACCTTATTTTCAAAAATGCCAATTGCCCAGAAAAGACTTCCAGCCCTAGAGACCATTAAAAAAAAAAATCTTAGCTTTGTAACTGTTATTACAATTATTATTTATGGTATGTATTGCAGCAGTACTCTGGCAGCGCACAAAGACCCATTGTGTGAGGCACTGTACGACCACAGAGACGAAAGTTGCACAGATTAAAATTCCAGCGGCCTGTTCCGTGGTGGAAACAAACTCAGAATTTGCACACCTCGCTCAGCCACCCCCTCCTTGGAAAATGTCTCTCAGCAATTCAAATGCTCTATTTTTTTAAATGAATCGGTCAGCCAGTAGGCCTTGCAGGGTGGAAGAGGAGCCAGGAAGTTTTTTCCTGTGCAGCCCATCATTTCAGAGACCCCTCTTGACACTGGTTTAGGGCCCTCTCTGCTGCTCTCCATCCCTGGGCGAGTCACAGTCGCTCAGTATGAGCCCAGGCAGTTTTCTCCATGCAGCACTAATGGCTTTGGCGAAAAGTGACAGGTCCCCTTATTTGTGGCAGTTTCTGTGCCTTTCACGCCCGATCAAAAATGTTTACAAAGGTGCAGTCAGGGAATGAAGGAGAGGGGAGCAGAAGAAAAGAAATCCAATTTTGTTTGGAAACACTTTCAGAGCTTAATTAGTAAAGAGGGGGGTGGGAAGGGGGGCTGAACAGGTGGTGTATTATTCTGCCAGGGATCTTCAAAAGCGAGGGAGTGCACATTGTTAGTTTTCTGCAGAATGAAAAATGAGAAGGCCGACAGTACCTGGATACCTAAGAGCAGGTGAGCTGCTGAAGTAAGGTCAGAGTTATGCGCACACACGCACACTCAAAAAATCTGCATAGAAAAAAAAATTCCTTTTTACCCACAAGGGGACAGATCCCAGCTCTGCATCGGAGATTTACATGGATTCATATTCATTACATTAGCAGTAGCCACATTTAGCAGCGATTCCCAAAGGAGCAGGAAAATGATGGCCTCGAAGAAAGCTGCCACATTTCAAACTCTCCAGCTGTGCCTTGCCACCATTGCTGCATTCCACTGCCAAATGCAGTAATTTATGAATTTGTCTTTTTTATCTGAAAAAAATGTTAATTTACAGAATGAAGAGAAGAATAGGAAAGCACTAACATGCCTGGAAAAGAAATGTCTGTATTTTCCTTTAACTGCTTTATAACTATTTCTCTGATGCTGTAAATGTTATTTTTGTTCATAAGGTCATTATTATTTTGCATTAGATGCTTGAAAGAAAGCAGGGGTGCCAGCAGATAGAGCATTCCAGCTTACAAAAGAGTCATTCTAAAGATGTGGTAGCCCAGCAAGACTACCACAGAGTTTGAAGACATAGAGAATGAATTATGAACAGTAATTATTTTTTGCTTTATTTATTTAAGTACTGAGCATGGGTCATAAAGGAATAATAGATATTGCAGTTGTTTCAGAAAAGCTGTTTTATGTTGTATTGGATGGAACTATGTACATCTGTTCTGGTAGAGCAGACTAGGACTTATACTTTTTTATTATTAAATTATTAGTAGAGTAAAGCAAAGTCATTGTAATATGTCTGACACCAAAAGGAAAAAAAAGATTAATTAAATATCTGCTCCCCCCCATAGCATTGTTGCTGAAAGCATCAAGCAGAGCTGTCTACAGGACCACTGAAAGAGTTTGCAGGCTGAAAAATATGTGCATAATAGTCTTGGTTGTGGGTTAATTCTGTTTTACAGTGTTTCAGTTTTCAGTCTAAGGGAATTAAATTGCGCTGTATAAATTTTTGGATTTTGTGGAGTATCTTGAGGCAGGAGGTCCAAAGTATGGCTTTCTGTAAAAGTTTCTGTACCCTGTGAGGCACCTTGGTAGAGGTGGAGCTGGGTAGAGTCCAAGAACAGCTCAGCTAAGGCTTTCTTATATTGCAGTTTAGTAAGTTCAGCACTGTCACTGAGACCCAGGATAGAACCTTTCTAATTCAAAGAGTTTTGCTACTGTGGTGTTGAAAGGAATGAAGATCCTGTTCAAGTGAAGAGTAGTTCACATCCAGGGATATCTGCCAGCAGATCAGCAGGTAGAGCTGTATTAAAACCTTTATGTGCTCCTTTGTGAAACCAGGCATTTATAATGTTGACTAATTATGGTGTCTTCCCCCTGGTGCTCAATTATTCCTAGTTTTATGGGCTACTTAATGAAGCAAAATTCTCCATTAGTTTTTAAAATGTCTTTATCATCTAATGCTAGGGGCTGTCTTCTCAAAATTATGTCTGCCTGGACCAAAGTGTCTTGCTCTGTTGACAAAATGGAGGCAAGGCACTGACTGAAGGAAATAATCAGCTTAAGACTCCAGGAAGGAAAGGAACTTTTTTTTTTTTACCTGGCTGCTGAATAATAAACTGCATGGGGTGAAAAAATACCTCTTAATGGTGACTCAGCCCATCTTGCTCTGCACCAAGGTAATGCAAGATTAACAGCCCAAGAGAAGACACGACCCCTCCAGTGGTCCCTATCCTGACACCCTGCAGGTGAGAAGAGCCAGCATGCTGTTCCTGCCTGTGGCACTGCATCCAGGTGGCAGCTAGGAGCAAGGTCCTCAAGTGCCCTTGGGAGCAGGCAGGCAGGGTTTTGCTGTGAGCCAGGAGGAAGGCTGGCACTGTGGCCCATCTCACGGGGCTTAGTCAACCTGAATTCTCTAAATATCTCTAGGTATCTCCTAGGTTCCCTGGCCAGTGAAGAAAGGAACAAAACAGAAGTGGTTTTGTCTCCTACCTCAAAAGGTCATTCTAATACATCATTGATACTTTTCATTGAACATAGTTCCCTTTATTTCACTTTTTGCTATTCCTTTCCCTTGCTCCCATACTGAAAATAACAATCTCCTGGGCTTTCAAGTTTGTTTGCTGCTAGTGTTTAGGAGCTGTGAATCAAAGTCCTTGTTCACTTATAAGCCTTTCATAATGCTCCTGATTTTGGTCATGGTATGTAGGATTTACACCCGTGTAAACTAAATCAGTACATGACCCATGACAGGGGCTCCTTAGCAGTCTTTTTTTTTTTAGGCTGTGTAAATTAATTTTTCTTGAGTTTCCTCTCAGGATAGCATAAATTATGAGACAAAAACCTATAATTCACTGCTAGGCGAGCAGCAGTTACTCCCCCTCGACTACTTTCCTGCCAAAATTGTGGGAGAAGGCTGGTGATCTCAGCTCATATTTGCCTGGTGTGAACAAGAACAAGACAGAAAAATGCTTGCTCAGGTGTCATGAAGACATGCACCTATTGTTGCCATTGTCTTGCTTCCAATGTGGGAAATGCACTGGAGAATAGAGGCAACTGTCTGTGCCCTTTTTCTTGGTTCCTCCTAATATGCAAAGGAGAGGCTATTATTGTCATATAGAAATTGTGTGCTGATGAATGCACAAAATACTATACTGGATATTCCTGGTTGCTGAAATTGCATCATCAAGCTTTTTTTTCTTTCCTCTTCTTCAGTTCAAGAGCTCACTGTGTAAATATTAACTATAGCTATCAAGAGGCAGAGGAGAATTTCAAGATAATATTTCTTCTTGCACTGTTCTAAAGGTTATGCCTGACACTTGGCCCATGTAAAAACTGCAGCCTGATGGAAGCCCTAAGAAATGGAAGGCTCATCCTTCTGCTCTGAGGTCTGAGGGCTCCATCTGCAGCTATCAAGGCTGGCTGTGACTGCCTCTGACTGCTCACCAGCCTGCATCAGCCACCCCCCAGAAGGGCTGGAGTGGCTCAGGTGTCAAAGAGCAGAGCTTGAGAGACAAGAAGCTCTGCAAATCCCCCATTTCACAGAAGCAATGTCTCAGCATACGCTGCTGAATCAGGTGGTAAAGATGAAGCAGATGACTGTGTTGGCTTGTCAGTACAACACTGCCTGTTGTACTGAGGTCAGACCAACCCAGCTTGCTGGAGATGCTCCTGGCTTCTAGCACAAACCCAGCAATTCCTTGCATTATGCAGATGGGCATTACAGCAGCTTGGATTTTTCAGCTGTTTTGGTGACTGCTCAGCTTCATTTGTACTTGCTAATGTATCATCATGCTTCTGAAATAAGCTTAACCTTCTTCATTGACTTCCCAATGTAAAAGTATAAAGCCCACTCATATTTAGAAACAACTGAAGTTTTTCATCTTGAGATTCATCCCTTACTCTCTGCTGAACTGTGAGAGTGAGTTACTACCTTGTAAGTGACTCACAGGTATTTATTATTCTGTGTATAAAGGTCAGGTTTTTATGTTCTGAGTGATATATGGACATGGCTCAAGATCAGGCAGTCTTGAATGATAGGTCTTAAATTACGATCCTGTGGGAGAGGAAAGAAATAAGAAATCACAACTTCTGTTAAATAAGCCTGAAAAAACACTTGCACATATTCCACCACACTTGCTGGTGGTGGAAACCTGCCAATTTCAGAGGATGGTTTGCTAAACCATAGTATGTGGGTCATGGAGCCCAGCTCAGAGAACTGAGAGGAAATTTTTAAAGGCCAGATTCATGTCTATTTATGCTTGCTTTCTGCTACTCTCTCAAAGTAGAAATATTCAGTATTAATAGATAGCAGAGCTTATAGCAGACTGCAAAAACATAATCCCCAAATATCCTTCTGAGTGTGTCTTGACACTCTCACATCTGCCAGGGACCTCTAGGTGACCTTGCTTGACCAATGCAGCAGAATTATCCTCAGGCATCTTGCTTCCTTATACATGTGAATAGTCTTTAGGCATTCTTCTGTCGAGTGGCTCAAAAACTAAGATCCCTTTGTGGGTCCTCCTGCAAATGCACATACCCTGTGATACAACTTTCAAGAATTCAGATCTTGGGCTGCAGTTCACAAGGACATGTAGGTCACAGAAGGGCAGCATTGCCACTTCTCTGCTTTCTGCCTTCCTGCAGGGAGGAAGAATGGTGGTTACAGGAGGTGCACTAGAAGTTGCAAACTGGTTCAAAGATGCCTTCTTATCTCTCTTCTGAGCTCTTCTAAGACAGGGTTTCTTGTAGTGGAAGATTTAGCCACAAGTTTTGTAATTTTAAAATGTTTTACGCAGGCAGCATACTCACCCTCAAATGACTCTAGAAATATAAGTAAAAAAATGTATGTGGTTTTATATCTGGTACAGCTGAAATTTTGCTATTCTATTAACCTGCTTTTAATGTTGCTGACAAGAGTTCAAACCTTGCTCATGAAGTGGCAGTTCTGGCTGTCAGCACCAACAGACCCTGACTTTATTTAGAAATGTAACATCTAGGAGATATTCCTTACATATAGCTGTTGTGGGTTTGGCTATCTGAAAGAAAATATAGAATTAGAGGAGAATGTAATCCATGAACTCTTTTAACCTGCAGCTCTCTGTATCTTCATGTCTTTTACTACCTGAGAACAGGAGTTTTATGTGGTTATTTGCACTAAGGCTGTGATAAACGAAGTGCAGAAATGTATAATGAAATTAAGATTGGTCAAAATCTTATTGAATTTGGAAGCTAGGACTTAAATGGGAAACTGAGTGACAATGATTTTAGTGACTTCAAACTCTTTATGTAGATTTCTGCTACTGCACTTTTCCTGTCCTGTCAGTAGCAATGGGGTTATTTTCCGTTCATACAGCCATGAGGGAGAATAGAATTTCATGCAACTCTGTCTACTTTTGGGAAAGTATGCTCCTTAGAAAAATAATAATAATATTAGATGTGGGATCAGAGTTTGACTGAAATAGTCCAGGACCTGTTATTCTTATTAATATAAAAAAAAATCCTACTTACTCTGTCATGAATATGGAAATATGACTTCCTTTCAAACTGGGTAAGGAAATTACAGTAATGAGTTTGGTTATTTAGACAGGGAAATGTTAGCTGCTTGTAGCAAATGGGAGCTTCCTGCCCCTTTCATTTTGGATGCGTTTTACAGATGTGGCCCTTGTTGTTTTTAGTCTCAAGTATAATTATTTAGATTTGATTTATAGTTGTGATACTTCTGAGATGGTAAAGAAATCAGAAGTGAAAATTCTTAAAAAGTAATTTCTTATTAGTTCTTAAGCAAAAAAAAAAAAAATTCTGTGAAAAACCTGATAATTAGGTGCACCATAGGAATGATTTTTTTCAGTTTTGACTAAGTTATCTTTCTATATCTATAACTGCTGTATACATGAGTTCCAAATCAAAGTTTTCTTCTAAATCATAATTTCTTATATTTCATCACTATCTTGCTGACTTAGGTTATATTCTTCATTTCAATTAAGTGAATAATTTATTTTGTTGTGGACCCAGTTTACAAAAAATACTACTATTTCTCCCAAATCAGTCTGAGAATTCAAAATAAGAAAGTGTTTAAAATAGCTCCCAAGTCTCAATATCACACTATATTTGATGAAAACAAAACAGTGAGCACTCCTGTGTCCCGACATTTTGATTTTGCCTTTAAATCAGATTGAATTTGATTTTTTTTTTCGTGTTTCCATTGCATGGTGTCTTGCAAATCTTACTCAGCATTTCATGAGGGCTGTAGTGTAGAATTCTATGAGTGAGAGCAGACCTGTCATTATATACTGGGAGCATCTGAATCCTTTGATGCCCATCAATAGGTGGAGGAGTTACCCAGGAAAGATAGTTTCCAAAAGTATCCAGCCTTCACAAAGAAGAAAGAACATGGAAAATTCAAATAAGAACTCTGATCTAGAAACATAGAATGGTCTGGGCTGGAAGAGACCTCAAAGATCATCTCATTCCAGCCTCCCTGCTATACACTAGACCAGGTTGTTCAGGGCTCCATCCAAATTGTCCTCGAACACTTCCAGGCATGGGGTATTCACAGTTTCTCTGGGCAACCTGTGTCACTGCCTCACCACCCTCACATTAAGGATTTTTTTCCAAATACTTAATCTAAAGTATTTTTAATATTAATCTAAATTCAGCTTGAATCCATTCCTCCTTGTCTTGTCACTATGTGCTCTTGTAAATAGTGTCTGTCCATTTTTCTTGTAGGTACCCTTCAGATACTGGAAGGGCAAAATTAGGGCACCCTGAAGACTTCCCTTTTAAATTGTTCCAAAATATTTTCTTTTGATTTGAAAACCCAAACCCAACATCATTCCATGCAAACTGCCTTTGCCAAACTATGCACTTTGCTTGCATTTTTTTCCTATGAAAATGTTGCTGAAATATTAAAATAAATTTAGACATAATTGTTATGTTTCTTCCCCCAGATTCCTCATGAACAGCCTAATTCACTTCTAATAACAATGTTATGGCTCTGATCTGAAGATTCTGGTTAAAAAAAAAACCATAATGGTTTATCTACACTGGCAGCTGTATTTAATGCACAAAACTTAGGGAGCACATGCACTCTGCCTGGATTTGTTGGAGGTAGCTGAGATTTCTGTTCTGTGAGTGCTGTCATGCAGCAGGGCCATGTGCAGCAGGGCTTTGCCATGGCCAGCCTGGCTGGTGGCTCCATGGTCTTGGGCCAGCTTTGCACTTTATCCAACCTGAGCAGATCTCACACCACAGAAGGTCTTCACAGGCACAGGGCACCGAGGGCTGGGAAATGTCCTTCTGCCTCCCCTTCCAGCCCTAGCCCCGTTGCAGAACCTAACTCGTTGTTTATTCACTGGCATCAAAAATGTCTCTGCAGTGTGACATGCATAATGGAGACAGCCTTGAAAGTAAATAGCTTTCTGCACTTGCTAGTATACCTAGGCAACATCATTAGCTCATGTTAATAGAATTTATTCATTGTAATCTATTATGTAAAACAAAGAAATGTTTGCTTCAAATGGATATAAAGGGGTTTGGAATGATTATAATCATATTCTCTCGTCAATACTATTTACAGAAACAGATAATTAGTTAAAAATCCCAAGATCTTGCTTTAAAAATTAATTGCAGTTTTTTTTCTATGTTACCAAGCTTATAGAAGCATATTTTAGTTCCATGCATCTCAGGTTTTAAGGACTGTTGCATTAACTTGAAAGTGAAATCTCAAACCTCAGCTGTGCTTTCATTTTATTAGAGTGATATAGTGATAATCTCACAAGGATCCTAATAAGTACATGAGGAAAAAAGAATCAGCTAAATGGGAGATGTGAAAATGTTCTAGCCCAGTGCTATTACATAGGTCTTATACTTTTTTTCTGCCTGTTCCATAATAGGATATTTGCAAATTCTTCTCTCAGCAGGTTTTGAACATGAACTTGCATTATTGTTCTTACAAAATAATAAACAGCTCTGGGCTATAAAATCTCTCAAATTGTTTTCCACAGAAGGGATTTGCATGCTGACTCATTCCTACTATATTTATCACCTATCGCCAAACCACTGCAACTGCAGGATTTCTAATAAAGCTATGGAAATTACATGCATTGCAATGAGACCTGAATACATTTACATTTGTAGTATTTTACCATTTCAAAATTTATGGCAGATTACCTTGTTTGTGCATGTCTGGACTTTAATGGTTATTTTTTATAGCAGAAAATAGTAGTTTATGGTGGTATTCCCAGCAGAAGGTTTTTATGAATCTACCATATGGAGTATTACATAAAACTAAACTTGTATCAGCAGTGATTTTATGTAGAGTAAGACAGTGAACATTATCAAGAATTAGTGATTACAGAAGATGTCTGAAAACTGGAAATGGGGGGCTGTTTGGTTTTTGTTGTTTAGGTTTTTTGGGGTTTTTGTTTGTTTGTTTGTTTGGTTTGGTTTTTTGTTTTGTTGTTGTTTTTTTTTTTTTTTTAATATATTTTAACTTCTAGTTACAGCAGTCCAAATCTCTGCTTCTTCATGCAGAGGAAATCTTAATTGTCTGCAGCAAATCCTGGGCAACTCAAAGCAAACAATATCTACTGTTGTTGACCATCTCTCCCTGCTGCCTCCCCTTAAGGTGCCCTTCATGGAGTTTGGCACAAGTGGGATGTGGTGTTTATGCAGAGGTCGACTGTGGAAATCTGTAAAGTCTTCCCATTTTCCAATCACCCCTGTCCATTCATATATTTCAACCACAGCTACTTTCTTCAGCGGTGATGGTAGGAAACAGGGTTTTTTTCCCCTATTCCTTGCTACTAAAGGAGGAAAAACTTCAGCAAAAGCTGCATTCAAGAAAAATATCAGAATTCCATAGGAGAACATAGAGATTAGCAAGACTATTCTCATGGAAATATGTGTTTGCATAAGTATTGACATCAGGAGATGGTACACAGCTTTGTCAAAGAGGGCCTCATGGATTTGGAAGCCATTTGGCCAGGAAAAAGAAATGTACCATGAAAAGTAGGCAACCAGTCACACCGAGAGAGCAGCAGATGGTGCATGCGTGAAGCAATTGTCACTGCCAAGAGCCTGGCATGTTCTGCAGGCTGGAATGTATCTGCCTCATTAATGGATCAAGCACTTGGGCAGGGAATGGCTATAGAAATCCATATATGGTTGGAAGTACAAGCTGTGAGGTTTGTATCTGAGATGTAAAGAAAGAGAATGGGAAGGAGAGACAGCTGTAGGTATCCAGTCATGCTTCTTTTACTGGTCCCAGTCCTGGCAGAAGCTCCTGGGCAGCACAAAGCAGGTTTTGATTCCAAGGCACTGTGCATTATGGATGGTGACCCAGGTATCCACTGCTTTGCTACACTTTTCCAATCCCTGTATGGCAACTTCCTCACTATGTCAAATTTGTTTAGGAATGAGAGCATAAGGCCATCTCTGCTCATTGTGGGGAATTGACACATAAAGGCAACTGTGCATTTTCTAGCAGTAAAAAAGAACTAAACCTGAAAGATGGTCCAGCCCTTAGGACTTGATAACCATATCTGTAGAATTGCACCAAAACCATATGGGTCTGCCATATATCTTTAGGGTAATCTGTGTGATCTGTGCAAAATTTTCTATTCTTCATTGTTTTCCTGTAGAAATCGTTTTTGCTTGAGATGATCTTAAATTCAGAGAGGCTGATACATATCTATCAACATATCCTGGGCAGCTGTCAGGGCTACATCTGAAACATTTCAAGGTCACACAGGGCAATTTTATAATCTTGTCTGACTTTTTAAAAAGCCTGGTGCCTTTGTGGCTCAGAAATCTTGCTGTTTATGCCCATGGAAAGGATGTTGCATGAAAGAATTCACTCAGCCCTTTGCTCTGGGAGAAATCCTCTACTGGGTTATGGGCTCAGGAGAGTGTGCTACTATCCCTGCTCCCATCTGCTAAGAAGCTGCCTCTTGGCCTCTACTGATTTGAATCATACCCTCTCTGCTTTTTCATTAGCTGATGTATCATAGTCTTACAGCTGTCTTCTCTCGATCTAAATTGCACACTAATACTGTACATTATTGATTAAATGAGTCTACAAATGTCTTTTTAATACTGTATGGGTTGATCAGTCTTCTCAGCTAATGTGCAGCACCTCCAGTGGGCTTTAAAACCTGGTGAAGCAGCTTTTAACCAGATCTTACTGAGAAAGAAAAAACTGCCTGGGACGCTGTGCTCACACACAGGCTGAAGTATGTGTTTTGGCAGTGGGGAATTAGTAATGATCTCACTTACTATGCTAAAAAGCTCCCTGTTTTCACAGAGTCTTATTTTGATAATCACAACTGCTGATCTTACTCTTTGCAACTAAAACAATTCACAGGAGATTGTTCTTTTATACACCACTGGCACGGCTGCACTGTAACAGTTGAGCTAGTTTAGCAACTAATTGGGCTTTTTGTGTGACATTTTTGGAGGAAAGGTTTCAAAGGTTTTCTAGACTTTTAAAAATTTTATATACACAGGACTGTAATAACTACATTGCCCATGTTTGACATTTGATAGTAAAAATAGTAGTATTCTGTCTGTTACATAAGCAGCATTCAGGAACTATTCTAGTTTCTACCTCCATTAGTTAATTATTGTAATTTTCCTTTTGCTTTCATTTCTTGAATTTAAATTCCTCTTTAGGACCCTTCACAATCCAATCTATAGGCAAGTATTGCCCCTTTCATTACACAGTAGGAGAAGCATGTTTGTGTTTTTGGGTAGGTGGCATGTATATCTGGTTTTATAGTATTATAGAAAATTAGGCTGAAAGAGCCTGGAGATACCAGTCTATTTTAAACAGGGAGACAAAAATGAGGTTTTTCTATGCACATATTTGCTGAAATACTAACTTTATCTCAGGTCTGTGTGCTTAAGGCATTGCACAAATAACAACAGAGCTCTTGTCAAATGGAGGAGGCATTGTGGGGGTATTTGAGCTTTCTGTGTACACTTCTCATGAGGGGCTTTGCCATATAGGTGTAGTCAAAATCAAGCCAAAATATTTACCCTCCTTTGTCATTATTCAGATGGACATCTGCATTTCTACCAAAAAAACCCCAAACCTCTATGCAAATTGGTCAGTATGGGTACATTTAATCTGTATGAAGTTTTGAAAGAGAGATAAGTGGTTTCAATTCTTAAATGGTAGCTGTGCTGGGAAGTGGCAGCTGCTCAGTGACTGGTGGCTGAGCCTCTTGGTGTCCTTCTTTGGGACGCTGGACACAGCTTTGTGGTGTTTAGAAAAACAATGGAGAAATAAACAGTGAGAAGAAGAATGCTCAAGAACAGAGCAGCAGATCCAGATTAAATGCAAAGGTAGCACCTAGACTGAAGAGATTGAGGAATGCATAGCAGCAGGAATAGTACCGAGAAGGTGGTTGGTTCATGCCCCTACTCCTGGGTGAGGGGCATCTCCAGAATCCATGGAAGTCTTAAGTGAAATTTTACTTACACCTCAGTAAAGTAGCTTCTCCCAGGGAATCAAACATTTAGGTCCTTGTCAGATCCTTTGAGCCATACATTAACAATGAAAGAGTGATATTGCCACTATCATCCTGATGATTCAGCAAGGAGCAAAACATGATGGCCTTTCTAACAAGGCTGTTATTCAGATATATCACTCAGTGTGCCCACTCCAACTGCTTAGTGGTTCAGAGTGTTAATGCTCTGCATATTGTGCTTAATAGAATTTTAAATTATTTTGATTAAAGTGTCAAGGGATGAGGATTTAAGATTGATCAAAACTACTTGCTTGTGCTGTGGCAGTTGTTAACCAGCCACTTTCAGAACATTATTGCACAGGCTTAAGTGATGTAACATTCAGACATGAGAAATATGAGGAAGTACTTCTAAGTTCATCCTGGGGAACAGGAGGGCAAGGAGTATATATATTTCAGAAACACTGACTGACTTGGGGTCTCAGTCCTTCATTAATGGAAGTTGATAGGACCATTACCACTGCCTTCAATTTAATGTAATTCAACCATGGATTCATGATAGCAAAAATCCAGTATGGAAAGACTTCACTTCTTTGAGCAGACATTGTAAGCTTTAAAATAGTTTCAATAATGAAGAAAATAAATAATGGAAGCTTGTCTTGCTCTGAGGTCAGGTTTCTGGAAGTAGAGTCAACCAGAACAAAGTTCTTGCTTTGAAGCTCACCTATTTGGGGGCAGAGGTCTTAAGTGATGGTTGGTTAACTATGACGATAAAGAATGTACTTCAGCATGTGTCTAACCACTAGTATGCAAATAAATCCACTGAAGCTAATGTAAGGAGAACATCTTGCAATTCTTAAATGTGTACATGTGCCTTGGACATCCTCTGAGTGGAACGTTAGAGTACATGGTTCCTAAATCATTGTCTCAGCTCATGTGTTTGTTAATATTTTGACCTGAATCAGAGTGCTGTGGCCTAGCTATGCCATAAAACCACCATCTATTCCCATCCTCTTCAAGGTGATGCAGTGTTCTTCTCTGCTTATAAAATAAAAAATAACACCCTATCCAGCTCTTGCTTAGTATTTAGCTAAAAATAATTGCTTAAAATCTCAGTAGACTTTGCATCCACATCTGCCAATGACCATATGGTGCTTTAAGGCAGACTATCCTGAGCCAGAGGGGTTGGTAGGCTCTAGCTGCCCCTGTTCCTTTAATAATGCAAAGCAGCCATAAACTCACCTTAAGTGGCTGCTTAAGCCAGGTTTACAGGCACTAAGTGACTGCTGCTGAAGCCAGCTCTTGCACTACATGTAGGTTGTTTAGACAAACACTTTATTGAAATGACAAGCTTGATGTGAAATAGTGTTTTCTTCTCCCTGGTGAAAGCTAAAGAATAATAATACATGAAGCTGCTACTGATTAGAATTATTCTGATAGAAGCAAATGATTGCTGTGCTGTTCAGCAATTAAGTGTGAACTGTAATAACAGTTAAATACCATTTAGCTAAAATGGTTTAGTGGTGGAGTCAGCAGTGCTAGGGTAAGATGGGACTTGATCTTAAAGGTTTCTTCATAATTCTATGATTCTACAATTCTGTGAAAATTGGATTAATTTAGCTTAAAGATAAACAGACTATTTGTTGTTTGCAAAATCTCAGAGTAAATGTAAAATAAGAGAGATAGCCGATGCTATGAAAATAGTTTAATAGTTTAAGCTAAAAAAAAATACAAGATCCAGAAGCTGAAAATAAAAATGTATGGTAAAAGTCCATCTTGACAGCTCTTGATTTGTGTGAGTGGGCACATCTGTGCTCTGTTGCACAACACAGAGAGAGCAGGAAAAGAGCATTCAAAGTACAGTTGTGTTTTCCTATAGTCCCTTTTATAGTAGTTGCTCAAAGCATTCTTTCAGAGAAACAACAGATGCAAATATTTTGTATCAATCCACAAAAAAATACCTACCTATTGTTGCATAATACAAAATCTCTGCTTATGTACCCCGCCCCCCCCAAGCCATTAAACAGAGTCTGGTGGGCTGAAGGCACCTGATGTATGAGTTTCATCCTGTTTCCAGTGGGGATGTCCAGAACTGCAGCCATTTAACAGACAAATGAATATACAGAGCCATTAAAACATATTAAATACTCCTGCATGCATTTAACTGCAAGTATATGACTAATCTTTTTGACTCCAGAGGCAGCAAGGCATACATCTTAAGCAGGTGCTTAAGAATTTTGTTGAATGGAGCTAACAGAACATTAGTTCCTATGCTGGAGTGTTTGCTGGTGTAATTGCCAAGGATTATGCTACAGGGAGCAGCAGAGAAGGGCTGCAGTCACAAGGTCCCTCCCTGTGCACTCTCACTGCATTCACCACCTAGCAGTGTGTCCTCCAAAGACTGTTTGGACCACATACACCTGTAGGATGTAGGACACATACACACCTGTAGGACAGACCCTAGAGACAATATATGATGATTCCTGTCACTTTCCAAAATTGACCTTACACTGGCAATAAGAAAAGCCTGATGAAATGGAAATCAGGGAGAAAAAAAAAATAATTCAGATTTGGGGGACTCTGGAGGTAGAAGCAACACTGAAGTTATTATGCTGTACTTCACAGTAAGGAGCAACTTCTTCCCCTGTACAAAAGTCAGGGTGCAGTGAGCACCAGGTCAGGGCTGTGCTGGCACTGCCAGGTCAATACACACCTCATGGCTGCTTCTATTGAATGGACTCAAACACTTTGCACAACAGGGCAGATCTGCAAGAATTGGGTTGAGTCAATGAAGGCATTCATGGTCCTTGCATTCTGGCCTAACCAGGGAGCTAATGATGCAAAGGCCGAGCAAAGTTAGTTTTCTGGAGAAAAGTTACACCATAATTGACAGAGTAACCTTTACATAATGAGAAAAAGGATTTTTCATAGAGACAAAAAGCAAGGACTTGGATTACACTGGGAAACTTTCCATTCCTTTTACCTCTGTCTCCATTTAAATGAAATAGGGAGACCCATTTGCAGCCAACCAAATTAGCTGAAAGCTGCTCACATAAAGACAGAGATTTCATTGAAATCAAATCCATATTTTATCTCACAGGAACAGTTGTTCAGACTTAATTTCCAGGTTAATAGGCTACTATTGCCATTTTCAAATAAAGCAATTAAAAGTAATATTCTTATATTACTGATAAGAAGGATCACACAGCATTGGATTGTCAGCTTACTCTGCTCAGTGTTCTTCATCAAAAAGTATCTAGTACAAATTACTCTAGGCCAAAGTGGAACAATACTGCCTAGAGGAAAAAAAATACCTCTCTGAAGTCAGAGTTTTTAAATTAAAATTTGAAGCAATGAACTCTATTCCTTAACTTGTAAGATGTGTAGAAAGTATTTTCTGTCTAAATTCTCTTTTATGAGTTTTTCTGAACTGAAAAGCAGAGGCAAAACAAGATGATAATTTTATATCAGACATGTTTTCCTGTAAATGTTGAATGCTTTCCATAGAGCATGTGTAATATGTTAAAAAAAAAAAATCTCTCCCACAAAAGTATTTTGTGGAAACTCCCAGAACATTCCCAGTTCTTTTCTGCAAGAAGATCTATACCATATAGGCAAAAATCTGATCAAGGAGAATAAATATAATTTCTTATGGGGAATTATCATATATGTGAATGAGAAAACATGACCTTTCCCTTCCCTAAAATGTCATGAGTGTAACATATGTCTTGGTCCAATTAGAAGCTGTCTTTTTTAGATTATCGTCATGGCAGCCTGCACTTGTGAAAGCAATTTTGATGGATCTGGGGCAAATTTAGAATCAAAGGAGAGAGCTAACCTTAGAATTTAACAGGAGACATTCATTTTTCACAGAGGACATTTTTTGTCTATTTGAAGAAGACAAAGTGCTAAGCAAAACCCCCATATTCATGCTGCTTTGGTGGATAAATGCCTGGGTATTTTGTAACAGCAAAACAACCATATTCAGCTACTTTGAGGGTTTTACTGGACTAGAGCAGTGCAAAGTTTCTAACTTGGCATTGTTTCTGTCTGATAAAGCCTCCATGTTTGCTATTTTTCTAGGATGACTGGTATAGCATAAGAGCTTATAGTTGTCACTGTCCTGGAAAAGTTTTGCTGAACAGGGTGAGTTGATTTTGACTGCAGTTGGTCATCAGTCACAGGCCACGCAGGGAATCCTGACCTGGGAATGTGCCTCATGGTGATGAGAACCTGATGTTCTGTATCTTCATGGATCTATAGCACGGATTTGGAGTACAGCAAGAGGGAGTCAGTTCCTGACATTCCTCTTCACAGGCCTCCAGACAGTCTTTGGATTTATGGGACATATTGCTTCAACATCCCCCATGTCAGTAAACCTTTTCATCCCTGAGAAAACACCTGTGGTTTATGTTTAATCCTTAAGACCTGTGAAAGTTTTGACACGTGCCTAAATAATTCTTCACTTTGAAAGTATAAAAAATGACCTTGCAATGCATCCTTCCAGTCACTGGCATGTATTCACCAAGTGGGGCAACATAAATAAGAAAGTGGCAAAGGTCTTTGTTGATTTCAGTCATTCTAGGATATGAAATTCTTGATAAAATGAATCCTCTGGGATCTGATTCAGATGTGAAATACACCTGTCTTTGGAGAATTCTTTTGAGTCCAGCCCACACCAAACAAAATTAATTGGAAAGCCAGACTAAGCACTGCTGATTTAAAGCACATGCTGTGTTGCTCGGTGGTTTGGGGGAGAGACATAAGAGAGAGAACTCCCTAGTCCCATGGTTGCTGTGTTTGAAGGCACAGGATACTTTGGGTTTGTGCTGTCCACAAGTAGTGACATTCCTTCATCCCCAAAGGCCAGCTCAAAACCTGTGCTCTCCTCAGCTCCCACATCAAACTTTCTTTCACAGTGTAAATTGTAGGTTTGCCTCCAGACAGGGTTTTGCCAGAGGGACAGGATTGTGCTGAGAAGGATGTGAGCTGTCTTCTGCTCCACACAGAGCTTCAAGAGCATGTGAGAAACACAAAGTAATACTTCTCACGGTCAGCAAGTGACACTTTGCCTTTCAGATTGAAGCTTTTAATTAAAATGGGAACTTCTGGACTGAATATTGGCAGCCACAGAACTGCTGAAATGTGACATCATTTATGACTCCAGCAGTAAGGAGTTCACTGTCCATGATCATAAAGCAGATTCCAGTCTTGATTTGATATCGATTTAACAGTCAGCATAAGTTTGCCCTTCAATATTAAACAAAATATGTCATATCAAAGCATTAACAATATTCTTCCTTGGGGTTTTTCCATGGATTTTACCTCCAATTCTTCCAAACAGAGATGTCTGGCAGAGAGCAAGCTTCAGACTTCTGTTCTGTAACACCACTTTTCTGGAGCAGTGGTTCTTCTATCCTGCACTGCCCCTTTACAGTGTCGTTCCCTCACCACTCTCTTTCTCCCTAACACAGACTAAGGCTATTTCTTCTACAAACCTTCTGTAATTGCCAAAGACTGGTAAATCCAGTCTTAATTTCCTTCTGCAGACCCTCTGCAGCGCTGTGCTCAACCCTTCCTTCCCAGCCATCCTTGTTCTAATGGCTTCAGTCTATTCTTGCAAGTCTCATTTATTTTCTTGCTTCTTTTTGACATGAGTGATACAATATGTGACCTCTGTCATGTGTCCTGATTTGTCTGTCTCCTGCCCCCATGTTTCTGATATTCATTAAGGCTAGATTCACTTTTCCAGCTCTGCTTTGCCCCTTAGTGAGGTATACTCAGAGACTCACATCAATGTCTTCTTAAATTGAGTTTTCTTACTGCCATATCTGAATTTAATCTCCAGTATACTCCTTCTTTGCTTTAGCTGTAATTATTCTACCATCTTTTGTCCCTTTGTTAAAAAAAGTCACCAAAATAATGTAGCAGTTTTTGAGTTCTGCGATATGAGGAGGAACCTGGTCTATTTGGAAAAACAGTCAATCCCACAAGAACTCCAGAATTACACTTTAGACAACTGTCCTGACATCAAGTGACACCAGTTATGACAGCATACTGCCATTGTAAGCGAAAATATCCTGATAGCAATATATAAGTTTTTTTTTCAACACTGCCTCCAAGCCAAAATCCTTACTTAGCAAGAGAGGCAACAGTGATCTGACACAGAGCTTGGGTAGCCCCTTCCTGTACTGTTCTCTGAGAGACTGGTTTGGGGGAGCTGAGGAGGAAAAGGTCATTTCTTTTAACTGTAAGGAGGTGGCAGTTGGAAAAATTTGTATTCATACTATATTGTGCAGCTGTTGGGATGGGAAGACTCATGGGGTATGTGATACACTTTGAATATTTTTTATTTTAGTTTTTCATTAAATATCAGGATCAGGGCTGCTGAAACTACAAGATATTATGGTAGGTCTATAATATAAATGGAACTAAACAGATGCATTAGCAACCTGCTTGTTGCTTAAACATATCTTGCTCTTGCATAAGTCTGTCCTTGCTACCATTTCCTTTATTTACCACAGTGAACTGGGATTAATTTGATCTGACATTTTAAATCAGGTCTTGGTCAGTAATGCTGGCTTTCTGAACACAAAAAGTAGTTTTCTCTGTATCAGCATGCAGAAGCTTATGGATGATAGATGTGTAAACTCCATTTTGGTCCTCTGCTTATTCTCCTTAAGAAGTCATAGGTGGAAGCAGCTGTTTTGTGATATTTTCCTGCCACTTATATAACAGATCTTAGAAGAGAAGCTGAGATTAAATAAAATTTGTGAAAATTTGATTGACTTTTACTGCTCATGGAAGAAATCATGGAAGTGGAAAAGACACGATATGATCAGAGACAGACAGGCACTACTAATTTGTAAAATTATTTCCACTAAAATTATTAACTCTGCTGCTCTTAAGACTACAGAAAAAAAATCTTTGGTGATTGTAGTATGGGGGTTTCAACCCTAGAAGTCAGTCTGTTTGCTGCCTGTGGCTTATGACCTTTGCCTCCTCACTTAAGACCTTTGCCTCCTCCACTTTGGTGGCATTTCCTCATGCACTTGTTCATGTCACTGTCACTCATGTCCAGTACACAGTCACTGCTGTAGAGCCTGGATGACAAGAAAAGCAAATTTCACTCACACATTTCCACACAGACAAAATTTAAATCCAATTAGATGAACCAGGCTTCTCATTTTAGAACCTGATGCTCTGAAGTGATACCTAACCCACACTCACTGCAAGAAAATCAGACATCATTTGATTGTTCCATATCAACTGTGTATTCCCCAGCTGGTGAATAAGTTTAATTTTACCCTCTGATTACCCAGAAGTAATCTGCCCAAAAGCACTGATATTTCCATTGCCTTGGACTGATGACAGCCCATGATTTACATGCAGCAATGTGTTTCTGAGGAGTCTCAGAACCATCTGAATATAAAGGTTTAATGATTGGATTATATATTCTCTCTCCATGATAGAAAATAAGACAACTGACTTGGCTTTCAGGCAGATTACATAAGCCCAAGTTAAGTGGTAGAATAAAAATGACTGATATTCCTTCTTGACTTAAATACAGCACTAAGTAGTATGCCCTTGAATTCTGCATAAAGCAATTTCCTCTTCTGTGGTAACAGCTAGGGGGCATTCCAAATGCAAATAGAGTCAGCTTTGCATTTTTAATATTTCTTATATACATAATTCACTGCCTCAGTTTAGAAACGTTATTGCTACCTCTTCTGTGCATTTCAATTATTTTGCACCTCTGAACTTTCATATTAACTTTAATGTCAGCTCTTAAAGCGTATTTTGTACAGGCAAGCTTGTGCTCATGTCTCTTGAAATTCACAGATTGCACAAATGCTCATCCAGGCACAAATACACTGTACAGGTTAATCTGTGTCATTTCACTGGAGTGTGTGTGGCTTCACTAACTGCACACTTGGTTGTACGAAAGCCCTGAAAATCAGTAGGTAGAAATGGGATCAAAGCAAGAGCACTCAGTATTAGAATATCACATTTGTGTGCAGTCCACTCTGCATGCATAACCCACAGGCATAATGAGGATTCCAGCTGATCAATAGGAAACAATGCTTTTCTAAAACTAGCTCTTAAAATAATAGAAATTATGGATGGAAGAATATGACCACAATGGAAGGAAATCCATTCCCTTGCTAATGTGAAATTAATTAATGCATTCCATAAAGCCAGAGACTATGAGATTCTGAGCAAGATTTACTTAATTGCATTTTTCAGAAGAGAGAGGCAGTTGTGGCCATCTCCTCTGACCATGAATGTTCCTGAGAACTTTTTTCACTCAGAGGAACAGAGGTGAAAATTTATAGCATCTTGTTTGATTCTTCAAACTTTTTCAGTTACTGGCTGACATTGTCAACCACTTGCAACCACAGATTTCAGGGAGGTGATTGGTTGATGGATTTGTTCATGTCTGCTGATACTATCTTTGGGGGCACAGATCTTTCTCTTACTCACTCCATGCAGGAAATGGTGCCAGAAACATCCTCTCTATTGGTCACACTCTTGCAGCCCAACAGAGCAGGAAGGTGTGTATCCAGCTGTGCTCCTTCTTTAGAAGAAATACCTTTCCTGCGTGACAGTCTGAGATGGAGAGTGAATGGGGTCACCTCATCTCCACCCCATCCCTACCAGACCAATGTGGTTGCACAGCAGAATACATGGCAACAAGTACCAAGTGTTTCCCTGGAAACCTCTCTTAAGGGAGGCAAAACTGAAGCTGGGCTGAATCAATTACAGTGTTTTGAGTGCTGACACATGTACAGTCAGCCTGACTGGTACTTGGATTATAAACTGTGCTTTCTATGTAAAAGAGACTATAAACAAAAGATATGGCCAAATATCTCTTTTGTTTTGACTCTACTGACTGTTTCTCAAAATAGCTGAAAATCAAGCCTGCTGCCTCCTGCATTGCAATAGAAAGAGATTCCCTGCCTCTAATTTCCCATCAATTTACATCAAGGTAAGCCAAATGGTATGGTGGAAAATCCACCCCCAGTGTGCACAGATTTTTGTACTTTACAAGGCTGCTGTAGCACTGCAAAGCTAATGCAGGGGCTGTGCCAGGGTTGACAGTCACAGGATGCTGGCAAAAGGCTGAAAGTGTTTCCTAGATGCTGATGAGCACCATGTTCCAAAGTGATGACTGCTCTTACTGAAAAGGAGATTGCATCTCCTGGGCTGAATGTGCCCTGGCAGTCATCAGCTTAGACCCCACTCCTGGATTTTTTCCATTAAATAGGTTGTGGGATCCATTTGATTTCTCTCCTCTCATCTGAAATAGTAACTGATAAAGTTATAGTGGGAAACAAAATGAGTTCAGGGTTTATGTTAATGTTACTGTGGCACTGTGAGTGAGGAAAAAGTGACTTGCAGACTGGACAGCCATGAGGAGTCACTAAGATGATGAAATCAATGCTCTGCAAAGCTGGTCTGGTTGAGACCAGAAGTTGGGACATAAATGAAAATGCACTGTGTGTCCTCAGTGCACATGGCTCCCAGCAGTGCTCACTGCAGCTAATGGGGAACTGCAGCTGGAGAGTGCAAGCAGCTCAGGGTGCTGTGGGGGCCCCACCTGAGAAGCAGCCAAGGTTGTCCATGTTCCCATCCTTCCGCAGTGAATTACTGCCCTTGAAGTGGGCTGTTGTCACTGGCCCTGAAACACTCTGGGTCCATCTCCAGGGAAGTGAAACATGTTCATTTTGATCACTCCAAGGACCCCTGCCATCTGAGTGTGCCTGCAGCTATCCGCCCTGTTTGATGCAATAGGCAGGGCTGCTAACTTTGTAATTGCAGCAGCTGCTTCTAACAAATACCTGACTTGAGCCTAATGTTTTGGTTTGCTGGACAAACCAAATGAAGAATTCAATTTGGATTGAATCAGCGGTTACTGTTATTACTTTAAATGGCAAAATAAATATCCTACTTCAACCTCTGCCCTAATATAATAGATTAATTTAATACAAAATGGCCAACCTTAGATGCAAAAATAATAACTTAACAAAATTGAAGTAGCTTGTTTTGTGGCCCTTGTAAGAGGAAGACTTGGGCTCTATTCATGCTGACTACCCGGTTGTCTAGTGGTTAGAACACGTCTAAAATGGGGAATTTGGATCCAGATCTGCTTCTCTCCCTGAAGGCATTCACAGTTCTGTGCTCAAAGAAAGCTTCACTGCCTGCAGTGCTAAGGCATGGAGATAAAAGTCTGTCTGGAACTGGGCATAAAGGGGTTTGTGATGGGTGTCTTTAGTTGATGCTGTCTCTTTGAATAAATTGTTGAAAACAGGATCCTTGTCTTTCACCTTAAGATGAATATGTTACCTGTAAACCCAGGGAGTTTTTTGCTTATATATTTGGAGGGGCATCTTTCAATATATGCACTGTATAAGAACAAAATTTCTCAGCCAAAGATTCATATAAAGATTCATTATGGACAAATTGCTCATCTTCCTTTTTGGAATTGGTTAAAATACTTGTCATTGCAAGAGTTTTGAGGATAAATACTCAATGCAAACTTTGGAGTGAGTACCAGTGCATTTTTATTATTTAGTGAGTTCTTTTGTAAAGTGGTTTGTAACACAGCATGTGTCTTTTTGTCCTAGTGGCCACTGCATTGAGCTGTAGAAAAGACTGTATTTGGGCAGCTGTTAAGACCCCTCTTCCAATATTTCCTCATTTTCCTTTGTTCTAGGAAAAGTTGGAATTCTTAAAAATGTGACCTCCTCAGGCACCATCTCTCCTCTTATTTATTTCTTGATTCAGCTGTCATTCATTACATTAAAGGTTATTTTTTTAATGAAGCACTGTGGGTAGGAAGAAATAACTTTTACCTTCTGTTCTAACTGATGAATGATGTGTTAACTAATCAGAAAGCTTTTCTATAGGCACCATTAAAGCAACAGATGTATGTGGCTCAGGAGAGATTTGTTGAACAGCTTCAACCTTTAAGTGCAGAGGATAAATGGGTGGTGACATCATTAAACCTTGACAAATAGAAATTATATCATTCTCTTTTTTTCATTACTGATGGTTGATTTATTTCCATGGTTTTCATTTTGATGAAATCCATTCATTGTCTTTATTGTTAAAACCTTTGAAAATTGCAATATGCAACTAAATTGGTTATAATAATTTGCACGTGATCTTTGGCATGTTATCTTTTGAGGTTTTTTTCTGAAAGTTATTTCTAATGGAAAAATAGTGTGATATGGAGTATGATAAGAGATAAAAGAAACATTTGAAATTGATTCTTTGGTTCATTATTAAGCTAGCCACAAAAAGAGCACATAGGGACTCAGAGGACATTTGATGTGGTTATAAAGCACCTACATTGGCTGCTGGAAGATTTTATTTTTGCAGTGAACTCAAAGCCTTAGAAGATAGGCAGTTGTTCTGCACAGCAGTTCTGTACCATAATAAACAAGCAAATGTTCCCCTCTCACTCCTCTCTCCCTAGTATATTTTGAGCTCTTACCTTCTTTGATTGCATTTCTCATACAGTCACTGAGGTGGATCAGAATTTCCCTGAAAATTTTGGTTTTTACTGAAGATTGCATTTTTTCCACTTTTACTGCAGCTTACAAATCAGAAACTAAAAATAAAGTGTGCATCTGTTTGGATAATCTATTTCTCCAGAACAGATTAAAATGACAGAATAAATCTTGGATGTACTTGGAAGAGCTTTGAATGAATTACAACAAGAGATTTAAACAAGGTGAGTTTTGCTTGGCTAGGACCTCAATGAGGGAATTAAGCTGATGCCATGTCAAGGCAAAGTTTGCAAGATAAAATGGGGTCCTTAGCATCTACTACAGAAGTATAAACAGCAGGTTAAAACTGACATTTCTGCCAGAAGACCTTTATGTAAACTGGGGGAAAAAGAGATCAAGGTTAGTTTGAAAAGAAAGTCAGGAAGGCAAAATCCATACAGAAGATCTCATGGGTGTGAACAGGGTTTCCCTGTCCAGGGCCACAGCTTCAAAAGCACGTGGAATAAGTGCCTATTCTTGTACCCTGGAGTAGGGGTAGGCAGCAGAAGGATAAGATGTGCTGGCTAGTTCTCTGCTTCTTCAGATTCCAGGCAGGAGTTCTTAGGCTGAAACTTTCCTGTATGAGAAAACTTAAAAAAAAAAAAAAATTTAAAAAATAAATAAAAAGGAGACCCTGAACATGTTGGCTGATCCTCAGAACAGCTGATGAGCTAATCCCAAGCGTGCAATCTGCAATCCATTTTGAAGGGATTCCTGGTCCAGAGCATGGAAAGAGCTCGTGGCTGCCCCTGCTAATGGTGCTACAGGCATCACTGCTGTTCTGGCAGGAGTGGTAGCAGATTAGAAGTGCAGCACTCCTGTTCTGGGGTTGCTTTATGAAATTTAATGTAAACAAGTGTCTATTTATGGGTTTAGGAGTTAAATCTTAGTGTTCTGCTTGCTGTCAGCCAGCTGCCTTTAAAATGGTAAATTATCCTAAGTGTGAGAAAGGAATGAAGATGCAATTTAATGTAAATATAGAAAGTTTAAGTTCTGTCACTAAACTACAACTAAATACATTTTGGAAAAAGATGTGCTTCGCTTCACAGGAAGGAATGCATTTACTTCAGTAACAGCAATGAAAAAATAGTGGCGTTTTTACAAGAGAACTGGGAACAGATGATCTTTCAAGTCCCTTCTGGCCTTAAATCTGTGAATCTAGGAAATGATGCCTCATTTCACACCCTAAGTCATTAAAAACACACTTTAATTATTGAAGTAATCACATTTCTTGGCATTGTGGCTACTACCTGCTAAGATGATATACCAGATGATCAGTGTTTTACTGAAATTAATGAAAAGAACAGTTTTCTTTACCGGAAGTCTTCTTTTTTATTATTTCCACAAGCTCACTGGAACTCTAAAATATAGAAAACCACTCAGTGTTATATATTATTAAATTATAAACTTAGCAAAGTAGGTCTTTGTGTGACTCCCCTTCCCTGTAAGAACAAGGAATATATTACATTCACAAACAGGGAGAGATAACTCATAAAAATATGAGAATAACTCATGCACAAAGAATGTTGGGGTTTGGAAGAGGGGCAAGAGAGGTGTTAAGCATTAACTAGTACTTTTAAATAATCTTTGACACATTTCAAAACTCTTCTCAATTGTTTTTTCAGTACTGGAATCATTCCCATCATACAACTTTCTAATTGGAGTTCACATCCTTACCCTCCACCCAATGGGGAGACCCTGGGGCACAGCTGAATTTCAGACAAGGTTGTTTACTAACCTTAAGGCACTCTACTGGGTCAGACTGCTCTTTTCTATTACATTATTTTATGGTTTGCTGGGGAAGACAGAATGATGCCCTAAAAACCTCAGTAACATCTTAGAAAGTTACTGCTCAATCCCTATGTGCTATAAATGTGTCTTTGCAACAGAAAACATAGGCAGACACTGTCTTCAGGTTTGTCTCTTTCAGTACCAATCCAAGGGAGAGGGACCAATTTAACTTGAATTTCTTGATGGTGCTGTAAAACATGTCCAATTAAACACATCCAGTGAGCCTTCCTGTGAGCTCAAGTGTTTGTACTGCAAACTAGCATTTACCTTCCTATGCATGGGGCTGTACTGGCACAAAACTCCATTTCACATGGGCATTTCTGGGTAAATAATAAGCTCAACTAGAGAGGATGAATAAAGGAAGAAAGTAATTTTTCATACTGAATGAGTACAAGGTAGGACTGAAGTAAATGAAACAATTTGCTTGAGAAAGCAGTAAAAACTTCTGGTTTTGATGAGCTGTCTTTCCAAAGAACTGGATATACTTTAACAGTATCATTTCTGATTTATCTGCTGTTGCCAGATAAATTTTCTTCTGGGGGAAGAGCAGAATTCTCTTTATTTAATGTACCATGTCTGGAATGTGGACTAGATTCAGCTACATGTCGCTTATAATTATTTATGTAACTTATTAATCACTGAGCTGTCACTCAGCTGTTTATAAAACACAAAAGAACACTTGGAGCCTGAAAAATTACATTTTTCCTCCCCTGCACCTCCCCAAAGGCCTCTTTGCACTTCTGAGGAGATCTCCATTTAAATAAAAATCTCTTGCCCAGTCTAAGAAGGGACACTCTAATTATAATTTAAAGAACACACTTGTACTTTATTCTTGGGAACTGAAAGATTTGCTTTAAGGTGTTGTAAAACTTCCTTTTCAACTTTTCCAACCAATGTCTTTGGGTCTTTGTTTAGTTTATTTTCTCAAATAGGTCATGGAAAGGGTTCCCTTCTTGCTTGCTCAACCTATTTTCTCTATACTCAGTACTTGGAAAATGGCAGCATCTCTCAGATTGCTGCCTCTGTGTCATGACTGCTTGAAACTAGTAAATGAATAGAAAAGTTAAGGTGCTCAAACACAGACATGCTCACACCTACTCACTCTCTTGTTTCACACATCTCATTTCACTCTGTGAAGAGTTAGTCTGTGTGGCTTTGTGCAGCTCCCTTCTGAGCTCCTGTGCAGGATAACTCACAGCTTGTCTTTCAGGGGAAGGTTCCGTGCCAGTTCAGAGACCAGCATCTGAGCTTGTAAATGATGCACACAGGAGCAATGATTCCATTCAGCTGAATTACATTTAAAATTTGATTATGAATGGCATCTTTGAGGCAGGCTATTCATCATTCCATGTCCTGTGTGGGTCTCAATGTCTTGAAGCTTCATAAAGGCAATTCATTAAACAGCTTTCGCCAGACCAAGAGGTGACTCAGCGGGCTGGTGAAAAACAGTGGCTGACACCCCACTGCTGGCCATGGCGTCCCTGCATTATTGTTTAGGGCTGCAGTATATTGACAGGGTGCTTGTCCTTTTGGTGCCTCAGTTCAGCCAGTGGTGTAATGGCCATACCAGAATTTACCTGCCTTTTCACCCATTTGCTGGGCTGACTAGCAACATGTTTTCAATTTTTGCATGAAAGGCTCCACATTAATCCATGCCACAATTTGCTTTGTTTGCTTTCACCACTAAAATTACTTGTTTCCCCCAAAGATCTGCCATCTGTCACTATTCACCTTTTACATTTTTACGCTCCACAGTTGAGCAAACACCAACGCCTGAATAACTCTATTTCCCATTATCAGTCCTTCGAAGTGCCCTGAGGTCAAAGCAGTTGTGACGTCTTGCCCCTGGCTGGAGTCCTTGAGACCTCAGGGCTCACCCTATAGCCTTGCCCTCTCTGCAGCCACTAAAAGTATCCTGTGTCTTTTTCTTCACAGGGGTTTCCCAGTCTTTAAAAAAAAAATAAATAAAATAAAATAGTCCTCTCTGCCCCATACTGCCATAATCAGATGTAACACAGAATTGTAGGAGGGAGAGGCAGAGAGATGAGGCATTGTCTGGGTGGATGTGGGCAGCTGATGAGGACTGCTCTCTGCTCTCTATATGGATAATGATATCGTGATATCATTGGGTATCTTTGTCTGCACTTGACAAAGGAAAGGGGCAGACCCTGGGTGACAGCTGGGAAGTGCAGCTGTGAGCCACAAGCCAGTGTCTGAGTAGCCAGTTGCAAAAGATTTTTGTGTTTTCATAATCCTTGTGAGTAATATCCTGTCAAAGTCTTCATCAAAAGTTATTAGTCCCTCCATAAACTGGTACTTCAATATGTAAACTTGCCTTGTAATTAATTTTATGAGCTATGCCCCTGGCACCATAGAGCTCTTATTTCATTTTAGGAGCATAATTGATTAGGCTTCCTGTTGCTGTGATGTAGACCAAGGATGTTGCCACCAAATGAGGAGTAATTTGTGACAGCTCATTTATGAGGAGATATCTACTGTTTGCCAGCACTGAGCATACACACAAGGCAAAGCAAAATATTTTGTATTGCTACTGCTGTGCACCACTTGAAGTTAAAACAGCAAAAGAAAAACAAAGAGACTATAATTATACAGCCAAATTAGTATGGCTAATTATTATATATTAATACAGCATCTTTTATTCTTCACTGTAACGGTTTTTGTTCTCTGCTGTATGCCTTTGAAGATATGTGTCTCAGTAGAGCATCAGATAATATTCCTGTCTGGGCAACTAGATTTTGCATTGCTAAAATTTCCTTTTGTTTCCATTGTATCAGATACTTTTCTCTGCTTCCAACAACTGTTACAGCAAAATAAAGTCTCTCATTCTGATACAACTTTGAACAATTGCAGAGTCCATCTTGATGCCAATGGTTTACATTTCCCTTTCTTTTCTCTCCCTGTTTAATATTTGAGTGAATGTTATCTGAGAGAAATATGTTGGACACTCAGGCTGTATTAGCTTAATTTATGGCTAGCATGAAGGTAACAATATTTCCCGCAGGTAAGGTCAAAAGGGCTTTGTTTTCTATTAATTAAAAATAGGCTCATATGAGACAATGCATGTAAGTAATAAAGACATAATGCTTATTTGTGTGGCCATAAAGGAGTAGGTTACTCATGACCACCAATCATAGCTGCAGTCTCTCCATGACCCTGAAAACTGACCAAAAAAAGGAAAATGTATAATTTTATCCTTTCCACACCTTGCTTATATGAGCTAGAGAAGTGAGCTGAATGTCTGAGAAGCAAGTCCTGTGTGGTTGCAGCCCCTTAAAGCCTGTAAGCACAAGGCTGAAACTAAAAGTGTCTGGTGCTTGCTGCATCTCCCAGGGAAACCATGTATGGCTAAATTCAACCAGAGCTGTCTAAAATAAAAAACCCCACAAAATCTCAGAAACTGGATGTTTAAAAAATGAAACTACGAGAATTTCAGAGGGAGAGTCAGAAGAAATGAGAAATGCTACCCTCCAAAACTGAAACAGAATGATAAATTACTTTTGCCTTTCTGAAGCCAAGCTAGAAAACCTCTGCTCACCTCTATTATCTACTTCTGGTCTCTGAAGATGCATTACCATATTAATTCATTGCATTATACAATTTGAGCAACTAAATGAGTTTACCTCATGCCCTCTTAATAGAATTTTCTTCTAATGCTAAATTTAAGTGATACATTTTAGGGGATACTTGAATTAGAATGCATCACAGAAATTTATTTAGACTCTGTTTTGTTTACAAATTATGACTTAACCCTTCTTGATAAACCAAGTGTAGAAAACCCCCAGCCTCTGGACAAAATATCTCTCAGCATTGGAAATCCTACCATCTCCTAAGTAATGTGAGGTTTTACTGGGCCTCAGGAGAGGTAGAAGGACTGTTTGTGTGAGAAGACAATCAGCACATCACAAAGAAAATGACATGCATGGTGAATTGGGACGTGTACATATGCAGCCCATCAGAATGGGTGGAGAGGTGCTGTGATGTACGTGTGGTCAATTGGCTGCATCATGAGGTGGCTCGCCAGCCTTCAGTGCAAAACATCAGGATATGTTTTCCAAGTATTGGGAGTGTGGAAAAGAGGATCAGAAATGGGTCAACTCAGTTTTGACAACATGGTTCCTATCAGGACAGGAATTTTATGTCCTGTGGCTGTGGTACCAACAGGGATCCTCCATCCAGGCACAGGCTACATTTTTTTCTATATGTATGTGCATTTCTATGTACGCGTAAATGCACACAAAAATGTGTACAAGCAACTTAGAAGTGGAAATGTGATCTGTGGCCTCATTTTTTTTCTTTGCTCCTTTCCATTACTCAAGAGACTGAGGAACTCATGTAATGGAATTGCCCCAGGATTTATGAACTGACAAGCCTACCAACTGCAAACATGTCCTTACATCACACACACAAAGGTTTCAAGGAGTAGGAAGCCTCATTGGAAGCTCTTCATACAGCTGGTCCCCAGTTCTGTTTGTTCTCATTCCTGGGTTTCCTGTTGGTCGGTACCTTCAGCTGCTCCGGAACATTTCTGTGCATATTGAAAAATTCTTATATATTCCAGTTTTAGCAGAGGGAAATGTTTTTCAAAATGACTATTGTGCAGCTCCCTTCTATTCACCGGGGCCTCATTCAGCAAAGCCTTGAGTAGCTGAAGTATATACACTTCTATATTTTCCTGAAACACAGGGAATGGATATAATTCCATGGAATAAGTTCCCATTTCAATCATCCATGGGAGGAACACAGACAGTACTGTGCAATTTAGATATCTAAATTCCAAACAGAAATATTTTGCAAATAACCTCAAAATCACTCATTCAGTGTAATGGTTATGAAGAAATTCTGACTATTAGAAATAAAAACCAGTTTCACTTTGTGGGTACAAGAGAACTACGGGTTTATATTTAGTAGAACTACGCTCAAGAGTGAAGTTAAGCACCCACATAAAGATTTTAGGCCTAACAAATACATCTGGAGTTATGCTTTTGTCCATGAACAATGGAAACTCCAATATTATAGACAGAATTGTCGCCTTATTTCAAAAACCCAGTAATAGATGATACTAATGAAATTGTTCTGCTTTAGGTTCTTAAAATATAACAGCAAGATCAACCTAGCATCTTTGGTTGGCTTTCACAGTTGTTTACCTCTCTTGGAGCTTTGGTCTCCTTAATTTTAAAAATCAAGGATTAGCTATTTGCAATGACTGATAGAAATAACATTAACTTACTGCCGGCTGGAAATCAATACCTATTTGACCTTCTGATATGTATTAACCACCTTTACACTTTAAAGAGAATTTCATCCCACCTTTGTGATATTGATATAAATTAGTAAATAGAAAATGTCTTCATTTGATATTTTCCACTTTAAGTACAAGATGAACAGAGTCTTACGTTCAGTGATTTTAATTTAATGGGTTTATCCCTGTGCTAGATATGGTTTTCATTTAAACTGACCTTGCTTTATTTGAATTATTGCTCAGATTTGCACAAGTACAAATGACCTAATCTTCCAAAATATGTTTTCTGATCGACATAAGCAAACAGTCTGAAGAAGCAATTATGTAAAAGAAATACTTTTAGGCAAAAATGGGTCTATAAATAAACAAGTACTTCCTAATCACAAGCTAAATTTGTGTCATTTTTCCATTTTTAATAAAAAAAATGTTAAACTCAATGAATTCTAATGTTCCTGGAAGTGAGAGACCAAGATTTTTTTGCAAAAGTGAATACTGTGAAATTAAAAGCTGCACCACCTTTTTGCTAAAGTTCAGCCAGCATAGCTGCATTTGACCAGTACCACCTTTGACTTTCCAGGTCAAATCAGCAAGAAATCATATGGAAAAAAATTCCATTTTTATATTTCCAATTTGTAGGAGGAAATGGGATGTTTTTACAAGTCAGGCTTATTTTTTTCCCCCTAAGTGAAAGGCAGTGCAAAAATACACCACCCTACATAAACTTCGTGTCTTTTCTATGTTTTTCCATTGCCAGTGCCCTGGGATATCTCATTACTTATCTGAATTTATGCACCCTAAATAAAGAAAGCATATTGGGAAATATTTATTGAAAAAAGTTTCTGAAGGGGAACTTTCATCTACTCTTGGTATTTGGGGAAAAAAGTGATTGTTAACAGTTGGAAAAGTATTATTAGGACATGTACTATAATTGTGTCAGTGGGCATGAGAAGAAAAGCGATAGCTGAAGCTTAGTACTGGAGGGACCAGTGTAGACAAATGATTTTCTCACAGTGAATAAATCAAGAGTACTCAACTAAAGATGATGGATAGTTACACAGTTATACATTGGTATGAGCAGAGTCTCAAGTCTAGGAAAAATAAGGTGGTTGAAAAGACATGAGGAGAAATGATACTGCTAAAGAAAGAGAGGAAGAGCAGCACAATAGATATGAAAGCTGGTTAGAGATATCTATCTCTGGGAAGAAGACAAGGAGAGGAATTAATGGAGAATGTATGATGTCAGAGAGATTTCCTCATTTCCTTTGTCTCAGGAGGTAGTATGGATTATAAGGATACATCTTCCCATATTTGTAGCTGTTTTGAGTCCTAGAAACAAGAATGTCTTTTCACATGCACCTTAATGTTCTTCCAATGTCTGCAGGTTGCCATAACTCTTACGATAAAAGACCCCAGGAGGATTATTTTCGTCTTAATTTTGCAGCAGTTGCTATAGGGGAATTATGAAAGGAAGTATCCAGTCCTACCTAAGTCATATATTGTGCAAATCAAAGGCCCGTCTCTATGGCACTTAGGGAGCCAGCATGGGGCCACCTCAGTGGGCATCTGTCCCCGAGCAGGCAGGGTGGTCAGACTCTGGTCTGTGGCGCCAGAGTTCCCCAGGACTCTGGAGGAAGGAGTCCCCCAGGAAGGAGGAGGCATGCTTGTCCCATCTCCAGCTGACTGCCTACACACTGTGGGCAGAAGACAAGCTTTGTTGATGTAAATACACCATTTATGTTGCTCGTGGCAGTGTCTTGCTAACTTTAATGCATAATATGAGAAGAATAAATGCAGTGTCCCTGGATAAACAAGTGCTTTTTAGATTTACAAATAAGAAGTTATCCCTCTCTGGTAGGGAAGAGGCAGAAACATGGCACAGTAGGGACAGCATGTTTAGCAAATTTTTAAGCTTCATATCCAAGATACATACTGATTTCTTCTAAAATATGTGTGCTTGTACCCTACAGAGAAAAACACAAAATTAGCAAAGTGAAAAGAGAAACTACAGGAAGTTTTAGGTTAGATACTTACTTGTTTCCTCAGACTTCTGAGTTTCTCAAATACCTCTCCTTTGCATAGTTTGGACCATGGAAGTTGTTTCCATGGTGACAAATGGATGTTGTGTTTATTTACTGGGCAGCAGGGAATGACAATGTCAGCAAAAGACATTTCTATTCCTTATTTTTTTTTTTCCAAGGGAGATGTGTTTTAGCTAATGAAACTAGCAGCAGCAGTAGCAACAGTTTTTCAGATATCCTTCTCAGCCCCAGTGTGAATCTGTGTGTGTGCATGAGACAAAAGTAGGCAGCAGTTACTGTGGCTGTGTCACTCTCTGATCAACCTTTTGAAGCCTTTTGCTCTGTTTGGTATGCACATAGTTTCTTCTGAACAGCACTGCCTGAGAAATATCAAGGAGGCTTTACTCAGGGGGAAGAAACAAAATATTTCTTGCATTAGTTGCCTGGCCTTTTCTTCACTCCTCCCACACACACTCCTGTTCTTGTTGAGAGCTCTAGTACATTGTCTATAAAAAATAATCTGCTAATTAAACCTCAGCCTTGTAGTTGATAGTGCTCTGGTAAAAAGAAGTTAATAAATAAATAATCTTAATATTTGCAGCAGGCTATGTAAATTAGGAAAGATATTTTCAGAAGAGCTCTTCTGAGATAAGAGACCAGGGTCTGAAAAATAAACAGTTTTTGCAAGTTGACTAGTTCAGAGATTTTATACCCATTTAAATATTTTTCAGCCTGAAACCCTCTGTATCCCCTCAGGATTTCCTATCAACTCTGCTGGGGGATGTGTAGCTCAGTGGGAAAGTGGAAGATGGTAGGTTCATTAATTGTATCTTCTTGTATCTGTCTCTGTAGAAAAATACAGTAGTGTGCCTCTTTCCTCTCCTAGCCCTGGAAGGAGACAGTGCTGGTACCTGGCTTCACCTTGACAATCCTCTTCCTTTGGTGGGCAGTGAAGCACAGATTCTGTTTCCCACTGGGATTCAGGAAGGGTGTAAAATTGGTGCTAGGAATGTAAGGCTTTTGTATTTGGTCCTTTCCTCCCTCCTACCTTGTGTGCTTGAATCAGAGCTGGCTGGTGTCTGTCAAACAGCAAGACAAGCAGTTCCATGCAATATTAATAAGTTGGAGGTAGAAGCTGATGATAATAGTGCCAGACTGGAAAAAAATTTCAACAGTTGACTTAAACTTTTAAGAGCAGTGGTTAGGTAAATTCCCACTGTTTTGTTTTTCTCACACATAACATTTCCTCAGTTTTCTATCACTGGATGACTACAGAAACATGAGGATCAAGAAGAGTTTCACAAAAGCTAAATGACTGTATGGCTGGAGGAAAAAAGCTCAGTAAAAAACAGTTATACCTACCCCTCCAAAAAAAAACCCCAACCTAAACAATCAAACAAACTCTATTCACTCAGGAGCCATGGTGTGCTGGTTTTGGATGGGATACAGTTAATTTTACTCACAGTAGCTTGTATGGCACTGTGATTTGCATTTATAGTTTTTAAAAAAAGTGTTAACAACACAGGAACGTTTTACAGTATCACACAATCACAGAATAAGGTGAGTTGGAAGGGACCCACAAGGATCATCAAATCCAACTCCTGACCCCACACAGCACCATCCCCAAGAGTCACACCACGTGCCTGAGTGTTGTTCAAACATTTCTTGAAGTTTGTCAGGCTTAGTGATGTGACCACTTCTGTGTGGGAGTCCATTCCAGTGCCCAACCACCTAATCACCCTCTCTGGGTGAAGAAGTCACCACAGAGAAGAGATCAACATCTGTCCCTCTCTTCCCCTCAGGAGGAAGTTGTAACTGCGGTGAGGTCTCCCCTCAGTCTCATCTTGTCCAGGCTGAACAGACCAAGTGACTTTAGCTGCTCCTCATATGGCTTCCCCTCAAGGCCCTTCACCAACTTCAGAGCTGTCCTTTGGATGCTCTCTAATAGTTTTCTTATATTGTGGTGTCACAAACTGGACACAGTATTCAAGATGAGACCAACCCAGTGCAGAGCAGAGCGGGACAAGCCCCACCCTTGCCTGGCTGCTGTTCCTCAAGCTCCCCAGGACACACTTGGCCCTCCTGACTGCCACGGCGCTGCTGAGTCATGTACAGCTTGCCATCAGCCAGGACCCTCAGGTCCCTTTCCACAGCACTGCTCTCCATCTTCCCCTTTCCAGCATCCAGGGTTGCCCCATCCCAGGTGCAGGATCCGGTGCTTCCCTTGTTGCACTCCATGCTGTTGGTGATTGCACAGGCCTCTCATTTGTTGGGGTGGCTCTTCCTTGGAGGGAGTGAACAGCTCCTCGCCGTTTTGAATCCTCTGTGAACTTGCTGAGTGTCCCTTTTGGTCCTGTGTCCAAGTAATTTAGCTGCTGCTGAGCAATGCCTGCACAGCATCAAGGCCCTTGATGCTTCTCACAGCACCCCACCAGAGAGTGAGTGGGGGGCACAAGGAGCTGGAAGGGGACACAGCTGGGACAACAGACCCCAACTGGCCAAAGGGATATTCCACACCATGTGATGTTGTTCTTGGCAAAAAAGCAGAGAGAAAGGGAGCTAGCAAAGACACACTAAAATGGTACCTATGCGTTTCACAGAAGTGGAATCCAGTCTCTAGTTGAAAGATACATAGTCTGCACTAGGTGAAACTGAATCAGTATTTTTCTATGGCTTTTTATGGTCTGGCATCTATATATGTGTGTGCATATATACATATATAAACACAATTGCACAGAGAGGCAGAAATTGGTCTTTCTATAGCTGATTACAAAATCAGTTCTTCTGAACTTGAAGGTGGTTTGTTCTTGTGACTTCTTTTTTTATTTCCTCCCCCTACCCCCTAATAATCTGTGTTATGGACCTCTCTTCACATTTTTTCATCCATCCATCCATCCATCCATCCATCCATCCATCCATCCATCCATCCATCCATCTTCCTGCTGGATCTTGAATCCTGGACTTTCTGTTTCCTCTCAAATTTGAGGGAACCTAACTCAGAAAATGTTAAATATAAACAAAGTTTGTTCATAGGCCATAGCAGGCACCCAAGAGAATACATTCTCTCCTTTAAGATGCAGCAGCACTGGTTATGCCCTGTTCCCAGTCATCAGTTAATTTAATTATGGATACTTGATCCTTACCTCTTGAAAATAAATTATTTGCACTTCTTTTCCTCTTTTTGACTGTTAGGTCAGGCCCACCTAAAGTTGGCACATTTCTACAGTCCCAGGAATGTAAAACAAAACTCTCACTAATGCATGAGACTAAAATATGTGAGGTTCTATTCACATCAGCTCCTCTAAAACCATGTTTGTGTACTTTAGCAAGTAAGTCCTCTGACTAATGTCAGACAGATCCCTGGGATGGCTATTACATTCCTTCTGTCAGGGATCAGAAGAGTCTGTGTTGTTGCCTTTGGCCTTGAGACAAAGAACTTTGTGGCGTGGTGTCAAGGAAAGGAGGAGACAATAACAAGGAGAACGAAGAAATTACTCGGCCAAACCAGAAAATGTGAAGTTGGAGCTAAGCCAAGGCCAGCCTTGAGACACAGTATGAACTGTGAAAATCCCTGGGGCACCTAGCCTGTTTTTTGTTGTGGGTGAGCAGGTGTGCAGCAGTGCTGGACCAGGGAAGCTTGCACCCTCCTCTGGATCAGGGCAGGGTGCCAGACATCAGTCCCAAACCAAACTAGAAACCAAAATGGGAAAAGAACAACATGCAGAATTTATGGAGTTTTTGGATTGAACTTGAATGATTTTGACAAGTGCCAGGGCCCTTGGTGCATTTGAAGTAAAGGGTAGGAATTTGATTTTGAGAAGTGGGGAACTTCTCTGCTCTTGAAAAAGTCTCTGAGGAGACTGTGCTTGGTGCATGACCTGGCAAGGGGAAGCTCTGGTGCAACCCTGCTGTCTGTGAAAGGTGATTCAGATGATATCTAAAGATTCTACACAGGCTCTTTAGTATACAGGCTCTCTGCCTGGGTTCCTGCAGGCAAATCTTAAGTCTTCCATGTGACTCTGATATTTCCCTTTCGTTGTTTATTCCCAGATTCACATTTGTCCAAACTGAACCTTAGGGAGAGAAAACCTATAGCAGTGCTTTGTCTAGCACAAACTGCAAAATAATCCAAGTGGAGGTTACCATTCAATCTGGAAAATAAAAAGTCTTTCCCAAAACAGGTGGTTCTGTCATAATTTAAAAGAAAAAAAAGCTTTTTCTTAACCTAAGTTACTAGATGAGGTAAAGTTCTTGTCAAGATGATGACTGAAGTTGGTAGGTGACAGCAACCGGTAGGATTGGGCAAAATCCTAATCTGTCATAGCTTTTAGTTCAATCTGCCATTTTGGACAGGAAACTACAAATGTCTGATTCCATTTAAAGATGATTTTTATTCTGTGCAGACATCTAAAAGATGACCATCTGTCCCTTTTCTCACATCCTCACTCCCTGACCCTCAAATTCTTACACCGCTTGTTTTTCACTGGGAAAAAATAGGAATTTCAAGGTTCAAGACCCAAATGCAGCTGCAGTTTCTATGCTGACAGGATTTATAGTTTCCACTGGGTTGATGAGAATGATCCTTTAAATACTGTCTTTGTGAACAGAAAAATCTATGTGATTTTATTTGCTTTCCTTTTATCAGAAAGGCTAGTGCTGAGAGACCTGGAGGATTTCATGGTTTGCTTGCCTAACAGATTTTTAGTACGGGTGCACTTTTGGTAGGTGTAGGCTGCAAGTCAATGTGATTTGCTTGATGCACAACTATCACTCATTATTGGAAAGGGTGTTGATATGTCAGTAGTCCTGTGACCCTTTTGAAACCATTCACAGGAGCTACTGGCATACACAGACAACAGGAAGGGTTGAAATGAACAGCATTTGAGTTACACATGATTTTGGCATTTAAAACAGAAAGTGTGATGGTAAATCATGTAAAGATAATGTGTTTACCTGAGTAAGATTCTTAAAGGAATGTGAAACACCAAGAGATGTGCCAGGTGACTTTAAAATCATAAGCTTTTTCCAAATGCATTTCCAAGAACAGTGTCCAGTCCCCAGTGAGGAGCATGCTGCTGCACCAATCATTTAAAATTCTGCTAAATCATTCTGCGACTCTCTAACCAGCACTAATAGCTCTTAGGCTGACTGGCAATCTCACTCCAATAGGAAGTCTTGCACAGGCTTCCAGACCATTTATGTGTGTGGTAGAGAGAGGGAGAGCACTGCAGATTTAATTTAGTGCCCTTGGTGCCTTTTAGTAAAAATATATATATATTAATCACTTATGACTTCTGGTTTGGGGGTGAGAGTTCATCTGGAGTACAGGAAAATCAAATGAAACTCATAAAGATGAAAGTTGTCTTGATTTCATGTGCTGATTTTAAACAGCAAATTGTTTCTTACTCATCCTTGCATGATAATTGGTAAATGTACTGAAATGGGTTATTTGAGTTTCAATGGACTCTCTGGGCAATCACACCATAACTGGAATTCAGAATGAGCCCTGTAGGTACAATTGCTAATGGCATTGCTCAGATAATTTCTGTCTGGGAGAAACACATATTTTGAAGCTGGCATCTTGCAACAAGGAGGCAGGGCCATATTTAGCTGTGTCTGGTATGGGGTCCCCAAGCAGACAAAAGGCTGTAGCACAGCCCTGAATATGTGAGCCATTGACTCAGCTGCAGGGAGCAAGAAATGGGAGTAAACTGTGTGAGATGAATGAGACTCAGTAGGTCTGTAGGCAACATTACTTTGCAGATGAGAGTCACTTCATCAGACATTAGGCTGTGAATATTGCACTTTAATTTGGTTGAGTAGTGTCTCTCTGTTGCCCTCAGAGGGCAATTTATCCTATCTGATGCTAAGGGCTTGCATTTCCAGAATATGAGTCATCCCCTTCTCTGTGGATAATTCACCTTCTGCAGGTGTCTTTGAGAATGGATGGAGCTTGGGTTAGACTTGCACACTGAACTCCTTAGGTGATCACAGCTAGGATCAGAGGTGTCATGCCAGGGGCAGAGTTTGATCTAGAAATCTCCAGGGCAGAATGGTTTGGTTGTAAGGAACTAAATCTGGAGTAGGGATGAAGCTACAGAAGGGTTCTATGCTGGTGCAGATGAGAGCATACTGTGCCTGTAGTCTGCAGATTACAGCTGTGGGCACTTTAGTGATCCTTTTTATCTCACATCTACATAAAGCAAGGAGAGATTTTGTTAAATGAGTGAAAATAGTGCAGGGAAGCTCAGGGTCTAATAGGGATTGGGAGTGCCCTGTGCTCAGAGTGGTATACAGGTACCTGCAGTCTGTGGGAAGAGCTGCTGGGGTGTCACTGCTGGCAGAGGGGCATCTGCCCTTTTGTCCTTCAAACCTAGCCACACAGTACTGAGCAGTTCTGCTGAAAATAAGGGAAAAAACAATCACCCAGCCACAGCTGGTGCCTGTCTCCTCCTCTGCCACATAGCTGCTGTTGCCATGGCAGCAGTCATTGCCGTTGGAGGATGCTCAGGGGGGCCTCCTCCTCCTCACCTGCTGTTCTCACTGCCCTAGGAGCATCAGGCTGCTCCCATGGATGAATCAGTGACAGATTCCTTCACTGCCTCCCCTGTAGAGTGCTTGTCCTCCCCTCTCCTGAGAGTGTCTGCAGCAGCACGGCCATTTTACTGATCATTGGCAGCATCACACAACTGAGACAATTACCTGCTCTTACTGCACCAGGAGCAGAGGTACTTCCCAGCCTCTTGGTCCAGTCCTGTGTGTGTCATTGCCAAACCTGTTCTTGTTCTTAGCATGTTTAAGAGCATGTCAGGGTCATGACATTTCTTTGAGCCTTTGAGATGCACAGAGCAAGTTTTCTATTCCTCTCAGAGTGAAAATGTGAAAACCCACCTGCCATTGCCCGTTTTTGTGCCTTCATCAGGCAATGGGAGTCAGTAAGGGTTGTACACTTAATTCTGCCAGCTCTCCCTCAAGACTGCCTTGTTTCCTGTTTAAATTGCTAAGCTGTACCTGATAACTCTCAAACACCAACAGGCATATAAAGGAAAAGTTTTGAGAGGTGTTGTTTGCAGATTTTGAAGTACATGGATAGATGGATCTTGTGAACCAGCCAACAAAGTATGTTCAGGTTATTTCTGCAATTCCAAATTTTCTCACTTATTTTCACTTCTTTTCTAACTAGCTGAAGGTCTGGATCAGATCTAAGTAAAAATTTAAAGCAGGGTTATGGTTGCAGTTACCTAGGACTTCAAGGGGTTGTTGTGGCAGGCAGACATTCTGATTTTGTCTTGCTTATCCTAAGGGTGGTTCTCATACATAGAGGATCAAGAAAAGGATGACTTAAAGTCCAGATGGCAGCAACCAAAGATTTCTCCAAAAAGGAGAAATCATCATAGTTCTTGTCTTCATATTCAATTGTATTTGTTCTCTCCTTGACCCTATTGAAAATTTAAGCTGTGTTTGAAAGAGAATTATTACAGGGTTGACATTATAAACTTTAACTAAGTTTAAAATAAAAATACTTTGAAAAATATTTTCCTGTTTGAATCTAAACTAAAGCTAGACTGTCCATTCTCTGGGAAATTCAGACTGAAAAAACCCTCAAAAAACATATTAAATTCCCTCAGCAGGGATTTCCTTAAAGGAAGCAATTATAAAGCTATCAAAAACATCTCACTTCAAGGCTTTCAGAAGGCAGCATCACTGGGGGAGTTCAAGCTCTGATATCCACAAGGTACCTCTTCCTCTGCTTCCCTCTGTGGGACCCAGATCTGCACTCCATGAATCCTGGTTGATGACCTGCAGCCAGAAGGGTTTTTGAGCTCATGGTCCCCATCTGGGAAACTGATTTTTTTTTCAACCTGCAGGATTTTGATGACTGCTAAGTTTAGCAGAGAGAGGAGGGGAGGGGGTGAGCTGACAGGTAAGCAGACGGTGCTCCACTGGAGCCCCTGCAGGGTGAGTGAAAATCACCATTCCTTTTCCTGACCAAGCAAATTTCAATGGCAAATGGGTTTTGTCAGAATTTTTCCACCCAGTTCTTCCCTGTGGCTTTTAATGCCAGTTCTCCATGCCCTTACCCTTCTCTGCAGGCCTGGCAACTTAACCAGCCAGAGTCCATGGACAGCAAGGTCTCCTGTCTGGTGGACACACTGCATTGCAGAAGAGCAGGAAGTTGAAACCAACTGAGAGCTTTTTAATGGGAAATGGAAGCCTGGGATTTCAGGATATTTATCCTACAGCACTCAAGGTTCACTGCACCAGCATTTCCAGATAAAATAATTTGGGGTATTGGACAGAGGTATTGCTCATGGGTTCCATTTTTGCAAAAGACAAAAACTTATCAGTCCAGAAGTAATTGTTGAGTGGGTTTTTTTTTTTTTTGTGTGTGTGTGTGTTTTTTTGTTGTTGTTGTTTTGGTTTTTTTTTGGTTTTTTTTTTAATTCATCATTTTCTTAAGGCAAGGAAGGTATTTTTCATTACTATTTTCATGAAGCTGGGAAGTAAACTGTCAAAAAGAAAAACTAAACTTTTTGTACTAAAATTGGCTTAAAGGATCATGTGAAGCTTTTACAAAACAGAGAGTGAATCCTTAAAGGAAACCCCTGTGTTTGCCACAGCCAAGGTTGTATGTCAATAATATTGTCTCACATTGAGGCTTAATAGGATTTATGTGTTATCTGTACCAGGATTTCTGCTGTCAGCTTCAAACTGAAATGAACTCTGTTGGTGCAAGCCATACCTAGCATAAACACTCTTTTTTTTTTGTGTTGGGCACTCCAGTTATTGCTGCTGCATCAATTTATCAAAAGGCATACTGCAAGCAAGCCGTCATTGATTTAATAGGAAACCCAGAAATATGCAGAGATGGCTTAAGACAGATATGTTTATTGCTGCTGCTGACAGTGTCATATTTAAAGGGGAAGAGAGATCGCATAATTAAATGTCTGTGATCTCTCAGTGTTGTGCCTCAGTTCTCATGGAAGGGTTTGAATCCTTCTGTTTTCCAGAAAATCTGGCAGTTCCAGTCTATGTTGTTCTGTCTGTCATTATGCATGTCATGTTGTTCTGGGGTTTTACTCCAGAAATTAACAGGATGAAGGTGTTCTAAATGGTGCTGGTATATCCCATGCCTCTGTCACACAGGAGCAATTTGTTGATTCTTGAAGGAATTACTCTGAATATTTTTAATGTACTCCATGTTCTGTGCAGGAACAGAGTTGGAAAACTAATAAGTCCTAAAGCACATGTTCTCTCCTATCAACACGACACCAATATTATTGTGGTGCACTTGAGAAAAATCAACAAATTAAAAATATGCTGATCCTGGGAACTGCTAATGTATATGGCACATTAGATATAAATTAAAATCATTAATCGTACAAATTAGCCATTTTATGCATAATATTAAAATGAGCATGATACTACCCAAGATTAAGAATAGCCCAATTCAAGTGATGTTTATCATTTTGAAGTAGAAGAGCTGGTGATATTATAATTATTATTAGAATGCTTCCTGCATTACTTCTGTTCTGGAGGAGAAAAAGGAGGGGAAGCAGTCCAGCATTTTAAAGATAGCTGAGGAGTTTCCTGATTATTTATTAGCCATTTTGAACAGCAAATTTAGGTCTGCTGGGGAAAAAGACTGGAATAGGTCTGATCAGCTGGGAATCGATAAAGGCAAATACTTTTCAGATCATCACTTCAAAGAAAAGAAACTTGGAAAGTCACAGCCAAAGCAGGAGTGCCCATGGAAAAGTGTGGAAGCAGAGAATATCACAGAAAACTTACCCAAGGATGAAAGAAAGAAGCATATGAAGAATTTATGTTTATTCTCTTCGTTATTGCTCTTTCAAGCAGTTACATTTAAAAATAATAATTGAAAAAACACAGCTCATAAAAATTAGCCCTCCTGCTTGTGAACAAAGTGATTTGCTTTGTTTGCCAAAATTTATTGTTATTATTAAATAGTTACTAATAATCTGCTAAGGAAAATAAGAAGCTACTTGATGGGAATAAAATATATTTTCAGACCTGGAAATTGTTAGACAGCATTTAGTCACCAAGATCACGTCAACCTTGGCAGATCATGCTGGAGCACTGAATACTGAGGTGTTTGAGACCAAAGCCTGGGCTGCAGTAATAGCATTATTTTTCATAGTAAGCAAGCCTTTTGAACAAATCCAGTCAGATATCTTGGAAGGAGCAATGGCAATAGAGTGGGAGATCAGGAGGGAAGGGAAAAATGGGAGTTAGTACAAATGTTTGGTTTCTCACCTGTAATGTCTCACTCTGATGATGCTGAACGACACTGGACATTGCAAAAGTTCTGTTCCATGCCCCTGGACTGTGATTTAGATTTTAGACATTACCATTAATTATTGAAACTCAGAAGGCTGCAAAAACATCTTGATTCATTGGCAAACTGACAAACATATGGTGTGTTTTGCAAACCTCTAGGTTTTTGTTCAGAGGAGGAGAACATTAATTGCAGGCAAATTCTACTGGGATTTCTGAAACCAGCCGTCGTTAACATTGTTAGACATCATATCTAGGAAGCTCAGTGCATTTTAAAATCTAAGTTAAAATTCAGAGCTTTTGCAAAACTTCTGAGAAGGAAAGTGCTGCAGTGTAATAAACTCAAAGAAGTACATTATCGTATCTGATGCTCTTTGGTATTTGATGTTGGTGTACCAGCAGCTTTGCTTGTTGATTGATACTCTGGATGGTAGGTTAATATTTGTCTTGGTAGGTTAATATTTGCCTTGTTAATATATCTTGGAAACTGGCATCAGCTGTAGCATCAATTGTGCTGCCTGTGGCCTTCTAGCATTTCTGGTTTGGCTATTTGTTTACCAGTTTGATATCTGAAATCCTATGAACATCAGAACTTCAGACCTAGATTCACTGAACTCAGAGTTTAATCAGCATTGGCAACAGATCTCAGATGAAGGAGATTGTGTTGTGATTATTGGCACAGCCCTGAAAACCTCACCAGGGAATGCCACAACAACATATCATGTAGAAAATTAATTGCTACTTTTTTCTAGGCTGTTTTTGTGACAGTTGTTCTTTGGCTGAAAAAGAAGAGTTCTGTGCAGCCACCTCTCTGGCTGAGCAAGGGTACATATATATGGCATTACAGATAGACATGGAGGGACAAGACCATATCAGCTGTTTTGACCAAGGGCTGTAGGATCACCCTACCACGTAACCCAACGGGTTTGCTCCACTTGCATGTAAGTTGGTAGACCACCTACCACAGGCTGCGACTTGCAGGACAGTAATTCTGTCGCAGCATGGCTTCAAAGTATGGAGTGATGGGAGTTGGGATGCCCCTGACTTCCAGTTAGGTCCAGCTGAGCAGCCCATGGGCTTGTCCTGTAGTCCCAGCTTGCACAGCAGAGACCAGCTCTGTGTAGGACCTCTCCGGGACATAACACAGAGAAATCCTAGATTCTGCTGTGGCATAAAGTGAAAAGATGAGAGGACATGGCTTCAAGTTGCCTCATAGGAGGTTTAGATTAGATATTAGGATAACTTTCTTCACAGAAAGAAGCATTGAAACAGGCTGTCCAGTGAAGCATTTGAATCAGCATCCCCAAAAAGTTAAAAAAATGTTTGGCTATGGCTCTTAAGGACATGGTTTAGTGGTGAACATGGTAGTGGTGCTAGGTACACAGTTGGATCTTGCTGGCCCAAACTTAATGATTCTGTTTGTATGACTCTAAAGGTCCTGTCCCATTCACCAGGCCATTCCCCCACATCAGTTCCTCTTCTTACTTTTCCACTTCTGCATGCCTTCCATGACTCCTTTCTTTCAGAAGTGTTAAACTCCTCCTTGTTCAGCAATTTGTACATAGCCCTAATGATTTCCCTATTAAGGGCTGTCTCATCTTAAGCCTCATATTTCAGTGCCAGTGGTCAAACTCCAGAAGCAAAACATAATTGTACTTCTGTGCCCAGCCTTAAGAACACCCTTCTGCAGCGGTCTCTGAAGCTGTGACTGCTGGGTGGATTTTCTTGCTTTCCTCTTCCACGTGTGTGAAATAGTTTAAAACTGAGCCCCAGTGTGCTTATAAAATGCCAGGTCATTGACAATAGTGGTACTCATTTGCTGTGGTTAATCTAGTATTAATAAGCTGAAACTGTTCTGTAGGGATTCTTCTACATGGAACATAAACTCTTTTTCCCTCAGTTAAGAACACTTTCCTATGAAATTATTGCAGCCTAATAGTTTTCCTCCTCATTTTAGTAACCAGCCTCATTCTATTTTAGTGTTATTTTCCACAGCAGCTTTCTCTTTAATCTCTATTTCAAGGCACCAAATCAATGATTACATGGTATGCACTCCACTGAACTGACCATCCTGGTAACCCAGTAAGTAACACAGTCCCTAATATTCTAGTGCTACAATGAAAGTAGAATTTACTGCAATAGGCTAAATTCAATGCTCAGATTATTTTGATTTTTAGTTTTCGTCCTTTATATCCAGAGATCTTAGAGCAGGTGGGACATCTTCTGTGGTGTTTCTCAGAAATGCTGAGTCTGCATGTGGGTTTCCTGACCCATTGTTATTGCAAATGCAATAACAGCACTGAAAAGGAGGTTACACACACTCCTAAAGTCATTATTCACTCAGCTCTGAAGACTGCAATTGCACATGTTAATCACCCTGGTCACTGCATCTCTTTTCCTTTTAAACTTGTCCTTCCCTATGCCCAGCTGATTTCCCAAATTCATTCTCCTTTTACTCTTCTCTCCTTTTGCTTTTCCTGTGGTTCTGATGCTTTATTTGTAGTAATCATTTTTCCATCCACATTTCTGTGAACATCTTTCAAAAATGCCCTTTATGCTTAATTCCTATTCTTATTTGCTGAAATTTTTACTAAAATAATCTAAAGAGAATTGCAAACTAGCCCAAACACTAATAAATGAATTTAATTCATACCCTGCCTTCTCCTGGTATCCTGTTTGCTCAAGCCATTTCTTACTTTCTGTACCACATATTTGCTGCAACTTCATATATAGTATTAATATATGTTTTCACCAACTGTTGATCAGATCTCCCTGAATATATATTGTGTATATGTGAAACCACAGCTCAATGGGATTAGAATTTCTGGTTTAGTTGAATTATTGTTAATAATCTAGTGTAAAGATTTCCAGCAATGTAGTTACCTTGTCTGATCTCTCTTTTACAGCATAAGTGTGGTCTCTTGTCTACTTATAGTCCAGGAGGAGAACTATATAATTCCATGATAAAATGACTCTTGTAATTTTATTCCCAATAAATTGACTGTATGACATCATTAACTTCCAGCACTTTCTGTGTGGCCATAAATAACTACCACTTCCACATGGAAAATGTAGAAAGCTATCTTTCTGGCAGGCTATGCATTGCTATGAAGACTTATTAAAAAGAGTTATTAATTTTATATTAATTAAACCAGTATTTTAACAATAACATCTTTGTCCTTATGTTTTCCTCAGCAATAATTAGATTCCTTCATTGTGATAAAGTGCCCGACCTTCAGCCTCATGGCTTATTCACTTGAGAATTGAATTATTGCTTCATAAAACAGAGGGTTGATTATATAATCACTTAATTAAATGTTGTACTCAGTCATTGCCAAGCTATTCCTGAAATGCATTTGGCATCTGTATTCACTAGTCCAATTTAAACATTGGAAGAGTTATTTTTTTCAGATGTGCTTCTTTAAAGGTTATTATTTCCAGTGTTCCTTTGTCTGTGTGGTCTGGTTGCTTTCCATGTGTCAGGCTCGCTCTTAATCACAAAGGAGATGAAATGCTCTTTGTGTTCCTATCTGACTTGCAGATTGCAGTCAGATCCTGGCTGTTATGATTTTGGAAACATATTTCTTGCTTCTGTTTGCAAAAGCGCTCAGAGGTAAAGAAGCTGCAGTCACTTATTGGAAACTCAGTTCTGAGCTAATATTCAGGATCTCACCAGCAACCACCAGAATTGTGCTAATGAGCTGTGCCTGAGCCCTTGGAAACAGCCCCAATCCCGGGTTAATCCCCTGCAGACAAGAGCAGAGCAGTGCCAGGGGCTGAACACGGGACAAACCCTTCTGCTCTGCTGCTCTCAGCCAACACCCAGGCTCAGGATCTTTTCAGTTCCGAGGGAGATACATCAGTGCCAGCGTGCTTTCACAGGGCACAGTGCAGCTCTAGGTCCCAGGGCCATAGGGGACATCACAGATCCCCTCACCAGATCCTGCAGTCTGGCCCAGAGCTTCACCCTCACAAGGCTGTCTGGCTTCACCCTTCAGGGACTTCATGACAGGGGAGGATAAGTAAAACACCGGCCATGAGACTACACTGCTAAATGACATAAACATGCATAGACTAAGAAGGGAAAGGCAGATTTATGGGAATAAAAAGTCTGTAAAAATATTTGTATATTAAACTTGGTTTCCATGCTTTACCTCGATATTTCTTCAAGCCTTGGATCATAGGTGCAGTGCAGAATTCACCAACAAACTGTCTCTGTTTCAATATTTGCATCTTTGTGTCCGTTCCTGCCTCCACCACTACTGAGAGTTGTCCCTTAGATTAAACATAGTTTCATCATGCCCTGGACATATGGCACAGATGCATAACTCTTCCAGAGCAGGAAAAGGGATGAGCCATTAGCAACCAATACTTCTTGCAAGAAGTCCCACAGTCTTCCCAGAATCAGTTCAATTGATCATTTTCCAGAGGGTCTATCACTAAACACAGTCATCAATTATTTCTTTCCTACCAGGAGAAAGAAATGCTAAACTTGAGAAAGTTCATAAGATTTCTGCTCTGTTCCTTTCCAGCTTGGGTTTTGCCCTCTGTTGGCTATAGAGGGAAGAACAAATAAGGCAATTGTAACTTTTCTTCATCACTGTTCCACTTCTCTGTATACAACTCCAGGGTATGTTTCAGTCTCCTGCCAATTTTAATAGTACTGTTTCTACTGGAGCAAAGAAATAGGGCAGCAAGCACAGGCTGACTTCAACTTCATGGGTATTTTACTGGTATAAAAAAGTGAATGCAAGTACTTTCCCTCCCTCTGTTTCCATTTCTCTCAGAAACAGGGATGTCTAGGACAGGAAGGAAGTAGTATTTATTCTGAAACAAAATCAGAATTTCCTTGTCCATGCTCCCTTTACTCAACAATAGGCAGTGGCCAGTGGAATAGCATGATCTCATTGCTGATTTAGACTCAGCATCCCTCGCTTTCTTTCCTAATTTAAAGACTTTTTCTAGATTGCAGGATTCTGTGACCAAGAGGAAAAACTCCCTTTTCATTAAGCTGAATCAGCCATGTTTTGGCTAAGCTCTGCATATTCTGAAATGTATCTTCCCCTTGATCTTGTTTAATTATTTCCGCAGGATTAACTACTTTCTATTGTGTGTCACTTTACTCTGCAGGAAGCTCTGTGCTGGGTAGTGTGTCTTCTCTTATTATGCATTTGCTTGGAATATAAATTGCTTTTCAATCAGATCTTTGCATTTCTAACAACATCTTCTGTATTGCAGCAGGTGCTTTCCCTAGTGGTTACTTATATGGACTCTAATGGCATGTCATCTGTCTATGCAGGCACTTTGCTGCCAAATATGTAATAGAGGAATTTTCTAGTAGCAGAAGCTTCTGGTAATTTTGGTTCTTTAAAGGCTGAGACTTTTTAATTTATTTTTACATAGCTCATTTCACTGGGCTTAGATAAACTAAATTGGGAAGGTTTAAAGAGTCCTTCTGGAAGTCTAATCTCATCTCAAATCAAGCTGCTTGCTTGCTTTTCTTCAACTTGATTTCATAGGAGCTGTAAGAAGTGATTGGTTGGGGTTTTTTCCTGTCCTGTTTTTAAAGCACCAGTAGTTTGAAAGACTAAAACAAAATATAATAACTACTTTTTCATACAACAAATAGTTAAACCATGAAACAACTCTGGGCTGTTGTGGAGGCTAGGACTACAGACAGGTTCAAAACAGAACTAAATGTGTGTCTGAAGAATATATCTGATGGTGGCTTTTTTATGGGTGATGTAGATAGAGCCTCTGATGGGGTAAGCTCACAGTGTCCTGGTGGCTGATAGCCAGAGGTCAGGGAAGGATGGGCTGGGATTGTTGGCTTTGGGAATTGGGTTCTGTGAGCTTCAGCATCCTATGCTCTGGGACAGGGTCCAGGGCTGGATGCTGGCTGAGTATGACCCAGGAACCTTGAGGATGCTGACTCAATATAAACCAGAGACAGGAACGATTATGACTAGAAACATGCTTAGGGAAGAATCCAGTAGTAGACAAAGTAGGTGCTTCCTAGGCTTCATGCTTCTGTTCTGCCAAAAAAAAGGGCTTCTCACTTGGAGCAAATGTGGCTTTTGCATGAAGGCAGAGATCTGCTCTCCTGCATCCAAACCAGGTGCAGTACAGGGGGCATTGCCACCCGAGAGGAATGAATCGTGTGTCTGCTATTGGACTGCTTTTCTCTCACTGACTTGAGTTTCATTGATTTCGGGACATCAACTTACTGGTCCTTCAGTTAATCACAGCACTGAGATGATCACTGCAGCAATGCTGAGGTCATGCACTCTGCGACAGTTTATTCCTATGACTGCAGGCAATGAGACAGTTGCTCACAGTCTGCAGTAAAAAATCTATTTCCTCACCAGCAAACAAAGGTCTACAAGTCCTCAAAACTCCAAAGTGGTCTTATTGAGAATATTGTTGCTTTCTGTACAATTTCTATAAATGTAGATATTTTTTATTTAATTTCCTATCGGGATTGCTTTCTTTTCATCTTGAAGACTGCCAAAACCACAAAAACAAAAGAAGAAAGCAGCCATGTGCAAAGAGCTGGGGGAGGAACAGACACAACAAAATAACAGAACTGTCAGGGCCTCTATGCCTCTACAACATCTCCTGTATAAGGAAGGACTGAAAGAGTTTGTGACATGATATCAGCAAGGACTATTGCCTTCTTTCATCACTGCTCTGATGCCAGATCTCCTGCTAAGCCTGGTAAAATACTACTAAAACAAATTTGGGCACTACATAGGATTTTAGCTACTGCTGGTAGGTTTACAAAAAAGAAAAGCAAACACCAGCTCACTGTAGTACCAGCTAAACTCTTTTAAAGACACACGTGATAGAGAAAGAAATATTTTCTGTGTCCAGTGGAACTTAAAACTGGAACTGCTGTGAAAAAAAAATAAATTTAAACAGTCCATTCAGGACACCAACATCTCTCTCCCTGTCTCCCTGTATAGGCCCCCAGAGGTCTGAGGCTGCTCATACACATTTCATCCTTCTGTCAGTGGCTGCTTGTGACCTTTTGTACTCCAGGCCCTGTAAAGAAGTGCCCATGTTGACTGAAGGGCAGGATGGACTGAGAAAAGCTGCTCAACCCCAAACTGTGCAAGGACTGATAGCAGGACTGTGGGGAGATGGCAGAGGGGATGCCACTGTCCCTTGGACCTGCCTTGCTCAGTTCTCTGTCATAGCCCTGGGCAGTGCAGCACCAGCAAAGAGGCCTGGGAAAACAGCTCCAGCAGGAGCCTTTGGAATGCTCAAACAGCTCTGAGAAGCTCATGTTTTCACTCAGTTTTCTCTGATTGGAAAATGTGAAAAAAAAAAAAAAAAAAAAGAGTTTGGGAGCATAATATGAGCCCCAACTACACTAATGTGGGAGAGACTGGAAAAAGTCACACAGTGAGTAAGGTTTGGGTTTGATTATACTTTTTTGCTGTCAGGCTGATTTCAGCTGGGATGAATTTCCTTCTGCTTGAAATTTACACATACATACTAGATTTTTACCTGAAACCAGAATGTTAGGAGCTCAGACCGAGGTCCTTAACAATAAAAACAACTGTTAGCTACAAAGGCAGTGACTTTATTAATTCTATCACCAAGGACTTTGAATTTTCTTCTTGGATCTGCCTGGTATTTCAGGAATAAATACACTTGGTCTTAAAGGAAGTAAACAATAATATATGTCTCAGAAATATATTTTTAGAATAAATCCTTTCTTCCACTTTACTATTATCTCTTGAGACACTCACTTCTAAAGATTTTAGTAGTTGTAAAAACATGGTGGGACACTTTTTATACAAAGATTTTTAAAACCATTTTCTAAATCAATTCAGAGACAGAAGTTTATGCTCGATGGACCACAAGGACCTGGATGTTGTCACTTACCCACATTTACACTTTCATCGTATAATTACTTTTATTTCCAATATGTGGCCTTACCTGTTAAAAAGAAACTAACAAAAATAGAGAAACCAAACAAAAAACCCATATGCAATCCAGTGAAATAGGGGAAGAAAGGCAATGCTAAAAAACCCCAGATGGTGGAGCTACTTCATTGCCAGTGACATTATAGTACTGTGCAGGTTTTGCTTCAAAGCTCTGCAGAAAAGAATCAGCCACAGCACAGAAAAAGTCACCAAATGCGTCTGCCATCACATCCTAGATCTCGTATTTCTTGACTGCAAAGTATAAGTCAATGTGCACAACTTTCTGCAAACCTCTTCCAGGCAAAATCTCAACTCTTAAATGTGTGTCCTCTCTTCCTTCCAGAAAAAAAATACTATTTGTCTCTTCTTTGGCCAGCAGATCTTTAATTAATTACATCCAGGACACAGTGGTAAGCAATTTCTTAGACCTTTTGTAATGACATTTATACTGAACCAGAACTTTCCCCAGCAGCACTCTTAAAATTTTGGTGCAAGAAGGATGATATAATTTGGTTTTCTTTTTTTTTTCTACAAAAGTGTTAAGACCCGTGGAAATATATAATGCATTATGCTTTAAAATGCACCACATCAGGAAGATTTTTAAGGGAAATCTTTCCTCAAAATAATTTTATTTCCGACTAATTCTAGGAAACAAAAGTAAGAAAATGGCAAGCTGGCTACTCTCACTGTGAATTCCCTCAGCTTTAGTCTTAAAAAACTCAGCTATTGGTTTGTGCTTGGAACCATGCAGCAGATGCACCATCATGTTGAGTTAATGCAGACATTGCTAGTGAACCAAAAAGAGATGAAATCTTTAAGAAACCTGTGTCAAGGTTCAAATGTCCTGCTTAGCTGGGTGCAGGGTGCTGTGTTTTAAACACTTATGAAACAAACAGAGGAGCAAGAGCGACTTTTATTAGAGCTAAGCAGTGAGGAGCTGGGTGTGAATGAGCAAACACCTGGAAGCATACAGCTCTCCTGGGGCATCAGGAGACCTGAAACACTGATGTCCTGCCATCAAGGGCCATACCAGCCACTCACTGGGGCTGGCAGCCACTTTCCTGGGGTGCCTGGGAAAATGGAGCCATTTTCCTTCCCTCAGTGACTTGTCAGAAAGGTCCTCTCCTGCTCATCAGGAGCAGAGGGTGCGGAGCCAGCCATCCAGCCACCCTTCTTCTGCCATGCTCCTATTGGCGTGTCCTCTGCAGCTGGATTGAGTGGAGGCAAACATTGTATCATGGGATTTTCCAGAGGACCAGCTGAGGTATTGCATTACTGTGGCTGCTCCCTGGGATCAGCAGAAAAGCTTGTGGGACCTGCCAACATTGTCCATAGCTGTTATTAGAATGTATTTAGTCATTTGGGGAACAGGCTCATCTGGCTCTGGGGATTGGATATGGCATGTGAGCTTTCCATCTCCAGGTCACCCCACAGCTGTTGGGTGTGCCTGTAGTGTGTGTGACATGAGTGATGGTCTGGGGAGGACACAGGGGTCTGCATTACATGCATACATACCCATAAATGCTGTGCAATTAATGCCATTTGGCTCTCCCCTTGGAAACCACTGCCGAGCAGCCGGAGACTGAGCAGCCACACAGGCAAACCCAAACTGGTGTACATCTCCCATAATAAAACTTGGGTATTTGGCTTGAAAAATCCATTTTGGAGCTCTTGGACTGAAAAGGTTAAGCCTGCCCTGGAGCTAATTTCATGTCTTCCTTTAGTATCAACATTTGGAGAATAATTGGGCAAAGGAGGACCGAGTAATTTCCAGTGAGTTTATAGGACAGATGATCTGAAAGACGTCTGCCTACCCCTCAGGCTCCCTGCCATGTGTATAAAAATGAACAGATATTAGTGCCAACTAAAAAAACCCAACCTCCTCCTCTCCTAAAAATATCCAAAACCTCAAAGAAACTAGGAAAAAAAATCCAAGGAAGCTATCATTGTCTTGTGGCAGATATCTGGGGACACAGAGTATGAATTGTACATTAACTTTAAAAATGCCATCCCTTAAAAAGGCTGCTCTATGATTATTTCTAGACTTTATTTTTCCACAGCATGATGAAACAGTCGAAGCCACCAGGTTTTCTTCTTTCCATCACAAACCCCATTGTGTCTGAGTTCCATAACTCCTCTCTGCTCAAGTTCCCACAGCTTCCCTGATCCCTTCATTTCAGAAAGGCACCCTTCATTTCAAAGTCACCATGGCAAATTTAAAAATATTTTGCCATCACTGATGGCCAGAAGTCCAGGTCTTGCAATCTTCTGCTAGACACAAGCACTGTATCTGCCCTGCTCTCTCTACATTGCAGCAAGTGTGATTTCTTGGGTGTTACTTTCTTGACCAAATGTACCTGGTGCTCACCTGGAGCTGAAGCAAATACACCCTGCTGTACCCATGACTCCCCCCTGGCTCCAGTGAGGCTTGACCCTGACTTCCCTTGGAGAGAGCCCAATGGGTCTCACACACGGAGCTGTAGTGGGGCGGCTGTAGTGGTGCTGGGGCTCAAACCCTCCCAGCTCTGTGTGGGTGTACTGTGTCCCTGGAGAAGAAGGACTGCATGGAACGCAGCTGAAGCAGCATCATTCGTGGTTAAATTACCCATGGGGATGCCCAAGTCCTGGGTTTTACCTGTTGCTCCTCTCTCTGGCACCGAACAGCATGCCTGGGTCAGGTAATTTCATTTCATGTCACCATTAATCCCTCTCTTGTTTTCTACCAACATCATGTAGCAGCACATAGCCTTTTGCTGGGTGTAGGGTGATCCTCAAGTGTCTGACACAACTGCTACCAATATCAGGGAACTTTCTGACTACTACATTTACATATACATATTTTTTCATCTTTATTATTATTGCATTTGATATAATTTCAGTTTCCATTATGTTGCTTCTCAAAGAAAATTGAAATCTATTTGAAATTAATACCATTAGTACCAGCAGCTAACAGTCCTATACAATGTTGCATACGGATGAAGTTAGGAAATTTCTTTAGTTCATGTAAGGTGAAGGTTAATTTTAGAATGGAGTAAGAGTATCAGAGCTATTAAAATAGTATGGAAAAATGTTACCAGATGAGAAATTGTTCAAAATAAATTAAACCCATGATTTCAATCATGTCTTTCTGGACCACTTTGATACTAGACTGTATTTTTTCCTGCCTGTATCCTGCCAGAGATTTTCATAGCAATCGTGTTCATTTTCCAAGGAAATCATTCTTTCTTAGGTTAACAATAAAGACTCTCTCTCAAGGTATGTAGAGGTACTTTGCAAAAGCAAAATATGTCTGATTCTGTGAAAAAAACTCAACCCTTCAGTTTTACTTTTCTTTTGTGTTGGCATAACTACTGATAATCCACTATATAATAACGTTAGTGCAAACACAGTATGCTACATTATTTTGACACTCCTGGATGTGTTTCTTCATTCCCTTCTGAGCTTTATTATGCCACTGTCAAAACAGCTACCGGTAAGAAATTTTATGACTTGTGTGGCAAAGGATGTGGTGCCAGAGAGATGAACAAAGAATGGGTCAGCTACAAGATCATCCATCTTTCCCCCTCTGGACTGCACTCCCCCTTCCTCTTCTCCTCGGACGACTTCAAGGCTTTGCCGCAGAGCAGAGCATTGCTGTGAGACTCAGGGTCGCATTAATGTTGTGCTGGATATCTTCCCATTCCTTCATCCTTGTGAGGATAGTCCTGATGCAACTCCTATTTGCCAGCTCTGATTTAGCACAGTAGTGTGTAAGAGATTGGGAAAAATAAAGCTAGCTTTATGTTCCGCCTTTGTTTTTTCAAGAATGCTCCCACTGATTAAAAAAGGGTGGTAGATGCTTTTTGAAACCAGGGTCCAGACTCATCTGCCTGCATGTCCGTGTTTCTGAGATGAAGAAAAGGCTATTTTTTTATCATCTCCATAGAAAATATTATAATTCCATATTTTCCTACAACATTAGAGTGTCTGCTAAACAGTACTTACCGGAAAACCTTGTCTCAGAAAACAGTTTCATTCTCATACAGAGCCCAAGGACTTTGCTTGAGCAAGGCAGATTTTCACCTACCAAAGGCTTCTTTTGGCTTCTTTTGCCTGCCCTGATTTTTCCTTTCCTTAAACCCCATCCCAAGCATAGTTTGGTAGAACAGCCAGCTCTCCCAGCTGTTTTAGCCTCTCACAGAGGGTAGGGCATGTTTTGAAAGGTAAGACAAAAAAGCCCATAAACTGATGGCATAATTGAGAGGTAAGACACAGGATAATGTCATGAGACATAAGGTGGGATACTCAACATGATGATTTTTAATGTGTTTATCTTCTTGTGTGAAAAGTAATTTAAATACAGAGATATAGAAAAGCCTCATCACACATTGGCCAAGGGCATTCATGCAAAATTTCAGCTTCTAAGAAATGCTTCTAGTCAGAATAAAGTACCTGTCTCCTGGAATAGTTTCCTCCATCCCCACAATTAATGTATCTCAACAAGCAGCCCATGTGGGAAACCAAGCAAGTATATCCATGCAATAACTACAGTCCCATTAACCATTACCTGTGAACATGCACAAATGTGAGCAGCTGAGACCTGACCTTCAATGTTTGCTGAGCGCTGCCAGCAAGGCAGTGTTTGACATCCTACGCAGGACAGTTCAGCAAAGCAGAAAGGATTTCCCTCTCCTCCACTTTCCAAATGCAGACAGATTTTGACCATGGAATTAACTAGTTCATTTTCTCTATTTTCTCCTCACTGTGCTGTGCTGAAATGCAATTAGACAAAGACACAGCACACAGAGTCTGTTCCCTGCCAGAGGGCACGTCTGAGGAGACGGGCAGCGTATGTTGAAGTTGCTCCAGGAGTTAAGACCCAAATGGTGATTTAAAAGGGAAGCATGTTGCATTAAGAAATGTTATGTGCTGCTTTAAATCCATCATTTTGCATTTGCTCAGTTATTCCCTGTGTGGCTTGAGCTTTGGCTGTTACGGCATACATTATTTTATCATATTAAATTTGATCAGAGGAAGGAAGGTGAAGACAGGAGTATAACAAGATTACACGTCCTTGTTCTCCCCTTTTACTCTCCCACAGCTTTTTGGCGGTGATGCTGTCATTCCCCAGTCAAGCAAAACTCATCTTGCTGCCTTTTGCCTGAGGCCCTGGTGCTGCAGCAGCTCAAGGGAGGGTGGATGGCAGCAGTACAGGCAGGACAGGTGCAGGACAGGTGAGGATAGGATGGCTGCAGGATACTTGGTGGGAATCTGGTCACTCCCATCCTCAGGCACTGCGGGTAACCCTCCTGGTGATGGATGATGGAAAACCAAGATCTGCCAGGAGGTGAACAGGATGTGGTTTATTCTAAACAGCATTATGAAGTTCCTGTGGTTTGCAGTAACAGCAACTTCAATAGGCTACTGAGTCCTGAATAAAATGTCAGGAAGATTGAAAACTAAATTTTATCTCAAAAGATGCAGAGAATTTGCTGAACGCATAAAACTCACATTTATTTCTGCAGAGTGACAAAGAAGACCTCATAGCCTCAAGTTTTAAACTGGCCATAGTAACAATATACTTTTCTCTATAAAGGCTATAAATTCACGATAAAGAAAGATATCTTAATTTTCAGTATACAAATATATTGGTGGTTTCCTGTATTCAGGCAGAAATATATTATTGCCCATAGTTCAGTGAAAAACTTAAAAGAATTGTAAAGATTTTGAAAAGAACAAAACTCAGTGCTCTAATGCAGTTTATCTTATCTTGAGTCACCTGCTTGTAAAACAGGGAATAATCTCTATAACTTTACTGGATCCACAACTGCATGGTCATATTGTAATTCACAATTAAATTTCATTCACTTGCTCAAAGGCCTTTTGATTAAGTTTCGATTTTATTAAATTACGTTAGATTTTATTACCTTCCACAGGATTTAGCTGTACGAGAAAATGGAATTGGATAGCACACAGTCTAGTATTCCAGTCCAGTAGCCCTGTATATATTGGAATCACTTTTTCATTGCTGGTGGCATCTTCAGTCTCCCGACTCCTGAACATATTTAGCACTTTGTTTTCTTCCATTCCAAACTCTGTTTCTAACAACAAGTTGAACAGTATCTGTGCCTATGGGTTAGATAGACTGAATTTCTCTGCATTAACACCCAATCCAACATCTCTTAGAGAAAGCAGAGGGATGCCCACTGATTTTATGGGGACCTAAATCAGTTGCAAATCAGAATAAAAGCGGTGCAAGTGAGAAATAGTTTTGCAGCCTCAGAGTATAAAAGTACTTGGAGCTGCAGGAATTGTGTGAGATCTTTTCTAAATAGGCATTTTTTGACTTGGGTCCTCAGTAATTGTTTAAGCCCACAAAGCATTTTGAGTATCTGGGACCTTTCTGAAAGTGGATAAATTGTCCACAGGATAAAGTGGCACTTACTATCACACATGCAGTTCTCTCCCTGCCTATGGATTATCCTATAGTCATCAGCACGGCACCAGGTCCTTCCCAAATGAAGATTTAACTTATATCTAGAAAATGTAAATCCTGTTTGTTCTTTCCTCTCTTCAGGATGGCCCTGCTCAAGTTGACTTCTTGAGGAAAGTGAGTATAAGTACACCATGACACAATCTCTTAAGTCATCTGCACAATGACCAGATGCCAACATTTTCACATCTTTCTAAAATAAGCTGGAGGCTGTTTCTTCTGTATTTTAACAGTCCTTTAAAAACACATGCCTGAAAAATCAGTGTGGATAAGTTTTGCTTCTGTCCTAACACTGGGACAGTCTAATGGTTACAAATAATTTCACCAGAATAGGGGAATAAGAATTGCATAAAACAAAAACCAAAGCAGATGGAAAATATGACTCAGCTCCTCTCTGTTCCACTCCCACCACATCTCTGAATTACAGTTTTCCTCAAGAAGCGCATTTAATCTGAAGTGCATTTGCAAGACAAGACAAAAGTTTTGAATTAATATTCCTTCAGTGTCCTGTGAGCAGAGGTCTCCAAGAAAACCTTTCATGAGTGATGCCATGAGCAGAATCAATAGTGGATCAGAGCATGGGATATTCTTTTACAGATGTGGTTGCACATGGCTTCCTCATGATTCTGTGTATCTGTGTATCTTCAAATTATCTGTATTTTGCTCTCAGTCCCTTCAGTAGCGTTCTGCAGATCTGATTTGGGAACCACAGCAATATCTAAGATTTATTTCTCTAAATCAGAACAGGTTAAGGTCCACGTACACTCCATTAGCAACCTCTCTTTGCACTGCACAAAAAGATGGATCATATTCTGACCCCAATGTTGGTGGTTCAACAGTTTCTGTCTCCAAAGACAGTGGTATCAGTGAGGACAAAAGCAGGGTTTATATTTAGTTACAGGCTTTGAGTTTGGCCACAGCCTTGGCATTTCTTCAGAGCTGCACAAGGACTGGAGCCATCTCTGCAGCTGGCAGCAAAGCATTACTGCTAGCAAGATGAGTGCCTCACTGTCCTGAAACTGGAAAGGGGCTCCTGCTTGAGCTGCTGTTGCTTCTGGTGCCAGAGAAATATCAGTATGTGAGACTGGCCCTTAACTTAGTGGTGTCATTCATCACAACACCCCTACACCCCTATCTGTTCTATGCAAGTTTAGGACTGTTCAGAAAAAAAATCAGGGAACCAGATCTGATGCTCCTGTCCCTCGGTGCAAAGCAAAATGGAAGATCCCATGAAAGCCAAGTGATAAGTCTGTTTTTTCCCAGTCCACTTTCCTAAAGACAGCAATATTTCCCTGGTCACACTGTCTCAGCCCAGGACAGAAGGGCTGTTTCCATCACATAACAGATCCATACCTTGTTTTTCATTCTGCTCTGTGCCCATCCTGTTTATCTCTTCTGAACTGTGTATTGTTTCCACTTTAACAGCTCCTGCCAGCTGTTTTCTTTTGGTACCTTTTATTGCAGATAGAATTTCAAGGGCTTCCAGGGGGAAGCTGCTGAAAGCACTGCAGCTCTCAGACTCACTTCAAAGCAACTTTCATCATTTTTCACGCGCTCTTTTTAGGACTCTTCTTCTGTTCTTTCCCCAAAACAGATTCTCTCAAAGATCACACTGGGAGATAGCACTATTTATGGCACTTCACTAGGAGACATCGTGTTTTTTGTCTGATTTGGACACATTCACTATCCTGTAAAGGTTAAAACCAGTGAGGTCTCCTCCCCATCTCACTTGTAGTTTGTTGTTGGTAGGATTTTTTTTCCAGAGGAAAGGGTGGGAGGAAAGGTTATTGTTGGAATTTAGCTGCCAGAAGCCTGAGGGTCAACTTTAATTTAGTTGAACCTCCCATCATTAAAGAGATTTTAGCTTCTGCACTGGACCAGGCAGACTCATCTGTGGGAGGCCCTGGCTTCACACCAACACTAATTGTGGCTGAATTGTTCTTACAAGCTGTGAGGCTTTGTTGCTGAACTTAGATGCAAGATAGCCCATCAGTTTCACAACTATCTCAGGGTGGAGAACAGGAGGGGAAAGAAAATTCCTGCCTAAACCATGCCCTTGATGAGCAGCCTGCCATCCTCCCCAGGCACAGGGCAGGGCTGCTGTCCTAAAGAACTGAAGGCTGTGACCTGAAAAGTGGAGGGGAAAAAAGGGAGTAAGTCTTGAAAGGAGGGGATTGAATGCCTGAAGGAGAGGGATGGGAATGCCCAAATCCAGTGATGATATAAAGGGCTGCGATCTTGTGAATTAGTGCAGATACACTCCTCCAACTCAGACACTTTCAGTAGTCCAAATATGAGTGAGAAAGTGGTTGGAAGAGCAGCTTGTGGCACCATATACTGTTGTATGAATCTTGAGTTTGAGCCACTTGAGAAATAAAGAACAAGGCACTATCTAGAGATATGTGTATTTTAATTCTGGTTCTTCCACCTGACTAATTTCAAAACTTGCCCAGACAAGGCCTCAACTATCCTGTGCTGTCAATCTAACCCTGCTTTGAAGAAAAGGTTGAACTAAGTGATCTTCAACAGCCCCTTTCACTCCAAACTTATCTGGGATCCCATGAGGAAATCCATTTCCAAGAAACTGTATTTAAACCAATAAAATTCTTGGTGAAGAATAGAGAATGTTAAAAAGGATGAAGACTCGTTTCCCATTATATCTCTAGACAGAAATATATTGTAAATCTCCCTTCCCTCCGCTCTCAGAAGCACCTGTAACACTACTAAAGAGAGAGGGAGACTGAGGCCACCTTGTCCTGCTTGTGAGGGCTCACACTCCATAACCACTGGCACAGGAAGTACCAACCACAGTGAAGAGTCAAAATGCTTAAACCTCCTCTCCCGTTGTGCATCCAGAATTTAACAAGGCATCAATAGCTGAGAGCACAATCCCACATGCTTCTCTTCAGCAAGCAATGCTCAAAGTGTCACTGGAAACGCACCCCTCCTCTGCCTGCAAAACCAAGGATAGATTTCTGTATTTTGTGATGCAAAACTCTGCAAAGGACACCTCATCCAGTCAGGACCTGGAGCCAGGACCAAGGCACAATGTCCTGGTGGCTGTTACTGCTCACTGGTGGGCAGAAGATGGTTCATGGCTGCTGCTTCTCTGCTCTGAGTTAGTGGTTGCAGAACTGGATAACTGGATGGTGGCATCTGGAGGTGCAAATTGGTCTTGAATTTGCTTTGCCCCAGACCTTTGTGCCTGAAACCATGATTACCAAATGGCCCATCTTTCAGTCCTTGTGTCCTAATTCATAAATAAATAAATAAGTGAAAGGCAACCTCTGTTTGTCCCTTCTTACCCATTATTCAAACAAATTATTTTAACAATTACAGAACATCTTGTATCTATAGCTACCAAATGTTCCTGAGTGATATTACCCACACACTCAAGTGGAAGACTGCCAAACATATCATGGATATTTTTTCTCTTAAGCATCGAAGGCTGAAGGGCATACTGAAGTTAGTTGCTGGATTTGTGCCTTTGAAGCACTCTCTTTGGGTCATTTGAAAATCAAAGACAAATATTTTCCTGAATTATAGCTGCAAAGTGTTGGGTAGAAAACCGAAATAAACTTGAAATACTTGGGATGGTCTCCTGGCTGTCTGCTGGTCTGAGAAGGTGGTGTGATGTGATAGAGGAGATGAATTTTAGAAGTGCAGCTCACATCATGGGGATGGAGTTCCTGGGCTCTATTTGAAGACTTCTGCTGAGTTCCTTGTGACGTCAGTTAGTCTCTCTCTGAAACAGATACTCCACTAAGAATACTGCTTTCCAATCTGTTTGGTAAAGCATTGAAAACTTTCCACCTTTAAATCTCAGATATCAAAGAATTTTTATCATTAATAACATTCTGAGAACAGCATCATTTTGAGATTATTTTTGTTGTTGTTGTTAATGTAAAAATTTTCATATGAACAGAAAAAACTGTGGGTCCACAGTGAATCCAAATTTTACCAGCCTGAAACACTCTTCTTCAGGAACTATGACCTTTTGGAGGAAAATTATTTTCTTGCTGTATAATCCCTGCCTACATAGGATGTCGATTACTGCGACTGTTTTCTTGCATAAATGAACTGCTGAGGGCAAAATGTTGCACAAAAATTGATGAAACTCACAGAAGCTATAAGCACACATTACAGCTAATGGAGGCTTTTCCCAAGGAAAGGCAGCAGAAGTATCATACTGGCATATCTATCACATCATTGGACTATGGAAATTGTAAGAAATATTCTAGGATATACTAGTATATTAAAAGAGTAAGCCTGTGGCAATTCTAGAGACTACAAGAGCTCATAGCCTAAGGCTTACTCTGATTGTAGGGAAAAATGATCTTGTCTTCAATTTCTCAAGATACACACCAAATGCCTTGCAAATTGGTCACATTCCATTTAACTCATATTAATCTACATCATGTTGCCTGGGGGTCAAACCCATATTTTTGTTGAATTTTTCTTTTTTCCCTCTAGACTATATCTCTTTTTTGCTGTAAAATGTGCTGAAAGCTGCACAGGAGACATTCACAAATATGCTTCTCATTACCAGCATGGTCTGTACAGTGATGCCCACACAATCATGCTAATGTGCTTTGCTTCAAGTTCATGTAAATCAAGCTGGTGTGTCAGCCCATTTTAGCTGTGTTAGCACTCTAAGAGATTTTGGTGAAGGAAAGGAATTCTATTAGACATAATTTGCTTTTTCTGATTCCGAAGATACAGAGATCCTTCAAATGCAACAACAAGCTCATTAACTGCTGTGTATAGAGTCAGTTTATCAGGTATTTCCAAGACTCTTAAAGCAAGCCATGCACAGTGCCCTAATTCAGCCTCCAAGAAACAGCCTTTAGAACTGGAAGATAACTTCTTTTCCTCTAACTAGCTTCCCTGTTAAGGAAGCGAAGCTGAAAGCTGAATTAAATGTTTCAAACTATTAAGACAAGCATTAAGCCATTTTAAAATTAAACTGGGCGTATTTTCTATGCTCAGAGAAAAAATCTTGCTCTCTTTCATGCCAGTGAAAATAGAGAATCTCTTCAACTTGTCTTTTGGCCTATAAATATCAGATACAAGGAGGTCAGCTATGCCCTTACTGAGGAAAATGTTGCTTCTTGCTATACCAGCTGATTTCTCTCCAGAGAAATCTGACCAAAGCAGCGTGACAAGAACTTGCCTTTACAATGAAAATTTGAGCATGGAGAAGAGAAACATGGAGATACCGTCAGCTCACTAGTACAGGCTTTTCCCAGAAATGCACAGCTTAACCCTTTGTGGAATGGTGCATCTCAGACTTGGTGTCCAGATGTTTTCAGGTTCCCCACCTGTGATGTCCAGCCCCCAGAAGATCCAGACATGTTTTAAAAATGTATATTTTACCTTTTTACCTTTTATTTCATAATTTACCATTATATGTTTTTAATGCCCTAGCTTACTGTTGCTGCCCGAGATCCTCCTCCCCATGCCAAAGCTCAGCCCTTGTGTTCTCCTTCCTTGGCTACCCTTTCCAAGCCTCTGCAACCTGGTGATATTAGGTCACTGTTCCCTATTGAAGGAAGAAGGATTTCCATGGAAGTGGAGTGGAGTTGTTCTCCATAAGAACAACTCAGCTGATGTGCAAACATCACTTTTGGGGGCTCCAGGGGACAAAAGAATGGCTTCTCTGGAGGTCTGTGGAACCCATTCACCTGGGTAACTTCCCCTGCCCACAAAGTGGATAGCTCATGGACAGCCTCTGGCGTGGCCTTTGAGAGAGGCAAGCTGAGATGCTTCCAGGCTTTGCATGTCACAACAAACCAATAAGTAAGCCTCCCGTGACACAGAGCCTGGGCTCACCCACGGCTCTGTGTGGAGGTGTGTATCCATGAGGTTGGCTGGAGAAAGCGCTGCGTGTTCAGGTGAAGCCTAGTGGTCTGTAAAGGACACAGTACTCCTGGGATAGCCTGCTGGATGTAAGTGCACCTTCAAAACTTTTACAGGCATTGGTATGATTTTTTACAGTACATCACAAGACAAAAAATATTGACCCAAGGACCTCTCAAAAGGAATCTGAAATCACATATGGATTCAGCTTACCTTCATTCTCTCTTAAAAAACACCAGCTGGACAAGGTCCCCAGCCTGTCTGAGCCCCCAGCTGTCCCCCTGCACACTGGTCTAGTGGGGGAAAGAACCACACTTGTCATCTGCACTCTGAAGTCTCCTGGTGTGACAAGCCCTATTGCCTTTAACCCAGGCACAGAGTTCACCTTCTCCCACACTGCTTCTTCTTGATAAAAGAATCAGTGCATGAAACCACCGCCATGGATATGAACAGATGCAGAGAGGAGAATGGGAACAGCACAAACATTATGTTCCTCCCAGAGCAGCGCTCCTGTCGCTGCCCGTGCCACATCTGTGTTTTTGAAGGGAAATGTCATAACATCGCTAATCAATAAGAAGAGTGACAGGACCATTTGTCACGAACGAGCCGGCACTGCAGCTGTTGCAGTCATCCTCTCCCTGGGCTTTGCGACAAGCAGCCGAGGAAGGACCCGGTTATTGCCGGCGGCAGCCCCCGCACGCCTGCGGGCGAGGGCGGCGAGGGCAGCTCCGGTGCCGCGCCAGCCTTGCAGCACTCGGGCTGAGCGAGCGGGCAGCAAGCCTGGCAGGAAGTCTGCAGCTCCCAACAAAGGACACCAGACACCCTGCAAGGGAGAGACGGGCCCGGGTGTCGGAGGAGTCTGTTGACCTTTCATCTGGGGACCGCTGTTGCATATGCATCACGTTTGAACTGCAGATGTTCCTCGCTGCTCCGCCGGCCAGGGCGACAAGCGGCTGATCTTAGAGGAGGAGGCGGGGCTCAGGGAGAACTTAATGAAGACTTTAAGCCGCGGGTTGCAATTAAAATGACCCGGCGGTGTAAGCGTGGGAGGGAGTCACTAAGCTCCTGCAGCTGCTCTGCCGGCAGTAATGTCCCTGCTGATGGGCACAGCTCTCCTCCACAATGAGAGCGGTCGTGCATGTCGGGGGGTGCCGGCGGAGGTGACAAAACTGAGCTGCCCTTTCCCACCCCATTAAAATAATTCTCAAATTAGGAAATTTATCTTGATCGGATGGCCTATCTGTGTGTGGCACTTTCATGTATAACGCTCCATCTCTTTTCCCTAGTCAGATCAGGCCAGTAAAATGAAAAGGATTAGATATCAATATATTGAAAATAATATAGGGAAATATAGGGGAACAGCCCTTCTTTTTCAGATAATGACCTGCTTTTTCATAGGCAGATTTTGACCCTCAACATGGTCTCCACAAGGAAAGAAAGCTGACTCCTGCAAAAGAGATATGCTTCTCTGCTACTGAAGATGGCCAATTAAAACAAAATCCACATATCACTTATGTGTCTGTACTCAAATGACAGGATGTCTACAGGCTGAAAAGGATACAGGCTCCAGCTTGGATTGCACTTCTGAGCAATATCCACCAAGGTGCAAGTATAATTTTGATCCCACATGAGATTTATGAGTTCAACAGTAAATGCTGTTTAACTAACAGTAATGACCAGGATCTTCCCCCAGTGTCACCTTAGCAGCAGCTAATGCCACCTGAGGGGTGTTTCCTGGCACTCAGGTTCAGACTACGATGCTGGAGCTCAGCAAAGCACAGCCAAACTATTTATTTTGTAACCAAAGTTTCTTATAACAGAAAAGTGCCATTTTTTCTCTTACTCACTGCTTTGAAAAAAAATGTCAGTTTTGGCAGTATTTTGTTTCCAGAACTTCTTGTCCCAAAACAGAGCATTCCCTTAAGGTTGAAGTGGCCCATGTGAACATTTCTGGAATGGAATTTTTCAGTTTTAATTTGGAAATTATTTTTTCCCACATGCAATTCACTGCTATTATTTTCACACAGAAATACATCAAAAAGCTTTCAAAGGGAAAACTTGGACCAAAGTCCTTTGCTTTCATAACAGTGGAAAGTTTCGATTGACCTGAAGTAACATTTTATCAGACCTCTATTTCACACAGAATTTCACTTGCATATATATATATATATATATATATATATATATATATATATATTTTTTTTTTTTTAACCAGGAAAAATATTTCCATACATGAAAAGGTCTGGTTAACCTTGATCTTATGAGTCATCCCAGGAGCTGGTTCTTCCTCCTTGCTAGTCCTCGTCCTCCTGCTCAGGCTAAAAGCAGGCAAGGTTTGGGTACTGCCTGCTGTAACAGCTATCACTGGATTCACTCCATTGCAAAACCACTTTTATTGCCCTCACAGCCTCCTCCAAGGGCGAATTCATTACAGCTGGGAGGTCTGATCAGAATGCATGAAGTGCTATAGCAATGGCCAGGCTTGAGAAATAATTCGTCAAAGTATTTGTCATTTCTCATCTTTTTAAACATGCTGCAAAATCTTCAGGCACCTGTACCAGCAGTCCAAGAAGTGGTCACATAGAGAGATGAAATTTTGAAGAAAAGGGGTAGGTCAAGAAGGTTGAATTCATTTTAAGGAATGATATAGCTTTCACAGCAATATATCTACTGCCAGTAATTTATAGCCCAGGCTGCCATAATGATCCTGTATCCCTTTTTCTTTCTGCGGTTCCAGTTCAGTGAAGAATTTCAGCATACACTTTGATTGACGGGGCAGATGGTAACATTGTTTGCTGTTAATGTTAACCTATTATTTAATATATGTGTTAGTTTTATTATTTTTTAACAGGATACTAGTGACTATAAAGTTTAATTGACCTTTTTTGCCAATAAATAAATCATCGCTGGTTTCAGCAAGGATTGTACTTTTATCTGCCAATAAAAAGCTGAAGGAAACCTCTTAACTACACTCCTTCCTCTTTCCTTTTTCTTTCCTCTCCTTAAGACTCTTCTTATGAACAGCACCCTGGAAAAAAATTAGTGATGGAATGAGCAGCTCTATATATGGATAAGTTAGGGAAAGAAATGGGGTTTAAATTGGCTGCAGAGCAAATTCTGTCTCTTGAAGTCCTGACATCATTGGAACTGAAATTTTATCCCAGGAGAACACAGGTTTGGTTTCCATCTTGGTTTCACTGGACTTTGCAACTTGAGGGCCTTTGATGTCACACTTGTATTTTGAGCAAGCGGAAAGGGCAGCAGAATCAGGATGAATGTATTAAAAATTGGGAAACTTAAGTAAGAAAAACTGATCACAAATAAGTTTAGAATAAGCTTGCCCTACTTTATTTACTGTTGGGTGGTACAAAAAGAATAAGCAGTTTTAAGCTTTATACCAGGAGTACATGATTAATGCAGACACTAGAGCCCAGGAGATGCTCAGTGGGTTCTGAGGGGACAGCCAGCTGCACTTTACCAGAAGCTGCTGTGGATCCTTGCATACTTTTTAATGGCTCATTCCTCTTGGTTTTCTCCTCTTCCTGATTTAAGTCTATCACCTGACAGATTTTTATTTTCCCTGTAAGCACTTCAGGCCAAAGTCATTAGAAAGCAGAAAAAGAAAACTCAGTTTGGTTGTCTGAAGCTTTTTGCTTAGCTGACTCTGGAGGAAAGTCCATTCAACCACAGAGAAAGAAAGTCTCATTTTTCAAAACTGTGAATTCATTAAGAGAACTCATATACATAAAAAGCAGTGAAGCTGAACAAAATGTAAATTTTTCTGGCTGAGAGAGATTTCCTTATGTTGTTATAAGCATCTACAGCTAAGACACTGGATTTACATTAGGTTGGGGTTTTTAGCATCTGTCTTCTTAACTATGTGCTCCAGCTTTTCTAAGGTCTATGGTTTCAGAAAGGAAACTTGCAGTTGGGTAGGTAGGACAAGTAATGAAAACCCTGTGAACAGGCATACACAGCATGTGCTGCTCCATCATAAAATTAGTATGTTCCTCTGCGTAAAACTCCTTAGTTTTTTTCTCTGCCACTCATCTGGACACAGTTCTGATTGCTTGAGAAGGAACAAACTAGCATATATATATGTATGTATATTACACATACAGACTAAAGACACACAGAGCACAAGAAAAGCTAAACTGAGAGGTAGGATTTCCCTTTTTCTTAATGTAATGATCACCACTCCAGCCAAACGCAGAACAGAACCATATTTTCCCTTTTCTTGTCCTATTCAGTTGAAGCAATTAAAACTGAGAGGGGCTACAGAAAAGATTAAGCTGCTGGCAGGATAACTTCAGTGAATGGAGCCTAGTCCAGCTCTGAATAAATTTCTGTGTACAGTAATAAGAACAACACATCTTTTATGCACTGCAGAATTGCTACATCAGGTGAGATCAGTGGGGCTGCTTCTAATCCAGTATTGGAGAGCTGGGATGGAGTTGCTATTATACCTAGCTCTGGTCATACCAGGGACTGGTCCCTTAGAACCCCCCTAGCTTTCCACCAGTCAGCTGGAGGATACTCCTGGACAGTCTGATCCCAAAGAGAGCAAGGCTCTGACGTGCTAATATGCAAGCCCCTTTTAGAGGTGAGAACAGAATTACTACTTTTCACACTGCAGTTACAATGCCTTTCCTGGTGACAGCATCGGGCAAACAGGCAGGTGCTGCAGCTCTGCTGGTGCTATGGAAACCCATCTGTGATGGGCAGCAGGGACACAAAGGATGGACAAGTAAGCCACTTAGACCTGCATACAGTGACTCCAGTCCCAGGGCAGACTTCATGCTGTATTTTGACATCCATTTGCCATCCAGTGGAAAGCAAACATGGGCAGTCTTTACTGACAGCCTTTGGATGGGTTAGACTTTCTTTTCTGTGCTTTTTCTTCAAAATTCTTTTTGGTGTTATTGGAATAATTTTTCTCCATCTTTCCTGTGGATTGTGAACAATTAATCCTAAAAATTGCTATAACATAAGGAAGCAGTTTTGAGTAAATATGGGAACCCATTTCCTATGTGCAGCATTACAGACTAAATCCCTTATCTTAGTCTATTTGTGGAAAATCTTATTTGCCTTTTTGCCTCGCCTACAAACTTAAGTGACACGAGTCTTGTTTCTTTTCTGTCCAGGCCCTATGGACCTGGAGGGCCTCTTGCCCTTGTAGATCAAAAATAAGAAATTTAATTCTCTGCCAGGAGTGACTCATTGCCTAATGCACCCTAACACGCAGACACTATCTTCTTTTGCCACTAGAGTCTGGGTGGAGGAAGTTGTGTCTCTCCTCAGATCAGGGCTGTCTCATCTCATCATATTAGCTTTATTGCATCGAGGTATTCCTAGGACAACTCATCTCTTCTTTAGCATCACATTATCCATGAAAGAAGCCTCTGCTAAGCAGAGATGACAACTTATGAAAGCTTTTTCTTATGCCAAGGGAGCTGAATTACAGGAGAAAACTGCTTCAAGATTGTTTAGGAAAGCGTGGAGTTCACTGGTGTCCATCCACTAAGGCAGGAAAGCATTATTTTAACTTCAAACACACAAATATTTGACTTCAGTGGGACTGTGAGAGCCTGTAACATATATGTGTGTGGAGACTCTCTGGTTCTCAGAAATTCCAACAGCAACAAAACTTCCTCTTTCAGGTTACCTACCAATACCTCAGATTATTCACCGTTCTGGCAAGCTACAAACAGCTTCAGTTCCAGAGTCTTGAATCTGAATTGAAAGAATTTGCATTTCTGTACTCAGTTCCACGTTACCTCCAGAGATCCATTCTTTTTGTTTGCTCCTTTTTATTCTGTGCTCTGAGGCTTCCAGAAACAATGCAGAAAAACAACTTACTAAAACAATGGGCTTCCTGTAAGATTCAAGTTTTCTACTTTGCTACAGCATGGGATTTTCCAATTTAGACTACAAGAATGTATATGAAATATTTTGATATTCATTTACACAGATGAGGAGAAGAAAGGAAGACAGGGAAAGACCAAGCAGCTCCAAGGAGCAGCTTTTTCTGACAAGTCAGCTGATTTGAATGTAGCAGGACTGGCAATCCATGCCATTTACTTGAATGTGCCTGAATCTACAACTGTGACTCACTACTGCTGCACTGAAATGCATGAAACATTTTACCATCGTCATTTCACAGATGAGAAGAACTCTTTTACATGGCTAAGGAGCAGTTCAGAATCTTGCTGTCATGAGATGGCAAATGTCACTCTGGACAGATATAAATTATCAGAGGACAGTTGTGATAATTTTAATTTGTCCCTTTGATGAATCTGGGCAGTCTTTAGGATAACACTGAATTTAGTTCTGTATTCAGAACGTTATTTTATGAAATTTCTTGTATCAGCCAGAATGATTTGAAGATGGCATATGAGCTTTACCATTTTGCTCTGAATAGCAGCAGCAGCACTTCTCCATAGAGCAGTTGCAGCTTTGGGTCTGTCTCATGACTGCTTCTACACCAGGCCAAAATCAAGTGAGCTACAGGTATGCTTATGAGAGGTTTGTGTCAGTGAGAACTTCCATAGGATGATAATGTGATGGATAACTTATTCTGAGAAGGTGACTGAAATAACTACATTTAAAATTGAGCACATATGAAAATGTGGGCCACTGTATTTTCAGTCATGTTACTGAGAGAATAAAGACTTATATTTGAGAACTGTAGGGATTTGCAAGTGCCAGCGGGGATGGATGAGAACTCTGGTTTTGAAGGTCATTGCTGCTCACCTTCTGCTTAATCTGTGCCAGCTGAAAGAGGGAGAGCTCTAGGGTGAGAAATGATGAACACATTAGCACCTGGCACCTGTGATTCTTCCTCTACTATCCTGCATGGCAGGGAAGCACTTTCCCATTGTGCAGTGAGCTCATTTCTACCTCTTACAGAGAGTCTTGGAAAGATCCTGACTCTATGTCTACAAGAGGCACAAGGAAAAGAGTCTAGACTGAAGGACACAGCAAGTAAATATTCACCAATAATAAAAATACCAAGGTATTTCTTTGACATCACAGAAACTGTTTTCCCTATCACGACATAGTGTAACAGGCTCAGAACTGACCAACTTAATCAGTTCTTTGACAAGCAATTTTCTTATTTTCCCTGTCTATAAGATCTTTCAGACAAATCAGCGTAATGCTCTCAGTTAACATGTGAGCAGCTTAGTCAACCAATCTCTAACCTCCCAAGAGCACTATACTACTGCTACAAAACTCAGAAAAATATTCCCTAAGGTTTCTGAGATGGGTTTCAGGATAAATAATTTGTTCAAACTGTCTTCCCCTTTTTCTGGCAGACTCAGCTCAAACCTGAGTCCAAACAGAGATATTAGACTAATCACCAGCTCCTGGGAACCAAAACCTTGTCCCTCTTCCAAATACACCAATCCCTATTTGCTTACCAGCCTGCCTTTTCTCTGACACAGGAATCTCAGCTGGAAATAATTGGCAGCCTGCACAATTTCTACTTGCTGTAGCTTTTAACCCTGAACTTTCCTGATCTGATCTTAGAAGCATTCATCTCATCACCAATCCATGTACTATTTAAAATCAGCAAATGCATATTTAAATTCAAGAGAAAGACAAGGGTTTGTGTTCTAAATAATGATTTTTCTGTTGAAGAACCTCTTACATGTTCAGAGTAATGTGATTCCAGCATGACTTGTGTATGGAATTCTTGAGGAGAGGTATTAGATACTCAGGGCTCCAAAAGGGCTTGATCAATTTGTGTCAAAAAGTACTAATCCATTTAGGCACCACAGTCTAGAGAAGACAGGCATATGTACTGTCAGTAAACAGGACACAGATAACATAAAATCCAATCTGAAATATTGCCAATGGTGCTGATAGACAAGAAAATACAGACTAACACTGAGCACTATATTACTCATGCTTTAGGCAGTAACTGAGTCACTGAGTCATCTCTTCCCTATCAGAAGTAGATGTTAAAAGGGGTGAGGAGGGGAGCATGGAAAGGAGTCAAATGTAGCGTGCCTGTCCTCTGCATGTGAGGTCTTCAGCTCTGCTCTCCTCAGACTTGGCCAATGCTCCCATATGCCTCACATTAACAGCTGGATGCAGGCACCTTGTTGATTATCCTGCTCTCCACACAAGCTTGTCTAGCCTGGGGAAGCAGATTCAATTATTCCTCCCCACCTTACTGTCTCAGACTAAGCTTTCATCTACTGAAGTGTTTCTTCTTTGAATGTGAATTCCTTGTGATGGTGCTTTATTTGGCTTGTGGGTGATCACAAAAAGTACAAATTCATAAAGTAATCACAGTAAGTGTTTTGTTTTCTACCTTGGTGCTTCTGCTTTTACTGGTACATCAACATGTATGTTATCCAATGGGTCACATTGGATTTATGAGGTGAGAGTCATGCTAGGATACACTTGACTTTTCAGTTTGATTGGCTAGGTGCCTCTTAAAGCTGGACCAAGTGGGAGTGACTGTCAAGACCAGTCTGAGGAAAAGTTCAGAAGGATATGTTTGCAACTATAGCAAACCATATACTCCCTGCCACTATCATCTCCAGGGAGTAAAGCAGAAGAATTTGCTCTTTGGAGAATCATGCATAAATCACCCATCCCAAGTGCAGTGACTCCTCTACCTCTGGGAATGCCTAGATCTCTGCTGCAACCATTAGGTTTCAGAGTTCCCTGTGCAGCAGTTTTGCATTGGATGGTTCTGGGACTAAGTTCTCTACAGATATTCAGCAAACCAATACAAAATAAGAGAGCATACACTGGCTTACACTTGCACAGCAGGGCAGGGAGGTGGTTCCTGCCCTTGCACCAGGAGATGGAGCTCAAGGTGTCCACGGCTTCAGGGAGGTACACTGGAGAGACGGGCTCCTCCAAGAGCTCTGCAAACACGACTGCCTGTTGGAGAGCCAGGAACCCTGCCTCCCAGTGCAGCCCTGCCTCCACTCTGCCCGGGAGCCATGGGCTGCTGCTGTGCACATGTGGATGGGAGCATCCCCTCCTGCCATTCAGGCTTCCTCTGAACCCAGCCATGAAACCTGTGACAATACACGGACCTTGTCAGGCAGCCCCTTGAGATCAGGTTTGATTTCAGCACTAGATGGAGCAGGAGCCAGAAGACAGTAATTTCCTACTGCATTCTGGAAATTAAATTAGTCACATTTTGTACTGTCCTGCTAATTAAAAAATGGCTTTTTGCCTTTTATTTGTATTTTCAGAGGTTTTCATCTGGGAGACCTGTTATATTTAGTTTACCTCATCTTATCTTTATCATCACTCTTATAATTCTTTTATCTGGTAGTTGCTAAGGGAAACAGCCCTTTGCCCTGTAGTCTCACACCTGAGTTGTCAAAGGAAGGAAAGCCTTATGTTTGAAAATAGGCTGTGCCCTTCTGGCATATAGTGATATAAATGATCCAAGAATGGGAAAAAAAATGCAGTGGTAAAAATGATAGTCAGTCAGAAAGTCTTTTCTTAGGAAAGAATTCCTTGGGTTCAAAAAAGAAAAATTAAAAAAAAAAAAAAGCTTCACGCTTTTACAGATGTATCTTACAAAGTGTGATTTTATTCCTGAAGTTTCTGGATTGTGTTTGAGTTCATAACTCTGATGAATTGTCCTTTTGTTCCCAAAGGCAGAATTTCTTTTCCCTTGGGGGAAATGAAAAGTCAAGTGAAGACACTATTGAACCATTTGATCAGTACCCAGATCTGGCTAGACTTTGAAAAAGAAAAGTATGCAGCAACACTAACCTTTAAAGACCCCTGGTTAAAAAATTTCAAATATAATAGGATAAAGATAAAGGTAATAGCCTGAAAAGATTTCAATACAGAGAAAAGAATCAAATGTCTGAAAGCAAAATGCTAGTTAAAAATAATCATGGGAAGATGATTAAGTAACTGCAAAAAAATTTATACACAACAATTTGAAAAGGAAAAGCAATTCTTATCCTATTAAGTTGGGCTTTTATAACATTTCACTGCTTCTAGATTTGCAGAAATATTTCTGTACACTTCAAATCCTCTGCTATTCATTGTCTTCCCTGTTTTATGAAAATTGAAAAGACCATATAAATCTGTGGCTAGGGATGTTTGTATGTATTTCCTATTTCCCATTTCACTCTATATCAGTGAATTGTATAATCAGGATATTTCATCTGATTATTTTTTTCCACAGTCAGTACAACAAGTACATTTCAAATCAAGTTTGGTATGCACTTCCTGATTTGGAGGTCATTCAAAGACAATATCAACACTGTCATCTCATTTCATTCTTTGAGGAGAATCTATTTTGTTTGAGCCAACAGAGATCTCCCACTAAGGTACAATAGAGAACCTTGTCCTACTGTGATTAAAGCTGTGTTCAGGGCAGCAGGTCCATTTGGCAAAGGATTTTGAGACTTTGACCTTTATCTTCTGCTCAAATTGCAATTGCCTCCTCCTTCGCCCCCAAACACTTGTCCTAGAAATAAGAGAAAAGCAAAACAAAACAATACTTGCAGGTATGTTAATAATCTTAATTACTTTTTTTCTTCCCTTGAGACGTGTTAGCACTAGGTGAGAGTTTTTTTTAGTGCAACACAGGCTCGTTAAAACAAGCTGTGTCCCAAAGAGGTGTCACTGTGAGAATACACTCCACTATGGGCTCTGTTTGCCTGGTTTGTGTGTGGCTCGTTGGCATGGCTGATGGGACACTGATTCTTCCCATTTCCTTAGCTTGGTGTTACTTTTCAAGCTGACTCCAGTCAGCAAATTGCAGAGTTCCTGTGCTCTGTAGCTTCTTTCAACCCAGGACAGGAACCCTTGGGGTGCTCATCCCTTTTTAGAAACACCAGGAACCCTCCTTCAGGTCTGCACTGAGCATCTGGACACTGTTAAATTCCTAGTTAATACTAGAGCTGTCAGGACTCTCAGGGTCTGTGTCTGAAAGGATTTGCTGCAGACAAACTCTCAATGCTGGGTGAGAGCCGGCTGCATGAAGGACATATTCTCCCAGGCTCTCTGAATACATGCAACAACAAGATGAAGCTACACCTAGATGAAACACTGCTTAATTTTCTATAGGTAAATTGTATGACTGGATCTGTCATGCTGAAAGAGATTCTCTTCTTACCCCAGAGTAGATGTATTTATCATGGAATCAACATCCTGTCTTTTGAAGGGTGATACTTATACCTTAGAGGCCACATCTTTTAAATCTGTTTTTTAATTGAGATGTCAAAAAAAAAATTAAAATATTGAAAACATAGGGAACAAATATTTAACACTTCTCCTCCAAAACCTTATTTTGGCCAGATCAGGTTTGCAAAACATTTTTTATTTGATGAAACTGCACGTTCTGAGGGAATGACAGCCTGCCAGAGTTTTGGGGTCTGGCTTTAACCACAGTTCTGACAGCCACAGAAGGCCTGAGCTGGGCAAAACGCCATTAGTGGAAAATCCCTTAGATTTCTATTTCTTCTATGGGATACATCTGGATGGTGCGAGGAAAATGGAGCTCACTTTTGTATCCAAGTTTAGGGGTTTGATTTACCTCTGCAGAACTCATGCAAATGTCTTTGGAGCCATGTGGGCTCGAGGCAGTCCAGCAGGACATGGATAGTTCTGGCCCCTGCCCAGGAAAGCATTTGAGCACATGCTTAACTGAAACCATGCCATTAGTCCCCTCTAGGGCTGCACAGCCACAGCCCAGGCTGAGCAGGGCTTTTGTACAGCCTCTGCTCCTGGGGAGCACATCTGGGGAACACATTGGGCTGCCTGAACTGCTACGCTGGGCGCAGGTAGGGCTGCAGTGCGCTCTTAGTCTCTGATGATGTACACAGACACCATCCAGATAACGGGGCCACAGCCTGCCCTAGTAACTGCACATGCTCATACACGGCCTGTGTAAGAAGGATGTTGTTTGTGTTGTGCTGTGACACACACAAGAGTAATTTGAGCCATAATCTGGCTGAAACTACTTAATCCACTGCCAGAGGGCAGAGGAGGTGTAATGTAATGGGGCAATTTATGCTTAGCCGGGGCAAATGAGGCTCTAATGCTGGGAGTCAGTCATGCCTCTAGGAAGCTGAGAAAGGCTTTTCTTTGCTCTTTTTCATAAGCAACTAAGAACATTAAGGCACAGAATTATGCCACAGTTTATCTAGAAGAATGTCAGATAAGGAACTTCATAGTGCAATGTACTCTGTTTGCTGTACCACTTGCAGGCAGTACCACTCATACTCACAGGCTTTTTCAAACTCAGATTACTTGGCAGGCATAGATTGCAGCTGGCAATGTTCATTTCTCTCTGAGATTGTGGTCTTCTAATAAAAAATTATGTTGTTTCTTTGCTCCCCAGCTGCAGCAACACAGATAAAATCAAAGGTCAAGTCACAGTGATCTGTTCCGATCTAAAAGTAATGACCACCAAATTCACAGCTTCTTCTTAAGCCAAAGACTTTCTGAAGTTAAAAGTGCTGTTTACTGTCATAATGACATCCCCTGTGTCCTTGGAGTACCAAGAACCAGCCCTCCTGCTTCCTAATTGTCACATGGACCAATGAATGGCACATGCTTTTGGATGAGAGAGTTTGTTTGGAAAAGGAGTCATTGGCTGGTTGGAGCTGATGCCAGGATCTGATTGGAAGCAAGTGGTAACTTGTAGATACCACTCCAAGGTATGGTTGTGACCTGCTTAGGTAGAAGAGTCATCTTTAAATCATTATGAAGCCTTTATCATTCTGGTTATTATTCAGAGATGTTCCTGCTGTTCATAAACATATGCAGTCCAACCCTACAATGTTCTCTGTTATATATATCCTCCTGTTTAGTGAAAAGAGACAATTTGAAATGTCAATAAACCAGAATGAGGTGCTGTGCCTTTTGCCTTGTTACAAGGGCTCTGCAATGCAATAAATAAGGGCTACCAAAATAATTTTTCAGAGGCTTTGGAAACCTGCTGTGGTAGGTCCTAAAATCTCACCGTGGCATAGATGGACTCAGCAACTGAGATTGTCAAGCCAGGACTCTGAAGCCCCATGCCAGTAAAGCTGGCATCTAGACAATGAGATGAAAGTATTAAAGATTCAGTATTTTTTTTATAGGTTGGCTTCAAGAGGAGAGACAGTGCCCCCTTGCTTTCCAGGGATCCATCCCATTTTGTTTTAATATTCAGTAGATGGCACGTGGGGTTCGGGTTGTCATCTTGGCTGTTACAATGAAATGTCAGCAGATTCTGTGAGGAATGTCCCATTAGCTCACTGAGTCCCAGACCCAGCTGCTTGGAACTGGCTGGAGACACTTTAAACTTTTGAAATAAATAATTTGAAAATGATGCTGTCCCTGCTCTGTCTTCAAAAGTGAAAGAAACTGTTCAAAACAGCAGTTGCTACACCAAAGAAGGTCTCATTAAGTGATATTGTAATGCACAAGCACAGGTACTGGTGTCACAGATGCTATTTTACAACTACTTAACTGCAGAAGTAATGGCACAGCAGAAGGTGGGAGTGAACATTAGCAGTGATCTTTATTCTGCTTCATGTTCTCAGGTTATATCAAATTTTCTCTTTGTTGTACAACTGCTACAATGTACTACATTAAAACTCAGGAACAAAAATTAAGAGCAGATACTGTCACATGCATGAAATGCAAAATAGATTTATTTTTGACAAGGACATGTTTCTAAAAAGAATATCATGTCATGCCTACAAAAAGGTAGTAAGCTCTCAAATCAGATTCAAGCCAATCTCTTCAGTAAAGCCCTGGTTAAGAGGAAGGCTTGAGGTTGCCAGATTTTATTCTTAATTGCCTTAAATAAGGAGGTAGTGTTGAAAAGAGCATTTCACATGTAATTCCTTCTTTGTGCAGATACAGTAACTCCTTGCCAGTGTAGTGCATTACAGACATCATTTTATAATGAGATGTGAAGCAAGGGGAAAGCCATTCACAGAGGTTGTGGGAAGAAGACCTGGATGGTTCACATGGAATTTCAGATCCACATCAAACACGGCGAGCAATAGAAAGTTCTCTATGCATATTTCACAAACAGCCAGTAGCTCCAGCTTTCCAGTGCCCTGGGTTACGTTTTAATCCAAAGGCATAACACTCTCACTGTTTCAATAGATGATCAATCAGAAAGGCCATTCTTGGGTTCACTTACACTCCACATAGCCATGGTCAACCATTCAGTACCTTTGACCTGACCTTTGAACGGAAAAATGCAAAGAGAGCAACAGCCGTCTTTAGAAAGAAAAGCACATAACAAAAAGGCAGAGAAACATTTTCATAACAATAGGAACTGTTTCATAAAATGCTGACTACAAGCTCAACATAGAAATTTGCCTGTTACAGAATGAAACTATTCAAAGGCTTAGTCAAATCGAGGAAGGTTTTAATATGCAGCAGCTGCTGAAAGCAAAAGCTTGCAGGGGTTAACTTAAAGCCATGAAAAAATTATTAGGTTAATGACTCTGGCATGTAACAGAGACTGTCTTTCTGCTGTGACTATGCTAGGATATTGCCTTTGCCATTTTTAAAGGCGACGTTCTTGATCTAAAATTGAAAATACTACACACATGAAGTACAGAAATATGGAGGGAATTCAGTCAGTCACATAGTGGCCAGATTTTCTTAAATCAGCACTTTGAAATGAATGTGTCTTTCAGATCTGGCATGTGTTTGTTATTTGTGTGGTTTTCTAGAGGTATTTTGATTAAAATACCTGTTTGCCAATTGCCTCATTTGTCTTGGTTTATCAGATTACAAGATTAAATTACAGTCTTCCAACCTTTAAGGGAGTTTGGATGTAATTTACTTGTCCCTTCCTCTCTCTCACTAAGATTGCAATTATTTATAATTCTATGAATAAGCTTTCCATTTAGTTAATGGAAAAACTGCAGTCTGCAGTTCACAAATTAAATACCCAGGAAATGATAAAGTAGGTATTTTAAGTCTTATGTGTCCTCATATGGACTTGGAAACTAGTACATCTCTTTGTACATGTTATCATTTTGAAGTAACTAATTTTACAAACATTTAAAGTATCAGCTTTTGGAGAAGTGGGGTGCAAAATTACATCTATTCTGTAAGAAGGAAATTCAGCAAAAAGTTAAGTGGGGCACATTTCTTGCAATGCTGAGCAATTAATTTGTGCCTCAGCTCAGTTTCTGGGAAGCATATGATGATACACCCTTGATTAGATGTATGATTTTTACAGCTGGAATCTCAAAAATTAAAAAAAAAAACAAGGAAATTGAGTAAAAACCCAACAATTTTGCAATGCACATAGTAATTTAAGATTTAATACTATAGCTCTCAAAGAATCTGATAAGGGAAAAAAAGCAGCTTAGGATAAATCTTCTAAAAGTCATCTTCAATGAGCACTCAACTTCATGTTTTACATCATTCATGTTGTTGAATTTTGGAAAGGATTATTTACATCTTGCAACATATGGACTCTTATCTCTAACAGAGTTGTTATAGACATGAATATCTATGCTTTACGAGACATATTTCACGAAGTAATCTACGAAATCTTCACTTTTCACCCATAATGAGACGTCAGGGTTGCTTCACCACCAGCATCCCTGGGGCGAGTCCATTCATAAATACTGGTTGGTGCAAAGGTGTACGTGCATTGTGACAGGGCCAACACCTTTACCAGCCACTTCTGAATATTCATTCCTTTTCCTTGAACAAACAAATAAATCAGCATTATAGGCACAACACATTTTTATTCCTCTCCATCTGCTCGGTTTTGCCGCTGCCCACGTCTGGGGCTGGGGTTTGGGTGGCACAGGGGTAGGGGGGAGGAGAAGTGCCTTGGTCCCAGCCGTGCCCTGCAGCATTGCCAGCATCTCTCACATCAGGCCTCTTCCTGGGCTATCCCCATGAGGACAGAGTGGAGGGGATAGCAACACACAGCCTACAGCCCTTCCTCCCTGTGCCACGGCCCTGTTGAGGCTGATCACAGGGCCTCCCTGGGGGTTGGCCCTCTGCAATGCCATCAGGAGCTGCCCTTGGAACACCAGTGCTTGAGCCACATGGGGATAACAAATCACCTGGACACTTCTGCATCCCCACATGACATCCAGTGCATGTATGTGCGCCAGAGCAGGAGCAAAACCGTGGCAGCCCCAGAGAGCAGCAGGGCAACATGTCTTTGTTTTGTGTTCTCTGTGCTCGGAAAGTCTCTGACAACCCTGTCCAAACAATCCCATTCGACAAAAATGCAAACAACTTCACGCGCAGGAGGTCTTCTTAAAAATGCCTTTCATTTCTAGAAGGGGAGAGATTTGGGATCTGGGCTGTGGTGAATTAACATGCTGACCTTTTATCTTGAGAGGTCACTGATGTTTGAAGACAGCCCAGTTCTTGAATGAAATTGTTTTGGGTGGTCCTGGTCTGCTAACGAAAGAAATTTTTTGCTGTGTTGAAAATAAGGGCATGAGAGTACACAGACATAAACACTGAATCCAATCTCTCTGCAAAGTGAGAGAGGGAGCCGTGGGCCAAAACAAAGGTGCACTAATGAGCTTGCATAAACCAAAAGAAATTAATAAGTACCTGTGAGTTATATTGGAATTAACTGAGATTGTCATGTATGACTTTACTGAGTTAATAGAATAGAAAATGCACAGGGTGATAAAATAAGGTATTAACACCCTTTTATCTGTCAGAAGTAATTTTCAAGCATGAATATATTGTGAGTGTGTGAAATTGAAACTCACCAATAAATTCTGAGAAAATTACTCTTATTATTGGCAATTTCAGATAAAAACAGGAATAATGTTGGATGTGTTTTATGTCTGCGTTTGCAAAGCTACCCCAACAGAAACTTCAGTACCAGGCTTATAACAGGTAGGAAATAAGAAATGCTGTAGTAAATCCCCACCCTTCCTTTTCTCATATTTAGAAATCCAGAAAGAGAGCATTTAAGAAATAGAAGATTTTGAGGCATGTTGCAGATCTCTGCACAACCCAGACTACATTCTCCTCTTGTCTGATGTTGGGGAGTCTTGTTGTGTTCCCTTGCCCCCTCTTGCCATGATGGATCTGCAAAGCGGTATCACCTGATCACATTACTTTCTGTTACCATATGTCACTTAAAAAACAAATTTTAGAAAGCCTGAGCTGTTCAGCAAGCCTGCTGGCTTCTCAACCTGCTTTGACATATGCCGGAGAAGATTTAAAGCTGTCAGGTTGTTGGATGGTTGCCATGGGATTGCAGAGACGGGGAGAGAGAAATCCCCAGGCAGGATGCAGATGGATGGCTGGCTGCGGTGGCTGGGCTGACCTGGCTCTCGGTGTACCCAGCTGGGAAAGGACCCTTGAAGATCTTGTTTAATATTATTGCCCTTAAGCCTTATTTACCTTGACATTTTGGGCAACTTAGATTAGGAAATCAGCATAGGATATTAGTCTAAATCAACATGCAGACAAGCACCTGAAGCAGCTGAACTGCTGTATGAGCTTTCTGCCTGACCAGAGCAAGCCTCACGCGTTACCCTGGGGCAAATATACAATGCAATACACGTGGGAACTGTACCATGCATGCCCTTGCCATGTCTGCTTTCTATTTGGCTAAACACACATGAAGCTGTCACCGGTGCTCCTGCTTTGGTTGACCTCTGTGCTATTTGAACTATTTGTCTTGCCGGTTGGAAATTTTCTGAGCAAAACAGACTAATTGGCCTTGATTAACAAGCATCTGGTGTGAGTACAAATGGTTATTTGAGCAATAATGAGAAAGAACATGGGGAAGCGAGTTGGCAGCCTAATTTCTGGCAATTGATCCATTCTCCATCCCCAGGCTGCTGAATTTCTTTCTCTGGCAAGGTGGGGGAGGTGTTTTTTTCCACAAGCAGCCTGTAATCTGCCTTTTTAAAACCAAAGTGCTTGGCATGCTTTTCCATTGCTCTGCCATGCAAACTGAGGGCTGCAGCCAGACCCTTAATGGTATGCCCAGCATGAGGACATATGAAACTGGACCCTGTCATTTGCAGCCACGCTTTTCAGAGAAAGTGATAAATATTGCAAAAGCAGGAATAGTTTCCCCTTTATCTTTGTACCTGATTTAAAGTCTGCAAAATGGCTGTTCTTAAATAATGCCTAAAACACATGTGCCTTGGGTGCTGAAAGCTCGGGATTTTGGATTTTATAAAAATATAAGCTTTCTGAAATTTCCATCTACTTTAACACATCATTGATTAAAAAACACATTTATTTCCTTTAGAGGGGTGGGTTATTTCCCATTCCTTCAAAGGAAAAGCATTTCTTTTCCCAAATATACAGAAATACATACAAGATGCTTTTTTAAAAAAATTGCCAGTGGTGCAATTATATATATTTTCTGAGGGAAGACAAGAATTTGTACTGCCTTAAGCTTATATCAAATTGTCAGCAGATAAGATATGGGTGTATTTGCATTAAGCTTGGTAATGTATCCAGCTAGTATATGTTTATGTTGGTCACAGTGTGGTCAGAGGATGAGGATTCTTACTGAGATTAAATTTCCTTATGAACTATCATTATAGTATGGGCTACCCATATAGGTATGAGCTGACTGCATTACCCCTCCTCTCAAAAATAGAGGCGAGGAAAGATACACTCAAGGAATTTCTAGTATTTTGCCCACTGGAGTACACAAAATCATGAGGTCTTTTCCAGAAAAGTTGGCCTTTTGTGAAAAAATGGATGATGATTTTATTTCTTGATAAAAGCCAAAATTGGAAACTTTAAAGCTTGGCACTGATGAGGAAAAATGAAGTCTTTCTGAACTGTCAGCATTTTAGAGCTGAAGCACATCTCCCTGAGCAGCACTGTTTTCAATGTTCTCCCCCACTTAAACTCATACCTTTTATTATGGGCCAGCAGGGCCAGCAGACCCATTATGGGTGTGAATTATATTTTTGTAGTTCCACAGTTTTGCTTTCTTATATTATTTTTCATCTAGTATAGGAGGTTGCAATGTGCATTTATAACACTTTTCATAAACACATTTTTGTTTCATAACCATTTTTGTTTCTGTTTGGTTTACTTAAAAATAGAGATAAAGAGTCATTTTGAGGTGCTACCTGAGACACACTGCTATGGGGGAGAAATGGTGAAGTCCCAGCTTCAGCAAGTACTTTATATCACTCTCAAAATACTAAAAAATATTGATTTTATCATAATCACTTAGAAAATTAAAAAAAAAAATAGACCAAGAAACACCTCAAAAACAATCTGTTCTTCAAGTATATAGTGAATCTTGAGTTAAAATGTTCAGGCCTAGCATGTCTTCAATAAGGTCACACTGGGAATCACAACAGAATGCATGCTAGCCTTCATCTTTCATCATGTACAAGTTTTTAGAGCATATACAGAAATAATTCTCTATAAAACTAGTAACTAGAACCGAAGGCAGATTTTCATACCACTCTCCTAATTTCTGCAAAATGAAAGCAAATTCAGCCACATGGAATAGGCAGAGATATGTGTTACTCCTCTGGACGCTAAGTGTGGTACATATCTTTTTGAAGCATTTCTTTAATTACTGCTTTGCGTGAATCAAGAATGGCAACTATTTTCTCTCAGGAAGCAGGTAAATGTGGAGGTTACCAGCCCCTTAGTGAGCACTGAAAAGTTCCTGATGTGGTGTGTGCACTTGCACAGAGTGCCCATCTGGAACATCTGGCTTGGCACCCGGCAGCCATTGCTTTATGTTAGTGAGCCAGCCTGGGGTGAGCTGTTTAATGTGTGCTAATTTGATCCTGACTATCCAAGCATCTTGGTATCAAGTATCTTGGGCTTTGTGCTGCAGCATTACAAATCTCTCTGTTCTACTGCCATCCCTGTGCTCTGTGGAGGAAGATGACAAGTGGCACTTGCGGTGCCGCACAACGATAACCTCGAGTAAAAAATTGCCACGATAACATTTAGTCATGGTAAGCCTGCAGGAGACAAAAACGTGCTTCTGTGTTTGGGAGATTGCCAGCTGTGGCAGGCAGAACTGTCAAGATAAAATATCTAAGGAATGAGGTGTTTAAAAGAGAGTATGGGATATCCATCTTTCACTAAGATACATTAGGAAGCCATTAAGGAAGAGGTAAAGAAGTTTATAGTAGAATTTGCTGGAGACAAAAATGTGTAAACCCAACCATTTAAGGCTGATAATTGACAGAGCGCACATCTGCAGCAGCTGAAAGATGCCTTTCTAAACAACAATTCACTATAGGGATAGAGAGGCTGGGTATTGAGCGAAATGGATCACTTCAGGAGCAAGAATTTTGGGCCCTTTCACTCACTCTGCCTCTTACCAATCAAAAAAGGAACATTAAGGCTTTTCAAAAAGTAAAACCTGTCTCTTGAAATTCTATCTCAAAAGGCCTGAGGGGAAATTTTGGGGTCTTTTGCAGTTGGTTCGAAAAATTACAGAGATCATCAGCTTCCAGCTGGTAACTGCACAGAAACAAAATATGGACTTTCATTAAGTCAAAGCTTTCCCTCAGCTTCCCTCACCAGCCAAACATGATATATGAATGAATTTACTTATGTGTGACTAATTTACTTATGTATATATACATGCATATGCATCATACAAAGTGGCATAGTGCAATGTCTCCTTTGGTGGCAAAAAACCCACGCAGAAACAGAGCTTTTTCTCTCCAGTCCCAATATGCCCATGTTCTTTACACTCACATGGCTTTTAGCTCTCTAAGTGCAAATTCCCTTCTACCACATTACCCTTCTTTTAGCTTCTTTTAGCTTTTAGGATTTGGATGCATCATGTTTGATTTTTATTGTTTCCTTTAGCCTTAAATCCCAAGTGTAGCACAGCTTCAGCTGTTCTGAATAATTTGGAAATATATAGAATAAAGTTTTAAAAAATGCAAGTGGTGATAAAAATATTCTGCCTTTCAGTAGGGACCATCTTTATTTGTGTTGTGGTTCCACAGTACTGACATCATTAGGGAAGACAAAGGAAAGAGAGGTTTTCTGTCTTCTCCGACTCCAAAATTCACTCCCGTCTTTGATCAAAACCAAGCAAATGAACTTTAAGACCATGCTTTTGCCTGGACTGATGGATAGGGTTGAAGAAGATACTTTGATTATTTAGCCACCTGAAGGCTGAAATGGACCCTGAAGTTTTATTTAGTAAAAGAAATAAAATAACATCTTATGTGTTCAAACGTCATTGTCATGATCACAATGATATTTTTCTATATAATTGAAAAAACTCATATCACTTAGTAATCTGAGCTGTCCATTGTCTCCTATTACTAAAACAAATATTTCACAAGTCCAAAATGCAGGGAATTATTTTGAAGATTATTTGAGAACAAGAAACCAGAATCAGGACTTAGGGTATGGGCCTTGTTTATCCATGCCTGAAATAAAATGAAATTTAAATGATAGTAGGCTGAAATATATGTTTACATTTATGTATTCTTGAAGGTAATTTTTTTTCCAGCATTAACTTCCTATCACATTTCTTGGTCAGGTTTTTTTTTGGCATCAGCTGGAGCCATGATTAGGAAAATATTCTTATTTATAAATATGCTTTCTGATTACAAAGAAATGACATAGAATTTTAAATTTTGACCTTGTGATTTTTTATTTAATTCTAGATTTTTAGGAGGCACAACAATATGATAAATATTTTTCAACCAGCAATCTGTTCATCACCCCAATTTTCAATTAAGATACCACCTTGCTGGTAAGTTACTCTCCTTTTAATTGAATGTATTTTTCATACTTGAGATATTTGCTGGGAAAAAGCCTCAGTTAAGCCAGCCTGAGCCCTGCCAGTTCAGAGCAGCTAAAGGCTCCCCTGAATACGCAGCATAGCACTTTCCATGTTAGTGTTACCCCAGTGTGAAGGATCATCCAAATCCCATGGCACCAGAAGATATGTTTGGCACAGAGGCACCTTGGAGGAATAGGACTTGTTTTCTAGTTTTCAAGGCAAGGAAAGCTCTCTTTGGCTTTTGCATGTCACCACTTCTTCTAAAACTACTCAAATGCCCCAGGGCTTGCTGGAAGACTCTAAAGATGAAACAAAAGGCAGAGGCTAAGGAATGCAGTAACCAAAAACTTGCCAGTTAAAACAGGAGCCAACACGGGCAGCTACAGCGGTTTGTGGGGCCATGGCTGAGGAGCGACGTTAATGACAAACGCAGCAAGAGGGAGACTCTCAACGGGCACAGCTGCGACAGAAGCCATCAGCAAGTTCAGTGAAAGGGGAAAACACCATTTGTGATGGACAATGTGAAGCAGAGGTTGGAACCTCCCTTTCCAGCAGCAGAACATTACCTGTCTCCATTTTGGAGAGTCCTAGACACCCTCTTCTGTGGAACAGCATCCTTCCCACTGGCGGGAATGATCTGTGGGCAAGTGGTGGGGAAGGGGGTTGGGACTCCCTTTAGCCACAAGCCTCCCAGAGCAGGGAAACTTCACCCTGATTAAGGTTTCCAAGGTCTACTCACCTGGGTGTGTTCAGGCTTCCTAAACTGATGTTATTGACCCCTCCATTCCCCACCTGCCAATAAAGATCTGACCATTAAACCCATTTGCTTAACTGATTGCTTGGCACCAGAGCACCAAATCCTGCCTCCAAGAGTGCTGTGCAGGGGCCTGAGACAGGGTTGTTGATGTATATTTATTTTGAGGAAGGATCTGTTGAAATTTGAATCCCAGCTTGCTGTTGTGCATCAAAAGAACCACAGAGGGTGTATGGCCTGCGAAATAACCACAAGGGAGTAAAAGAGATTTTAAAATGAAGAGCTTTGGCCAGCACTCTTTAGAAAACTAAATTTGCAGTTGCAAGACCAAGGCCAGGTGTAGACAGAGCCAGAGTAAGCAGTGGCTCATCTGTGGGGGGAAACGAGCCCACATCCTGCTGCCTTCTTCACCTCTGCCAGAGGGCAGGGGAGTTGGGCTGGCAGCTCTGCTGTGACTGCCATCACCAAGAGAGCATTTGGGATGTGTGAAGGAGCAGCTGCTGCTCATACACAGTGGAGAGAGAAACCAAGCATCTCCTGGTACCCCATGCCTGCCTGTCCCATCCCAGCTGGAGGCAGATGCAGCAGGAAGCCTCAGCCCTCCCAGCTTGCTCTGAGGGTTCATCCAGCCCAGGTGTGCTTGTACTGTCCCCTTTTGTTCCCTTTGGATGGAGGTGGCCTGTGTTCACACTTGCAACAGCTAAAACATCTTGAACCTGCTTTTCAGTGACTGGGGCTAAAATCTGGCCTAATCCAGTGTGTTCCAGATGGGTCCATTCCTGCAGAAAGAGGAGGAGCATCCTGAGCAGAACAACAAAGTCACAGACAACATCTCTGGGATACAACACAGGCATCCTCAGCTGGGATAAGCTGTTTTGTAGACTCAAAAGAAGCTACATCAACCAACTGTCCTGCAGCAACACATTGAGGCAAAACCATTTTTGGGAGCAAGGGCTTGCTTTTCCTCATGCCATTTTGCACTTGAATAGCTGCAGTGGATTTCATCTGAAGCACTCTTGATTTACACCACTCAAAACTAAAGCAGAAGCAAAAGAAAAGTGCTAGCCCATCAGCTGGTAGCTAAAGAAATAGCTTGATTGAAGTCAGTCTGCTGCAATTGTGTGGTGAATTCACAGTGTTGTCAGGCCTTGGGACAGGCTTCCCAGAGAAGTGATGGAGTCACCATCCATGGAGGTATTTAGAAGACATTTAGATGAGGCACTTAGGCACTGGTGGGCTCGGCAGTGCTGGGCTAACAGTTGAACTCAACAATCTTACTGATCTTTTCCAACCTAAATAATTATATGATTCACACTGAACAGCCATATCACCTTTCTTGAAAATTACTCTGATTTTCACCCTCAACTGGATGTATGTGGGTAGCGGCTATACAGTAAAAGCCAGGAGCTTAGTGCCAACCTGGGACAGTCCTCAGGAGCCATGTGCCCAGGTTATTTTATTGGAGATCCTTTGTAGTCTTTAAGCAAAAAAAGTCATCAATTAGAGATCTTAAAGTGAACCACTACATACATGGAGGGGGCATAGGAGGAGCATTGGTTTTGGGGCCTCAGTTTGGTAGGAAAAGACCTACCAAAGTGTGATTTGGGTGGTTTCCCCTCTCAGCAGCAGAAGCAATCTGTCCCAGGTGGTATCTGCTTATCCTGGGCAGGCGAGGATTAAATTAAGAACAAAAGGGAGAAGAAAAAGAAGGGGAAAATGAAGATTCATTTAGCATAAAATTAAGTATGTCAAGAACAAAATTAATCAAGACACCCAGGAACATTAAGAGAATAAATTATTTAATTGCTTGTACACGACTGCCAGGGGTTAGACAATACCAGAAGGAACTGGAAATTATCTTTTATGAACATAGATTCAACTTCAAGATGGCCTTAATGAAACAAGGGGGAAATTTTCCTTGATCAGGATGTTAACCATCGGTTACAATCTGTTTAGAAAGCGTCAGGTTGTGAAATGTGGCATTACACGTTCTGAATCACTGACAACTCAGCAGCAAAGGTTTGTCAATGTCTGAGGATCAGTGACTTGAGACACAAAATGAGAGATTAAATATAAATTGCAATCTATTACTGGCCATGAAATAACACTAGGAAAAAAGGGAGACTGACTCTTTTATTAATACCCTGCACTGAGAAAAAGTATCAGCACAGAAGAAATGTCTCTGAGAGACACAGACTGAAAGTTTCTTGCTGTAAATACTGTGGCAGTCTTAGCATTTATAAAAACCTCTCAAGTCAATAAGTCTTTGCTTTAGCATGGGATAATTCTATTTTAGACAAAATATAGGAAGAAGAAGAGGAGGTATAGATCACAGAACTGGTATGGAATTCATTTTATTTGGCTTTATATTTAAAATAACATCTAATCTACTTGTATTTTTTTTTAAACTGGATACCTTAGCTCCTTTTACAATCAATAGGTAAAGCCAGGTATCTCCTGGAGATAATTTATCCCATCCTAAAAGTGGCATGCAAGCCACAAGGGATAAATTCCCTCAGGAATTACCAGCTCCTTTAGACTAACTTTAAGACCAATGGCAGGGCTGTCCAACCTGTTGAGCACACCCAGTTTTCAGAACGCAAAATCTGGAGGAGGAAAATCCTATTCAAACAGACTTCAGTGCCTGAGTGTACCTATAGCTAGGAGGACTTTGTCAAGATTTGGTTTATGACAAAAACCAAAGAGAAATAAGACTGTCTTTAGTGACCATTTTGTCTCTTTCTTTTGGTTGGTGTGGAACTTTGGTCCCCTTCTTCACATAAGTGAGAGTGACAGATGATCTTATAGAAGCTAAAGTATAAACAGTGTTGTCAACAGCTCAAAAGATGTGGAGAATCACACTACTTTATTTTTTTTTCAAAACTTATTTTCTAACTATAGATTATTTTTGTGTTAAGAACACAAGAATAACAGATTTCTTGTAACCCTCTGGAAATATGCTGGGGACCATTCTTATCAATACAGACTTTTTGTGTTTTCTTACTTTTTATGAAGTCCCAAAACTCTTTCCACAAGTCTGCTTTATTTTTGTTTGCTTTAAGAGAAACTGAAAACAAACATGAAAGTGCACACACAGTTGTTACAAAAGGGAAAAAAAAATATTTATTTCTCATAAACTTTTGTTTGTTATGAGCACTGAAATAACTTTTTATAGATGGGGTGATGAATCCGCACATCCGCAGATCCTCAACTCGCCTCCCAAAAAGTGAAGAAAATTTATTTTTGTGACAAGGAAAATTCAAACATGCACCTGGTTCCCTACTTATCTGATGAGCCAAAGCAAGGCACACTTGTCTTTCCATCTGGACTTTCATCTCGCCTTTCATCTGGACATTTCAATTTCCCTTTGAAGTTGAGTCTGTGTCTTTTGATTTTTAGCGTTTGAAAAAGAACGCCACTGTTGTATCAAATAATTTCAGGGAGGGAACAGCACAGGGCTTGGGTTTACCATCAGTTCCATAATAGCAACATCACTCACACATAACTTTGTTTTGCTGGCTGATATTAAGAAAAATGGTTGCTTGCAGAATGATGCACAGGTCTGTCAAATACACACATACATGCCCTTTAGACTGAAAATGATTTTGTTTTATAGCACCAATTCGATGTTACAAAGTTCATAAATTTGTATTAGGAATGTGATTGCATCATTCCAACCCTGTGCTGCAAAATCACAAGAGGGAAAAACCGAATTACTGCAAAAAACACTAGAAGTTTTGCGTAAAAATCAATGGCAGGATATGACCCATAGTTTGAAAACTTTAAGCATGTACAAAGGACTTCAATCTTTATGATGAAGATTATGGTTCTGGCCTCTAAAATAATAGCAAGTATTAACTGCACCATCTCAACAGTTTTACGAGACAATAATCTGGTACTGAAGTGGATAAACGATGAGGTCAAAACCTGGGCAGTTTATCTCAATGTGAGGCACAGAATATTGCTCACTAAAACAAAAAAAATCAGTAGAGTTATCAGCTGACTGTAATAAGTAATATATATATATATATATATATATATATATATATATGTTAACCTAAAATTTTATGTAAATCAGCAGGAGAATCCATAGGAAAAATACCTATAATTGTCACAGTAGCCAGAAGGGCAGGTTCCTATTTTTTGACTCAAAGCTGAAAGAACATTAAATTTACAAATACCTAGTAGGCAAGAAAACACACCAGAGATCTGATTTACTTGAGTCTGTTATAAAGCCCCAAGTTTGTCTCAGCCTGCTGAAGATAATGGGGGGTGGGGTGTTTGATGGATATGCCCCATGTAAATAGAGAATTAGAGGCCATAAGAGAAACAAGTAATGATACCTATGTGACTAATTTTCTTTTGTCATGCCGTAGACATCACACGGTTCTTTTTTCCCCTCCGGGTAACACTTTCCCTCGTGTCCTAAAACAAGCAGGATTCAATCACTGAAATAATTTCAACAGAAATTCCTAAGGAAAGGGGAACCTTAAAAATGAGTTTGAGATACCAAGTGGTTATGGCCTGCATGATAAGTTTCTTAGAACAATTCTCTTTTGTGGCTTGAAAATATAGAAAGTGTTAAAAAAAAAAATGGTAGAAGCGTTGGAACTAAACTCCTTGAATGTGAACTTCATAAGCCCTACTTGCTGCTACACGCTGCCTTTTGTGTTTATTTGCCTGCAGACACTTTCTTTACATAAGAATGTAGTAAAAATAAGTTTAAAGAAAAGGGGAAGTAAAATTCCTGAAAATGCTGCATGTGCAGCAATAATTAAATATGACAAAATCACAAAACCTCCTGAAGCTGTGAGAAGGGCCATGAGTTTTTTCCAGTATGTTGAAATTAACCAGCTCTATTTTATTGCAGAATCAGAATAACATCTAAAATTGATTAATGTTGCTCTTCAGCTTAATGAAAATGATAAGGTACTGAAACAATAGAGGGCAGGACCTGATTCTATCCATGTAGACTGTGCTGAAGAGTCGGGTTTGGTTTCTGTGAATGGTAGAAAAAATATTTTCACCCTGTCTCTTGCTGAAGTCAGTAAACTTGCATTGAAGTAATCAATGGCAAAGGATCAGGATCCCATTTTCTATCTTCAGCATACTTTGGAAATACTACTGTGCCATCAGGGGTCCTGTGCACAATCCTGTGGAAGTCATATCTCTTTCCCCTGCAAAGATCCACAATTAAATGTGCTCTTTTATTGCTTTTACACGAAGTTACACACTGAGAAGTGTTTTTGGCAAGCTTCCTTTTATGTCTGAGCAGGAAAGAGCTGCCATGTTCCAGGGTTCTCTGCTCAGCTGTGGGGAAGGCAGGTACACACAGCAGAGCTTCTTCCAGCTGCGCTGAGGAACCCCTGGGCAAACTGGGATGCTGGTTTCCAGTATTAATAGCATCATTTGTGTGCAAGATGAAAAAATTGGGCATGGAGCAGTACAGGTCTCTTTTGCCATGCCTACTAATTAGCTCAAATTACTATTAAATGCTTATCAATAATAAAAATAAAAAAGAAACATTTTTTAAAAAAGAAAAAAAAAGCCTTGCTGCTTTTTTGTGACACTTCATTCCAGGTAATTTATTGCCAGGAGCACCTGCTGGCATAGACATTCTTTGGCATTAACGTGAATAATTAAGCCTGATACCAGACTACCTCGTTATGAGTTTGTTATGGTATTTATTACTTTCTACATTAATGTCACTGGGAGTCCCATCAGCACATGGGAAGGAGAACAGACCCTGGCTTACCTCTACAACTTGGCAAGCCTCCAGTGAAGTTAAACTTCAGAATTTGTCTTCAGACTGATACGCGACAACATGTTTGATAATGACCAGTTTCAGCTTCAGAGTGAAGCTGAAGTTGTACAGCTGCATTCCCAGCATCCAAAGAGCAGCCCACATGTGCAAAATATTTTAGCTGCAATAATAGGAGCTACTTACATTAAAGCATCCTGAAAGCCTTAGCAAACCCTCTCTCTAATGTTAGCAAGATGATTTATATATGTATCTGCAATGTGTCCCCAAGTTCTCTTTTCAGGAACCAAAGTGTACTAATGTTTCACATTCCCAAGCTCCTTTTATTTCAACATGAAAGTGATTAAAGATGTTTATCTGAGCTAAAGAACCTTAAGACGGTACCGCTTTCATTGTAAGAACAATTAAATCGATCCCAGGGGGATCTCAGCCACACAAAAGAAGTATTTGAGAATTCTCCATTAACCCACTTGCCATTTGCTTAACAGGAAACCCTAATGCATAAACAAATAGCATAAGTGTGACAGGAAATACAACTGAAGGAACAAGGAGATTTGCTAGAAGAACTGCTTTCCTGATTTTAATGACTGCACAGGACTTTATGAGAAAGGTTTTCTTCCCCTTTTTGTGATAAAAAGCAGATATTCTACTTCTTTGCTTTAATATAAAACATTGCTTGGGGAAAATTAGACACTGGATTTGCACTCAGGAAAAAAAAGTATTTACAGCTAATTTATTTGTTGTGTATATTGTATTTCAAGAGCAAAATTAGTTAATTTTGGCCATGAGAGTCAAAAGACCAAACCTTATCCTGTGACCAAGTTTTTTAGAGGAAAGCCATAGCTCAGCTTCACAGATGGAATCAAAGATTTCTGTGCTGGATTTACAAACAAAAGTCATATTAAGGAAAAAATGTTTGGATTCCAAGTGCTAAGCCACATTGTAAAAAAATGCGTGCCCAAGACTCCTCTCCATGGCACCACAGCTCTCTCATGGCATGCCACTATGGGCTCTGACAGCCAGATGTACGACTGCCTGCTGCTGTTTTCTTCTCTTGTTTCCAGGGTTTATGGAGGGACACAGGGGAGAGGCCACGCACAAAGCTGAAGCCCATGCACTGCTCTAACATGGGCAGTAAAAAGAGCCTTGCAATGAGCTGGCAAGCAGGGAGCCAGCAGAGGATCTATTGCTGAGACAAAGCAGCAGCCCTGGGACTGCTGCAGCCCAAGGGCTCGATTTGTAATCGTCCCACTGCCTGAGTGTCAAAATCATTTGACCCTCCAGGGTTTATAGAGTGATAAACAGCTCTATTTTGGCATTCCATGCCAAGCTTATCGTATTTCTACAGTGGAGGCTATAACTAATATGTACTTAAAGAAGCTGGAGACGCTCTTGTCCCTTGAGTTGGTGGCAGGAGGGATTTGGAGACCAGCTCACTCAGCTGGGTGGGAGAGTGTGCAGAGACCTCCCCAGCTGCAAAGGGACAGGGCTAATGCATTCTCTGGGAAGCCTCTGTAAGTCAGAACTTCAAGGAGGGTCAAACTCAGGTGGATCTAGACAAAGGAATATCAAGGCTCTCTCTCCATTGTACAGCCATTGGTAGAAGCCTGAAAAAATAAATTGAAGGTAAAAAAATACTTGGACCATATGGACTTACCTGAAGGATAGCTCAAGAGCTGCAGTAAAGTGAAAGTCACTGCACCAGGTTGAAAGCCAAGGCCCTAATTGCAAAGGCTACAGGAACTGGAGGTGAGACAAGCAGCAGGCTTCATCACCACAGGATAACCCAGCTGATGACAGGATTCCAGGGCTCAGCTTCTTGAAAGAGCATCAGTCTACTGGTCTAACAAACCCCTGAGGCTGATGTTCAATAATTCCTGAGTTCAAACTATATAGACTGGACTCAATGATCACAGAGGTCTTTTCCAACCTTATTGCCTCTTTGATTCTGTGATATGCACTTCCAGAGTGGTTAGGACAGGAATATACATAGGACAGGAGTATCTATCCTATGCTGGTACTTATGTAAATCCCACCAGTGACCCCTTTGCATAGTAGAAAAGAAATGTTACTGGTCCATCCTCCCATAATAGATCCCCAACACTGTGACTGCTTTTGCCCTCTGGGACTCTGGCCCCATGCTACCATCTCCCTTCAGGGACATCACTGAATAACCATAATAAGGGGAAGTGCTTCTGACCTCTAGATCCCAGTCAGTGCTAACCATTGCTTTCCAGTAAGTTCTTTCCAGGCTTGTAAGTTTTGTAAGTTTCTTTTTTGCCTTGTAGGAACAAATTTTCTTCACCAGGTTTCTCCAAAGCAGCTCTTACAGCTGCAGTTTGTTTCCTAATTTTGATCTTACTCTAATGTCTGTAAAGTTATGTTTAAAAAATAACAACACAGGATTAATCTGTTATTGTATTGGTGTTTTTTTCTGCATGGAAGAAGTTGAATACTTCTCACAGCAGAATAAAAATTTTGTTGCTGTACAGTGCAGCATGTACTGAGATAGGGGCAAAAAGTAATCCTATATTCATTGGATGTTCATTTAGATTCTTACAAAGCATAACAAGAAATTGTCAGTAGGCTAAATTCCAGAAAGGCCACAGGTTTTGAACAAGTATAATTCACTTGCATTTCAGTGGCCCTAAGATTTGCCCTAGTGTGACTGGCAGCAAATGAAATCAGCTCCCCATCCAACCCACTCACTATGTCGGTAATAAAGACAAACACATTTGATCAGATTCCCAGCTAGATCAATACCAATTTATGTAGCTAGGAGATCTCACCCACCTTGTTACTGTGAGCCAAATTTTCCATAGGGATTGTAGTCTGGCTTCCCTCAAGCATTGTGCACCCAAAAATCTCTTTCTTTTTTGTTTGGGTGTTAAAATTGCATGCTTGAAAACTAATCTCTAAAACATTATTTGGACTATTTAAACCAGATTTTCACAAGGACCAAGGAGATGCAATTCCCTGCAAAGCAGTATTGTTGCAACCATTTGAGACAGTTAGTGAAATTTCTACTAATCTATGATAAAGGCTATATCTGTATGTTAGTTTGGCATGCCAGTTGAGGTGGTGCCCGACTCCACACTGCCCACAGGCTGGCACTTACCCTTCCTCTAGCCACAAGTGGATTAATTGGCTTCCCAGGCCAGAAAAGACCATCACTGAGAAGAATAGTTTCACCTTTGAGCTCTGTCTTTACATGCAGAAGGACTACAATTGCCTCGATTGCAAATCTGAGCACAAGTTCCCCACCCTCAAAATATACTTGTGAACTCGGGGTCCAAAATTCTGCTCCCCAACAGCTCAATGCTCCTGGTCTCCTGTGCACACCAGATACCCTTTCAATCAGCTTTAGTGTCAGCTGTCGGTAAAATAAAAGAGAAGCAAACAAAACTGATCCAAGCCCCTGTCAGACAGATGATAGTGATCACAGGAAGAATAGGGGGCTTGGTTTCTTTCTTTAGATTCTTTAGATTTCCCTGGCTGGTGTGATAGTTTGGATGAGAGGAAGAGAAAAAGAAGGACTGTATCTCAAGTATCTTCAAAAACATTATAATTGCATTACCATTGGTTTTGCTGACAAAAAAAGGAGAATATCATGAAAATATATAAAGCAAGCTGAAATCTGAAATAGATCAACAAATTCCCCAAACCAGAATTGCAGAAAAGTTCTTTCAGGGACTTCACATTTTTGGATGATGCAAGGTATAGGTGTGTGGAGTCACAGTCTTAGAAAGAAAACTTATCTTGCTATTCTAACACTGATGGCTCCACTCCCAGAAAGCATATGACTGAGCATGTGATCTGTGAGGAATCCTGGAAAAGATGTAAGATATTGTTCACATCTACCTGCCTCTGCCCAAGGGCTTACACGGTTCTTGGCTTTGGTGTGAGACAGCTCTTGCCTTCACAAGGAATAAGTAAAAGAAATTTATTTTCTCTGTCATAGGATCAGATCATCAAAAAGCAAAGGGGTGGCAGATGGTCAGCAATGCAGCCTTTGCCACCTGCACACCAGTGCTTCAGGCAGTTCTGTCAGTGGGTGGTCAGTTGGCACCTAGAAATTTCTAATACTACAAAAATAATGTCATATATAATCATACTATTTTAAGTCTATGAATATAATATTTATTGTTTTTTTTCTAAAATAACAACAAACCATCAGCATTATATTAAGTTTTCAGGAAATACTGTTACTTAATTTTCAATCAGCTTTCTGGAGAGGGAGACCAAGGGATTTCTGCTGTCATCTACAGGTCACAATACAAATAGAAAACATTTGTCTTTTCTCCAGATGTTTTTGGTACCTTTGCATTCCCAAAGTAATTGCTTTGTTTTCCACCTGGGTATTTTGAAGACTGTCATCATGCGTTAATCTAAAATGCTGGAATAACCTGCCCCTGTCACCACCACTGTCACTGGCATTTTGATGTGTCAATATTGTGTGCTGCAAATGATTGTCCTTAAGAGACAGTTTCAATTTTACTCTATGCTGGATGCAAGCTGCTCCAAGGACATCTTTACGAAATGGCTCTTAACTGAAATTGTTCCCAAGTGATGCTCCATCTAGAACAAAACACTTTAAACACTTGTTTCAAAACTTTTTCAGAGCCTAGGTTTTCCCAAGCTTCCTATTAAATTCTTTACCTGAAAGGGATGAATTTCTTAGCCCATGTTCTGGCTGCTAAAGTATACAAATCAGTATCTGTACTTGCACTGAGTCTAATTTATAATTTAACACTGTTGAGACCATCCTGACAATGTAAACATGGTATATTGATGACCTGCAAAAAAGAGAAGCTGTCTCATATGCCAAGTGCCTGTGGCTCTGTTTATGTTGGAAATGCATTATTAAAGAATGTGTGTGGTCAAGCTATAACATTTCTAGTACTGAGGTATCCATTTTACTCTGGGTCATTTCTTTGTTTCTCCTCACATAGCCTCCTAATCCAACAACTGATCAAGTTTCAGCCTTTCACTCCAACTCCTCCAATTAAGATAGCATGATACACAGTGTGACAGCCTTTTTGGGCTCTATGAACCATGTGTGGTATCTCTTATACTCAACATCTGAATCAGACTAATTCTGGGAGCAAATACACAATTCAGGCAATGCTGAGCAATTTGTTGTTGCAGCAGCAATTTACTGTCATTCCATCCTCCATTAGAAAAAAACTGAAAGTCTGAGTCATTTATTCTGCATTAAAATCAACATAACTGCTTCAGAACAAAGTGTCAGTGACACTTGAACTTCTAAGTTGAAAGAGTTAGGGGGGGGGAATGTAGAGGCTATCTCATTACTAGCATGATCATTCACTTCTCTATTCTTGGTCCTGGGTTGCTTGTTTTTCTGAGCAGCTGAGACAATCAGTGGGCTCAGTAAGTTAGGGAGTCTTGTATGTGTGCACTCACTCCCATAGCCTTGGTGAAAAGTATCAGTCTTTGGCCACTAAACATACATTGGGGATCTCCTAACAAACCTGTTTCCTTTTCTCTTCCTCAGAAGACCATCTATCCTAGATGCTCAGGGAAAAGGAGATACTAAGATATTTAGCACTAAAAACTGGGCACTGAGTATCAGCAACCTGAAAGACTTTGGCAGCATTATGCCATAACTAGGCAGTTGAAGGAGAGCTCTTCATCTTGTCTTGTCATCTCATGTGTCCTGCAAAACAAGCAGGACACACTTTCCTTTCTGGATATGCACAAAGCATCTCATTTGACCTTTCTCTCCACAATGAGGTTTCTGCAATGCCAGCGTGCTGGTGAAAACATGAGGAAGGTTTATCTTGCAAATGTTTCTAAGTGAGCCTTCCAGATGTTTCATCGTCAGCTGAAACAACCACTCCTTGTTTTTCTGAAGAGAGACTCACTAGCTGACTGAGAGGAAAAAGTAATGTGCAGAGGGAATGGGTGTCCTCCCCTGTGGCTGCTGGAGTTGTGTTTCCCATTAGAAGCAGCAACATGTCCCTGTGCTTCAAGAGGTTTACAGCTGTCCACAGTTCCACTGGTGCATCATGGTCACTACTGTCATTCATGCAACATTGTACAATTCAGTGTTTCAATGCACATATTTTATAGCATAAGGGGATTGTTTTTTTAAAGGCAGCACAACATATACCAAGAGATGTGGCATCAGGAGTGCCCAGCTATGTGCAAGCAGAGCTGTCTGGTTTTTTTGCCCAGCTCCACTGTTGCAGGTGGTCCATTTTGATCAGTCATGCACCAGACAGGCCCCAGTTATCAGCTCTGAAGCACAGACATTAAACATAATTCAACACTTCTTTATTTTTTTAAGAGAAGCATGCACCTCAGCAAATGTGCTGTTTGATATAAAAAAGATTACAAAGAGATGAATGTTCATTGTCAGTTTTCCCAGCAATAATAGAAATGTAGGCATTTAATGCAAGCAGTAAACATATTTAACTCTTATGAGAGAAAGACGACAAACCAACAGTGAACCAAACTTACTAGCATATACCCAAATTCTACGTGCCTAAATCAGTAACAACCCATTCAGCTTCGGGGGTATCTTTTTGGCAAGGTTGCAATATAACCACATCCTGGTTTTGTTGTTGTTTACTCTGTGTGACATCTATTGACTCAAATGAGCCATTTTTTATTCCTTTGTAGACATGAGAGTGAATTTAGCACAGTGTGTTATCACAGAGCTCCTCACAGACAGTGCTGACAAATAGCTGTGTGGACAACCCATTCAGGCTGTAGGATTATCCATCAGCAATGACAGTAGCTGGCAAACCAGTGCTGTTTATATCAATTTGTTATTTTCTAGGAAGTTACCCAGCTTCATTATTATTGGGGGAGATAAAACTAAGATGAGAGGCCAAGACCCTCATTTGGTTCTTAATGCACTCCCATTGCTTTGATGTATTACAGAGAACAAAATTGACCGATGTGGTAGCTCATTACACAGGGAAAAACACACACTAAAATAGCATATTTTCTTTACCACAGTTCTGTGACAACCAGTGGTGTCTACAAAGGATCCAGGGATAGTTATTTAAAATACATGTTGTTCCTGGAAAAAAAAAAAAACAAACACAAAACAAACAAACAAAAAAAAACCAAAAAACAAACCAACAAACAAAAAAAAACCCAAGGGGGGGGCTGTGATGTGCCTGAGACTTTAGGTGCAGAAAATTCTGTAATATAGTGCATCTTAAATAACAAGTATATAATTTTGACACACCTTGCAAACAAAAGCATTTCACTGATTTTTGCACAGTGCTGTGCAGTACCACTATCACAGCATTTCTCCAGGACATTCTTTCTGGCTCTCTGTGATACTTGAGAAACAAATCCTTCCCATCTCTAGCACAGTAGGTGGAAACCATAATTGCTTCACCAGAGATGGGGAACATGAGTCACTGAGAGGCTAACTGATTTTCCTGGGGACCCATGAGACCAAAAGCAGTATCTGGAAAACCCAGGACTAAAAGATTGAATGCAGATTCTGACCTGAGTTACACTCTGGCTTGAGGGGGGTTGTAATTTAGGGCATAATTTATTTGTTATTAGTATGTCTTATCACTCACATGGTAGTTGCTAGGCAAAAAAGACTACCATTGTGTGACAGGAGTTGGAGCCCAAGCAGTCAGGGATATGCAGGTAGGTAGGGAGGCAGGGGAGGTGGGGTGTCTGGGGGATGTTTAGAGGACTGCAGTTACTCACAATGCCTATGGCAGTACTGCACATAGCTGCATTCTTGGGCTTTTTGCACTCTACATAAAATGGTAATTATATTGCATTAAAAAAGGCCCCAAGAAATTAAAACTAAAATTGAAAGCAACTAAAGCTAAATCTATATTAGCTCATCTTGGATTTATCCCTTAAAACCCATGTTGTGTCCCTCAAATGCACCTCCTGTTGGACTACTGGTATTACTTTTTTCAACCATGATGGGTGACAGATAAATAAATAAACATGGAATTTGATTCTCTGCAAGTTTCCTAGTATATCTGTGGGCTCATCTTTGGCCTGTATTACCTCAGAAGTAAGGGCTCTTCCTTTCTTTTCTGTGTTGGAATATAGAACTTGGAGTCCTTGCAGACGGGATTCATCTTATCCACCTTGAGACTTGGGGAGAGAACTAGGACAACATTTAGACCTGTAGTCTATGATTCTCCTGTCCTGTTTCAAACATCTGCAGTAGGTTGCATTTATGCTGATTAATTCAAGCCCATCTGATTTTATCTGTACTCATACTCAGACTGTTACTTGTCTCACCACTTGGGGATAAGACCCAGAATTCAATTTCACTAGTGTCATAAATAATGCTGTATCATCACTAATGACCAGAAATTCAGAGAGCCTTGAGTTTGTCTCGGATCCTAAAGTCACTCTCCTTGACAAAGTCCTAAAATTTTTGATTCACTACTGTCTCAAACAGAGAGAGCTACCCATTAAATCACACATATTACTCCCTCATGGCATGGAGGTTTCTCAAACCCTTATGCTCATGCTGGGACTTTCTCAGTACCTCCTTAATTTGTAAGAGATGAGGGGCTCAGAGTACAAGGTAAGACATCAGCAAACATGCACAGGTGCTGCTTTTTCTCTCAGCTGTAATTAGGCAGATCTCCTAATGTGAGGACAGAATCATCCTTCGAGTTGTAAAATATTTTTCTTTCATTACCTGTCACCCTCTGACTTTTAGTTAAAGAGATGCTCCTTTTCCTGGAACATGCACATAGTTAGGATCAATATCATAATCCTGTCTGACAGCTACTCGAACATTGCTTTGAGTTGATTAAGTTTTGGCAGCTGAACAGAGCTGTTACTGTGTCTTCTTTTAATACTGACTAAGCGATAGGCTTGACAAGAAGTAAAAAAAAAGATAAGAAAATTCTTTTTAAAACAAAACCCAATAAGCCCTTTTGTTACTGCAGTGAAGTGGAACAGATACTTCAGCTGCTGGTGGTGGTACAAGCAAAAACCTGCTCCCAGTCCCCTGCCACGCTCCAAGGACAGATGGATGAATGGTAACGTCTGGCTTAAAGATGTCTTCATCTGTTCTGTTCAGAAGGAAAGCAGGGATTTGGCACCAGCTTTTAAAGAAAATAGAAGATGAAAAATTCACTAAACTTTATTGGTTCGAATGTATAATAATGATAGTTTAATGGCAGGAAAGAGGCAGATAATTAGAAGTGAGTAGCTCTGATTGCCCTTGTACACCGTTCCAGATAGCTTCTCAGCACTCCTGAATCCTTGTTTGCTTTGTCTGAAGCTGAAATCCCACAAGGTCTGGATGTTACCAGCTGTCTAGCTAACTAACTGCCAGCACTTTCCCTGAATACAGGCTATCAGCTTCCACAACATCAGCCTCCTCCCCTGAGCTCTTCCTCACTGTCTCTCTCCCTGTGTGATTGCTTTTATCTATTGCATGCAGGAGCTTCTTCTAATCATATTGCTTCTTGCCTCGGAGGGTCAAACACGAGACCATTGCTACCTACACAAATGGGGAAAACTGTCACCCTCGCTACACTGATAAGCGTTTGGCAGGCAGGACACTGTGAAGTAGAAGAGCAAACAGCCAGCAATCTGCAAACACCATAAATATGTTACGATCTCAGCAGGAAGATGGGCACTATGTGTACCAAGAGGCCTTTGTTTAATGAGCTGTCAGAATGCAGGCATGAAATTATGTTTGAAAACATGTGCAAGCTGCAGAAACAGAGCTGGGGCACTAAAAAACCTCTTTGACTTTTCCGTGGATGTTTGGAATGTCTTATCAGTTTGAGAACTGTCATGCGATGAGAGCTGTCATTAGCAAGGTAATAGCATTTGAAAGCTACCGATTTTTCTCTGTAAGCTCGATTTTGTGACCTAAATGAGTGCGAGAAAAACTTAATGCTTCCTTTCTGCTGATTTTTAACTCTGAAAACACAGCCAGAAACCCCAAAGTAAGCATACCGGTAGGAGATAAATCCAAAGCATTGTCAAGCGTAAAGGACTGACTGTGGAAGTCATGAATATGTTGCTAATCCTTTAGAGATGGAGTTCATATTACTCGAATGCACCTCCCACCACTCATTTCTTTCAATGACACACACGAAAAGCATCTCAGGGCAGGTGACTGCTATGTGTGACAGCTGTATGGGGGCTGCCAGGGGTCAGGGCAATAGTCTTCAATTCACAGGTAGTCAACAGTGGTAAAACTCTGAAAAATATGATTGCTGAAGTATACTAGCAGTGTTAGGGCTGCTTTGCATAGCTGTAATAGGGTGTGCACAAAATAGAGCTTCCATTGCTGTTAAATCATGCAGAACAAGTTGTAGAGGATTTGTTTTAATATCCTTTATATTATCCTTGGGTCACAGAGTTCTTTATTTCTAAGATAAATTGAATGGTTTTCTTCATGCTCAAGCATATGTGTTTTCTTTGCTTCTAAGAAAACATTTTGCTGATTCTTTGGCTATTTGGGCATTTGTGGTTCACCCCAGAGCTGAAAGGAGGCTGTGAATGCTGAACTGAATCCATGTCAGTCAGGGAGGTATTAATTTGCAAAAATGGCTGCTCCTTCTTTCTTTTTTTTCTTATTGAAGATGGGAATCAAAATCCAAAGTTTCTAGGTTGAACAAATGGAACCCAGATCCAAACTGTTCCTGTTCTTTGGAAACTCAGAACAAACTAGGTTTTGGAGGGGAAAAACAACAAAAGAACCAAACAAAACAATGAGAGAGGATGACATTTATGGGTCCTATCAGTTTTTGTCACAACATGAACCAGTCAGATCACCAGCAGTATTGTTTTACTGAATGGAGAAAAATGTATGAATACAAAGAAAAGAAATGATTTCAAAATGATAATTTTGGAAGTTTTGCAAAGGAAAATATGATGTGCAAATAAAAAGAATATTTTGCAGAAGTGATTTACTCTTTTTGGATTTTGCCAGTCAATTAAGTGAAATTGGAAAAAACAATCAGATGTTTGTCAAAAGGCAAACAAAGAAGTGTTTCTGTCATGAAGTTCCTCTCTGAGTGTCATAACATTTGTATTTTGGTGATCTCATTGTATGTTGGCTGAGTCTATCTATCTATCTATCTATCTATCTATCTATCTATCTATCTATCTATCATCTTCTATCCCATGGTCCGCCTCAACCTCCCCATTGCTCCATAGAAGATGCAGGCTAGCAGGGAACCATATTCTTAAAGAATAGTACCACTGTACCCACCCTGCACTTCACCTATCACAGCCCTGAGTGTTTCCAGACAGTGGAATTCAAGCCATAAATTACCAGGTTTGAATGTTTCCCTTAACAGTCAGATATTTCCATGGGGAAATGTTTAATCTTTTCCAAGCAGCGTTTTCAATGTTAATGCTTTGCCAGTGTAAAGCAGATGAGAACAATAAAAACAACAGATAAACCTTACTTCTTCTGCTTTCTATTAGGTCAAGTTTTTCAAACTTGTTTCATTTCACCCCTGCTAGTATGCTTCAGTATGTAAGTCTACTAAAGAAATGTTTAATTCTACCAAGAGCATAAAAGCTCCTGGATACTAGCGAAACCAAAAAACATCCTGGTAATTCATACAAGCAACTATGTTGTCTGACTTAGAATAGATCATGTATGACACACAGGAAATCCTTTGGTACCCTGACCTTCTCAGTATTGCAAGATTCCATAAGAGACCCACACTATTTCTTTCCTTCTCCTGAGAGAGCGTCTGGCTTCCAAAGAGATTACGTGCTGTTAGGTGCTGAACTGCAAGGAGATAGGATAACAACTCTTAGGATCAAAGGAAAACTGAAGACCTTTCCATTGTGCAATTTTTGAAATTGAAACATTTCATACGGTGTTCTTTTTTCACTTTATTTTCTCTCCTCTAAACCATCTTTGCTATTGTATTCAATGTAATCATTAACATATGGTATTTTGCTGATTTTTCATCTTTTTCTCTGCCTTTTAAAACACATTTTACAGGGTATTAAAAGGAAAAAATAAAATTGTCATCTGATATTGGTACAGAGGAGGCTCTTTATATACTCTTAATTTCTGAAAATGCCTAACACCATAAAAATTGACTAATTGACACCTCTGCAAAATACTGAATTAAGAATCCTTGCACAAGCCTACCAGCACTTCCAATGTAACTACTTTTCCATAAAGAACAGAAGGGGAAATGCTAGAGATTGACAGGGAAGAAAGAGGGACAAGCAGCAAAAGAAAAGAGGATTGTCATTCACAAAGCAGTGTTTGTTCTTCCTGTGATGCTGTTGCAGACAGGAACAAGATTTAAGCCAGGAAAAAAGAGGTAGGTACTGAACTTACGTGTGCAATCCTTAAACAAGAGAAAAAGTGCCTGTCTTTAACTTAAATTGCTGTTTGTGGGATATTGCTTGAGAACTGGATTTAGGGAAAGGATGTTGCCATACTTGAATATTAATGAGAAATAGCCTAAAAGACCTAATGCAAACTGTGAAGACCAATACTTCAGTGAAAGGCTTGTGTAGCTCAGCCTGTGGTATCTCTTCAAAACAAGACCGAGAAATTATTTCCTTTTCTCCAATAGAGAGTAAACAACTGGTTTACAAACAAACAAAAAAGGGGGTTGATATCAGGAAAGAAAGTGTAACAGGAAACTAGCTGGAAACAGAACAGAAGACAAAGAGATTCAGAGGAGAAACTCTAGGATTTGCTGAGCTCCTTGCTGCTGAGGCAGCCCTTCTGCAGGATATCCATGCCATCCCTTTGTCTCCTCGGTGGTGATCGTGGCCTCTGAGCAACAGAGAGTAACTACCAAAGGCCTCTTCAGCAATCTTGTGCAGAGAGTGTTTTAACAAGCTGAACATCATCCAATGGACTATACACCCTGAATACTTGGAGATATGCCATTGTTGGGCAAGTCAAAGAAGCAGTTGAGGGATATAATCATATTTGAAATCACATGCACTTAGAGTGGTTCCATTTCCTTACTGTATAGCAGACCAGTGACACCATGTTTCTTTCATCATGGTCTCTACTCAGCTTGCACGATCCAGGGACAACAAGAGAAGACAAACTGGGACCCTTGTGTTTCTATTTGAGTAAAAAGGTAGGCAACCCAAGCATCATCCCATATGGCTGCTTGAGCTTCTTCATTTAGGAAAAAGGCTACTTGGAATGATCCCACCTCCCTCACAGGCTGGCCAAGGGGTTGCCACAGCCTGAAGACAGCCCAAGTTTGCTGAGGTCATAGCACTACAACTGGTTCACTTCCACCCCACACCAGGGGACCATTCCAAGTGTCTGCCATGCTTCAGCCAGGCAGACTAGGAGCAAGAAGTTTAGCCACATGCAAAAGAGGAAAAAGAGCAAATTATCAGGAATTTTAGGGATCCTACATCATGCAGCATGGCAAATACTAACAGTTGCATTTAGAGCTATGTTAGGTGCCACAAACTGATCTGTGACTTCACATGAATGGTGAAATAGGACGTTTTTAGTCACTTACTTATTCCACCAGAGAAGAGAACACACAGCAAAGGGCTTCAGTCTGTGGACAACCACATGTTCCCATGAAGGCACAGAGCTATACTCTAAGGCTTGAAATCCCACTTAAGCCTATTTGCTTAGTCAGTGGAAAGGTAGGCAGCTTTGAAGGCCTCTGAAGAGCAGTTCAAGTGCCTGGAAAATATGCTGAGCAGGGAGCCAAGGGCACAGGGACCTCAGCTGAGGAAGCTTGGTGTGAGGTATTAACCACCTCAGCTGGAGCAGGGCCAGGCTTCCCCTGCAGCCACTCTCAGCAAGGCAGAGCACGGCTCTGCAGAGTTGGCAGTGCAGTAGGAACAGCCGCCGGGAGCCTCAGACAGCAGGAACCACACATTTTCCTCATCCTGCTTTGACAGAATTGGCCGGGGTTGGAGGCATCTTTCATTTCCCAGTTCTGTTTTTGCTGTAGAAGACACAGCTTCTTTCTATTTTTCAAGACTGGCTGATCCCAGCATGCTCCAAATCCATAAAGGAAAATAGGAAATGATTTTCTTAGTCCCTGAATTGACCCGTGGGTCTGACAATCCTGCTAGGCTCGGCAGTTTCTCTGCTGGCTTGAGGAGCACATGTTTATGCACCTGGGATCATGCAGCTTGAATTATTCTTTTAAACATTTTCATAGAGAGTGGCAGTGTAACAGAAATCACTAAACAAAATGTACATTGTGTGTGACAGTTAGCAATGGGCCGGTTCACAGATTGTTAAGGGCTATTGAAAGTCACGCTTATGTTTTTCTTCTTTAACATTTTTCAAGGACAATTTGATTGCATTTCCCAGAAAGGTTAATATAAACAATCTGCTCCCCTCATTTTTATGAGAAGCATTTAAAAGTAAAACGTCCTGCTGTTATTTCACTATTGCCTGTGTTATTGATGGCTGAGGATTCCCAAATAGGTTCTGAATTTTTGCAGCTTTGCACATTTCTGGGAGAATTGCTCAGAAATCCACTATCTCATTCTCCATCCAGCAGCACTGAGAAAGGCACACATTTCTTCAACATTTTTTTGAACACAGTAGGGCACAATTCATAGCCTGAACTTTAGCCATGTGAAGGATAGTGTCACCTCTGAACTCCTTATTTAAATGGCTTCTAGAGCCACCAGAGGGGCAGAGAAACAACTCATCTCTCATAGGTGCCCATTTTTGACATATGATATTTGCCCTTTGGAAGTGCCTCTCTTTCCCCACTGAAAATAAAGCCAGTCAAAGCAACTCAGACTGAGCCATCCCTGTCCTGTTCAGGTTTGCTCCCTGGCAAATCATGTGGGTAGGACACTCTCTGGTGTCACCATCTCTCATGGGATCAGCTGGCTCCAACTCTTACTGGTGTAATCCACACTTTGTTAATAAAAAAGAAACAAAGTTAGAAATATTCCCATAAAAGAGTAATTTCTGAATGCTAGTCAAGATTATTCTTGGGCCAAATATACAAGTCTGAAGTAAGTATGGATCCACAATTTTTTCACATCATTGGTATGATATTCAGTTAATTTGGATGCTTTGAGCAGGAGCCTGGAATAGGTTACTGCTGGAGGTCTGTAAAATTTTAAGATAATCAAATGACATTGCAACATATTGTGCACCCAGCAGCCATTCAACACAATTCTTCTGAATGCTCAGTTGGATGTTCTATTGGATTGACTATATTTCATTGCACATGCTTTTTTCGCGTACAACTTTGAAAATAGAGCTCAAAGAGATAAAAACATTCTCCCTCCCCAGCCATGTGTAAAGCCTCCCCATTGCTTTCTCACCTGTACAAATAGCATGGACATGTTGGGTTGGACTGTACTGACTGTATTGTGAGGACATGTTCAATCTGTGTCCTGGCTGCTGACAAAACCAGAGCACTGCCTTGACAGCTAAAACATCTGATACTGAGGACAGTAGCAAAACTACTACTGACCTGGTTTGGGCTGCCCTCTGGGGAATTACTTGTTATAGTGTGTGCAGGAACACATGTGGATACATATGTGGAAGGATGCTTGATCATGTATTTAGAAGTGACTTTTGTTTAGGAAAGAATAATGCTTGTGAAGTTAATAAATCCTAGGACAAAAACTCACATAGTTCAAGCAGCATTTATTACACAAGACAAGAGAAAAATGTAATAAAAATTCAACTTCAAAACTCCAACTAGGTAGGCAAGTGGGAACCATAAACACTCCCTGTTCACACCACGGCTGATGGTGCCATGGCCCACAAGCCTGTTGTGACAGGTCCCACTGAGGTCTGACAGAGTGGGTGGCAGCAGGAAGCACCTCATGGGAATGTGTGGGAGCATATGAAGGAAACAGTGGGCTTTGCAGCAAATCTTTATTGTGTGGTAGAGCTGCTTTGGATCTTTCCTAAACAGGTCTGATTCTAAAACATATTCTCTCCAGTGTAGTAGACAAATCTCTGTGCATATAAGGTGTAAAACACAGTTGCTGAGCCAGCAGGAGCCATCTCCCACATGCCACAGCCCACCTGGCAGCTCAGTCTCCCAGCAGCATTTCTGCTCACTGCTGGGGAGAGAGCTTCTGAGCATAGTCCCTGCCTCCAGTCTTCCTGCTGTCCCCTGCCCCAGATTTCCCATGTCACCCTCTCTGTAGCTGCCCCCCGGGTGGTAGGAGGAGAAGGAGGGGGAGGAGAAGTGCATGGTTTGGGCAGCAGTGTGATACCCCACCTCACAGGCATCCCTCCCCCAGCGCTTCCCAGCTGACTCCTTACCCTCACCCATGGGGTACCACAGATCTGGTAGCTGCTCGTCCTCCATGTGTCCCTATATGCAAAAAAGTCCGTACAGAAATCTATTTAATACATGAACACTCTAGATCTATAGGTATGCTCATGATCTGACTATTTGATTTTAGGAGTTCTGAAAATATTTTAGGCATTTTGAGCATATTTGGTTGCTGTTTTTTTATACAAGACCCAGATTAAGCAAATTTCCCATTAAAACCTTTCTAAAAAGGTGGAGGATATGCCAGGCCAGTCACTCAAGCCCTAAAATTTTCAGAAGTGACTAATGGTTTCTGATGCGTCCAACATTTTGCTGTGTGGCTTGAGACACTTCATAAAAATCTAGTTTTCTGAAGAGTGGTGTTGTTGCTCTCTGATAATTAAAATCCTAGAAAAGGGAAACGCAAAACTAACATTAATTTTTCAAAGTATAACTCTCCATTTATGCAGCCTTCAAGTGGAGAAATGGAAGTTCTAACTTTATGCTGAGAAGAGTATAGCTTACATACTGGTGAGAAACTCAAACACATCTTAATAAACATTCCCTATAAAAGCAACATTTTCCAGAGTCTTTCATTCACTGTGTAAAAGCCCACTACAAGACAGCTAACATATCTAAAATACACTCCCAACTCTCCAAGACTTACTCACAAATCATCTGCTTTAAAAGAGCACTCTCCAAGTACACTTCACAAAGTTTTCCATTTTGCCCTCCCAGACAGCCTAGCAACATGGCTGGCAATAAATAATGCCAAAGGAAATTCTGTGTCAACTACGAGGGTCAAAAAAAAAAAAAAAAAAAAAAACCAAAAAAACTGAAAAAAAACTACAGAAGAAAATGTACAAAAAAATTTGTAATTTATTGCCCCTTAGCATCTGCTTTTATCTGTATCCTTTTGAGAACAAATTAACAAGTCCTGCCTATCTCCATATGTTTCTTTCTGTGGAACATCATGGTTCTGGAGGCACACGTTCATTCAGTCGGCAGGAACAAGCATGTATGTTTGTTATGCACTGGAGAATGTGACCATTACACGTTGATGATACTTTTATAATATTATAAATCACTGCAAGAAAAAATTATTTTATAAGGCAGAAGGAGCAGGGTTTTTTTTTTTTCCTTTTTCTTTTTTTTTTTTTCTACAGAAAGCAGCTCAAATCCCAGTGTTTCATTTATGCTCTTCAGGTCATAAAAACAACTGCTTTCAAAATGTAGATGATCCCCATATGCTTAGAAATCACCCTTAAAAGGTCAGTAATTAATTTATTTTGTTTTTTAACAATTATAAAATTAAATTTTAGTGCAAAAAACAGGATGAATAAAGCTGCTTTATTTTTTTTCTGGGATACAGCCTGCGTATTTATGTACATATTTGTATAAAGAATTTTGGCAGTTCAACTGTAAATCCACTCCTATCTTTGAACTAAAAATTCTCAATAAATTTACAGAATGCTAAAATTTGATCTGTATTAAAAAAAAAAAAAGCATTGAAAAAAGTATTTCACCCTAAATTAATAACTGTGAACACATATAAACCAAACAAAATTTCCCATGTGATTTTTTTTCTAAACATAGCTTTCCATTAAGTTTAAAATCTTATACGGATATAATTTCTATACTAATAAGAGAGCAAAATATTAACAATATGTTAATCAGGATTTTAGATTCAATTCAGTTGTCTTAAGTCAAGATCAAAGTATTGTGGAAACATGGCTACTAATTACTCTTATGGCAGAAGAAAATACATATTTATATTTTAAAATGTGGATTATATATGCCAGAATCACAGTTCAGAATAGCTGAAAAGGTGAATGGGATTGTGCTGACTTATTCCAGTTTGGGATCTGCATGTGAACAGAAAGTGTTGGGACTGGAGGGAGACCTTTTACACTAGAGACAATTGCAGAGATGAAATTTTCCTGCTTGCAAATGGGGGCTTTAATCATCTCAGACCTATTTATGTTGTTTTATTAGCAATCTTCTCTGGTATTTTTAGACACTTAGCACATTTCTGTAAAACTATTAACATATGAAATTAATATACAGAGGGAGTGCCAATCCAAATCAAGCAGAATGCACTATTATGAAAATTAAACTTATGAGATGAATTTTAAAATCATAAAAACTGCCCTATAAATAATTATCCATTTCTTTCATTTGCTTTCTGATTTCTGGAGCTTAAAAGGACATTTGAATTTTCTGTTTTTTTTTGTTTTGTTTGTTTCCTTTGTTTTGTTTTGGTTTGAAATTTTTTTGAAAAAGTAAAGTTTAGAAATGAAGAAGAAAATCAGCCAGCCTCACAAAAGTCATTGTAAGTGCTGAGTAAAGCTCACTCACTAAAAACCACAATGGTGTCTCCTGTCATTAATGATTCAGCATCAAAAAATACTGCAGCAGATCTAGGAACCATATTCTTCAAGATTAAAAATACATGTGAGGCTTTTATTAAATCAGATTAATTAGAGATACCATAAGAAAATTAGCATAGATACTTGGATACTTTAACATCCTAAAACATGGAACTTCAAACTTCTACTTGTCTGATAGAAAGGTATCAGACCCCCAGCAGAGGTTGGGAAGAATTATGCTAACTTGATAATTTTAATCCATAACATAGTGTGAGAGAAAAGAATGGTTTTCCTACCTTTGCCTATACAGTCTATATTTTATATAACTGAGACTACAAAATGGTATATAACATGCTGTGCATTTGAAATATATTTATATGAGGCTCCCACAGAACAGAGAAGCATCATGTAGTGAGGAACAAGGTATTTTTACATACATTTCAGAGTCAATGTCTGCCTTTGGGGGAACTGTCTGACAACTTCTGGGTATAAAAGTGGACGATTTTCATCTAGGTGTTCTGCAAACAGAGCAAGCTGTCCCACACAAAATCAGACAAGGGAGTTTCCAGCTATAGAATCCTTTTTTTTCCCCTGCTCTACTTTTCCTTGTGGTATTGAGAGACCCAGGGCAGCAGTAGACTCTTTACACCCAGCCGACTTCAAAACAGTTTCTATCTCAGATTACCAGAGTCTGCAGAATTCAGCTGTTTTCGGAGCAGTCAGAGGTCATTGCAAATCAGCAGCCTTTGAAAAGTAACCTGTCAAGGCACCCACTTCTCATGGCTTACCACATCTATCTAAACATATCTATACACAAAATGGATGACGTCTCCTGCTGCCCTTTCGGATGGCTTAGTGTAAGACCTCTCTGTTTTCCCAGCCTTTGTACTGCTCTGACACACAGGGCTAGCCAGCAGTCCCAATTAAAAGAGCAGGGGGAAAAAAGAGTGGGTAGATCTTCTTCCAGATGGCTTTGAAGAGGCATCAATCTGCTACAGAGATTCACAAGACCCCAGACAAGTAGTTAGATAAGCCAAGACTATGCATTAAGGCTAAATTCACAGCGCTACATCAAACCCAAATGTTTTTTCCAGTACATTAATTACCACAGAAATTTGGCTGACTAGGAAAGGTGAAAGTGTAAACTGTAACTGAAGAAAGTTAAGGACAATATTAGCAAGTTTTAATACTTTCCTGTTATTCCTGTTATATGCTAGTTCATCTTCTCTTCATATCCCCTAATTTATCCAGCAAATGTACACCTGTATAAACACATACACAGACAAATGTGCTCTATCCAAAAGAAAGCAGCATATAGAGCATGAGCAAGCATGCTCCATCATCACGTGTAGCAGTTAAATTGCTGCACAGCATCCCCTCCTGTAGTGGTTGCATCCTCTCCTGCCTGATTAGTTGATGCCAAGGCAGGGATATCTCTTCTGGCACTGGATTTTGAAGGTTCAGCCTCTAGCAGACTGAGAAATCAACACTACCCTGCATCACCATCTTTTGAGACGGCTGCTCTTGCCACGGCCATGGATAGGCTAGAATGAAATTTAGCGAAATTCCCCTGCGTAGGACAAGTGAGAGGATACCAAATTTCTCCTGGGAAGACATTAAAAAAATATATATTCCTACAAGAACGACATGATCCCTAATCCCTAAAAATGGGTTGGCGGCTTTCGGAGAGCATAGCACGGATAGCTCCATCCAAGCATCACATTTCCTGCATGCAGCTACACGGAGAGAAAATAAATCCCCGTCAGAAACAGCGCGGGCACTTGGTGCCCGTCAGCAGCGGTCAGTGAAACACGAGCAGGGACTGTCCGGGCAGGAAGGGGAGCTCGCAGACCCCGGCGCCTCCCGAGCCGTGTCCGCAGCCGCCCGGGCCGGGGCAGCCCGGGGGGCCGCGCTGACCCCCGGCTGCCCCGGGGAGCCGGGCAGGGGACGCTGCGCCCCATCCCCCGTGGGGAGGCATTTCCCCACTCCACGCAGGCTGCTGCCTCCGCCGGGGAGTTCCTGCTCCAGCAGCGAGGGCAAGGGGTGAAGGGGGCTGCTTGCTTTTGCAAACACGGTTAACCAAATGTTGATATTATGCTTAGCCGTTGTCTCCTTGTCACTAGTCACTTGCAGTTACGGGTCCAGATGTTCGAAACGCCATCGTGAGCTGGAGCTGATGAACTCTGCTGCTATGATCTTCGTTTCCAAGGCGTTCTGTAGCCTTGTGGGACTGCGGCCGAGTGTCCAGAGAGGGGACAGGGATGGCTGTAGGTTTTATGCAAGCTTCAGTACATTGCATCAATGGGGGAACTTTTTTCATTTAAGACACCTTGGGGTATCAAACCTATCCTCAAGAAGGTCACAGCTCTCCCTCAGGTCCTGTGTGTACCTGCCAGCTCTGTGGGCACATCCCACTTTGCTCAGGGCATTTCAAATGGCCCCGGGTGTCTGTGTTTCAACAAATTAGCCGAGCTCACAAAGTCCTCTGGTCAGCTGGTTGTATCACACACCAAGGCACAACAAAACCTACGGGGAAAAACTTACTGATTTTATAGCAGGATACTAATAGAAAGAATGTGATTCCCCTGGAAAGTATGTAATTCCACCACCTTGGATTTATAGCTTGTGCCTGAACTACAGGTGAGAAGTGTTGTCTTTTATAAAGGCATCTACCATCAGGACAGTCTGACTCAGATACTCTAAGACATTTCTTTCTTCTTACTGATATATTTGAAAAGAAAAAGGAAAAAAAGAGAGAGAGAGAGAGAAAAAAAAAGATAATTTAGATTATAAGAATGAGAATAGAAAGCCTCCTTTTAGGTGAGAATTTATATTATGCACTGTCTATTGCAGAGTAATTTAAGCCACTGAAGAAATTCAATAATTTAAAATCACATTAGGAAAAAAAATATTTTTCCAGAAAGAAGGAAAATGCTTATTTCTGGCACATTAAGAAGTGCCCTGTAGCTCTCATTAAAGCTAGTTTTAGATTTTTATCTAGGAAATATTAGTTGAGAAAATATATAAACTGATAAATACAAATGTGTTAAGGAAAGAAATGGTTATGTTTAAAATTTAATTTAGTTGGATTTTGTGTCTTTATCTAAGGGGTGAGTGACTCCAGATGAAATCTCATCAAAGACAATCATTTACTGGAAAGAGAAAGAGAGTCAAAATTTCCCAGAATAGATCATCATGAGATGAAAAAGAAAATGCCCAATCTCATCAAGCTCATCTAGTGGACATAAGGTTGGATCCAAAAGTCCTGCAGCTCCTCTTTGATCTGTGTAGACTCAAAATGTCCCCAGAAAGCTATGAGGCTCCCTCCTTGTCTGCCTCATCTTTTGGCTGAACAGCAGACTTTGGATTAGCCCCTAAGAACCCAACATGTAGCTGAGGGTTGGTTTCCCAGCTCCACCCCTGAGACATTGCTTTGCCTACCCCTCAGATACCCACACGGGTTCAAGAGACCAAGACATGTTCTGTGCAAGACATCTGTGGCAATTACTGCTTGTCTTAAATACTACACAATATAAGGATCTATAAAAACATTATTCTCAAGAAATAATGTTTTCTTATAGAAATAGCAGTAAGAATCTGTTCAAGTACATACACAGTTGCATTAAGTTAGCAGAGGCTACAGAGAGAACTTTCTCTGAGGTCCTGTCCCCAGGCTAGGGCAAATTTTACACCCAGAGGATGCTGCCTCCAAAATGCCAACTCTGACAGAGATATCAACACTTCCACACTGACAAGGTTTCAATACTATTCAGAGGGGATATTTTCACCTCAAACTGACAGTGTTGTTTGAGAATTAAAGAGACCTAGACAGACTTACCATCTGGGCTGCTCCACCAGGCTGTGAGGTTGATAGAAGGGCATCAGCAAATGTCATTGTTCTCCTGTGTCAGGGTACCAACGCTGTAGCTGTTTTGTATCTTTGGAGACAGATCTGCTTCCCTTTGTTTTCCCATTATCTTGCCTAATCATCCATCTGTGAGAAGGGAGATATTATGAAGATACAAGTAACAGAGTAAAAGTAATGGCTGTGTTATTCAAGAAGTCAGACTCTGTGATCTAGTGGCCCCTCCTGGCTCTGAAATCTGGAATTTCTTCTGACTGACACCATCAATTCACTTGTTTGTGGAGCCCCCAGGCCCAGGCAATTGGCTCATCTTTCATACTATTCTGCACTAATTGGCAATAATGAAGGTATTTGTCAGTCTCCACTGGATCATGTGTTTAAAGACAACTTCAGAGTAATCCTAGCAATATGGATGTCATCAGCCTACAGACTCACTGTCAAAAATGAAATGAGACACCAACGTTATGCCATTTTGCCTCATGTTCGGTTCCTAATTTTCTGGATGAAAATTTCCTTCTGTAAATATGTCATCTTCCATAACAAGTTGAAGGTACAAATGCTCATATGTATCTGTGCAAGATTCAGACTGACAGAAAAGCCATTAGCTTCTCTGATAGCTTATTATTAACTCAACACTTCAGATATCATATTTTGTGTACATAAAGGGATGCTAAATTGAATGCAGAAAGTAAGAAATAGAGTTTCTTCTAGTCTGTCCCCATCCAGTTCTCCATTGCCATATTTGCTCAACTCCACCAGAAGTAACTTTTCTCGGGGAAATATTTGTACCATAGGAAATTTTCTTAGCAGGATGAGAGTGGCTGCAGAGGCCAACCTTGCACCCTCATAATATTCTTTTCAATGTCCCTGTTACCAAATATCAGTGGGACACAGTATCTTAGCTATTCTTTATTTCACACAGGGGTTATGGAGAATGTGAAATTAAACTGAAGCTGCCTCTGACTTGCAGGGATGGTTAGTTTTCTAGGCAGAACTTGAGAAACAGAAAACAGGAGTGTGATACAAAGAAATTATGATAATCAACCAACTAATTTTGTTACTAAGTCTGTACAACACTTCTTCCCTCTTCACTGTATGCTTTCACTGCTCTGAAGGAAAGGCCAAAAGGGGAGTAATAAAAACACCCTTGGGTACAAAGAAATTGGCTCATAAAATAACTACAGTAACAATGTCGATTATTAGCTTTACAGTACAGGATAAATATAAATGGACTATATCCTCAAACTAGCAAAATATGGGGAATCAATCTCAATAAAAAGAACTGATAGGGTAAGCTATTTGGGAAGCAGATACAAGCCCTGCCTGGCTTAGAAACATTAGCCTGTGCTTCTGAGTAGTGATTGATGTCTTCTGCTGCCAGATGACAATGAACTTCACTGAGAGTGAGGCTTGGAGGGAGGTATTTGTAATGCTTGTCTGTAAGCTCCAGAAGCATTATGATTTCTATGAAGGATAAATGCACAAATCTCTGTATTTCTGCTAGAAGACAGTCCCTGCTAAAACAGAAACTAAACATATTTACAAGGCAGTGAGTTATGATAGAAACTTGACCAGGCATTTCTCAAAGCAGCTGACATCATCTGCTGCTGACAGAGTCACACTATCTCTAAACACATTGTAGGAGGTACAGATGTTATCACAGCAGAAAAGTGTGAGAATTCAGATTTTTTTCTGTATCTTCTTCCTCTGGAGAAATCAAAATGGCTTTTGATTTTCTTTTACTTTGGGACAAAGTTAATGGGCATATTTTACTGCAGGTTGCAAAGTTGATTTTACTGCAGGTCAGCTCATCACTGATCTTTGCTCACTGATTTTGTCACTCAAACATGTTATCCCTTTGCTTGCTTCCCCAGCCAGACTGACCCTCACACACTGGCTGGGGTCTCCTTTCCACTTGATCTGATGTGGAGTGACTTGAAAGATGATTAGCCCGAGTGGAGCATGGGACACAAATACCCACTGGGAGACCTGTTGAAAAACCACAGGAGCCACCTCATTTCTTGTTCCTTGTGACACAGTGAAAAGTCCATAAGCTTCTGCTTGAGTTCACATCCTGGATATAATTTCCTAATCACTTCAGGGTGATGTCATGGGTAAAAAATGCATGAGTGACAAACTAAATTGAAGGCTAGGCTGTTTCTTGCAGCATTACTATATTACTAGAGAGAGAGAGGGAACACAGAGGGGGGTTTCTTTTATCACTTATGGCATCCTTATTTCTCAAGACAGGAAGGTTAGCTTTTCCACAGCATCCTGCTATGCTGCTCGCCTTCAAGACATTAAAATACACCTAGGAGTGTACCCTCTGGGCCTGTCTAGTGAACACTTCCCCAGCTCCCAAGGTCCTTGGAACAGAGAGATTCATTATCCAACATCCCAATGCTGCAGGAAAATGGTCACCACAGGCTCAACTCAAATTGCCCAATGCAGCTATTAAAAAACAATTTGTTAAATAATATGACTAGAAAAATTCTTAAGTAGGTCAGTTGTTCTAATTTTTCAGGGGAGTTAAGGAATACTATGTTTTAAAGACAGTACATAAAGCATGTAAAAAGACCTGATTTCAACCAGATGGTTTTTCAGTCTCAGGTAATTATTATGATCAAGACACTACCTTTCTGAGGCACCTCAAGGACAATTTCTCTTCTAAACACAACCAAATTATGTAGAAACAGAAGGCTCTATCCATGGCGGGTGAAATTCACAGCCCTTTTGCTTCATTACTAAGACTACTAAATGTAATGCTATGCTGACTTAAGGGAAGTATAACAATGACAATTATGATCTAAGAACATAACCCTAATTACATTAAAATAAAATAATAATAGTATCATTAAGAAAGAGCTACTTCTGAAAAGCAATTTTCATTCAGAACCAATTTTCCTGTTCTGGGCAAAAGTCCATCCTAATCACATTGAGAGTCAATACATTACTCTTTGACTTGAGGCAAAAGTATATCAATTCTTGACAGCTTCTGCAGATGCTCTGTCCTTTGGTAAAAAAAAAAAAAAAAAAAAAAAAAAGCCCTTCAGTGTTTGGACAGGGTGGTTTGCAAAAGGGTTTCATTTCACAGCTATTAGATACAGTATAAATTCCATCCATGGAAAATGTAGGCATCCTCTATAGCAATCTAGTTCTCCCTTTTATGCATGAAATGTATCTCTAACTCAATCCAAAGCAGTCAATGGCTTAAGAGAATGCTCTCTATGTGGCAGAAGCTTTCCATTTTCTGTGTTGCATTTTTAAAGCTCTGCAGTCATGTTACCACAGGGCTCTGGCACATGAAGTGGGTTTGTGGCTTCGCTGGGTTTGTTATTTCAACCACTTACAGCAAAGCTAAACAAAGTCACCAGTGTCTCCGCTTAAGAAGAGAACTCTGATCAGACACAGTGTGGTATATGCCATTTCCACAAACTAACAGTCTAGAAAAAGCAGCTACAAGGGAAAACAAAAGTTTTATCTTGTCTGCAGACAGGGGTCTATGCAGACTGGCAGAGCTCTCCAAAGGACCATGCTGTGTCTGCCCTGTCCTCACACGTGGCTCTTGGCCATGCTCAGAGGCAGACCACCAGACAAGGCAGGCTTCAGTGGGACCTTGCAATCATTCCTGTGTCCCAATGGGAACTAAGTTTATTCAGAGCACATCACTGTGCTGGTACATGCCTGCCACAGTGTGTCTGTATGTCTTGGCTCCCCAGGTGACACAAATCAACAAGGTTCTGAAGTTTCTGAATGAGTTTCTATTCTCTCCTCTTTCATCAGCTTTGCCCCTTCATCTTCCTTTTCTTTCATTAATATCAAGAGTGTTTCATTAACATCTTGCATTAACATCAACAATATTCTCTTTCACATTGTAGCTTGGCCCCAGCTGTGGCAACATACTGAACAACTTTGGCAAAGTGGATGTCATTGGCACTGGAAGCCCCATCGCTCCCAACCTCAGCCAGACCTGAAGAATCACTAAAATGCTCCATCCTGAAAACATGTTTGCTAATTCATAAGCTGCTTTCCAAATCAGGCAAGCCAGGTCCAGTACCTGTTGCACAGAGACAATAGAGTCTGGAGTCTCAGGGTACAAAATTTCTATAAGAAAAACAGGGGAATAACCCTGGGAGTTCACATCTGTGATTTTTTTCTCAACTATCTTGGTAACAAACTTTGCACAGAATATAATAAATACAAACTCCAGCTCATCTTCATAGTACTCATCCTATAAAACATGTTTTCATAAGACACCCTAAAGTTAGAATTCTCTTTTTTAAGAACCCTCTTGGAAGGTAACAGAGCTAATGCTGAGACATGGCTGAGCACGGCTTAATTTTTTGTGTTGTATGGGTAATAAATTATTCTTTCTACTTTAGAACACAGATATATTTGCTGAATATATTCATACCCATTCACATCAGACACCACCTCAAGGCTCTTAAAAATAATAATATTTATGGTTTAAGTCACATCTCCCAAGCTAGATTAGCTCAAGCCTAGGCATGAACTGAAAGAGAACAAAATTTCTTACAAAAGTAAAGTTACAGGGATGCAGAAAAGATTCTGAAGTTTTCTAAGTTTACAAAAAATGAGAAAATAGACTCAAAGTGGAAAAAAAGTCTTGTCAATATAGTAGCCAAGTAAAACCAGATGCTGCAAGGGTAACTTACCATTAGAAATCCCAGAGGTGGTTCTATTTACCAGGGAAGGTAGGGAAGGGGTAAGGGAAATTAATATTAATTTGGTTTATTTAGCTTGGCCATTGGCCACAAAGTTCAGATAAAGTGCATTTCCCAGCCAACTCTTGTACATGCAAAGTTTCACCAAGTCAGATGTAACTTATTATGTGTTTTGTCACTTCAACACGAAAAAAGAAAAAAGTACAAAGCTGTACAAAGGAGTGGCTTCCCTGCTTCTTTTGGCTGAATTAGATGTTTCATTGTGCAAATATATGTGTTAGAAATATTTTTTTAACAATCCTGCCATTGGCCATCCAAAATTAAAACTGCAAACATGGCACTTATTCTCTGTAACTAAAGGATCTGAGGAAAAGCAAATTCACCAGAGACCTTAATACATCAGATCCAAGCTTCTTTCCAGTATAACGTTTTTAAAACCTTCTATGAGTGCTGAGGGATAAAGGCTTAAAGATGAAGTGAAATTCCATGAGTAGGGCACTCACTGGGCCTTCCTTTGGATTCATGAATTGTTGCTGGGCTTGTGCACATTTCTTGTGGTCAAACAGACAAAGATGGGCTAGCTCCCATGAGGTGTTCTAGGTCGTGGGAAAGCTGGGCTAAAACTCAGACTGGCATGGCAGAGGAGACAGCAAATTTCAATAGAGTACAAGGATGGGATGGGATGGGACGGGACAGGATGGGACAGGATGGTATGGGATGGATGGGATGGGATGGGATGGGATGGGATGGGACGGGACGGGACGGGACGGGACGGGACGGGACGGGACAGGATGGCATGGCATGGCATGGCATGGCTTGGCATGGCATGGGTGTTCATGATTCCACTGGCTCTGTAGCTGGCATCCATATCCTATCTGCTGCATTAGTGCTTGCTCTAAACCAAAGATGGGTAACTTGTCTCCCAGCTTGTGCTGTAGGCTGCTTACTAAGCTGTGTGCTGCCAAGAGGATAGAGCTGCTTTTTTTTTTTCCTGTAGTTTACAGAACTTAGACAGCAGCGACTCATGCCGTAACTGTCTTTACTTCTCTTTAAATTGGTTTCTTATCACTTTTGTGGGACAGAATTTATTCGACCTTTTTTTTAAAAAAGCAAAAATGTCTCCACACTGGTGCCCTCATTATACTACACTGTGTGTTATCTCCTGACTTCATTTTTCTGTGTCCTTTCTTGAAGTCTGGAGCCAGTGGGAAGCTGCATTTGTGACATAAAAGGCTTTTTAGGGGTGAGAAAGACCCTGTGTAAGAGAAAAAACTGATTTGTTGTCTGAGAGCACTCTTGAGGAAATCTTGGCAAGAAACTTGCTCAGAGAGCAAGAAAAGAGGAGGTCAAGCTGGAGAAGCACCCTAGCAGTAGTGGAATGCATGGGGTGAAGGAAAATCTCTGGCAAGCTGGACTTCAGCACAGCAGAGCTGCATTTACCCATGACAGCTTCTCTGCCTGTTGCCTACTGTAGGAATCTTCTTCCTGTGCCATTTCCTGAAAAGTAACAACCCAGCTGCCCCATTTGCCCAGTGAATACATTTGGCATCCAAAGAGGTTGGATGACAAAGTTCCACTGGCTGCATTTGCTCACGCAAGGGCACTTGGCTGCCAGCCCACCCCTGCTCCACATGGCCTTCTGCTCGCCTGTTTGTTGATCCAGCCATCGGTGCTGTTATGCTACAGATTGTTGGGACCATGACTCACAATTTCCTTTTTAGAAGGACGAGGGAAGGAAAACAAACCTCAGTAAGCTTGCTGATCTTGTGCTTGATGTACAAGCACTAAGCTGCCCTTTCCCAGGGAAGAGATGTATCTTTCATGCACAGCTCTTTGTGCAGTTTACAGTCAACACGCATCCAGATTACAGAACTCCGTGGTGGTTGGCAATGCCTGGCAGCTTTGCTGGCAACATCAGCCACCCTCTGGCTTCCAGAGGCACCTTTGGCTCAAACCGGTTTATGGGTGTGATTTGCAAAACATTTTACACCCACAGCTCACCTAAAACTTTCTCAACATGAGCCACTGTTTTCAAAGCAGGAAGAGAGAAAGAGAGGCCTCAGTTTAAGTTCTTATGCCCTTGTTTGGATATCTGAGTAGACATATGGATTTCTGACTGAACAGAACATGCTTTCAGAACATTCCAGATCCAGTGAGACGTGTTCAGTCCCAAGAAGCCCACCAGCTAATCTAAGAATCTGAAAGTGGTTAGAGTTGAGAAGGAAATATCTTGCTGGCAATCTCCTGGAAATGAAATAAGGTATGTGAGTTAGGAAATGTGTCTAGTCAAGGCCAAAATCAGGAAGTGGATTATGACTAAGAAGATACCTGCTGAGGTACGAAGCAGAGGACCTGCTGCCTGCCTGCATTTACCGTGGCAGCTATCAGCTGTCCCAAGGCCTTCCCTGAAAGGCTTACAACAGTGCAACACCACCAAAACCTCATTCCTCTTCCTACTCTATCCTCAGTCCACCACCTGAACTGTGACTCTGCCCATGCCTCAGCAGAGGCACAAAGAGGAAAAACATCACTCTTCATGAAGGGAGGGACAGCAAAGCTCAGTGGTTTTGGTTATCTCAGTCTAATTGTGGATATCCAGATGCATGATGCACAGATCACATCAGCACACTCATTTCACAGGTGGAACTTGGAAATTCCAGTAGGAAATGGCTGTGCCCAGGTCATGTGGATTGAGGGGACAAGGTGAACCCACCTCCATCCTGTGCTGCAGCCACCAAGGATGACATGGGAAATAAGCAGTCTTGTTGCCTAGTCTTCCCTGTTGCCAGAACATTGCAATCTATAGCAGCATCAGCCCAATACCTATTCAGATTCAGCAACAAATTTAAGTACATGCTAATTACTAAACCACTAAAGTGGGCCATCCATGCACTTCCAGTTAGGCATTATTTCCTCCAAGGCTCTGGTAGAAATGTACTTCACACTAGGAAAGAAAATGTCTGGACCAATATACAGCAAGGAGACAAACTGCTGCACACTAATCCTAGCCAGCACAGTTTCTCCTGCCTACTAAAAAAGACTTATTTAAAGCACTGTGTTCAATAAGTTGTCTGTGACCCATACATAGCTAGTATTTTACCCTGAGATCATATCCTCAAAACAAGCAGAAAAAAGAAAAAAAAAAAAAAAAAAAAGAAAATCTGCCACCCAGTGCATTCATACAAATCTTTGTAGCATCTCCAAAGAGTTTATTAAATGGAGATTTAAGTTACTAGTAAATTGGCTTGGAGAAAAATAGAGGTTCTTCTGTTCCATCTTCAGACAATGTTCTGTAGGGTCCTGTGGCACAGTAGAGGTTTCAGAGGCACTACCTGAGGAGATGCAGAAAAGAAAAGCAACAATCTCTTCACTGAGCCTCCAAGAGTGACAGTAGAAGTATTTATTACTCTGCTGTTACACTGCTTGTAAGTAGTTTGTCTTTCTCCCTCTCTATTTGTCTCTTTTACTGTCCCTAATGAAGAATCCCAATGCTATCAAGTCTGAATTATGGACATTTTATTTTTCTAACATTTATTCTGCTGATTTCTCTTCTTTTCTTGTACTTTTGGCTGCTGAGATGCATTTGATCTGCTGTTGGGAGGAGATACAGCTGCTAACTGCATTCTTCACTCCATCTGTTTCCACCAGTTGGTAAAACTTCATTAAAATTAGTGAGACAACACTCATATCAAGCTGGTATTGAATAGTTTAGAACCAGGAATAAAAACTCTGGACAAACTGGATTTGTGTAAAAGAATTGACAATCCACCACCCAAGTTTTTTCTGTGGCACTTTGAAACTGCTGGAAAGTAATAAGCATTGTGTAGACATAATGCCATGAATAAAGGAAAGCTGTCTATAAAAATGGTTGGTGCAAGTTTGCAGGCAAGCAGTGCACTTCGGGATACAGCCAACTTTTAAAATCCAGGACCTGCATAATCTTTGCACTGAAAGAGAAGCGGGGGGGGGGGGGGGGGGGGGTGTCTTAAAAACACGTTTCTGGAACTTCTCTGGATGCTAAAACCTGATGAGAGAGTTCCCATGACAGGACACTCTTCATGAAGCCAGCAGTGAACAACCCACAAGCTTCTTCAAAGTCAGCAGGACCTCACAGGACAGTGTCTGTCCCTGTCTGGATGGCAGCTGTCTTGCTTCCCTCAGTTTTATGGGTTCTAATCTATTTCTATCCTTTACCCTATTTTATGGTTGTGGTTGATAAGATAAATTAGTCTCCTTTTTGAAAGTGTCACAGTTTAGAGAGTATACAACTGTCGACCGAAGCCCAGTGTTCTCTAGGCTTGTCCACTCCATGACCTCATGTAGCATAAAATAGAAATTAGAATTATTTTAGGACTTGAAAACACACATCCAGACATTCCTTCAGAGACTTGTGTAAGATCAGAGCGATTGTGTTTTTGCTCAGCATCCCACCCCCCACAGTGCTGGCTGCTGGGGCCTGCATGCATATCGCCAGCACATGTGCACGCATGGGGAAATGGGGCAGGGGCAGGTAATTAGCCTTTCTGGAGGGGACATGCCTTTCTCCTGAGAGCAAAACAAGAGAGCTCTGAGGGCAGGAGGGGAGCAGATGTAAGCTATCAAGGAGGGAAGCTCGCAGGCAGGACATGAAGGGTAACCTCTGAGCAGCCTGGTGCTGGAGAGACTGGTACTCACTTCAGCTTAGAACACCATACAAGTGATGGGTCAACTAAGATTTCATCAAAGGAAAATTTTCAGATCACATCGTCTATCTGAATGTCCTGCTGAGACGGGATTCCTGTCATAGGTGTGGTTCTGTTCTGCCCATGCCCTGTAACATCCCCAAATTAGCCCTCTCTGTGGTGTTTTGGTGGGGTTCAGAGATGCAGCACCTAGAAGGGGATGAAAGCTCATCGTGTGCTTGTAGAGCAAACCAAGAGCACAGCTCACAGCATTTCCTAACACACTCACCCCAAGCTGCAGCCCTGTCACACAGAGATGGTCCTGATCGATGGCCTGCAGCTTTTTTCCAAGTCTCTTCTATTCCTAATGAAAATGGTAAGCTGAGGACAGTAGTTTTCTGTATAACACAACCATTCCTTTCCCTTTGCCCCCACAGATTTAGCGCTTGTGCTGACTGTTGAAAAATCAGTCATTAACAGCCAGGAAATGACTTTGCCATCAATCAGAATATTGCTCAGCCATGTTTCAGCTTTTTCCCCCTTTCTCTGCATAATTATTCTCATCCTCTGCTGATTACAGTTTATAATAGCTATAATTCTCTTAAAATCAATCATTGCTTGACTTAACCACAGGGTTACCAGCAAAAACATGAAGGAACACAGATATTCTGAGCTGCTTTTTAATTATTATTCTTATTTAACAACACACAGGCTTATAGGTAGATCAAACTTAACCTTCCTCTTAGCAGTACTAAGCATCAGTTATTTAATTTTTTTTAAAATCATGAAGTGTTTGATAATATGACCATTCTAACTTCACCAGGTGTTTTGGTGACATGTTACTAGCATGATGTTTTGACATGTAGTCATAGTGGTTGTCCCAAATTAAAGCACCGTAAAAGGACAAATATATGTTTTTGCCAGCACAGATCCTGCAGTCAAAGTAAACCCAAATACCTGATCTTTTTTATTAGGGTTCTACATAAACACAGTTAAATCAAAGGTGTACAATAAGGCAGTTTTTTAGTACACTAAATTAAAAACAACACTAGATTAAAAATCGCATTTTTTCCTAAACAGAGTGGAAATCTGTAGCCCAACAACAACAATGGTATTCCTAATATACCTGAACCATAGGTTTCTGTTATTCCACTTGTATCACCACTTTGGCTCCAATCATTTTCTCTTGTCCATATATGCAGTTTATTTCCCTTACTGATTATGTGCTTTTGTCATGCAAAAAAAATGAAATATTTTTAAAATTTAGGAAATCATTATATGGAATAACCAAACTGAAAGCAGGACTGAAGATAAGGTGTAGCATCTGAACTGACTTTTAAGGTAAAATAAAGCCTTAATTTAAAATAGACTCCCCACACACACCCTTTAAAAAATTTTGGGTAAGGAAAATATTGTATGAAGCTGTACCTTTAGATAGGGAATAGAAACAAAGTGGCTAAAGCTTCCTCTCTATCAGGGTATGACATTGAAACACACAAAGCAAAGGAAGCCATTTTCCACACAGAACATTTTGATCTTGAAATTTCACATACATTCCTGCATAAAACTTATTCCGACATTTCTTGTTGTCTTAGGAACAAGACATACAAGTCCCCATGTGCAATATCCACGTCACATGTTTGGCTTCTCTTTATTTACCAACTTGCAACCAGCAGTATATGATTGTTAATTTTGACCTGATGAACAGGACATCTGCATGTTTTGTGTACAAGGGCAAATATGGGGGAAAACTCACAGCAGTTAAGCTAAAAATGTAGTCTACCCATGAACTGTGCCCTTTATAGCTATCTGCCCTATGTAAATAAACTGCTCTGGTTTGTCAAGATCAAGCACAAGCATTACTGGAGATACTTTGCTATTCTGATATTAAATAATTAACTATACTGGGCCTAGCAAGCCCCTGCATCCCCTCAGATGTGTTCCTAAGATTGCTAGGAAATTATGGAAAAAGAACTAAATGGAAGAGATCCAGTTTCATCCACTCTTTTTTTATCATCATCTGATCTTGCATTTCACTAAACCCTCGTCTCTTTTTAGCTGCACTGATCATGGATGCAGCAGGGAAGTGTCTGTTGAAGACATTTTGCCAAAAAATAACAAAGGGCCACATTTCTTTGGCACATAGCATGACCACAGGCCTCGCCATGAGTAAAAAGCCACTTGCACTGCATAGCCCATCTACTAAAGTGCTTTTCTCAGCCCGGTCTGGATTCTAGTCAGGTCACTGAGGCTTCCTCCTGGCCGCACCAAGGAGGAGGACGGCACCCGACAAGCCCTGCCTCGCACGAGGAGCCCTGACACAGACCAGGGGTCTCTCGGTCGCATGAGAAATGGTTTGTAGGCTCAGGGCCCCAGGGGCCATTATTTCAAAGTTGCACAGCCATCATGTAGCTGCACGAAGCACCTCCTGCCGTGTCTGTGCCTTTCAAGAAACAAAGCTGTGTTGTGAACTATTGGCGATGTTAATAGCTTTCTTCCCTCTAGAGATTTGCTCCCGCTTTGGCCCCAAATATTTCAAAATAGATGAAGCTGGCAGCAAGAGCCATGGGAAGAAAAATGTTAATGCATGTTAATTTCTGGTTTAGACATGATGAGAATTTCATTTTCTTTATTAAAATACCCCAGTGCTGATGGGATTCTCCTCTGATTCATGGACTATACCTTGTAGCGCTCCTCACTGAGCGATCATATATACAGCCTGATGTTTTAAATAATTTTGTTTCCCTCTCCTTCCAGCTATTCCACTTATCATTCTTCACTAATGCACAATATGCTCTCCTTCCAGTTCAATGGCTGAGTTTTTGTGCAGGAATTTCAGGCCATTTTTAAAAATTTCCTGTAAAAAGTCTGACATTATCAGAAATTGCAGCATCATGGTTACTCACAGTGAAAGGGAGAGACACAGTGACAGGTTTGCAGAGGAATCTGCTACTAGTAAACAGAAAAATAAAATGCAAAAGCAAAATGAGATTCAGGCTGACTGGGGGAGTAGGAGGGGGCATGGGAGAGCAGTTTTGTACTCCAGAGAACAAACAAATAATCCCATATAGACATTTGGAAGGAATGATTGAGTAGGACAGAGGCTCTGTTGCTGGATAGCCATATCAGTTGTTAAATGTCAATTAAAAGAATCCCATCTATGGAAAGCTGTGGAGAATACAACTATATATGCTTATGCTGTTTTTGCTTAGTTGAAGAGTGAAAAACTTGCATTTCACATGATCAAATATAGAATCCACATAACACAGCACCACGTGGTCTCTCCTTAAATGGCCTAATCAGTGTAGATCATAGCAACTGCTTTCTAAACATACAAAGAGAACACCTAGAAATCTAGAGACAGAGAAGAGAAAGGCATCAAGGATTCTGAGTAACAGATTGCAGAGAATAATGTTGCCTCCCACTCTGCAAAGAGCATTTTTATTCCACTGTGATCTTCAAGATAAACATGTAAGAGAAACCTGCTCCATTGTATCAACCCTGCTGCTGTGAGTGCGCTGCAGTGTCAGGCCTCACCACCAGCCTTTCCCAAGGAGTGGAGCCAACTGCAGATATCACATTAGTCCTGAAAAGTCACCTAAAGGCTTCCAAAGAGCAACATGGAATCTATTTCTGGGCTGTACATTTGCTAGGGAAGAAGCGTACAATGGGATGGTCTGTGCACAGGAAAATCAATTCATTTGGTACCAGACAGAACTGGTACACATGAAATTCATTGCTTGGTATAAGGAAGACAAAACCTCAGCAAACTAGAAGGTCAGTGTTGTTCAAATCGCCATGCAAGAAGAGTAATAATCACAGCCCATAGTAACCTCATTGATTCACACTGCATAGCATCATCATGAGCAGATCCCATGGGGAGCCCTTTTTCCCTGTTTTCTGCCTTGCCAGGAGACACTGTTCACACTAGATGAGCATGACCTATGTGACTTAGTACAAAGAATAACCAAATACACCTCTCAGTCTACCACTCCCTTTCACCACCTCCACTGTCACTGTATACTCTGCGTTTTAAGAAAAATACACACCACGCTGAGGTTTAAAATGCCATGTTGTATCTTGCTGTGATGAACTCCATCAGTGCTGGGGGAAAGCTGACTCTTTCAGACTGAGAAGCTATGCTGAAAGCCCAAGAGGCCAAGCCCAGGAGCTCACTTATCAGTGTACAAAGCTGTCATCATGCAGAGCAGGACCACTGAATGATAGGACAAGGCTGTGAAAACAGATAAAGTTTCCTTAAAAACCCTACCTAAAAAAAAATGCAAATCAGTGGTTGTAGTCACACTGCATTATTCTTTAAGACACCTATTTAAAGCTACTTCTTTTTTTCTAACTACCCTAGTGTGCCACAAATGTTTTCTAGTCTAGCTATAGAGTGACGGCATTTTCATGCCAAGTACTACAGACCACACAGAAGAAGCTGCAATTAATGGAATTTCAGCGTTCTGCATTGCTGATCTACTTAGCAATGCATTTTTGAGGACATTTTAAAAGTTGTTTAGCTGACTGCCAAAAATGAGGATCATTAAAAATAGATTCACAGCTGTTTGGGAAAGCTGAGATATAATTTTGTCTTCATTATGCCTTATTGCAGATGTTATTGATTTAGTCTCACTTCATTTTAGTGGGCAATATCAATTCGTGCCATCTTTGACTTTGGAAACTGGGAAGTCCATTTATTCTCATTCTTACAGCTCACAGTATAGAAGAAGGGAAAATAACTATGAAGTATATTTGGAAGACAGCCTCTTTGTGTGGCAGCACCACTGTGCAGGTGATCAGAGCAGATAAGCTTCTCAAAACATCCCTATACAGTGAGCCTCAGATTGCAGAAGGATTTTTACAAAATATGCCCTGAAAATAGTACTTGAATTTTCTGCTCCAAGTGACTTTGCTTTAGTGAGAGTTTTCTCACTAAAGAAGAAACTGAGTCCATTTATATATGGCTATATATATGTTTTTGAATATATATATGCAGGATCAAATGCTGCTCTTTGTGGCATGCATGAAGAGTCAACTCACTTTGCCATAATCAACTTAATCAGGGGGAGAAGTCTGAATTTCCTGCTATCTGATCACTGGTGCAGGAAGCCTTCAAGAATTCCTCTGACAGATATTGTATACATAATTTCTGGAAGTTTTATAAAATGCATATGTAAAAGCACAAAGGACAAGGCCTTCATTAAAAAAATTGTAATAATAACATAAGCACTGAATCATGCATTAAATAAACCTCTCATCACTCATTCTCAACAAGAACTGCACATACACTGTTGTGATTGTGCAACACTTAATGTTGCCCTTTTGGGTAGAGAACAATATGCAAATACCTTTCCTCTGCCCAACTGGTTCCTTTAAACAGCTGTGCTCCTTAACACCCTCACACTGACTTTGCTCAGCCCAGCTTTAATGCTTTGTAGCCACTGTCAATGGAGTGAAAGGCAACTAGTACTGCAGCCCTCTTCTTTATTGTGCTGAAGAGGACCTGCACATGACCAGCGTGTGGGTTGGGAAAGCAGCTGTGGCATTGTTAGCCAGCACTCACTTCCCACATAGGCTTCTAACCCAGGATGAATGAACCCACCACAGGCAATTGTCACCCACAGCATTTCTAAGGAGCTTTTTGTCCACTTCCATCGCTTCAGTCAGCAGACCTCCTTGGCTAAAGCACTGTACACACTGCTATTTTTCACCTTAGGAGTATTCATCCTGGAAGCTGTGGTTGGGACAGTCTTGCCACTTCCCTCAAGTACAGATCAATCCTCAGCAAAGGAAAGGGACAGGCATTTTGCAGTGAAGAACACCTGGTTTTGGTAATCCTGTAAAATACAAGTTTTTCATATGATCAAATATAAAATCCACGTAACAGAGCACCATGTGGTCTCTCCTTAAATGGCCTAATCAGTGTAGATCATAGCAACTGCTTTCTAAACATACAAAGAGGACACTTAGAAATCTAGAGCATTAAGCATTCCCAGAATTGGTGAGAATTATTAACATTTTGCAGCCTCCATAAAGCCTCCATAAAAGGGCTCAGCACTGCAAATCCCACACTAATATTGGCACACTTTAAACCATAGTGGGTCCATGCACGTGACTAACTGCACACAAATGAAAGTAAAGGAATTCACTGATTGTCTCACAGTGTCTTAAAAGGAACTCAAAACTCTTTACAGACCACAATATATCTCACACCCACAGAAGACTCTCTCTACAAAAGGACTTCACACATTGAAGCCTTAATTGGGATCAGTTCAGAAGAATAGAGAGCTGAATCATCCTTTGTGGCCCTGAGACCTCTGCTGCTATTGAGACTAGTAATCCAAAATCCATGCTTTACTAATTTAATTATAATCTAATTATAATTTAATTATAATTTAATTTTATCCTTTATCCAACAGAGTGCTGAACTTCAAGCATAGAAGCTCTGAGGGGAAGAAGAAGGATTCCTGTGCTTAGGTTTATGTGCTTTGCTGCTCAGTATTTGGCAGCCAGTCAACATTAGGGCTATGTGTGGCCTCAGGACATGCTATGAGCTGGCAGAACTGACTTTGGCCAAAAGAGACTTGCACTTTTCTTTCTCACAGGTCCCAGTCCTGGCCATGCAATCCCATTACTTGCCATGCACTGATGATGATGTTCATCAGATGAAAGGCGTGAAAGGGTGGTGGAATGGCATGGTCAGAGGAGGAGCACAGGCAGGTAGAAAAGGATAGAAAAAGACAAAGGCCTCTTGTCTTCCATAAGTGTGAATCTTCCTCTGGACTTGGCTGTCTTTTGAACTGATGCTGGCATATTACTGTCACCAAAGGGACAAGTAGAGAACTGAACTTCAGAATCAGTGTTTTCAGTATTTTTTCAACTAAAGATGAGAATTCTGACCAAACCACCATATCTTTACAGAAGAAACACTTGTGTTTCAGCCAAGATATATAAATGTGTATTGGAAAAGGGATATAGAGAGCTGTGTGTGAGATACTGTGTTTGCAGGAACATAAATCCTTTTGGGCAGTAAAGCCTGCTTCTCTGTGCTTTGGCCAGGAACCCCAGCTGTCTCAAATAAAATGGACACAGCCCTTGCTGGTTGGCTGACACATAAAGGATCAAACCAACGCTTAAAAACATGAGCTGCTCTTGCCTTAACTTGTAGCCCGAGGCTGTAACAGTACGTCTCTGCTGCAGGTGGGTGGGCTGCTGAGCTGTGTCACGTTGTCCCCTGCTATGTGACATCTTTCTAAGCCTCAACAAACAGCAGTAAAGGGCTGTACCCATCACTTCTCACTCTGGCTTTGGCACAGAAACTCCACTGTGCCAAAGCACATTGATGGCCATCTAGTCCTATCACTTACTGCTTTCTTGGTTTGCCTTTCACATTACTATAAGCCTGTGAAAGCACCAATGATATTTCTGCATAGATTTGGTAACTCTTTTGTATCCTTTGATGGATCTTTCCTTAGTCACATACATGTAAGCCTAAATGTGTGGCTCTTAGTAGCTCTGTGCAAGCATTTCCTAAGCCTTTCTGTGCACTTTCTGGCATTATACAGCTGGACCATTCTGACATTTTCTTCAGGGAAACATCTGAAGTTCTCAGACCCATCTATCTTTATGCTCAGTTGCTATCTGATCTCCAGGGGCTCCACTGCAGTGTTCCCACACTCAGGCAGAGCTGCCTTCCTGCTTCTTTTGCACTGATTAACAACCTCTTGCCTCTTCTGACTCCCAGCTTCCCATTGCTTTGTGGGTACTCTGTGCTCAAATTCTCATTTGATGTTGAACTGGTTTCAAGCTCTGCTGGGGAAATCTGTGATCTGTTGTCTGAGCACAGAATCATGACAGCAAGACCTTGCCAAGGGCACTTCAATGTCTTGTTCTCAGTCCTTGCCTGTGTGTCCTTCAGGCAGCATCATTCCTGCTTGGAGATGGAGTAAAGAATTATTGTGGCTAATAGCATGATGATTATTCAGAATTATGTTCATGTCTTGTGATGCAGACAAGTATCTCCATTTCTGTTCTGATCATTCTGTACATACTGCACTGTCCAAATCTGCCCTTCTTTGGGCAGTCATGCCATCCAACTGAATCTTTTTTAATCTGTGTGGTTTTGCCCTGTGTGAGAGGTATGGACATAGTACACTGGAGAAGACCCTTCTCTCAGAAAACTGCAGTGCAGGTGTGAACAGATGAGCCAGTCCCTTGCAGATCCTTGCAGAGCCAATGGAAAGAAATAACTTTCAAACAGATCAAGGTGGTTTAGAAAAGTTAAAATATGACAAATAATGACCTACAGTATTGACTGTATTGACTGCATCTTCGATGACTAAAATGGGAGCCCAGCAGCTCTATGTAGAGCTCAGTAACATGACTGAGGTTGCTCTGAAGTTGCTTAGCACTTTTAAAAACCCCTCATCTTGCATTCTCATCCCTCAGCAGATGTGACCAACTCTTCTGCTGCTGCATTTGCAGCTGTTTATTGTCCCAGTCCAAATGTACTGAACATATTACTGCCTTCAGTACCCTGTTGTGTTTGATGCCTGATTTGATTGCCTAGTGCTACCTTTGAGAAGGAGTTTTAGGTAGGATGGCAAGTGGTATCTTTTATTGCATAGAAGATTTGTGAAGCCTCAGTAGAGAAAATGAGCAGTGTCATTTTCTCTCATTCCAATCTAATGCTGAATGCTGTTCACAATGGCTTATTCACCACACTGCCTGTTGTCAGAAGACATAATTCACTATAGCCAAAGGCAAACTGGCAAAAATATTCCCATCAAAGAAGCACAGGGAATGGGTCATTCTCAGCCCAGAAATTTCTCATTTCTGTATTCACATGATGTCTACTTATAAATGTTACAGGGTGGTGGCTTCAGCACAGTGATACTGCTAGATTTCCTTTCCCAATATCACCCTTTACCTCATGTTGCTGCACAGAGTAGCCATATTTTATGGTATATGCCTGTTTTAAGCTATCTTTATGCTTTCCAGGTCCCACCTTCTGGGCTGGGGATTCTGACTAAACCCCGCCATGTGGCAGCTGCCTTATTGCTTTACAGAATTCTGCTGCATGTGCACAGCACCTGGACATTTCCACTGATGGAGGCATTTCCTGAGTCTGAGTGTGTCTCAGAAGGAGGATGGAGCTCAGCAGAGGGTGCCAGATGCCCAAATGAGCTGGCTTCAGACTCCCCTGCTGCCTGTAGTCTGTGGTCAGTCTCCTACCCCTTAGCAGCTGCCATAGCCTGGTACCACAAACTTGCCTTTTACTCAAGGTTCCCCTTTCTCTGGTGGTATGATTTCCATCCATCAAAGGTAGCTGATGCTGTACCTTCTAGAGATCTGCTTGTGCCTGCTACCTGCCATGGGTAGAATAAGCTCAGTGCATTTCCTATGACCAGACAGGACTGGGCAGTGCATTTATTTCACTGCTGTGCTCTGTGCATCAGGATGAGCACGCCCAACATCTCATGGATGTAATAGTTCTTCCTCTGCAGGGGAGCTGATGTGAGATTGCAGCTGATCCCCATCCAGCTGGCACCCAAGTGGCCTCTGAGCCTGCAGGACCTGGATAGTGGGCAACCCTTCACCCTGTCTGTGGTCCCATGAAAGTCACAGTGCAGAGCTCCTTCTCTGTAGTGAATGTTTGTTTGTCTGTCTGTATCGTTGCTGCTTGAGTCATGGCTTTTTTTCTTTTTTCCTGGAAGAGCTGCCCGGGGGTACAAAATCCTCACACAGGTACCTCATGTAGGGCAGTCCTTAGTCGGTCTGGTCAGTCTCCACCCTGCCAGTGGTGAGGCTGTACATCCATCTGGTGTCCAAACGGTGAACTGAGGCTCTGCTCTCACTCCCCACACCTCGGGTGGTCTCTCTCTTTTTCCTGAAGGCAGCCCTTATGTTTGCTGGCCAGGGAAGGTACTTCAGGAAAGGTTATCTTCTTTTCCCGTGGGGATCAGCTGCCCCCTCCCTAATTGTAGGAAATCCTTCTCAAAGGTCAGATATTTTTTATTGCATAAATAACATGTAGCAAGACAGGTCCCCTACACAATGTTGTCTCTAAACAGGGCCTTTCTGATGTAAATGTGGCAAGGCAGAGTTTGGGCCCTGCACACATTCACTCTCCTCAGCCCTCCTGCTTTCTTGTGAAACCAAGACTGTCCAGCCACTCTGTCTGTGGTCAGAGGAGACATCAGCCCTTCCTCACCCATGGCTGCTTCTGGCTTCTTGTTCTTGCCTTTGCCTTACATGTTTTGATTGCTCATTACACTTTTCAGCACAATGACTGAAAGAGAGTAGATTTAGATTAAATATTGGGAAGAAATTCTTCACCATGAGAGCAATGAGATACTGGGACAGGTTGCCCCATCCCTGGAATTGTTCAAGGACAGTTTGGGTGGGGCTTTGAGTACCCTGGTCTAGTCGGAGGTGTCCCTTCCCCTGACAAGAAGGTTGGAATAAGATGGTCTTTAATGTCCCTCCAACCCAAACTATTCTATGATGATTCTGTGTCTGGGCCACACCCATGATCTATCCAGGCTCTTTTAGCTTTAACTACAGGGATTTTATATTTTTCCCATTTGCAAATGCAGTTATCTCTCTCATTCTCCACAATTAAAGTGATGGCAATCCTGTTCAATTCCCACCATACAAATCCATGCTCCGCTGCTACAATGACAGCACTTTTTAACTTCAGCTCAAATTAAAGCTGAAGTCTCATTGCTGCCACTTTCAGAAACTGGGGCCCACAAAGATTTAGAAAATAAATAAAATCAAAAGCCAGCTGGCTCGAGAGGTGGCACAGGGACCCTGTGGCAGTGGTCCTCCAGGGGCTGAGAGTGCCAGGGGCTGGTCACCCTGCAGCAGGGTGAGCCCAGGGCAGAGGGACCACCACGGTAGGGTCACGCCAAGGCAGAGGGAGCCTGCGCCACAGTGGTCCCGGAGCACAGGGACCCTGGTGGCACAGGCACCCTGGTGGCACAGGGATCCTGGTGGCACAGGTACTCCAGGGCAGCGCTGTCTCAAGGCACAGGACCCTGGTGGCAGTGTTATCCCGTGGCACAGGACCCTGGTGGCAGTGCTATCCCGTGGCATAGGGACTCTGGTGGCAGTGCTGTCCTATGGCATAGGGACCCTGGTGGCAGTGCTATCCCATGGCATAGGGAATGCAGTGGCACAAGAACCTTGCTGGCAGTGCTGTCCCAAGGCACGGGGACTTGGTGGCACAGACACCCTGGAGGCACAGGGACCCTGGTGGGACAGGGACCCTGGTGGCACAGACACCCTGGAGGCACAGGGACCCTGGTGGGACAGACACCCTGGAGGCACAGAGACCCTGGTGGCACAGACACCCTGGTGGCACAGACACCCTGGTGGCACAGTCACTCTGGTGGCATAGGGACCCTGGTAGCACAGACACCCTGGTGGCACACGGACCCTGGTGGCACAGGGACCCTGGTAGCACAGACACCCTGGTGGCACACGGACCCTGGTGGCACAGACACCCTGGTGGCACAGTCACTCTGGTGGCACAGGGACCCTGGTAGCACAGACACCCTGGTGGCACACGGACCCTGGTGGCACAGGGATCATGGTGGCACACGGACCCTGGTGGCACACGGACCCTGGTGGCACAGGGATCCTGGTGGCACAGACACCCTGGTGGCACAGGGACCCTGGTGGCACAGGGATCCTGGTGGCACACGGACCCTGGTGGCACAGACACCCTGGTGGCACAGGGATCCTGGTGGCACACGGACCCTGGTGGCACAGACACCCTGGTGGCACACGGACCCTGGTGGCGGTGCTATCCCGAGGCACAGGGACGCGGTGGCGGCCCGGTGCTGCCACCTGGCGGTCTCGCGAGTGGCAACAGCGGCGGCGCAGGGCCAGCGCCCCCCGGTGGCAGCGCGGCGGTGGCGGCGGTGGTGGTGATGGCCCGGCGGTGGCGGTGATGTCCCGGTGGTGGCGGTGGTGGCAGCGGTGGCCCGGCGGTGGCAGTGGTGGCCCGGTGGTGGCAGTGGTGGCCCGGCAGTGGTCCGGCGGTGGCAGTGGTGGCCCGGCGGTGGCGGTGATGTCCCGGCGGTGGCGGTGATGTCCCGGCGGTGGCAGTGGTGGCCCGGCGGTGGCCCGGAGGTGGCAGTGGTGGCCCGGCGGTGGCGGTCGCGGGGCGGCGCGCGGGGGCATAGCCCGCTGCCTGCACGGTCAGTGCCGCACGAACCGGTAATGAACGAACCGGCCCCGCAGGGATGTTTCGTTTGATTTCCCTCTGGTTTGTGTTGTCTTTTCACAGAATCATAGAAGCATTTAAGTTGGAAAATACCTCTGATATTTGCCATGTCCAACCTATCACCCCCTTGTTTGCTTGACCATGGCACTAAGTGCCACATTCTTTCTCGGATACCTCCAGGGATGGTGGGTACACCACCACTAGCTCGTTCCAATTTTAAACAGCGCTTTCCGTACAGAAATTCCTCCAGATGTCCAGCTTGAAACTCCCCTGCCCAGCCTGAGGATATGTCCTCTCATCCTGTGGCCTTGCCATGGGTCTCTTAAAATCTGTGGTGGAATCATCACAACAGCTCCATCTCAGCAAGCCTGGCCTGGGTGCAAGGCTGGAGCCAAGCCCCTCTCTACCCTTCGTTTGCAGTCTCTTTCCCACTCTCCTGTTCATGGTGGTACTGAAGCACAAAAACATCCATCAGCAGCAGCCTGATTCCTTTAAGACAGGTGAGGTGTGCTCACTGTGGGTCTGGCACAGGGAAATCCTGACACTATTCATGAGTAACACCATCTCCTGGGAGCTTAAGGGACGCCCAGCAACAAGCCAAAATGCTACATTTCACCCAAGCCTCTTTCTGTGACTCTTCCAGTCTACTGCCAGGCAAATCCTGACTTTACACCACTGGTGCAAACACTGTATGGACTCTAGCTCCAGCCCAGCCTTTTCATTAATTACATTCAGGTAAAGGATCTGCTTAGAAAAGCAGGCATTATCTGTAGCCTAAGTTCTGTTGGGAAACAGCTTACCTGAAATACTGACAAGCAGTGACAACCACTATTATATATGTATTACAATACTGGTAATAAAACTGACCAGTAAATCAGAGCAGGCAAGACAACTGAAGTACAGAGTAACTCATTAGGAGTTAAGCTGGGAAAAAAAAACCCAAACGCAAGCCTGGGTTCAAGGCTTGGGCCAATTTCTGTTTCAAATATTATATTATTTTTGCAAATATAAACATAATAATTACATCAGCATGGGTAAGAAGCTCCATTTGGCTCCCCTCCCCACCAGAAATCTTCTTGCTTGGGCTGGAATTAATAAATAGATCATAAACCCTGTCTTCCTCTTTCCCCCTTTGCTCCCCAAATCCCTTGACTTTTTGAGACAGACCAATCAAGTGTAATTCTCAAAATGTGTTGCAAAGGTGGGCAGGTGAATTATTGCCTCCCTTGCCTGCAGACAAAGATACAGGTCTAGCATCAATATTTTTTGAAGGTCTGGAGAAAGCAAGCCTCAGAGGAGGTGAAAAATTTCAAGACTGTGAAGGCCCTTGGGGCTCAGAGCTCACTGATGAGTGGGAGAAGGAAGCAACAGGATGAGAGAGGGAGGATGGAGGTGATTGAGTAGGGCAGGATCCAGTATTTATGGTTCTCCCATGCTGCAGGAACTGGCTGCCTCCTATACATTTGTGGCCCTCAGCTTCCTGAAGCTACCATGGGGGAGCAGCATCTCTGTTTTGATGACAAGGAAACAGGGCTTAGTGAGTGACTGACCAGGATAACAACAAATATCTGGACTGGAAATAGAATTCTGGTCATAGGAGCAAGGTAGATAAGAAACGCAGAAAGGCAGGGGGAGGGAAACACAAACAGCTGTGGTTTTTAAAGGTGGAAAAGCAGTGAGAGCCTTGGGGCCCTCTTCGCACACTGTGAGACTCTCTCTCTCGCCAAAAATACTATTTGAAAATCCTGACACTTCTGTTTCTTTGCAAAGAGACTTGTGGACAGGACTCAGCCTCTAAATCACAGCAAAAACCATGCAAGAAAAACAAAAGCAACCTGAAGTTTGCCTGGCAAGAAAATCACAGCCACATGGCACATGGGATGTCATATGTACAATGGTGTCATCATGATTTCATAAGTGATTTCATAAGCCTCACCCTAAAAAAGTGAGGCTGACTCCACCGGGGCAGGCTGAGCAAGAGAAAGAGCCATAGGGTAATGGGGAGCAATGCTGGGTGCAGCCCCTTCCTCCTTATTACTGAGCCCCAAACTCACATAATGGGCTGAAGGCACAAAAGCCCCTCCCCAGGCCACTGTTGCAGAAACAACTAGCACTTCTGCAGATGTCTTATGTTGCTCAAGTATTTTGTTGAAAGGTTATTGCTGCCTGGACACAGCAGCACTGGGTGCAGCACTGGCAGCTCACGGAACGCTCCTTCAGGGAGCAGCCTCCATTAGCCTTGGGACAATGGGTTTGGTTTAGGGCATAAAGCTGGATAAATGGGTGAGAAAGGCACGGTGTGTGCCAACAGTGCCCACAGCATAAGATGAGGGGCTGTTCGTGGTAGTGACAGAGTCCATTTCCCATTTTCTCAGCATACCAGGTTTTTTCTGACCTTCAGAGTCTTTTTAAATTGTTTGAGTGCTGTTAACGTGTCTCTCAGCAGAGCTGCTTGCTGTAGCTGAAGACAGCTTGTCAGAGAGACATTTGCAGCCACAGCAGAGCTAGACAACTGTTGCTTGTCAGGACAAGAGGTCAAGTGTGAGCCACTCCAGAGGGAGGCAGGGAGCCAGGACAGCCACCAGAGATTACATGTTACTGGGGACACTGAAAGGCAGTGAAGAGTCTCTTTTTCTCAAGCTATGGTTTATTTTTCAAAGCAGGTCCAGCTGCTGCAGCTGGGAGTGTCCTTGCTTTTGATCAGACTTGTGACATGCCATCCTCCAATAATTTGGTGATGCCTCACAGACCCTCATTCAACTCACCCCTGCCTCCAGCCTGCTGATTTGGAAAGGCTTTATCAAGCTTACTTAATTTACTTTTTTTTTTGGTAGAAAATAAAATGCATCTGCCCATTCAGTGTAGATTGGATCTTCTTGTAAGTCAGAGACCCTGCAAGCTGCTCATACAAATATTTGCAGTGACACTAGGATGAAAGGAGCCACATCTGGCCTGCTCCACACCCTCTTGTTTAAACAGCAGCACACAATTCATATGCTTTAGTTATAAAATAGTAATATCCTTTAAATTTGCATGAAGTGAACCCAGGAAACTATAATTAGAAAGAGATTTTCTGGAAATGCAACAAGAAAATATTAATACAGTGCTAAAAGTGATCCAAGCCTATTGCCCCACAGAGATATGTTGTCTAAAACATTGTATTAGCTACTTTTTCTCTCTTAATCCAATAGGACTGCATCTCTGGAGCAATCCTTTGTGAACATTTAGCCTCCTTGACCATAAATCTCAGCTGTTTGACACCCAAGTTATTAAATTATGTTTGTGTTGTTATATCATAACATGATGCTTAGCCATATATCATGCCCCCAAGGACAGCATAGGACTGGCAAATGGTAAAACAAAGCTCCTCCTTCCAGACCTCTTAAAAGCTTAGAGAATCTCTGTAGCTTGCTGGCAGGACTAGCCCGTACTTGGAATTGTGTATGATTTCACTTAGTAGTATACCATGTTACATTTACTTATTGTATAGGTCATTACAATAAGGCTACTTTTACAAGAAAAAATAAATCAGCAATGCTAGCACACAGTAGTTTCTTATTACTGTTCTTAATTGGCATTTCAGAGGGGCCATAAATGTTGTGTCGTCCATAATAAAATGCTGGGGACTAAACAGGAGGGGGGAAAGAATGGTATCATGGCATTTAATTATTTAAGGTTTAAACTCCAATGCATAATTCTGTGAGGGTCTTCAGAAGCATTCTCTCCTCCAGTGCAGATGGAGGGATGCCTCATTCAAACACCATATGGATGCTGTCTATCAGTGGACTGTATGCTGAGGACCAGCTGTGGTTGCCTAGCAGCTGCTGCCTGCTGACTGACCCCTGGGGTGTAGCACTTGACAGTCAGAAATCAGGAAGTTCACCCCAAGTAAGGCAGTGCTCTTCATGGTGAATGATGAAGTCAGTGTTCTTTCTCTTGACATCAGAGATGAATAAAACCATCACACCTTGCCTCGGATCCTGTTATGACTACTTCTTGTGGTAGGTCACCATTACTCTCACACCTTGGCTAAAGATATTTTGGACCTCCAGGGGCTAAAAGTCTTCATGGTTATCACTGACACTTCCAGACTCACTTTTGGCTGCAGTGCCAGTATGTGTGTGGCCACAGATGTTTTACAATTGCTGCAGGCGCCTCCAGAGGAGCCTTCACAGGAAAAGTTCCTGCCAGGTGTACTTCTGCCCATGTGAAAGAAGGAATATGGACAATTCCTGACATCCAGCAGGGGAGTTCCACACCCAACAGTTCTTACATCACTTTCTCATTGCTCCAGCTCTTGCATGCAAAATTCTCACAAAGCAGTTTTTCTAACAACCTCCAAATCTGAACTAACACTGTAACAGTGCCTTTCTCATTACTATAATGTCTTTCTAGTTATCAGTTATTGGGGCTTATTATGTGAAAATTAGAAATACATTATTACCAGCAAATCCATTTTCTCAACTGTACAGACTTTTACAACCTGACATAATCTCTTAAAATCTGAATTGCTTGCCATGAAACAGACCCTTTTTTCTTCATGAAGATGTCAGAGAATTTCAATTTCAGCTAATTCTTGCAATCCTAATGAGCTTCCTTCTCTAAGGAACTGTCAATGCTCTTCATGCTGTAATAGTTCCAGGAACAATTGGAAACCACTTGGGATAAAAACATCAGGTTTTTTAGATCAATATCACTTTTGTAATATGAAACTTTTGCCATATCTGACTATCTAAGCCATACTATTTTTTTTTCTTTGCTTTTTTTGGGTGAGGGTTGTGCCAGAAAGATCCTAGGTACTGAAAAATCTTGATACAATTATGCCCTCTAAGAGGTGACAGTCAAGAAGTTGATGGATAGAGTCCATTATATAAAACTGGAAAATTCTAGTGTTGCAGCACTGTACAGATGATTTTTAAGAAAAAGGCTGCTTCTTTTATGCATTTGACATGTTTTACTTTTTATTCTGTAAGGATTGCACACTCTATGAATCTGACTGGAGGTAAACATGTCTTATGAGCCCATTAGACACATCTCTTCTGCTTTTGTTGATCAGTAAATATAAGAGTTATTTTATTTGTGTAGATTGAAGCTTGCATTGACAAAATGGGCTTTTTTTTTTGCTAACAAGTTAGCCTGAATGAACTGTACTACATTCCAGAGGAATAAATATCAACTCAGGTGGCAAGGGCATGCCTAATCCAAAAGTTGCAACATTGACTGGGAAAAGTTCCTAGGCTTCAAGAGGCTTCCTATTTGGCACAAGGAAGGTGGATACACAACTGCTGTCATGAAGTTTACATTACCTGTCTCCAGACAACTATTTCTGAATTGATTTCTTGTTCACATAATCTCTTAGGCTTTTTTCTTTCTTCTGTAGAAATGCCAACCTCCTGTTCATTTCAGGATTTCCAGGGCTCTGGAGTTAGTTTCCCCGGGTGATACTGCAGTATGCTTCCTGGCATTTCAACCATATGCTGTACCTTTCCAGAGTAAATCTGTTCAAGGTCTACATGCCTTTGAAAGGTTTAAGATTTCCTTTGATCTGCTGTAAAATCAGAAGATACCCTGTGTGGTTTTCAGATATCTCTATTCTTATGTGAAGGAAAAGCATGGGTACCTCCCATAGGCTTCCTTCTGAATGGAAGAAAAGAAGGTCTCAGGGAAATGTCTGTACTCTGCCCCAAACCTGTTTCAGATTTATCAGTCTTGCACTGGGGAAGATCCTGCCCTTCCTCTTTATGTCTTTTGAGGATTTTTTGGTAATGTCTTTGGGCAAGGACCTGTTTCAATAAGTCCCTCAAGAGTAAATTTTGAGCACAATAAAGTAGCTGCTGCTGAGTATGATTACTTGACCCACCACTAAGAAGTGTGCCCAGATTAAGAGGCTCACACTGTTCCTGCAGTCTGGGCTCTGAAGCTGCCTTGGGCATGTTGTCCCTGGCAGGGCTGTTGTTTTAATGCTGCTTCTTTCTGTGCTATTTTAACAGCATTCTTTTGTTGTTCTCCTTTTTCAGCTGATCTGCTTTTAAAGCTGATGTAAGGTTGCTGTTTCCTAACACCAGTTTTAAACAGGACAGTGAAAAAATTGCAGTTTCCAGTTTAGCCTCTGCTCAAAACTTTTAGGCCCTTTCTCCTATCTAATCACACTTTAAGTCAAAAAGCACTAGACAAAAGATGCAAGCATGCTCTGAACTGGGTAAGGTTTCCAGATCAGGGCTCATTCCAGTACAATGGGTGTCAGAAAGGCTCATGTCTCCCTCTGTAGAAGGAGCCTTGGGTCTGTTGTGTTTGTCTCCGTGCCACGAGTCACAAAAAGTGAAGGACAGTGGCTCCTGCTCTGCTTCCAGTACAACAAGCTCCTTTGCTGTGAGGCTGAGGGGGTGGAGAGGTCTGTCCAGTTTACTGCACCATCTGCTCTGTTCAGCCAAATCGCTTAATCTTAACCAATTTCAAAGGGAATGAGGTCAAAACTTCAGAGGTGACCTTAGCTGTTCATAAAATATTTGCTGTCTCAGATGTTATGAAGAAAAGGTTGTTTCAGAGGAGCAGGGATCACTTGCCAGGATTCCTCCTGACACCAAAATGCACTTCCTTCTCCTTCTCCAAATACCAGAAAGTTCATCACTCTTCAGTCCCTGGCAGCAGCAGGAATCCACCCTTTTAATCTCCCCCAGTTTTCTCATCCCTTCAGATTTCATGGCACCCCGCGTCTCTGGATTATCTCTGTGCTCATCTCCTTACGCATGTCTTGAGTGCCCAGGATGCACCTCTGAACACTTAGAGAGCTTTACCTCCCTGGGTGTTTTTTACTGCCTTACATCCTGTAATCAGCTGGGACCCCCTTTATCTAGCCCACCTAGACCCCACTGGGGTGAGAGCCATTTGGGACCTATTCCAGGCTCTCCCTCAGCCACTCCTTCCCTGCCCAGGCTTTCTCCAGATGTACATTGGAAGTGCCATTAACTGCCTCCCAAGCACTTCTTAGCACAGGGTTTTCTCAAGGCAGGATTCTTCCTTTTCTATAGGTCAGATGTGCACTTTGAAGAAGATTACTTTGTAATTCACAGCTACAGAAATACTGCTTTTTTTATCCACAATACCCACAGAAAAGCCTTTTCCCTAACATTTGCCCAGAACTCTTCAGGACCTTTCTCTTTCTTGTGTCTGGTAATGAGGAGAAGCACAGACACGTTTGGAATATGGGGACAGTAGCCTTCCAGAACAGAGTACATTTCTTTCTCAGCTGGATCCTGCTTTTCAGCAGGGGCTTCTCCCAGGTTTGGATTTCCCCCAGATGGGAGCCAGGAAGGAGTGGTGCCTCATCTTCTGCATGGCCCATGACAAGCAGGACTGAGCCAACTGGGGTTTCATCTCAGTCCTGACACAGAAGGAAGCCCAGTGTGGACTCTGAAGGGGAAGGATCATTTGATCGTACAGACCTCTGACCTCCCCTCAGAAAGGGAAAACGTGTGATATTTTTATGTTCGGAATTTTTTGGAGGGAGGACAGTGCCTAAGACCTGGGCACATGAGACACAACCAGCAGCACAAGGGCCTTTCTGCTCCCTTTGCATGGCAACAAGAGAACAACTTGTGCTATTTTAGCACCACACCCTGGCTTGAAACATAGCCAAGGACAACAAAGAATATCAGCAGAAAACTTGGGGATGAAAAGGCTGCTTTTTATCAGCCTCTTCTATCCCACATAACAGACACTGATTCAAGCCTGGATGTTGTTCTGCCAGGACTCCCTGCCTGTAAAACATCAGATGCCTAAAAGTTTGTCAACATTTCATCATCATTTAATGAAGGACATTGCCTTTTCCTATGAACCTCACTTCACTCTGAATAAGAAGATATGATACTTTTTTAATTAATCTATTTTTAATGTCCTTTAATCACCCTTTCATGGCAATAAGAGGGCTTTAAAAACTCTATAAAGAAATTATCTTCTTTGATGAAGCTCTACATATGCAAGCAGGGGTCTCTTCATGAGTTGTTAGTCCTTGGTGGCCTTTCTTGAGCTTGCTTAAGGCTCTTCCCATAGAATATGAGTGCCATGAAAGGAGAATTGAGGGTGCCTTGGCATTTCCGTTTAGACATGTGTGTAGGTTCAGATATTTGGAGACAGATCTGCTGCCACCAGAGGGGGGATATTTGGTTTGGAAAGAGTGCTGTCTTACAAAAGGAACAAAGCTTTCTGCGAGTGTACAGACATGGTGGAGTCTAACAAAAAGGTCAAAATTTGCTATGTACAATGCTTTGGCTGCTTTTTGGCCAAAAGCTTCTGCTGAACAAGACTTTTCCAGTTCATATGATTTTTGCTTCCTACTGGGACATCTCAGCTCCCACAGGAGTGGAGGAGTACAAAAGTGATTTGAATTGCATCAAACCCTACAATTCTAAGTCAAATGAAAATCCAGAGTGCTGCTGCCATCAAGATCCTCTGAAATTCAGTGGAAAAAAACCCTAAAAAACAACAGAGTACCATTCCCACAAGAAGACGAGGCTTTTGCTGGTGACACTTCCCATCTTTCCCAGTCAAGCTCTCATTAATGCCATACAGCATCAGCACTAACACAAAGCCCATTGACTCCATCCCCTCTGGCACAGAGCCTTCTGCCAGGCCCCCCACAGCTGCTCTGATTGCACAGGATGCAGAGGAGTGAGATCACTGTGTTGAATTTTGAGGAATGGCCAGCAGATGGGAACAATCAGATAAAGCCAGTAACTATCACTGGGGAGGAAAAAAATATAATTAAATTCTCCTGAGAAACATGACCTAAAAAAGACCTTTCTTTCTGGTGCTGTCCAGCCACTGCTTCAAACCTTCATCCAGAGGAATGAAGCCACTGCACAGCCCACCTGCCTGAGGGAAGGATCACAGGGTAGTGTGAAGGCAGGCTGGGAGAGGAACATCCTCTGCCACAGTAAATACAGGAGTGGAGCTGTTTGCCTGGAGGAGATGGCAAACAGGTACTTTGGATCCCTCCTGGAATGCCAGCATGTCTCAAGGATCAGTGAAGTACAGAAAGCCTGCAGAGCAAGGCTGCTGCTTTTGGTCAGGCTGGCAAAGGAGAAGCAAGAAGAGGTGAAGGAGAGCCAAGTTTTGTCATGGTGTTATGAGGACAAGAGCTAGACCAACACTGTGAAAGGGACCCTCAGCCCTGCCTCTGTCTTTGGGAAAGCATGGTGTGGGAGCACAGCATTGCCCAGGGGACAGCAAGGCAGAGATACTGACAAGACTTTTCCATAGACACTTAGAATTCCACATCCACTTAAACAGACTCTGGCATAAATGAAGAAGTTGGTGCCAGTGCTGTAAGCTCTTTGAGACAGGGACCATCTTTTTATCTGGCATTTATACAGTCTGCATCACTGCAACAACCTGGACAATAACTGAATCTTTTCTATACAGTTGCACTATTAAATGGTCTGGTTATTATTAGCCAGGTAGCAATAAACCTTGATAGCAAAAATTTTAATAACTTTCAAGATGAAACAAACCAGTGGAGACAGTGGTTCCTATTTCTTACTATGAAGTTAAGTTCATTTCTAGACATTATTTCTTTTTTTCTTCTCAAACGTAACTTAATTCAAAAGAGGATGACATTGATTACTCCCCAAGTACCTTTATTTTGTCTGAGCCTGATGTCTGCAGGAGTCTCCCATGGTGCTGTAATGGTGCATAGAGGACTATTTAGGTGAGTTAGTGCTTTTCCAGGTTGCAGCTCCAGTCCCAGATTTCTTGCAGTGTTCTGTCTCCATGGGGAGCTGCACAGAGGGGAGCAGCAAACTGAGCATCACAAGGGGAAATCACACTCTTTTTCACAGTGAGAGCAGATCAGAAGGACTTTAAAAACATGCCTTGTCTCAGGACAAACCCGGAAAAAGTAATTCTGAGGACATCTGAGGCATGTGCATCTCCTGCAAACAAAAGTGCCTGAATAGCAACAAGTGTTTTTAGTCCCAAACCCCAAAGAATTTACATCACTACTAGATATGTATAGGTCTTTAAAGGAAGCCATGCAAAGGTTGGATGTTGGTTCACAGGCTGATGCAGAACTTCATCCTCAGTAAATGACAGCAGGCCCTTTGGGAGAAGTTAGTACTGTCATCATCATCACCATCACATTTTAGTTGTGACAAAATGAGACAAATTACTTCAGTGACCTAGCCCAACGGAGTCATGGTGTTCATAAGGGAACATAGCAACACACAACACCTGGAGACATAAAGAAGTGACTTTCAAAAAAGTGCTGGAATTTGAAATGGTTCTTGTGCAAAAAAACGCATTGCATCAGTGACACTTTGTTCTGGTACTTAATTTCCTGGCAACATTTTCCACACAATTTCTGTTCCCCGGCAATAACTAACAACACTACCTGTGCTGTTGCAGATGGTTCAGTGGTTTCTACATCTTTGTACAAGCAAGTAATTTGTTTTCTCAATGGGATGTATTTGCCAGAGATTTTCAACTGTCCAAACAACCCCCTCCCTTGCTCATGATCTCACCACCGTGTACCCATTAGGCTGCTTTCCAGCCCAGAAAGACCATGGTGACATTCATTGCTGAGTGCTGGCCTGTGCCCTTGTGATGAAGAGCTAAGTTGAAGTTGGCTTGAGAGAGAAGCAGTCAGCTTGGAGGAGTTTAGCATCAGAAATGTTGATATCAACTATTTCTGTGAACTAATGCAAAAGAAGGGCTGTCTGGGTCAGTGTTTGGCAGATGGGATGAAGAGGAGGGTAAGGAACATGGGGCACTTTGTTTGTCCTTTTGCATCCATCTATGAAATAAATGAGATTGTTACTCTGGCCAGAATCTTCGCCTGGGGACAGGGAGACAGGACAAAGGAATAAGAAAGCTGTAGCTCTTAATCTGCTATATTTGTGTTACAACATATGCTCTCTGCCTGCAGCTCACACAGTGAGCAAAGCCTCTCAGGGCAGCATTCCAGCGTGTGGAGAGGACACGGGACAGTCCTCACTGGGCCACGTGCCTGGCACCCAGCAAGTGCCATCCCCAGGGCTGCATGTGCCCACGGGGTGGAGAGCACTGGAAGTATAACCCATTTTTGAGAGGGTCTTGTACAAAATCCTTCCAAAACAGACTGTGTCTTTTCAGTCCCACCATTGGCTTTATCCCCACCATAGTTTTTTGATAAAAGGGTTGATCTGGAGAAAACACATCTCTGTTAAAGCTGAAACAATTTTCCATTTGGATAAATCTCCTCATTGAATGCCTTTTTTGGGAAGTGGGAAGGAAAAGAAAATGTTTTGAAATGGTCAAAGTATCCCACGCCTCTGATTTCTGAACAATAAATACATTTTCTACTTCAAAAGAATATTTACTGTTTTGAAAATGTATGGTATTCAAAAAGAGCGTTACTCTAGAGAATATTAACATTAAAGTTATTATTTGCAAGAAACCAAACATGGTGGGGTTTTATGCTTCTTAATTAAAGAAATATCTTTCTATCTATAACCATGTTACTGTTTTTGACATTTACTGGTCTTGGCTTTTGGTCCTGGTTTAGGAAGGGGAAAGAAAATGTCAGCATCCCTGTGAAAGTATTCACAGGGAGAACTCACTCTTTCACTGAAGAGAACATTTTCCCACACAGTTCTATGATCAAAACCTTCAGATGCCAACAAATTACTGATTAGTCTTTCCTGTTCTTGAGCAGGGATCACCATGTTGCAGAGCATTTCAGGATAGAGCAGAAAGCACCTCTCATCATATTGTTAAAGATGTGTTTCCACACACAGAGCAAGTAAGTTCCCAAGACATCTCAAGTGAAAGACTCCAAAATAAAGAGCTCAAGTAATCTTAGTAACCTCTGATTCTCTGTGCCTCTGTGACTTGAGTCTTCAGATATCATGAAACTGGCTTTAAAACTGCATCAAAAATACATTAAGATATTTAACTTGTCTTCTTGATTATTTTGTAAATTCCTTGACTGTTTTCAAGCTTTTCAGTATCTGTGCCAGCACCAGAAATTTATCTCGTTGTGCGTGAGAGCGGAGAGCCCGAGCAGGGAGAGCTGCACAGGGACACTTGAGGGGGAGGTGGGGCAGAGGGGCTTTCTGCACAGCTCTGTAGCAGTTGCCATCATTTAGGCACTGAAGGCTCTCTCTGAAAACACCATCAGGCAGCCTTCTGAAAGTTCATGCCTCGGGGTATCTCCCAGAGGTACCAACACCTGGAGATGGAAGAATGATGAGACCTGCAGCAGAGAATGGGCCTTGCAAGGGCAGCGCTCCCAGCGCTTTCCTGCATCTCGTCTCACTAGTGTTTTCAGAGTATAACAAAGAAGCCTTTGGCCAGAGTAAGTTTGGCATCAGTGAAAAATGGGTCACAACAGAGAATATCAAGCCAGGTGTTTGCTCTGGGTTTTATCATGAGAGACTGGAAGTAAGATTAGTTCTGCTCCAATCAAGCTATGAGAAAAAAGAGAGAACAAGGCAAGCCTGGAACCTCTGAAATTCTGCCTTCTCTCAGTGATTTCATCTTCAGTCAGAAGAGACCAGAGTTGCAGGGATCCTTATTGGATCTCTGGTGATTTTAGTGGTATTCCTTATACAAACACTAGATCAGAGTGGGATTCTCTTCTGCAGGAAAGCTGGCTTACAGCATTTATATGTAAAAAAAAAAAAATCTCATAAGCATTTAACCAGCACTCAAATCTCATTTATGTTGCCAAAACAGTCTGCTGGCTTGTAACCTTTTTCAAGGCCATCTCAGGGCCTGACAGTCTAAAGATCAGATCTTCCTTCCCTTTCTGCTACAGCCCAAGAAAAAAGATGCTGACAGCCTTTCAGGTACTAGCATAAAGGACAGCTGACAGAGTAAGTATGGAACCACAGGAAAAAGTGAAGCCACTGCTTTTGTAAAGGGACCTTATTTGGAACTTTGCTGAGGCTTGCTGTTACTGGTTTTGAGTCAGGGTCCTTTGTCTCTTCAGCCCTGGAGAGAAAAAGAAAAGAGCAAAAATGTAGCAGTTGCTGTTTAAAAAAACCTACAATTTACTGAAATGTAGCATGGTTACTCAGCTTCATTTTTAATTAAGTTCCAGATCCAGGAAATCCATTCATCACAATTGTGGAATGCTGGAAAACTCACTGAGGAACTACAAAGGGCAGGTAAAGCAAAGCATTTAAAATAGTTACAGATGAGCTGATAAGAGGCTCAAAGAAACAGTTAAATTTGTGTGCAGATAACTCAACCACAGTATCTGGAATGTATAAACATAGCAGGTTTTTTCTTCTGGCCTTAAAATTTGATCCAAGCCTGGGAGTTAAAAAGTCCCATTTTGTGTAATCAGGTTCTGGTTGAACATGATTGCTGAATTATTTTAAATTGAAGACACATGTCTGGATGTTGAGTTCTGTATATTATTCCAGGATGGTGTCCATTAGGTCTTATCCACAGGGGCTATCTTCATTCCTTATGCATCAGGATTAGCAAAAGGTGAATCATGAATATGGAGACAGTGAAAAGAATGTGGTACTAGTTAAAGGGTGATTTTGGAAATTATCGTGCATGCATTATTCAAAACTTTTCGGTCTCTATTGCACAGAGTCCCTATGGCTGTTTAAAAGTGTTATTTTAAAAAATGATCATACGAGGCATTTGCATTCTTTCAGTTTGAATCTTGAATTTAGTAATGAACCAACATTTGCCTTAACCCCTTGTCAGTCCTAAAGCTTTCTCAAGAGTATGAGATGCTCATCTAATGGTTCTGTTGCCATATGCTGTCCTTCCATAATAGATCTGCCCCTGACCTCTGTGTTTTTATATTGCTTCTTCTATTGGCAGACAGACCATTACGTAAATTGAAACATATTTTCATGGATATTCCCAGTGGTAAGAGAGTATTGTCTCATTAGCTCCATGGGGAAAACAGTGTAAATCCAAAGCTGAGTAGCTCACCTATCCATATGGTAGGTGAAAAGAAGCATCCTTATAGCATTTGCTGTTGGCAGTGATGCCTCCTGGATTACTGAATATATAAATTTTGAGGCTGCTTTTTTTATTTCTGGGTTGTCCAAATGCTTGAGTGGCTTTCTGACAGCTTCAGAAGTGGACTGGGTGTTTTTAGGCCCTTTGCAGTCATGTACCACAGATCAATCACTACAGGATGCTTCTGCCAACATCTTTTTCCTATTGCCTTTCCCTACACAGAACTCCTGCAGGAAAAATCTCTCACAGCCTTCTGTCCACCAGAATTTTTAAATTAAAATAATGTTTTTTCTTTTTTTTATTGTCAAAAAATTGTCAAAAAATAACAAACTAACTACTATTCACATATTCCAGTTTTCCCATGTTTTTAATGGGAATCTTATATATTCCTTAATCAAAAATATTTGAAAAATCACATCACCCAACTTCTTCACAAGGGAAAATACTTCTGTCCGTATGGGGAAGCCTTGATGAGAAAGTCAACAGTGACTATGATATAATATTTCACAAAAATTGAAAGACATCCCAAATATCTGCAGAGAAAAGGCCACAAGACTGAAAAGCTGTACTTCTTGCAAATCATCTTGCTCAGTTTTCAGTCCAGGAAAGAGGAGAGTTTGCAGTGCAGATGGGCTCTCTGATTCAGTCGCGATGGTATCTCCATACACTGCCTCCTTCCCTCCCTCCTTCCCTCCCTGCTTAGGGAGGGCGAATCTGCTGGGGCTTTAAGTCTTTCTCAGCCTGGAGAAATTCTGAGAGGAGGAAAACAGCTGGGAAACACATCCATGCCTCCTGCAAAGGTATGCACCTTAAATATTACTGTGAGGCGCAGCATCATTTTCCAAAAATCTCTCACTCTCTTAAATAACACACAACCTATTGTTCTGAGCTGAGCAAAGGTGGATCTGGCAGCCAGCATGTCTGAGGTCATTGAATAAATGGGTGTAATGAAGTAGTCATGGCTAATATGTGTTATAAGCTTAATATGAACCTGAAAATCCCACAGAGGAGGCATAATATTTCTTAAAAAGGATACTGCAGTAATGATTCTACATATTACAGCTTACAATAGTGCTTAACTGTTTTGAGCTGTTATCTTGATGTTATTTTAGGGATTTTCATTACAGTAGATAGTCACATTAAAATTGCATTAAAGTAGGTAGTTGCCAGACTTTGCTGGTGCCTTACTAAGAAACACACGGAAGACACGTGTGAAAGCACTTCCCCTGCCACATACAAGTGGGTAATTTACAATATGGCTCGAGGTGACAGCTATAATTAGATTTCTTTCTACGAGCTCATTCTGATGACTGCTCATTCTTGGGCTGCAAAGGGTGTGACAACGAGTTGCCTACTGCTTAGAAAAAGGGTCCAAGAACAGCCTTTTTTCTGGTGTAGTTACAAAAGCAGGTAAATATTATCTTATCTGTGCAAGTTAGGAAAATGGGACCCACAAGCATAATTTGCCTTGGAGAACATTATCAGTCTTATAGAGGTAGAAATAGGTCAAAATCAGAGTCCCAGGACATGACCCAGTCTGTCTGACTCTGCTGACTCTTTGGCTATTTCCTTCTCCAGCTGTAACCTTTTGCCACATCACCGAGCACCTCGCTGGCACCACTCTATGTACTTTTGGGGAAGACATGGGAAAGAGGCACTGGGTAGCTTTCCCAAGGCCTGTCTACCAAAGATCTTTGATGTATAAATTCCCTTCATCGTGTGATCCTGCTTGAACCATGCTCTGAGTCACTCTGGCTCTCTCTCCAAAGGCTGGCTCTGCCCATCCCTGAGGTGGATGGACTCCCAAGTCTTTCTCGTTGCCCGCCTGTTTTATTTCCAGGACAACTCCCAAAAGACCCGCATTTTTTACTCCACCAACTTGAATCCTTGAAGTTTCAGAGACACACTATGCTAAAAAATCCCAAACAAACCAAGAAAAAATTCTTGCAAAATAATACCAGACATTGTTTAAACAAGAAAGAGTTTATGCCAGTAGCTAAACATGAAGGGAACAAAATACAGTTTAATATGTTAGGTTACAGGTTTAGTAGTTTTTTCTATTGATATAGATGAGTATTTACACAGGGTCCAAATGTACTGACTGACTGAAGATGGATGAGTTTAAGGGAACAGATCAGACAAGTTCACTGTTTAAAATTGAAATATGAGACAAGCAAGTGGACAGGAACATGAACAAACAGGGCACATATCCCAGTTTCATCAAGAGGACCAAGTTTCTTCATTCAGGCTGGGAACAAAGGAATCTGTCTCTCAGTAGGATAAGGCTGTTGGAAGGGAAAATGCTGGCATTCCCATGGTCCAGCCGGGGTGCTACCCTTCCTGCCCAAACACAGCTCATTCCCTGTGCTTCCTGTATATGGATAAAAAAGAGAAGGAGTATCATATATTCATGCTCTCATGAATGTGTGCATGCATATGGATGTATTTATACACATCTAGAGAGTACAGCTATATGATTCAACTGAGATAGATTCTGCAGCTTCTTTGTTTGGAAAAGCAGATTCAACAACACTGATCCAACTGCCCTGGAATTAGAATTAAATTTTATTCTGCACCTTAAAAACATTGAATATTGCCTCTTTGAAACAAATTTGTCCTTTTTTGTTCTAGATGGCATTGTAAAAGGGAACTATATCTCTTTCATCAAAAAAAACTCAAACCCCAGCAGCCCTTATCAATGGATTGTAACTGTTTATTAACTTGATTTTTGCAGGGGAAGTTGAAAATCCACTCTATGCAAAGCAAACAACTTTGAAATCTTAATGTTTTCTATCTTGTATGTATGTTTCCTATATATACTCTATGAAAGTTTTCCTTTTTTGCCATTTTTATTCTCAGCTAAATCCTGCCTTGCTAACAAGCAGCATCATTTTATGTTACTAGCAACACATACATATTTTCACCTGGGAGTGAGGTCAAACTACAATAAAAAGGAGCAGGAACTGGATGACACTGGCTGCATTCAAACTGCCTGCAATTGCTGTCTAAGATGCAGCTCCTTCTCTCTGTTGATTTTTTTGCTCTCACATCTCTGACCAGGTCAGTGACCTTACATGCCACAGCATCTGGGGTTGAACAACAGGACAGTCTCAGTGCAGTTCTATAGTGGTCCTCTCCCCCTGAAAAAATCCTTAGCCAAGATTGTCCCAATTCACTTCTAATGGCTTCTCTGGGCACCAAAAACACCAGAAAGCTCTGATAGCCATCATTTCTTCTGGGAAATTATAATATATCCCCTCACCAAGAGTCAGAAAATGTGGAAAAACAATTTCAAGATACATCATCAACTTAGTGACAGCCTTTTAAAGTCCTGTAACTGATGGTTTTCAGACAGTTTATACATATCCTTGTATGGTTTGAGCTGTTTGTATCTGTGACCTAGATATGAGCTTGCTGTGGTGACACACAGCATAGGTGACAACATTCATGTCTGTGTGGAAGGTAGGAAAAAGTACTGCTTATGGAAAACAGGATTTATAGGATTCACAGACACACACACACACACACACACACACACACACATATATGCTGCTCAGAAACGCAATGAATTTGCTAATGATTTAAATAAAATTCTTAGCTTCTGAAACATCATCTCCTGTGGAGATGATGTCTCTTTTTACAGACTAGCCTGTGGCTGCTCCTGTTCTTTGCTGTTCCTGCTCTTTAACTGAGAAAAAAAAAACAAAGGCAGGGTTCTATACCCTCACAAGTCAGGCAGAATGACAAGGGAATAGGAAACACAGGGAGAGTAAATAGTGGAAAACAATAAGCAAAACAGGATATATGGTACTGCAGAAAGTTTTAAGAATTTCTGCATTATGTATCAGTTATGTCACAGTCTTTCTAAATTAAAAAGGTTTGTATCTAGGAGCAGCTCATTACCATCCCTGTAAGTAACTCTTATACAACAGATAGTGGAACAGTGTGAAATGTTACATCCTGAGGTTATTTTCCTCAGAAAAATCCTTCTCATCATTTGGCTGTGTTACACTGAGTTCTACAAAATAAGGGTAGCAAAAATAAAATGTAGACAAGCTTTGCAGCAGTTCCTGTCCTGTGAAGTCTCTGGAGAATTTGCACAGCAGGACGCTGTGGAGTGATGTGAAGCTTTTCTCTTGCATGCAGTGAAGGCCATTGCTGAAGTCTATTAAAATCAAATTACTTTTGTATCACTATGGCTTAAACCCCTTCACAACCTCCTCCCTGTGCTCCTGCAGCTTACTGCAGGTAGCACATCTGCCAGTGGGTCTCCTGCCTTAAGTATAGGACACCCTTGTCCTTCATTTTGAGAACTCCATATGCTGCTAACAAAAAGAACTAGCTCTGGAAGATGAATGTATGTGTTTTGTCTAAAGGCTAAATTTGTTTAATTAGAGTTGGGGAATCCAGCAGTAATCCAGACAGGATCTGACTCTGGGCATACTGAAGACGCTGTAGAAAATCTTCTCTCAAATACCAGAAACACAAGTCCTAATTTGTATGGTTAGGCCTGTAGAAAAATATTTAGACTGCAGATACAAGAGAACTCTTTAGTCCTAAACGATTTAGCTTTGTTGGCAAAAAAAAGTGGGGGAAAACCCATCTAACAAACATGTGGTAAACAATGAAGCCAACAAAACGTTGCCTTTTGCCAGTATAAATTAAGTCATCCCAAGAGGTGGTCTAAATATGCAAGCAGAAAAACCCCTTTTGCCAGTATAAGCTGTGTCTCCACAGGGGACCTTTGTTGCTTTTGCTGGCAAAGCTTTTAATGTGTAAACCAGAGTTGCTGATACTGCCTTGTAAGCACAACTGATTTTAAAAAATGTACATTTATAATTCCTTTTGTCTGTCTGAAGTGGTCATTTCCACCCTGCAGCTGGACACTGGTGAGCTGCGTACACATGGATGAGGATTTGGGTTGCAACATGGTAAAGTGACCATGGGGAGAGCACTATAACAGAGCAGGAAAATCCCAAACTGAGCATGAAATGATAAACCACTGGTCATACTAACCAATTATTCAGGTGTTGTTTAACAGGATTTGTGTAGTTAAGCTCAGTCATAAAATTATGGCTGCTGTAAATGTATCAGGGCGCTGTCCCACTGGTGATATGGTTGTGTCTTTATGGAAACACTGCAAGTGTTGTCATCTGAGACGCAAAATTTCTTTGTCTGACTGGATAAATTGATGTTAAAACTCTGCTTGATTAACACAAAATTCTAATCTTCCATTGCTTTTCCCTTGTGTACCCGTGTACTTATCTCTACCTGGATAAGTATGAACAGGAGCTGTTCTTGTTTCAACATAACGGGACGGCAGAGGTGATGACACACATAAAAGCCAGGTCTGATTTTGTAAAGCAGGATCTTCAATGTCTGCTTAATCTAAACTACCTAAAAAAGCTTTGAAAGAAAAGAAAATATTGCTCCTTCGTGAAAACTTGCCTTTTTTTCCTATTACAAGGTGGGAGCTGTCCTACAGACCTGATCCTCAGACTCCTGGGGACAATTGTGCTTAGAGACTTGCTTAGCCTGTGCAAAAAGAGTCAGATGAATGTAAGAACAAAAAGTAGGTTTGGGCCCAGATGTAGACCAACATATTACAGTAATTTCACTAATACATAATAAATAATATAATATTTAAATATCTAATATATACATTTTTGTATCTTCTCTAATTGTGTTGCAAGGAGTTGTTGTGAAAATTGTGACATTAACATAGTCTAGATAGCTTAAAATTTCAAAGATCTTTCCTCTAACCCCTGGACAGGAGACAGGACAGTACATTCTGGTTATGAGGGAGCAATGATCAAATGGCAATGCTCATGAGCTAATACTTAGCAGCCTGACTACCTCTTGGTAAAATATCAACAGAAGCTAAGTACTTTCTCTTGAATATCAAAAAAAAAAAAAAAAAAAGAAAAAGAGGAAACAAACTAAATAACATTTCCACTCCCACAAAACTAAGCTAGGTTGAATTGGGTGAGTTGAGCCAGAATAGAATCCAGCCCAGAGTGATTCTGAGAAAAAGAGAATATCATGGGAACACAGAAACAAAGATGCAGGCTCCTCATATACCTGTTGAGGAAAAGGAGGTGGCAGTATCATCCATGTGTCTTTGTTGGTATAACAGGCACAGAGAGGGGAGCTGTGTCTGCATCGGGTGATAATATTCAGTTGTAACCGATTTATTTACCATACATCAGTTTCCATGCAGGAAATTATTAATTTTGATGATGCCCAGAAATGATATAGCATTTTGCCTCTTCAGAGTCCCACACATGTGATAAGCAGGTGTGAGCAATTTGCCATTGTAGTGGGTGTATGTAGCTAGAGCCATTCTTCTTTCTGTTACAGCTCAAATGAGTTGCCTGCATACATTAAACACTGCAGTAATAATCACATCTCCTTTTTCAACTCAGGTTTGGTTGATAACCTGTAAGAACCATCTGTCCGTTTGAGATTCAGTGTGTGGATGCCAGGAATTGTGGATGATGGGTTAGCGGTCTTGGATGTCCTCTGTATTTTGTGTAACCAAGAGGGTCCCCGTAGCTACTCTGTAAAGGCCTATGTCACTCTTCTGCATCTTGTGCTCTTGGGCAGCCCTGGAAAGCCCACAGAGCACACATGTGAGTGTCCTTGGACCTCCTGTTTGGAGAAACCAAGGACAGCACAAACCATCTCAAACTAAAACAGTGAGCAGCACAGTTTCAGCTCTTGTTCTGCCTCTGTCTCTGCTCCCAGATGCTCCTGTGTCCAAGCAAGGGAGCATCTCTCCTTGCCACACACCTCATTCCCAGGAGCATCACAGTGATGGAGCAGGTGGCCACCATCAGGAGCCTCAGGCAAAGCAGCACCCAAGAGCTGCAGGAGCACACCAAGGAGGGAGCCTTGTGCCACTGCCTTGCCAAAGCAAGGAAGCATCTTCCCACTTCTGGAAGCATCTGCCCACAACTGAGAAGACTCTGAAGGGCTTGATATTAGACTGCTTTTATTTTATAAAATGTGCAGTAAGTTCTTATGAAAACTGATGTTTGGAAAAGTGAATCTCAGGTGCAGATGAGATTTTTGCCTCACTTCTGCTTGACTGTACCTCTGCTCACTGTGACACAGAAGAGATTACTTCGGAGCTAAAGCTACAAATTTCATCTTCGTGGGATCAAGATTTGGCCCTGGAGATTGAAAAATTAGTCCACAGGTGCATAAAAAAAAGACCTCTAAAAAGGCTCATGGCACAAAAGAGAAATTAAAAATGAAACCCAAACTGAAAAGAAAGATCAAGTAGGTCCCTATTCCTTCTACATTTAAAATATAGAAAATAGTGTCTTGTACATGGGGTAGATATGTTAGAGCTAGGGGCAGGTATTTCAGATTTATTCTAGCTCACTCTCCATTAGCTGCATAAAATAAATATGAAATATTTCAGTACAAAGTATTTAAAAGCCCTATAACCTTGTAATTTCACTTCCAAGGAAATGTAAAGCATCTCCAGAGGCCACATAGGGGTGTCAAAGCAGTCTAATGCAATGAGGCTGCTCAGGGTTTTGAAGCACCCCCAGGTCGCTCCCCAGCACTGAGTGCTGTTTCTTCGTGGCTTCACTTGCTCGATTGCCTGATACCAGGAAAAAACCTCCATGAGAGAATTGCCACTCTCTGATACATGCTGCTGTATAGAAAATGCCTTTCCAGGGCATGGTATAAACAACTGATGGTAAATGCATGTCTATACCAGGGCCCAAGCCCTTGGTATACACCTGCATTTACCATCAGTTGCTCTCTTAATAATAAATTATTGAAGACATATTTCCTTTAATGTTTACCTAAAGAGGGAGCAGCTAAGAAAAGCTGCATGCACTGAATTCAAGAAGGGAATATTTCTTTCCTACTATAAACAGAACTGATTATAAAACCAGAATGCAAACTGAGCTCCTTACCCTTCAGTTTTGTATGAGGTTACATTTCTTTGCAAGACTCCAGTTTCTTCGCTTTTTTACTACATTCCAACTCAGGGAGATATAAACCAAAGCAAACAAAGTACCCCCCAAAGGAGTCTCTCCCCCTTAAGCAGGACTTCTATTTTTAATTCTCTACAGCTTTTAAAACATTTGAATGGGAAGCCTCCATCAGTCTTTGGTGGAAAAGAATTCCTGCTGGTCTCTCAGGACATCCACTCCAGATAATCTCAACTGGCAGCTGGATATAAAACCGATATCTCTTCTCAGAGGGGTTCCTTGCAGTTGCATTTCAGCACTTTCCACCTCTGCAAAGAAATCTTTAAACAGTCGTATTTTCCTCCCTCAAAGATAAATTAGGAAAAAATTTTAAAAAAGAAAGACAACTTAAAAAAAAGAAAAGTACCATCTTGCTTGTTGGCAGTGAATCTTCCACATTTTGCTGATGTCTTTTCCCAAAGCATAATCTCAGCAAAACCCTGCAGTGACGTTGCTCTGGACAGCAGCAGGAATGCAAGCAGGCACCCATGATAGGAGGTCTGACACTGTCTTTACCCATCACATCTCCAAAAAATTTTGTTTGCCACATTTCTAAGGGCCTGGACCCTCCTCTGTGCTGACAGCAATGGGACTGAGCAGGAAGCAAGAGAGCTCTTACACCCACCTCACAAGGCAGAAGAAAATTGCAAGAAACTGAAATAATATTCTGTATTTCCAGCAACAGAGGAAAAACAGAGTGGGAAAAAATTTTAAACATGCCTGAAGTGTTTACAGGACAGCTCCTTTAAAAAGCTTAAACTCAAGCAATTTATCTGTCCTTCCAAGAATTTCAAGACAGGAACTACCTCCTCAAGATCCCAAAGGAAGGAACCAATTGCTTATCAAGAGTGAAAATGTGAGTGAAATGTGATAGCAAAAAACAAAGAGGTCTCTAATAAATTAGAAATTCTTTCTTGAGCCTACGGAGTGCAGTCTGCTTGGAGTCTGGTTTAATCTGCTGCCATAAATAAATCCATTGAGGGTATTTTCCATAAGCTTTATCAGACAGCAAAATTCTGCAAGTCACATCCCTGCACACTGCATGATGCCTCTGGCAGATTCCACCTGGTTAATATTTATGCTGCAATCACCAGTGACTTCTTGAAACCTTTAGGGCAATATCGCCACAAAAAAAAAAAAAAAAAATGGCCCAAGAGCTCCTGCAGATGGGCTATCATCATAAATTCACCCAAAAGTGGAAACTCAAATAACAGATGTGTGTTTATAAACACAGAAATAAAGCAAATTACTCAGTATGCTTTCAAAATGCTTAGAGCTGCAAGATACCCTCTCACACAAAAGTCCATATTCACACTTGACCACACCAAGATAGCTTTCCAGCTTACCTGGGGATTTGGATTGCAATTGCTATTACTGAGAAGCAAATTCTTGACTGGATGTTACTCTATGGAATGATCTTTGGATGATTAACAGCACCATTTACCTCCCTGAAGCAACAATTGTTTCTTATTCCCAAACTATGAACACATGGAGGCATGTGGAGAGATTGTGTCAGATGTGGCAGCAGCTGTTGACAAAAACTTTATTTTTTAGACACCTCTCTGTCTTGAAATATGTTCAATGCCAAAAGGCAGAGGAGGGGTTAAAAGCTCTCCCCCACCCCTCCTTATCTCTTCCACACTCTTATCTGTCCAACAGTCCCTAATAAATCAGAGAAACTCTTCTTCCATCTGGCTCACTCTAAATTCCTCACTTCCACATGATTTGGGAACATTTTCCTGACCTTTTGTGACTATTCTGATATTGCACAGAGCAAGAGGTTGAAACCAGGGATGTTTCAACCGGGTGGAGTTGTCAGAGATCCATCTCTCCTGACACCTCTCCTGGTCTTTGCTGTCTGCTGCTCTTTTTACCTTTGAAAGGGTGTGCCCAGGGAAGCAGCCTATGGGGAATATCCAGTATGGACCCACTGCAGAGGGATGCTATAGGAAAATACAAGGCTAAACACCTCTGAGACCAGACACTGCTCTGTGTGGTCCCTTGTGACATTTGTATATGATTAGCAAAAAGCGTGGAGGAGCTGTGGAAGAGACAGTTTTTGCCATATTGGTCAGTTTCCATGGCAAACATCCCAGATATTTGTTCTTTGTCTTACAACTGGCCTTTGATGCTGAGGTGAGAGGCTTTACAAAAAAAAAAAAAAAAAAAAAAAAAGGGAAAAATTGTTGCTCCCATTCCCCAGTATTTTTGTTATAGTTAAGCACCTTCCATCTTTCTGCTCTGTGTTTCTCTCCCATTCTTCTCAGCAAGTTCATCACCTGAGGATGAGCCACCATCCCCATTAAGGCCACTACTTAACATCCAGATTTTCTTTTTTTTCTTTTTCTTTTTCTTTTTCTTTTTCTTTTTCTTTTTCTTTTTCTTTTTCTTTTTCTTTTTCTTTTTCTTTTTCTTTTTCTTTTTCTTTTTCTTTTTCTTTTTCTTTTTCTTTTCTTTTTCTTTTTCTTTTTCTTTTTCTTTTTCTTCCTTTTTCTTCTTAATCTTCTTCTTCTTGTTATTATTATTCCCTTAGAAATCTTTCAAAGGCTATGTGATCTCTGCCAGAAGTAGCAACTAGAGACACAAAATTCCCTCCAGATCTTTTATTTTTATAAAGTTTCAACTTCTTCTTGGCACATCCAGGAAAGGCTCAGGGTTAGTTGCCTCCTTTAGGTCCCATCTCCAGCCACCAACTTGTTCTGCACTTCTCTGTATATTTCAATGCACCTCGTACCAGCTGCTGCTCAAGACTGTCCGTGACAGAGGAGCAGTTGATCCCTGAATGGAAATACAACACTGGATCATTTTGTTTTGTCCCAGTGATTGCCCAGCACAGCAAGGTAGAGAGTAAAGAGAGACCCAGTGGGACCCAGATCTTCAGTGTGCAATGTAAATCCTTTCTACAGAACTGGGGCCATGTTATCCAAGAGTGCAAACTCAATCTGGGAAATGGGATTCTCTGACAATGGTTATTTAATGCAGCCTTACTGCTGCTTCTTGCTCATATCCTTGATTGTACAAGACTCTTTTATTTAATACACATAACTTGAAAATGTAAATATTTTTTCTGGTCTTCTGCCCTAAACATTCATTTTCAAGGAAAAGGTACAGTATGTTCATACATTAACTGCCACACTTATTCAAATGGTGGTACAATCCCAGGGATTTTAGTTAGTGAGTTTACACTGTGCATGCATAATTCTGTGTGGTTGCCTTTGTGGTGTAATAATGGCTCAGTGCAATACAGGCATATGCATGAATAACAATAGTCAGAAAAGTTATTTGGTGGTGCAACTGCACTGGCTTCACTCAAGTTACTCCTGCTCTGATTCTAGTCCCTCATATCTGTTTCATATAACTAAAAAACAAACAAAAAATTAATGGTTTTCAAGTCAGATACCTTTCATGTCAATAAATATGACATGAGAGATTATAACCTAGAAGGAAGAGCTATCTGCTACTAGCAAAATTATGTCTAAAAAAAAAAAGCAAAAAGGACAAGAAAACCAACCCTACACCAACATATGGTATTTATACCTCTAATGGAATGAGCTTCATAATTTATTCTGGGGTTTACCTTTTCATGAACTCTGTCTTGTTCCTGCTCATGAAAGATTTTCTGGTGCTTCAGATATATTAAAAGCACATCATTTCTGTCTCCCTCCTCTCCTTTCTGTGTCTTCACACATTGATATATTTTTCTTGTGCACATGGTACAGTAATAGCAGTAATACTGTTTGTTTCTGCTCTGCTTTTTGTCTTAGGATCTTGTGCCAAGACTTATAAAGCAAAGAGCCTGAAGTTGGGATTTTATATCCATGCTGCGGCCCTTAAGCTACAGCCCAAATTTTGGAGGCGCTGGCTTCAAAAGGGATTGGTGGTGTGCAATACCCCTGCTCAGGACACTCATTGCCAGTGTGAAGGTTCAGCTCCCTCAAGCCTAAAGTTGCCCATGAAGGTCTTGTACCAGTGGCTGCCTCTGCATCACTGCTCCAGTTCTTTGGATGCACAGGTTTTGGCTGGATGACAGGCAGCCACTCATGGCAGCCACAGCAGGGAACGAGGCCAGGCAGCAAGGCCTCACACCCTGTTTGGTTTGACAACCTTCACCAAGTGCTCTGGAAAATTCACACATCACAGATTTTCAGGGGCTTCCAAATATTTGTCTCATGTTCACATTTTTACCTTCTGAAGCATTTGTGCACAGCACCTGATACCAACGAAAGACTTTTGCTGGCCTATTTGAAATGAGTTGCTGTTACCCTGGCTTTGAAATACGACCTTTTGGTCACATAAATCCTGCAACTCTCCATCCCATCCCATCAAGAAAGACAGGATGAGCAACAACCTCCCACAGCAGCGGCGATGGCGCAGCCCAAGCAGGGATGCCCTGCAGAGGGCCAGCGTGGGAAGCAGGAGGAACATGCTGCTCATGCCAGGAAAGGATGGGTGTCTGTAACCTGCCAGGGTTTATTTTTGTTTTCTTAACTGAAACAGCTCTGTTGGTATAAAACATGTGTTAAGCCAGGCCCCAGTCTTCTAAGAAAATCCCGGCTCACATAGCCCCTATTTTATTCCGCCATCCATCTCATGTTACAGTTAATGGGAATAACATGTGATTTTCCAAAGACAAACTTTTGCCCAACTTTTCCTGTGTATATATTTCCCTCAAACCTCTAGATTTTCGTTGCACTCTCTTTTTTTTAATATTATTGTTAAATGATTTCTAACATTTAATGTCAGTTTGTCCTGTTTACTCAATGTTCTTACCAAAGGAAAATAGAAAAATACATATACGAAAAGAGAACCTTGGGTGCTTATCTCATTGCAAAAATATTGGTTTTTTAGGAAAGTGAGGTTCTGATAGAGTCACTTTTTCTGCCAACATTCTCTTCCAATTTTTCTGTTTCCCTTTTCATCTCTGTTTTTCCCTGCTCTATGCTTTGCATATTTTATTGAGAAAACAAACATACTTCGCAGTCCAAAGACCGGATAGGATGCGTTCATATGAGAAAACTTCAGAGCATGTGTAGTTTATTTTTTGTGTAATTGAATTTGTAGTAGATAGAAGTTGTGGTAAACTAACAGGATAATGGTTTTGATCAGTTTCCAATGCTTAATTACAAGTCTGCTATAACTAATTTCCTTCATGTGCTCACAGCTGCTATGCTTTTGTCATTGGCTTGTTTTTCTTTGAAAATCTGAAAAGCATCAAGTTTTTCTGTGAAAGTCGTCTGCCCCGATTGACTCTTGCAAACGCCTCATTACCACAGTCATTCTGCAAAGCTGCAGAACTGTTTCAAACCTTGCATTCAAATAATTTTTCTTCTTTTTTTCTTTTTAAGGAGGGAAAAGCTGTTTTGAAACACTGTGGAATATCTGCCATGAGACCAGTTTGCTTTACAATAGAAGCAGACTTGTGGGAAGCGCAGCAGAATTTACTGGCTTGGCTGCACCACTCATTTGTAAACAATATGTATTTTGAAAGGAAGCACTGGATGATGTTGGGGTGTTTGTCTGTTTGTTTATTTTTACAGAGATACATTATATGGCCTCTTAAGCTCTATATTTTAATAGGGAAATCTACTCAGTGAAATCTCCACCTTTCTGGGTTTTTTTGTTTTGTTTTGTTTTGGTTTGTTTCTTTGTGTTTTGTAACTTTGTAACTCATTGGCAGCTAAGCTAACATATTACAAAGCATAAAGGGTGGTAGTATCACACCAATATCATGGGGAGCACCTGCAGAAGCTGGGGGCAGAACTGATAACTTATCCCCAAATCTAATGGATGGCTCTGTGTGGGAGATGAGGATTAAATCAGTGTTTAGTTGGTATCTTTGGGCCTCTCCCATGGCAGATCAATGCAAAACTCACCCTTCTCACTCAGTGTGGGTTATGGTTGAAGGGCCAGGCTGGGTAAACTCCACACCAGAGCAGGATTGGGCAGAATAGGACCCATAGATGTTCCCCCTCCAGTTTTTTCTCAGTACCATCCTGCCTTTTTTGTCTCAGCCTAAGGTGATCCCTCCCTTATTGATTCCAATGAAACTTAAATTTGGCTTATTCTCATCTGGATGTTCAGCCCTCGGTATTGTCAGATGCTCCTTAGTAAATCTTAAGGCACTTGAAATAATACAGCCAAATGAGAACTAAGATTGCTTGATGGGTTTAAGAGCCATCAGTCCTTATTTTAGAAGAGGCAGCTAAATTAGGGATGGAGAGGTAACATATATCTCTATCTTCTAATGTTAATGAAGACAACATTTTATATCAATGATTGCAAGCAAATGCAAATGTATGTAGATTGTTTACTTAGACAAGAGATTTCATACATTCATCTCTGCATTCCTCCTTCTTCCCCTATCTTTCCACCCAGGAAGAGATACTATTGTTATTCTAGTCATCTTTCTCTTGATTTTATTACCTAACAGAGCCATAAAAATGACAAGAAAATGGATTTTTCAGACAAGAGTCTCCTGTTCCTAGTGTAATTTCACATTGAGCTACTGATAGTGACAGCATCAGATAGTTTATACATTTCTCCTTTAATTGTATACCACAGACCCATTTTTAGTGAAGTACTCACCACTACATAATTAAGAAAGTGTTTAAAGTGTCTTAGATGCTTGATGTGCAAAGAATTGCAAGCATTGCTGGAGATGCTGTGCTGGGTTGAGCCTGAGCCTTTGCAGAGCCAGGGATGCAACCTGGTGCTGAGAGGGGCACCAAAAATGACAAGAGATGTGAAGGGATAGCAGGGACCAGCCCTCATCACAAAGCCACCGGGCAGCTCATGTCTGTGGGAAGTTGTGTACTGGAGAGACACAGCAGAGGGTTTTTGTGAGGGTCTAGCAGATTTGGGCTGAGGATGGGGTCTCATCAGGAGTCTTGTTCAGAGCCTCACACAGCCTCTTACAATAAGCCTGATTCAGCTGAAATGTAGGTAAAAGCTGAGAGCCAAGCATTTTACCTCATAAGCACAGGAGTGGTAGAAGGCTCAGAAGGAAACTGATAAAATGTGCTCATTGTCTCAATGCTCAGGCTATTTAGATTTTTTTAACAGGACAAAAATTCATCTCATTTTACTAAGCAAAACCAAACACGTTTACGATTTGGCCTTTTCTCTGGAAGATTTTGACTAATATTTCTGTGCTCTGCAAGGGGATTTGAATACCTCACACCCCATGGTTTTCTCTCCCTGGGGCAGCTCTGCAAATCCCAGCATAAATCAAAATAGCTAGCAGTAAAACATCAATGAGCAGATTTGCCTGGTGGTCTGCTGAAGGCTCCTGCCACAAGAAGGATCAGAGCTGGGCTGGGGAAGGAGGCAGTCAGAGATTTTTTGTTGTGGCTGGGTGCTGATGGATGTGGCGTTTGTCAGGACAAGGGCACAGCAGAAGGGGGAAAAAGGAGGAGAAGAGAGGTCTATCTTGAAGAATAACTGAGAAGCACCACTCCCCTGGGAAAAATATTTCTTACATAATAAATATTGTGATTGATTTGGAGTAATGCTTAACAGATGTGGACAGAATATTCTTCCCTAAAATAAGATACTCCTAATAGAAACAATATTCCTTGTATCACTATCTGCAAATTTAAAGAGCTTATTTTAGCTTAGGTATAAAGTAAGCTTAAGCAATGGGAAGGATAGCCATCTTCCCAAAATTTTTTCAACAGCTACCTCTCATCTCTCAGAACATTTTTTTTTCGTTAAGAAATTCTGCAGTCCAAAGCTGGTTTACAGGGAGCTCAAAGCTGTGGGTTGTAGTTATTTTCATGAAGGCTATTTTTGTTAAGATCTGACAATAAAAAAAGGGCTGATTCATTTAATATGCAAAGCAAAGGATTAACTGGGAGAGGAACATTAATATATTTCTTTCCTTGAGGAAAGGGCCAGCAGAGCTGTGGCTTCAATTTGATTTAGCCAAACACCATTGCCCCTTCCTTCAAAATTCCCTGCACCCCCACCAGCTGGTATCACAAGCAGCATTGTTTGCAGGGAAAATCACATGCAGAATCGTATCTACAACTGGCTTGCATAATTACTCCATGTTTTCTCCAGAAGGGATCATCCTGTGGCAATAATTATGTCAAAAACGTGCCCCGAAGAATAATATTTCAGGCAACTGCAGCCATCAAGCAAATACACTGTATAATAATGTTATTTTTCCCCTCTGAAAGCCCTCACTCATATTTGTATCTTGCCTGCCTAAGATCTCCTCCAAGGGAAGCAGCAGATTGTTTGTAAGGAGAGCACATCTATCAAAGCAGGGGTGGTGAAGCCGTCCTGGCCAGGCTCTCGCAGCAGCCCCTGGCAGGTTTGGCTCAGATGCAGAGCTATGCTCGGACTTTGCCCCAAGCAAAAGATGCCACCTCTAATATACAGAACTGTCATGAATTTGTTTTTTGTCATAAATGAAGCATGGGTCTGTGCTTTAATTTTCCTCACTGCCCTCTGTCAGGTAATAACCATAAATATTGTCCTGAATCATTAAGTCACAACCTGAAATGTGATCCTGCCCAGTTCCCAATCAGACAGCCATCTGGAAGATGAAAGAAGTCTATTTTCATTTTAGAATGATCCAGACTCTAATTTGTAGTAACAGTCTTAACAGGCTGTTTCAGAGACATTAACCAGAGGCTGGTGGTGGTTGCTCAAGGAGGGGGCATTGTGTGTGCTGCCTAAGGCATGTGTCGCAGGCAAAGTACCCCGCCACTGCTCTGAGCTTGCAGCCTCTGTGGCTCTTTATTCCAGCCCCCTGCTCCTAAATGGGCACAGGTTATGCATGCAGGGTGACTGGAAATATACAGTGTCGTAAAAAATGCCAACACGTTTGTAGGAGACAGAAAATAGTGTTTCCACAAAGCTAACAGTGGTACCACAGGTCGTATAAATGCCTCCTATCTTAGGGTTAATTCCATGCTGAAAGCAAATATTTTTTCTATGTATAAAAATGAATTTATATATACATATATCTTATGATTTTCTGGCTACTGAAAAAAAAGTGTTTTCACCAGCAAAGAGCTCTTTTACTGCAAAAACAAAATAGTTTTTCTCTGTTAGAATCAAAGACAAAAAGTAATCGAGTGATTATGTGGCTGAGCAAAAGCACTGTCAATCACAATCTTCTCGTTACCTATCTGAAACCACTATCCCCTCCTGACCCATGATACCTTTCCTTAGTTAAGGACATCAAAGAGCAGCTGGCCTGTGATTGCCCAGGATGAAATGGGAAGCATGTGCATTGTCTCTCCCTGACGAGACGTTGGAATGCTGCATTTCTCTGCTCCCCTGACAGCTGCAGTCTCAGGGGTTTCTGAGTAAGCCCCACTAGGGCTCACTCAATTTTCCCACTTGAGGATGATGCAGTTGTTTGGGAACATGGTGGATCCACTGATATATGTGTGCCATTCTGTGACTAGCGTTTTAAAATTAATATTAGATTATTTCAGTACAAAATATTAAAAGGCTTCAACCTTAACTCTGAAAGTTAGATAATTTTGTCATCGGTCTTTTTCTCCTTTCTCCCTATCTCTCCACAGCTCTTTCTCCCTCATCCCTAAACAGGGCTGAAAGCACCATGCTCAGTGCATCTTCATCCTCACTCCGTGCTCTTGCAAATATGCCAATTAAAGATGGATGCTTAGGCAGGGAGATGTGAGTGCATTCAGCAGCAGCCATCTCTCTCTCAAGCAGAAATTCAGAGCAGTGACCATTTAGCTGTCTCCTGTTTTCCTTGGTGTTTTATCATCCTAGGTTATGTTTCCTTTAAGGCTTACAGAAAGCATTTGCTATAACAGATGTGTGTATCTAAATGAGCGTAGCCCAGAGATTTGGAAATGACCGCACAGGGGTCTCTTACAGATAGAGATAACTGAATTAGCATCCTTCTGAATAAGCCCTTCTATTTTTCTAAACTGCTGTGTGTTAGAAATGGTGCAGAGAGAAGATAAGGAGCAAAATAAATGCTGTTTGCTTGCATTTCTGCACTGCAGATATATGCTAAAGCTATTTTCTAGCAGGTAGGTTTGAAATGTGTCTTGCACAGGGAAGAGAACAGGTTGGATAAAATAAGGATGTCATCTTCTGAATGTTGTTGCTGAGGAAGATCTATACCGTGCTCTATACCTGCATCCCCCAAAACAGCTTTAGCCACCCTGAGTGCCCTGTTCCTCAACACAGGTGACTCTTTGAAGCCTTTGTGCCCTCTGGGGTGACATTTCCCTTGTGCACACCACCATATGCATGGGTCTTCTACACATTTCCTATCAGACTGCTGAGATATTGTTGTTTCCATCTAAATTTCACAATGGCAGGAAGTAAAAGACACTCTGGGTGCATTTTCCCATGCATGACTGCATGAGGCTTGCTGCAGTTATTATTTCTGTCCCAGCAAGGCATTAGCTGGGGTCAGTCTTTGGTGCTCAGAGCTGCATGAGGCAAATGGAAATCTCCACTCTGAACCTGATACATTAACAGACAAAACAGTCTCATAGCAAGGGAAAGGAAATTCCTGACCAAGTTCCCAGTCTCCTGATCAGAAAATGATCACTGGAAGAATGAAATCCTGGATATACTGGCACGGAAAAGTTGTTCATCCTGACCTCCACAGGGCTTACATTCAACCATGGAGGTAAAGATGTCAGTGGAAAATCCAGATTTGGCCCCCTATTTCTATAACAAAAACACTATTTTACTTCCCTATTGAAAAGTAAACATGTCTAAATAGCAGCCACCAAAAATCCAGCAGGAGTACAATGCACTGAAAGTTTCACTAGTATTGTCTTTCCAGAAATATATAAAGGAAGCTCTTTTTCATTATTTTTAAATGTGAAAGCATCTACACTATGCTATTATAGTGCAATGGACTGAAAATAAAATCACAAGGGTGATTTGGCATATCATACCACATCTATTGAAAAATATCCACTGCAACCCTTTGAAATAATTTGGTAAGCTTTTATTTTGCTTTTTTAAAAGTCACATAATTTGGACAAAGCATAGTTGTGATAATAGGGAGCATGCTGGGTCTTTCTACATTCCACGGCTGTAATAATGAAGCCATTAAATTACTAGGTCAGAGGCCCCAATTCGCAAAGAAATAATACCAGTTTATTATTTCTAATCTTATTAAGTTAGAAAATTGTCTCGAGATGTAACATCAACCTGTAATGGCTGAAGTATTGATTATATTAACCCAATGCTCATGGATAATTCAAAGAGCCTGATTTCATCTAATTTCTGTAATTTTTAAGAGAGTCCAGCCCAATTCTTTATGGCAAACTAATCCAGAATTATTTCTATAAATAATGAAAATGTATTATAGGATTTGCCAGGAGTAAGCCAATAAAACATTCTGTGTGATGGCTAGTGGAGTGGAGTTTTAATCCCTTTCTTCTTATTCTTTCTTGAATCATGAATCTTCTGAATCTTCTTTTTTTTCCTTGTTTTTTTCTTTTCTCCTTTTTTAAGTCTTCCATTTTTGTCCCTTTTGGCAATATAAGCCTGCATATTTCAGAAATATCTATGGATTTGCTTTGTTCACTTTCTAACTGAAATTGATAGGTCCTTTGAAGATTTTACCTAGATAAATATAACAAACAATATCACTTCAGCTCTGACAAGCTTGACTCTTCCCCAGTTTTGTACCACACCTATACTAGCAAGGGAAATGGTGTAAAACTCCATGTCACTTGGTTCCTAAAAAAAAAAAAATTGAACTGTTTTAATTTGCTCTAAAGTTTTTAAGAAATATACAGTAGTGTTTGCATGTGCACAAGTGATGCATATACCCTTATTCTCACAGGCACACCTGGATGTGGTTCAAGGTCCATTAAGCTCAATGGGAATCTTTCCATTACTTCATTGAGCTTTGGATCGAGCCTTGGGGGTTGGTTGGTTTTAAATATACATTTTCTAAGGTTGTTTCTGATCTTTCCCACTGACCTTGCTCTGCACCACTTCCCCAGTTTCCATCCAGAAACCCCAGCTTGAGAAAAGCTGTGTTTGGGGATTTTTCCGTGCCTCCTTTTCTGCCTCCATCCCTGTGGCTTTCCTATCAAAGCACTACATGCATTAAGAAAATTAATGTGACTTAAGTTACTGAACCAACCTGAAGGCTAGTTCACTCAAAAATATTTCCTATAAGGATATTTATTAGCTCAGAAGACATGTGTGGGCAGACCATGTTATTTAGTGACCTGTAATGCCCAAATAATGATCACAATAAATCAGTACTCATTACTATGTAAGGGAGGTCTGGATCGAGTGACTCAGTGGGTAATGAGGTCTAATTTAGTGCCATGGTATTATTTTACAGAGTATTTGGGGCAGGGGGCAGGGAAGCAGGGGCTGAAAGGGGTCTAATTACCTCAGATTTCTCATGTGATGATGAGCCTCTAACTTTGGCCAGCTGCTTCAGCAGGGTGTTAGGGGTCAGGCCTTTAATTGCTATTGGCTGCATTTGGCTACATTAAGTAAATAAATATTTAAGGTCTGGACCTCTAACACTGGGTTAAATGGAGCAAGACTGGGGCTAAAATCAATATAATAGGCTATAGGGAGGGGAGGGAAGGGGGAATAGCACTGAGGTAGAAGATAAAGAATTGAAGTCCTCCTTGATGAATGGGCAAGGGGTGATTCCTGTTCTGGGAGTGCACAAAAGCAAAGCTGAGTTCTTGCAAGTTGTGAGTCCTTGAATTACAGGGATATATGGCGCTTTCAGTAGCACATGGGGATCCAGACCTCAGGAGCCAGGCACTGGGCTCAGCCTGTCTCCTTGGAATAAGAGTCCAGGAATAGAATGGTATAGTCTTCAGCATGCATGAAGCCAAACCATCATCCCCAGAAATGCATACTCCTTCTGGTGGAGACTTGTGCCAGCTCATCTCCAAGGCTCTGCTTACACCTGTTATGTCTGGATGTTAGGAACAGACAAGGCTCATGGGAGACATCAGTATAAATCCTGACTGGAAGATTCAAGTGGAAACTAAAACTTTTTCTCACTCTAATACTCAAAGGAGAAAAGAAATATTTTAAAAAACGATTCTACATACCAACTTTCTCTCCTTTTTCCTGTCTTTCTCTCACCAGCCAGACAGAGTGAGAAGTGGGGAATTGCTCAGTAATTTCAGTCCCACTTTGCTTCAAGACTGAGCCTTGTCAGATGACTTTGAACAGATGCAACAGAAAATCCCTATTTCAAAGAAAAGAAAAGAAAAGAAAAGAAAAGAAAAGAAAAGAAAAGAAAAGAAAAGAAAAGAAAAGAAAAGAAAAGAAAAGAAAAGAAAAGAAAAGAAAAGAAAAGAAAAGAAAAGAAAAGAAAAGAAAGAGACACGGTGTGTGAAGAACTTAAGGAGAAAAAGCAGAAAGAACTACTCAGCAGCAACCAGTGTGTGCATAACAGCATCAGACTTCTGCATTTCAGAGTAGAAATGAGCCATTTCTCTGCAGTGGGCATCATTAAAGATGGGAAGGAGAGCAGACAGAGACTAGGCTGTCCATGAGCTTTCCTGCCACTAGTTGTGGTTAACACTCTGTGCTGGACAAGGCAGGCTCTGACCAACATGCTCTTCAAGCCTTGTCCAAGAAACATCACTACAGCTATTTTTAAATCACTCAGGAAGACCTTCCTACTTAGAACTGTCTCTGATTTCCTGAGAGAATGACTTATGTGCAGTGATGCACATTACCAGAGTGTCCATGTATCAGCACCTTCTATCTCCTCTCCCTTCATGAACGTAGTGACTGATTTAATCAAATTCTACCGAGCTGTAGGGATCTCAAAGATGTGAAATTCTGCAAATTTAATTAAATACTCAGCCACAGAGAGGACACAAGTCCCATTGGTTGCCAAGCTGGCAGAAAGGCTGCACACTGATCACTCAAACTCACAGGTACAAAACATTAACAAATCCACACGGAGAACACTACTATGAATTGCCCAACCATAGCTAGAGAAAAACTTACTGACTTCTTGGACACTAAAGACTCCAAAAACAAAGACACTGAAAAACAGATTTCATGGATTTTACTTTTTAGAATTCTAGCACTTTATTCTCATATGTGTAGTCCAAGGACTCTACAAAAGAAATGAAGAAATCTAGGAGAGGTAGAAGCCCTCAGCAGACTCCAGGATGCAGATAACATATAGATTTTTATTGGAGCTTCCTTTCCCTTCCTTGGCCTTTAAATCCTCCCTCTGCTCTTTTGCAGGTTATCTGAATGCTGATAGGTCTCAAAGGTTGCAGGTTATAGGAAGGCCATGTGTGTGATAATGCAGTATTATTTTTGGCTTGCTCTCCCTCATGTTTTTGTTTCTGAATAAAAGGGGTTCCTTTGTGCTAGGTGTGGGCATAAGCTGAAGTGAAATACCCAAAGGTCTGGATGTATTTTTGACGTGTCCAGTCAGCACTGATTTCTTACTGTCTGGAGGCCTTTGACACAGCAATCCATTATTTCTTGGTTTAATTCTTTATGCACGGTTTTTCATATTGATTATCTAACATCATTAGTTTTGGTCATTCCATACAAGAGACAATGGAAAGATCAATTTTAACCATATGAGCTAAAGGAACTTACTCTTAAAGCATCTAGGGACTGGAATCATTTATCTTCTGCTCCCTGAATCATAAATCTTTTACAAGTGCAGCATTAGATTCATTGTTTGCTACAGCCACATGTGATGTAGTTGGGGATCATTGTAAAAGTGTCCTACATTAGTGTGAGGCTGTACCCATAAAGCATATTAATGTACAGTATTGTCATGGAAATTGTCACAAGCTGCTGTGGAGGGCATGGTTTTCACAAGAGCTGTGCAAATCATCAATTGTTTTTAATTTGGTGGCTGAACGGTAAGGAGAGAATTTTTTTTTCCTTTAGATTCAGAATGAAAGATATTTCTTTCCTCAACTAATCAGAAAATTGCATCCAAGGAAATAATTTTTACAGGCTTTTTTTAGTAAAGGAAAAGGGAATTTAGAAATTAAGAACTAGTATGACAAAAGGATATTGGTGACTTTTGCAGAATTGGACAGAAAATGGAAAGTAGTCTATTTACATGCAGTAATTTTGGGTAAGGATCTCATGAAAAATACAGGAACATATCATTCAGGCTGGCAGCTGCTTGTTTAGGACCCAGGAAAGAAGGGTGATTGCTGAGTTATAGAAACTCTCTTAATCACATGCATAAGCACTTTTCAAGATAACTTAAACAAATATAAGAGGAAGATTTTAAGCCATGGCCACTCATACCCCAAGCTATTACAGGGACAGATGGAGGGCATGGAAAGACAAGATACCTCCAAGCTCCTGCTCAGAGCCTGTACTGAAGTTTCCCAAGCAAACAGTAAAATAAGTGAATGATCAGTCTTTTTTTAAAAACTGGCAGTGTTTAAACCCTCACAGAGACTTCATCAAGAGGGGGATGAGATGAGTCATTATCAGAAGGTTCAAGCTTTGATGACCTGAGTTAATGGAGCTCTCCCACGGCACTGGTACTGTGGTTAGGGCTTGTCACTGGGAGGGAATATGATCAAAAACAGTGGGCCAATCTAAGTATATCAGCACTGGCTACTTCAGACCAAGATCAACAGAGCTGTACAAATAACAAGAGGAAAGGTATTTTTACTGGCTTTGACCTAAGTAGTCATATGGACATCCAGAGGCTGTACATTTGCATTTGTTGTGCATAAGGGTTCTGACCTCCCCAAGATATCTGATCCAGTTTTCCAATCTCAAGAGAAGAGAGTTGGGTTGCTTCAGATTAGGATATAAATTTGAAATTTTGGATAGTCAATCAAATGGATGAGCTCAAACTTTAGTAATATTTCCCATTCAGGTTTTGTTACCAAGCAAACTGGGAGAGAAATCTAAAAAGTACTAATATTTTTTTTTCAATCTTATTAGAAAGAACTATTCATTGAAAAAAAAAAAAAAATGTGCATCTGCTAACAAGAGTTTGATGCCCTGCCCAGGAGTTTCAAACAAGACATTTAATTCTTCCCAAAAATTCAACTGTTCTGCCTGGAGAATTCCTCTGGGGAATTTGAGAATTTGCTGCTACTTATCTCCTGACTGTAAAGTGTTGAGGAAAATAACTGAGAAGTAATAGGACTGATCTCCTTCCAAGGCATTCAAAGTCATAGTCTCTCTCCTTCATTGCAGAGAAGTAATGTCCTGTTGATAAGGCCACCACTCTCACCAAAGACCTGTGAGTAATTTAGAGGGTTTAGAAATTCTGGCCAATGTTCAGCTGGTGATGTCCAGTGGAGCTTCAAAATCCCTTTAGGAGATCTCTGCTGAGTCACAAAAATTGAAGACCTAGGAGGCGACAAGAACACAGCGTGAATAAAAGGGTGATAAAAAACCAGGACAGCTTCAAAGACTTTCCTTTATCTTGGACTGCAATACTTAAGAATGCAGCTTCAAACTTGCCCCCAGCTGAACTTATTTTTATTTCTTTCTTCCAGCTCTCCCAAAACAATGGCAGATAAATAGATAAGTGTAATGCTGAGGGGAAAAAAAAAAAAAAAGATAACAAAAATTAAGGGATAAGATCATCCAAGCAATCCTCCTGCTCAAGAGAGTGGGTAGTATGGAAAAGTCACACATGCAGCAGTTGCATGGGGTGATCTCAGGGAGGAGTTTGAAGAGGGTGTGCAGTGTGGCATTACATGATCAGGAGTATCAGTGTGTCTGTGAGCAGCCAGAAGCTCCACAGCCCTGACTTACAGCAAAGAGGTTTATCTGGAAAATGCTGCTTTTTGCTCTCAGGAAGTTCAGCCATTTTTGTAGACCTGATGGCAGTGGTAAAAAATACTTTACTGATACCCAGTAGCAATGTGATTACGGAATGTAGGTTTGGTGTAAAGAAGCAAGTACATGAAGAGCAGACCCTGTGCTCTTCAACCTACATCTGGAGTAGAGAATAAACTGGCTCTGAGGGAGAACATTTTATTCCAGCATGGCTCAAGATGATGCATTAAACCACCAAAGCTTACAGTCAGTGATGTCTTGGGAGTCATTTGATGTTTATGGTTAACCCTAACATTGCTTTTGTTTATAGACACTATTTCTAGAGTAGTTTTATCTTGTATGGCTTTTATGGAAACAAAAATCATCAGGCTACAGCTGTTATTGTACAGAGGGTGACATGGGTTTGATTTACACTTCATTATATACCAGTCCTGCAAATATTACTCAGGTGCATAGTACTTGTTTTCCTGGTGAAATCCACAAAGAAAGTGAGACTTTTTTGTGCTTGTGTGTATGGCCAGGTAGTCCATGTTGGACTCACCTTGCACTTCTAGTGTTTGTGCATCCTTAGGCATCAGAACCTTTTCCTTAGAAAACTGTGTGTCCAGGAATAGGTTTGTTCCTCTGTGTTTTGACCCCTTAACTCTTACACATCAGGATGTTGACCTTACAGCCTCTCTTTAGAAAGGGAAACAGAGATACATTTTTTCCACCCTTGAGTTTCTCATACGCTTTGAAATTGCAATGAGTGAGGCAGATTAACCACAGCTATACCACCAAAGTGAAATGACAGGCAGCATAAAACTGAGAATGTTCTGCACAGTGCCATGGGGTTGGATCCCCACCCTGCCCCTCAGGTCCTAGGTTTTTTTCCGGGTACAAACCAATATATCCCACCCCAGTGAAGTTCTGAGAAGCCCAATATAACTGGAGTAATTAGGTTTAAATCCTGCAGTGTTGGTGGGAAGCTTCTGAGGTGAGCTTTGAGCCTCACAGAGTCCAAAGGATTTCCAGTACAGTCCATTCCTAAATTTTCCCATCCAACTATCAACGCTCCTGAGGAAGCATTCAAAAAAACTATGTGAATCATAATGCTGAGCTTCAGTCAGGCCTACAGCAACAGTGAAGTCCATAAGGAAAAAAGATAATACTTCTACTTTTCAAGGATAGTCATTAATTTCCACACAACTGTTTAAAGCAAGGGAAAAAAAAAAAAAAAGAAGAAGAAGAAAACTTGTATTTTAAAATTTTGCCAACTTCTTAACAAAAACAGCTTTCCAGAATGAAATGGCAGTTTCCTTGCTGGAAATAAATTCCCTTTGGTTTTCTGCAAGCATTCTAAAGAGAAAAGATGAAATTATTGTTTTGGTCTTTTTTGTTTTGTTTTGTTTTTTAATATAAACTGTAAAAATTGTATTTTTCATCTGATCTACTGGAGGTGAGAATTTTTTGCCACACACATCTCTTTGGTAACTGTTTGGGGAGTCAGATGGAGACCACTTGGATGTCTTGCTTTACTACTGATGCTGCCCCCATCCCTAAAGTGGTAGTGGGATTCCACTGGCCCTGTGGAGAAAACACAACCCTTTTGTGTGTGAGGGTCGCTGAAAATTTCTATTCCTGTCTGGACCTGAAGCATCACTGTCAAACAAAAGTGAAGCACCAGAGCTGAAGTTCTGTACTGCACTGCACAGCTGTTAAACGCCTTTACTGAGGCCTGGAGACTCAGGAATGGTTACTAATCCTCTTTGCTGTTTCTCCTATTTAGAAAGGTCTGCCTTCATGGTACCTGGCATTGCTGTGGCTGCTAGGGTTTGTTATCTCTGGAGTCACCTTGGGGCTGAGGAAGTGCAGGGTCTCATGCTTGACTCCAATAAGCTGATGGGAAGCAACCTTCCCTAGGAGCAGCCACCCTGTAAAATGCCAGCACAGCATTTCTGAAAGGCAGGATGCTCTCTGAAGGGACCCACTTGACTTCTTCCAAAGGCAAGGCTTCCTCCAGTGAGGTTTCATTGCTGACGTGTGGCACATGGTCTCACCTCTGCAAGTGGACAAGGTGAGCTTATTTTTAGGCTCAGCTAAAGTTTCTGTTTGGGTGTTGGCAGATTGATAGGGGAGAGGAAAACAGTGGAGTTTCACTTTCAGAGTTGCTTGAGTATTTGTAAAGTTGGAATCAGGGAGGAAAATCCTCTAGCAAGGAATCCTGTAATTAACTGAAAAAATTTTCCTGATTATGAAAAATGCAGGAGGTGATCGTTTCTGGTTGCTGTTAGCATGCAGCAAATTGAGGTATTGTAGTTTTATCTGTTACCAGAAAAGCCCTCTACTTAAAAAGAAAAAAAAAAAAAAAGAGAGAAAAAAGTAGCAGCCCCACCGTCTCATTTTTAACAAGGACCAGCTGAAAAATGAAGGCAAGCAGCACACAGACCATCTTATGTCTGCCAATTCATTTCCTGGCCCTAAAAGGGAAAAAAAAAAAAAAAAGAAAAAGAAAAGGAGAAAAAAATCCTCTTGTTTCCTCTCATGCAGGCCAAACATGGCAAAGCACCAGGGAAATTCTGAATGGAATCAATTGCACTTGTTACTAACTGAGTTTTCTTTTATTCTTATATTACCAAGGCCTGGATATTCAGCTGCAAGCAATTATAATGAAGAGTTACTGAGTAATGGTTTCCAGATTGCTCCATGATGGGGCATTAATTGAAAGGGACAATTTAAGAGCTTAGGCCATGTAAATGCATTTCTTATTCTGTCAGATCGAGAAATTTCTGCATACAAGAGGCTGAAATGCTCAGAACTGATAAAGACTTAATAGTAGCCACTTAAATGAACATTTGGAAAAGAGATTTTACATTTAAGGGATCAAGAATAATTAAAATAAAGTAGAGAGTCAGGGTTTTATTAGGAATCAGAATATGAATGTTATCAGCAGCCTGGTAATTCTTTGTGGGGTTACATGAAATTTCCACAGGGGATGGTGACAAGAAGGTTTGGTTTCTTATCCCTATGTCTGATCTCACATCAGTCCTTGACTCTCCTGAGTGAAAGGCCCTATTCAGTCCAAAGAATCAAAGGGAAAATTTCCTATAAAGTTAGCAGTGTGTTCAGAAAGATAACAAAAATCCAGAATTTTTTGTTGCAGTGGAGGGATGAAGTCCTGGAATTTGCCAGCTGTCCAAGCAATACTATTCTCATGATATAGCTGATGTATCACAGGTTTTATATAAATATTTTTCTGCACTTAACTATGAAAACAAGCCTTTCTGGTTTTTTTTCCTTCCATGGATATTCTATTGCCTTAGTTATTGGTACAGATAATAAATACAAAATACATTTAACTCAGATTAGTGAGTCTTTCTCAGTATATCATAAATTCATACTAAACAACAAAATATTACAAATTAAGAGAAATGTTTCCTTTCCTAAAACATCAGTCACTTATGGGAATAATTCTGGTAAGGAGGTGGGAGAAGGAAGTTTATGTCTCAGGCACTTGCCACTATGAAGCTTGAACAGATGGAAGCCCAGCCACTTGTGATTAAATCATTGGAATGAAGATGGACATCACTGAAATGGTGGTTCATCCTTTGCCCAACTCTACTTGAAGAGCAGCCCCCCTGAAACAAGCCAGAGAGCTATTAGTGAGATGCCTGGGGATGAAAATATAAACACCTTGGAAGTGGGTGGTCAGTTCAGGTCAGGCTAGGGGTTGATTCACAGGCATTAAATTAACCTGTAAAAAGGGATGTTGCTTAACTTCAGTCTGGGAAGCAGGGAAGTGCATTGTGTGCCAATTATTTGGCTCTTAAAAATGAGCAGGCCAGGCAAGAGTCTGTGTTTCACCATCTGATACAAAAGCAAACTGAAAATTTTTGGCAGAAGTGAAATAGTTGTCCTGCTCAACCCAATAGCAAAGTCCCCTGGGTCTCCCTGAAGCACCTTCTCATGGAGCCCTCTTCCCCTCCACTGCCCCGTGTCACCATTCACCTCTTCCAGCTTCAGGGAGAGACTCAGCTCGGGGTGACAGGGGAATCCTTCTGAAATATGGGGCACCTGCAGAGGCTGTGTCCAGCCACCTGGGACTTGGCAGGGCTGGAGCCATTCCTCCCCACTGCAGTCCTGGAACATCAGTTGTGCAGGGGGTGGTTACCAGCTGGTTGTTCTTCTCAGAGTGGCTGCAAGATGTACTTCAAAATTGCACAGAGACCCATCCAATGCATCCTTGTACCTGGCATGGTAAGGAGCTAAGATGGTGCTCCAGAGGAACAGCCTTGCAAGTGAAGCAAAGTGAGGTATTTACATGCTGGAAATTATACAGAAGCCTGGCAGGGGCCAGGAGTGGCTATAGCTACAGCTGAAACAGAAGCTACCTGATAAAATGGCTCATGTTTCCCTACGGAATTCACATATGGCAGGTGCAAGAAGAGCAGGAGGGGTTCAGGAACATTGCATAAGTGGTTACCTGCAGGCCCATAGGAGAAGGGGACCACTCACTTTCCAGGAGAAGGAATTATCCCCTCACATCTCTCTTGACCTCTTAGCCTGGCTGTCCCACCTCGGGGACTCCATCCCAGCTCCTCTGCTTCCCTGCCTCCTCCCAGCTCCTGCCCCACAACATGGCAAAACCCCCAGTTCCCTGCACTGTAGGGGATGCACACAAAGGCCCTGCCAAAAGGCAGTGAGGTGGACAAAAATAAATGCCAATACACCCCACGCACCAATGCATCCAAACCTCTGCACCAGGGTGTGCACTGGAGTGGCTCTCTGGGAGCTGCATGTTTGGCTTTTTTGGTCTCTCTGCCTCTCCCTTTGGCACTGGATGTTCCTGACTTGGTGAAGATCCTCAATCAGCACACGAGAAGATATGGGGGAGAAGTCTCAGAAATACAGGACAGAGGCAGGTTGGGGTTTCTTGGGGTTAGAGGAAAAGGCAGTATGATTAATCAAATATATCTGTACTCAGCTAACACCTGGAGATGAAAGGGTGTATAGTGCTGCTTCACAGAAGCCACAGTAAAGGGTTACTGAAGTTTAGAAAAGCTTTCCCTGTACCCCTCATGTATTTGTGTTCAGGAGGAAGACTTCTCCTTAAACTGATGCCATGGCTTTATTTGTTGACTAATAAACTTAGACCTTGAATTCTTCCAGTCTACAACTAATTAGAAATTCATCCAGCAAACCCACAGAAATAGAAAATGAATTTTTTTTTTCTGCTTTACTATTAAAAGCATAGAAAAACATTGTTTTGGAATAAATAGTAGCATCATTAAAAATAGCTTGTGACAGACTAGAAGTGGGGGCAGGGGGGGCAGTTCTTGTTTATCAGTGTAGGCTTCACCCCCAAGTCCAACTCCACTTTGAAATGTAACACGTCATGTAAGGAATTTGTAATTACAAAGTACAGACACTTGCCCGTGACAGTAAGCATGTCCACTTCTGTTCACAGAGCAAAACCACAACCACTCCTTCCACCTTGCCCCTACTCCAAAACAACAAAAATCCTGATTAACAGCCAGGATCAATATGGCAGCCAACCAAAACACTGTCCAACGTAAAGTTTGGTCAAGCTATAAAACTGCCAGCAAAAAGCCCAAAAGCAAAACTTGACGCTGAATTTTTAAGTTTAGAATAATATTCTAACTGAGAGAAATATGAATCTGATAACCACTAAGGAAGGAGTCTGGGATTTTCATTAGTCACTTGCATGGAGGGCTTGGTGTTGCTGGTGGGAGGTGGGATGCATAACAGCATGGTGGTGAAATGTTAAAAAGGGGCAGAATGGTTCAAATCCTGAGAAGGAAAAGGGAGGGGGAAAGTGTATTTTTTTAAAAGGCAATTTTACATTAAGTCACACAGGCAGCTGAAAGACCCGCTCTTGTTGCAAGCTCCAGGCTAGGCCAGTCTGATATGGCAGAAAAGTTCTTCTGTTTGTATAAGGAGAATGGGTGTGTGCTCAGTGCCCACAGAATTCAATGAAGTGTACACAAAGTAATTTTTTCCCTTAACTACTCACAATTTAATTTTTTTTTAAAGGAAAAGCCTGTGATCCTATCATATAAGGAGAAGTCAAATGCCTCAAGGTAAACCAAATAATTTGATGGATATTTCCTTTGCTCTAGAAATTTCACTAAGGACAAAAACCAAACCAAAAAAAAAAAAAAAAAAAACCAAAAAAAAAAAACAACCCCAAAAAAACAGAAAAACCCTCCAGCCTCCAATAAACTCAGGGGTGTTTTTTTCTGGTTGAAAGCATCATTGCGTAATTGGCCCTTTTGCATCTTAACTTTGTGACACTCAGGTTTTAGTCATGCTTAGCCTTCCTGAAAAATAACAGTAGTAATAGCAGCAGTGGCAGATTTAACCACAAGTAGACAAGACATTGCCTCATGGCACCTTCTCTGTAATGAGCATAGGTTATTTTGGTTGCTATTTTCTGCTCTGCAAAGGACTTGAAAGCATATATACATAACTCCTGGCTCCAATCCACACCTTAAATAGTATTCCCAGTGTAGCCAGATATTAATTGCTTGCCTAGGCTGGATCAAACCATTCATTGTCTCTACCTGCTACATCATGTGTACAGTGGTGTAGATAGAAGTACAGTTTTCCATGTATCTGCATATCTTTCATACAGTCATAACACATTAGTGATAGGGAAAGTGATTGTTATCTGTGATTTTTGCAGTGAGCCATAGAAGTCCTTTCTTCTTCATGTTACAGAGCATCATGCCAGCCTGTTTATGCACCATTTCCTAAAGCTCTAAAACTTGGCTCTGGTATTTAAAGGCCAAAGCACAAGCTGCTTTTAGTGTAACAAAGCTGATGAAATCTTTTTATTGAGGCTCTTTAGCTACACTTTGAGGGTTTCTTTAAAAATAAAATCCATTCACACCTAATTATTGAGATTTTTTTCTTGAGGAAAAAAGGGAGAAAGAAATACACTATATTGAGGGGGAATCAAATAAAATGTGTGTGTGTGTGTGTGTGTGTGTGTGTGTGTGTGTGTGAATTATATTTTATGTTGTTTTCTTTATAAATCTTGACCTCACTGGATGCTCAGGAAGAGCAAGCTAGGAAATAACATATTATGTATTTTAGATAATATACTGTGTGCAGTTCAGATGTGCTGATACAACAGCTCAAAGGAACCATCTGCTCCCTTCACCTCAGAGATCTTCCAAGGCAGTGACAAACAGATCCCCAGATTTCTGAAGATGCTATTATTTGGTGACTGGATGCAAGATAATAATACCTATACAGCCTCCATTTCCCTCACCATATCTCTTCTGTAAGGGTAAGGGTAACTTGCACAAGAGTCAATTGATTCTGAGCAACTAAAACTGCACAGACTACTTTATCTGGATTTGTTTGATACAACCTGAAGTTTCAGATGTCTCTGTGTACCCTCTCATGCTATTCATCCATGATAAATTGTTCAAATTTTATAGAAAATCTATGAAAACCTTTTCTACAACATCTTCAAAGCCATCCTGTAGGGTTTAATGAAGTCACACTATGGGCTGTTCCACATTAGTTTACAGATCCTACTCCTTCTCTACTCAATGCCAGAGTAGTTTTCAATAAAGTGGTACACAGTGGTTTCTGTGTCAATACATTATCCCGTGGTTTTACAGATTCTACAATAATTTACGATGTAAAAGATGAAACTGCAGGGCTGATGACAAAACCCTAACTGTAATAACTGCAGTCACATCAGGCAGCATTCTAGGAAAACTGAGAAATGGAGAAAAAAGTGGAATATGTCCCAGGAAGATGACTTGTCTCCAGGATTTCATCTGGCTCTGTACATCTCACCTAGGCTGACACAGAATGCAGGAGGGACAAACACAATCCTGGAGCCACATCGTGATGTTACACTATGTTGTTTTCCTATCAAATTCTGCTCTCAAGCCCATAGACACTTTGCCAGAACAATGTTCTTTCTTAGAACATCTGTATCCCACTGAAGGCTTTCGAAGCAGAGGTGGGACATTGACACTGGCAGCTACAGAGGTGTGAGCATCTTTCTGTCAAAGGGCTGCTGGAGATGATCAGTGTAATAAATTGTCGCATTGGTGAATATTTTGGTTTTTTCTTATCAGTGGGGAAAATGCACCAGAATGAAAGGACTACCAATATCTCAGCCCAATAGAAGTAGACTAACAATTATATTAAAAATGCATTTGTCTGTCTAGTGATGCTGTACAGTGAGGCTCCTAAGGCATCTGAGACAGTGGTCAAGGCTGGAGCATCATGCAGCAGATGGTGACCAAGCTGGCCTGTGGCCAAGCTACATATCTTCCTTAGTAGCTTGGAGCGCCTTCAGGATGCATGTGTTCATCATCAGCCTGTGAGAGTTAGGCACAAGGAAATCCAAAGATTTGCAGAAATCTTAGGGTAGGTCTCTGACCACACAAGAAGTTCTGGGTGACTTTACCTGTTAATTTACCATGAAAAAACCCTAAGAATGGTATTTTTATTATAAAAGCAGTTTGGAGAGTATCTACAACTGCAGGCAGCAGGGTCACAAAGCACGCTAGTAGTGAACAAACAACTGTCTTGGAAAACACCTGTGCACGACAGTCATTCCACCCCACCTCCCAGAAAACCTGACACTTGGATGGCCACTTATCAAATATAACCCAAAGCAGCTGCAAGCCAGAAGGACTGAGCTGAGCACAAGCTCCTGCTAAACCTACTGGAAACTGTGACTTGGTAATCACCTGACTGAAGGCAACTTTGTAAGGGAATCTCCAGCCGTGTATACTCACATACAGGATACCCTGGGGCCAATCCCTGCGAAAGGCACAGCAGAAGCTGCGTGTGTCACTGGCAGCTGATGGCAGAGCCTCCCTCTCACCTCCCCAGCCTCCATGGGGAGATGAATATCTTGGATGTGGGTCATTCCAAAACCCCTGACTTGTGCTTGGCCTTGGAGCTTTTGTGTTTTATGGAATGGCACAAGAAAAGCCTACCGAATGATGTATTGCCCCTTAAATTATATAATATGCCACCTTAAACCAGATAATGCACTAAAAGCCTTAAAAGGATCATTCAGAGACAGGTAAAAAGATCAGAAATTGTTTGTGGCTATTGGGTTCTGATTCTGGTCCTGTGGGACAGTCCCTGCTCTGCTCACAGTGCTCAGAGACCCACTATGGGCTGTATTAAATGGCACTGTGACAGCAAGGTCCACTCCCACATTTCTGAGTGGATGCAGTAAAAAAGACTGCATCTATACAGTGCTACCCGTGTGTTTCAGAGGCTCTGGCAAGTGCAGCAGTGGAGTTAAACATTTTCCCTGCAAAATCCCAGCTTCATGAAGTTTTGTATTGCAAATCTTCCACCAGAATATCCAAATTCAAACATGTATTTTAGTAGGTGATAACACATCTTGTGTAATATACCTCTCCAATATGAAACCAATGCAGTAAAATAAAATACTTACAGAAAAGTTTGATATTGGACTTTATTCCTCCCATGGAGAAAAGTACATTAGAATTTTCCTTGACCTGTTCTTTTGCAAGACTATCGATTGGTATTATATGGATAGAGATTTGTCAATCTCCTCCTGTCAAATATTTTCTCTGGTTTTAAAGAAAAAACATTTCAGCAGCTAAGCTTGTGCAGACCTAGTGTAAGTTCATGAGACAAAAATAGTGCATGTGAGGATGTTAGCAAACTAACTGCATAAAAAAATCTCAGATGTCTTCCATTAGACTTGGATAGTTACACATTCAAAAATGGGCACCCAGCCCCCAGTGAGGCACCCAAGGCTGAAAAGCACCCATAGACCAAAATCAACTAGGATTCACAGCTGTTGGATCACACAATCACTTTCTGCTAGGGGAAAATTATTATTTTTAATAATAATAATAATAATAAATTATCATCCTGGCTTCTTCTAGTTATATAACATCTATAACATCCAGTGTACAATTTAATCATGTTCATAATTCATCTTCCCTTGGAAGATGTCTGTACAGAAAAGCTTTAGAGGTACTTTATGAGAAAATCATAACTGGCATTGGAAACTTCTTCCAGGAGCAGGCATTCTTATGCTATACCCTTCTCTTAAGATCAGTGATAACCCTTTCAAACTGAGACCCTTTCAAACTGAGATGTTCCTCACAGAAATTCAATTTCAGGAATGATTAAGACCATACAAAAATTCAGGTTTTCCCATTGCTCCACAGGAGAATTGCAACCCACAAGTCAGCCATCCAGCTGTTCAAAGGAATTATATCATACAACTATAGAAGGAAAAAGACACCATGTAACCAAAATTCACCTATTCTACTGCAAACAGAAATAGCCAGGTGCCTACTCACAGGGATCAGCTTGTGCACAAACCATAAGCCTTGCTTGCACAACGCGTTTGCAATGAATCTGCAAACAGTGGATCACAAAGTGCAAACTGAAACCTATTTTTTCAGCATTTGTGAAGACCTAGACACAGTGCACAAAATGCTCTTCATGAAAAACTCATCATGCTGTCATTACAGTTCACCTCCCTCCAAGCATTAAGCCAAGAGAGCACCAAGTGAAACTGTTTTGTTCATGCTTTCTCCAATCAGCTTAACTGACAAAGAATTTGCAAAATACACTTTGCAGCCTTGACATGCCAACAAAGAAATTTTAATTTTTGCTAGTTGAAGCCTAGTGCTAGTTATCTGATACTTTGCATGGAGTCATCATATTTTCTTCCTCACACACAATTTACATTCCTGCTTAAGCTTCATTAAGCTAGGAGTTTGGAGAGCTTTCTCTTTTAAACCCTGAAGTCTGCAGGTTGTTTGACAAGTGCTATACACTAGAGAGCACTTTTTAAAGTTTGACAGCTTCAGTTTACAAAGATACAACGCTAAACCACTGAATTCATTATATGTTCCATTCAATTCAAAATCAGTTGATCAAGCTTGGCAAAAAACATCTGAAAAATAAATTTACCCGGAGACATATATAAGGAAAGCAACTCACATTCTGCAGTTTATTTACTAGTTACCTCTAAACAGTAGCCAGCTAACTTCTACCTAATGCCTAATAAGGTAGCTTTTCCTCCCTCTCATCAAAAATCTAACACTCTGACCTTAATGTGAAGTGATGGATTAATGTTACACATGCTGCTCCTAAACCTCAGTCACTCTCTGCTATGACAGCAGGATTAGAAGAGAAAGTGTGGACTAAAGGCACCCAGCAGATTCAGTGATTTAATTGTCTGAGCTTCTGGTGGGCAGGCTTAACTTTGGCTTAAATAATGTCTTTTTCTCATCAAAAGATGCTTGTTTGAAATTAATTCCTTTTACTGAACCCCCTAGCTTTTAAGATACTTTGTGCATGACAGAGGTGTTTGTTTGCTTAATGTTCCCCAATCATTAATCTGAAGCTCTTTGCTGTGCTTTCTGCATCTTGTTTTGGAGATGTCTTGATCAATTAGTGCAATGTCACAGTTACATGTAGTTATTGTACCTCCAGCTGCAAGCTGTTAATAATAAACTTACCCACAGGACAAACCTGCCATATGGTTGATGGTCAAGCATGGCTAAAATATGCATTAGGAAAAAAATGCAACTGTCAACATGAAGCTGGATGTGGCTTATTGGATTTGATGCGGGCGTCTGACAGCAATGTTTCTTTTAGCAACATTCTGTATTACAGGTCAGGAATCTGCCTACTGTGGAATATTTGTCATAGGAAGATGAGGAGAAAAAAAAAAAAGCAAGGAAGCATTTGTGAAATAGGAAAATCAGGGTAGCTTAGTGGTGGCTTATCTTTTTTTCCAAAGAGTGATTGTTGAGGAGGAGTGATTGTTGATCTGAGGCTTTTTTGTAAGAATAATTTGCTAAACAAAGTTTTGTTCAAGTTTTTTCTCAATCAAGGGGGATCAGCTGCATAGGACAAGAAAAAGTGTTCTTTCTGTTTTTTCTGCTTTTTCCTTGCAGATCAAAAGAAATTTTTTCATTGCAATTTTAAATTAATTGGACTGTCAAAAAAACATGGGCTATAGAGAAAACTATCCAAAGTCTATCTGATGATAGTTATATTCCTGAATTATAGTTTCATTGCACAAGGGAAAAACTCAACATTTGGATATTTTTTGTAACTCTTGACATGTATTCTAGCCACTCACTGAATGGTACTGGCACAATTTCTTGCCCTGTTGATAACACCAGTGCAGCAAATACTTCCTTTAGCTCTATAGAAGCAGAAGGCATCACATCTGGGTATGCCATTAAAAAAGACAAATCAAAGAATGACATGAAAGTAAAAGCCCATGTCTTCATTGGAGGCCTTCAAGCCCTTCCCCCTCACCTCGTCAAAGTCACCTCCCAGAAACTTTGTTTATGACCTGGTGGGTACACAAACAGTTTTGTTCCACGCTACTGCCACTTTTATCAATGGGAGCAGAAACCAAACTAATTGCTATTCTATGAGCAATCATGCAGTAAAGACCTTATTAAAAGTCCCAGACTCCTATTTATGTGCAGAAAGACTTGATTTGATTAGTTAGTAATTAGAAGCACACTGTTAATCATGCAATTTAAAAAGGATAGCTGGGAGTCACAGATCCCAGGGGAATTCTCTAATATATGGGAAAGGATTATTTTTTTATTAGTCTTTGTTATTAAGGCCTTGTTCTAGCAAACAATTCTGCGTGTGCTCAACTTTAACATGTGACTGGTCTCTCTAATTTTCCTGGGTCACTCCCAACATCATGAGCAGAACCCTCTGCATACATGTTTAAAGGACTTGGGAAACCAAAAAATCCCTATTTTCAGTTCCCTATTGTTTTTCCAATTGTATTATTTCCAAATTTATTTCTCTGTGTTGTGTTAAACATCAAAAGTAAGGGCAGGCTTTCCTGGTGGTTTGGAGATATTTGGCCCTTATTGTGCATTTCACTAGATAAGCAAAGGTGCTATGATTCAAACCTCAGAGCATCAGCAGCTGTTCTAAAACTTGTAGCATCAGAACAGTTTCCTTTTAAACATGGTTTTTCATTAGATGGATGGAGTTTTTTTCCCTCTTTCAATGCAATTTAATATTCAAGCCAGGCCAGGTATTCAGCTGACTGTCTTCTGGGGTAGGGGTGTGCTGTGTGTTCAAAAATGGTTTATTTTTTAGCCACAAGCTTACTTCGAGGAGCCTGGTGTTCAAAAAAAAAAAAAAAAAAAGTATTTTTTGGATTTAGAAATACTTTTTGTGAGAATAAAATGTCTAGATTAATCCAGGCCTTTTCTTTTCATGGTGTTACAGACATAGAGGAATAATCAAGACTGTGGATTTAAACTGATTTTGAGTCCATAGGCCACCAGATATTTCTATGAATTATTCCTGAAGGATCTGTATGTCTAGAATTATTTTTTCTTCAGCTAGCTAAATTTGTATGGAGGCATAGACATAGCAAAGAAAGCTCCCAATTAATAGGACAAGCAAAGCAATCAACAAAAAAAAGTATCAAAGTATCAGAGATCAAAGAAAAGAAATGAAATATTCTGTAGATGGAGAGATACATTTCTTTTAATGTAGTGCAAGGGGCAAAGCCAAGAGCAGGGAAGAAGAAAAGTTAGGAGGACAGTGAGGACTGAGAAGAGAGTAGAATATCATGAGAAAAAGTATTGTGTGAGCTGAATATATCTGAAAATAGTGGAGGCCTAAAAGAAGGAATTTGTCCAGATTTATATTATAAAATTATTTTTTGCTATTTCCAGCAAAATCAACATGCTCACCCTGATCACAGAAAGTTAATCAAACCCACCAATTCTTGGCAGCATATTTATGAACCATCACATTAACAACAGTATGTACACAGTAACACACTTGTAAATCACCTTTTGCTTATTGTTGATTCGTGACGTTTCAGTATTTCATCCTACCTGTTTTGTGTGAAGGAAGAGTGTCTGTAACACATCTGAATCTTCATGATAACCCTAATTTAGGTTTACATATATACATTTTCTGTGTCTTTCTGGGCCACCCATCTATTAAATGTCCTGCCACTTGGCTGTTTTACGTGATGTCAGCTCGTGATCTGGCTTTTTTTAGTCTGTTACCAAATCCTGACTTCTTAAAACATTAAATAAAATGTTTCTTTCAGGGTTAATTATTTTGGAGTGTGACAGAAACCAGCACCCATAAAGTTTGTTGACATAAAAAGAGTAGATGTGAAAATAAAAATGTATGCATGCCTACACTGAGCTCCTGAGCTAATGCATTGAGTTTCAGATCTTGACAGAAACTTGGCCTCCATCAGTCTTGACTCTGTTTAAGTGACAGGATGGCTGGCAGCACTCACCAGTGCTTGCAGGATGTACTAATATTTACAAGCAAAAGAAGGTCTCTGGCTTTGTTGAAATAACACCACTTTCTTAATTTGACTGCTGCGCCATAGCAGACCTTAACAAACAGCTACCAAGGGAGGAGGTAAAGGACTGAGCTTTCATCAAATGCTAATGTTTACCTTAAACTGAAAAAGTCACAATTATATTAAACAGATTTCTGAGGGCAAAGTATAAATAATGATATCATTCTTCTGGAATATCATGTTCAGGATGACAATGTAAACACTAAGGAGTTCCAAAAGCAAAATGCATGAAGGAGAAAAAACATTTTGAACAAGATTTCCTCACATAAACAATTAAAAAATGCTTGCAAGTTTCCTGCCTAGTATTGAGGTGTACAATTGTATGGGGGGAGAGGTGAAAGCGGATCTGGCATTTCCCTTTGACTGGTTGTTAAGGCAGGGGCAGATGCAAAGTTTAAATCAGTTTTCAACCTTGGATACTAAGTCACCTGAAGTTCCAGAGCAATTTAGCCTCACTCTACCACTTCTGCTTAATATTTGAAATAAGCAGGTAAAATATATAGAATTAATGTAATTGTTTGACACTGATAACATTTCCATTAATCTGAAAGCACGACTGTGTTCCATTGTGGAATGCTGTGGGATTTAGTTGTGTTTCTGTATGGAAGAGGTTAGTAATACATACCATTAGTGTAAATTATACATTGCTGTTATAAAAGTCATAACATATTTAAAGAATTTGTGTGACCTCCCTCAATGGAATTATTCACAATTTGTAAAACAATTTCTCTCTGCATCACCCTGCACAGTAAAGAAATAAAAAGAACAAAACAAAGCTTGGGGAATCAGTGTGGATTTGCCCAAGATTATACGGCAAAACCACAGCAACATGTACAATTACATCTAGACCATAAGCAAATATATCAACCATCACAAAAAATATCTGGGTGAAAAGCACCTCTGTAGAAATTAAAATTATATTGCTCCTGATGTTAATGGGCCAGATTTATTTTGAGCTCCCACATATGCACACAGGATCACTGAAGTCACTGGAATTGCCTCCCCTGTAACCAGCATGAATTTGTATTTTGGTTCCAGAGGGAAATTTTACACTGAGAGCATTTAATTTCAGTACATATTAAGACAGATAAAGTCTCTGAAAGGGTGATTCTGCAATGATAGCAACAGAAAATAAAAGGATAACAAACCAACAAAACCCTTACTCACGGTGTCTGCAAAGCTCTGGCATGTTGTGTATAATTAGAAATGTGTACTGCTAAATAAAATAAATAAGTTTTCAACTGCCATTTATAACAAAATTGCTAGAGAAACCTTTTGCTTTTTTGTGAGGGGCAATCAGACAGAGGAAACAATCCAGGAAAGGGAAGTGTGTGATGCTGTACTGTGAGGTACTGTCCCAAACACCCCAATGAGGGTCCCAGGAGCAGAACAACCTCAATGGGTACCTTGTGTCCCACATTTCCACTCACAGCCAGGAGCAAGACTCTTCCCAGGGTTCAGGTTTTAATGCTTTCTCTGCTAGGGAAAAAGTCTGCAAATGGAAAGGATGTGATCTGGGCTGTTGAGGTGTTCAGGCAAACACAGTGAAATGCACAGCCTGAGGAATGAAATAATGAAGCTGTCTCTGCTACTGGCCGTGAGATCCACAAGTAGTTAATCTCACTGGGTGTTTCCAAATACAAATTACAGAAGTTTCATCCTTCAGGTGGAGGTGATTTAGGATTCCAAATCTTTGATGCCATATGATAGACAACTTTGGCATGTATACTTAACATATAAAATAACTGTTGATTTCTTTGTTCACTCTATCAGTTTTTAGACACTGTAAGTGTAATGTTCATCCCAGTTTTCTTCTGTTTTCTACAGATAAGCAGTAGTGTCTTCAGTGCAAAATGCCATGAAATCTGTTAAGCCTTTGGAAAACCACCTCAAGGAAGTCTTAGACAATCCATTGTGTCAATGTTTTAAAAGATTATCTGTGGATAGGTAGAGGAGAAATTTCTATCACTGACACCACCTCAGCAAGCAAATATGACACAGATGCCACACACAGAGAAAAATACTTTACCAGAGCAAACTATTACCTTGTAGTATTGGCTAAATTGGGTCACCAGGACCTCTGGAAAGCAGATCATTGTCAAGCAGGCATGTCTGAATTTAGATGTTTATGTTTCTGAACTTTGAAGATGTGAATCAGGATAATGAGCAGAATTTGACCTTCACAGAGGTCTGTGGCACATTCACTTTCAAGGTCTTAACCTACACTTTGGATAACTTTTTGAATGCATCACTTGCACCTCTCCCTCACATAGAACAGTATTTTTATTTATGAAATTGCTCTGATTTCCTCACTTTCCCCTGAATGGAAATGAGAGTCCTGAATGCCAAAGCAACTTCCTGTGAATATTAAAGACCTTGTGACATTTCTATAAAAGAAACAACATATTTGAGTTTTATTTATGTTTTTCTGATGGTATTATCAAATAAATTTTTTCATCTTGCATCCTATTTGCAGTCATAGGGAACTTCTGCTGCTTTCCAGGAGAGTCTTGGCAGAAGCTATTGTGGAATGAATTTAAAAGGGGCTTCAACATGTGGTCTTTCAGCAATCTTCTTCTGTATGTCTAGATCTTTCCACAATAATATTACAGCAGCTGTAGTTTTGAAAAAACTCACTTTTTCCCTTCTGCTTTTTGTAATGTAATTTCAATCCAAGTCCTGTGACACTGTGAATCATCTACACTTCCTGTGGATTTTTGACATAGAAATACATTCCCTGTATTTCTCAATATTGCACAGCTAATTTTGCCAACCTGGAAGCTTTCAGATAGTTAAGTAATATTCCATTTTGTAGTAGCTAAACCCAAACTTGTAACCAAAAAGCCTCTAAATGTTAGTATGGCTTTTTTCCCCCCTAAGTTTTGATGAATAAAATTATTGGAAAATTAAAAAACTGATTCAAATGGTCCCACATAATCCATGAGTTTGAAGCTTGGTTGCTCCTGTGAATAAAGAAAAAGGAACTGTATTAATATAAAACATAACCAGTAAATTGTGTGACTGGCACCAACACTCCAGCACCACTGCCTTTCAGATGCAAAATATTTCAGAAAGAGAATAATGCCTCAGTTAAAGTCCAGAACTTCATATGATGCTGCTGTGTGTAAAATTCCACACTTCCTTATGAAATGTCTTTCCCCTAGCTACAGTTATGTAAAAAAGGGAAAAAAAAAAAAAAAGAAAAAATAATAGAAGGCCCATTGTTATTAATTACTAGAAAACTGGCATGGTTCCTTGAGGACTTCCCAGAGGGCACAGCTGTTTCCATACTCTGGGTTGTTTTGCTGTACATTACAGGATACTCCAAGCACCTTTCAGCCCAAGGCACCTCATATGTGTCATGAGCACTGTTGTGATTTACACAGAAATGACACCGTGGGGGCTGCAGGGCAGTGCAAGAAGTTGTCAATGCTTCTTCTCAGATCAAGGCTTAACATGGCCTGATGCAACTTGGGATGTCTGTGATGGAGACCACAAGTGCTAGTCTTAAAAAATGGTTTTAAGTAACCTTTTAAAACTTTCTGAAATCTATATTGCAAAAAAAACAGGTGCTTTTATTGCTCCTTCTAAATAGACTGTTCCTTCAAAAGAAAAACTAGGACTGCTCACCTGCTTTTTGTCCTTGGCATTGACCAAATGTTACCTTTTCATCCTCAAACACTTGACTTGCAGTCAGGAAGGAAAAACAACTTTAAAATCCCTTGAGGTAAAAAGAAAAAGAGCATAGATTTCAGTTTTATTGCTTTAAAATATTTTATGCCCCAAACTGAAATATTTGAGTGTCTATAGAGCTCCATGTTTGATGATCTTTATTGGATACATATATCTCTGTTTATAGAAACATTGTTTAATGATTCAAACATTGAATTGCAAAAATTATTCATTTTAGAGTGATAAAATATACCATATTCCATTCTAATAAAATATTGAATACCAGCTATAATATAGATTACAGTTGTAATGCTTCTGGTAGGATTTGACAATCCAAAATTGTTTTCATGAATGTCCTAGAGTTAAGGTTAATGCATCGAAGAGCTGTTACTCATCAGTGTGTAATACCAGCTGATGCAGGTATAATAATCCTGCTGCAGCAGCACAGGGCAGCAGAGAAATTGCTCTTCGAAGCTATAAATATGGGCTGTAGTTCACAGGATTCTTCTCTCCACACAAATCTAACCTCCAACCAATGTGCTATTGAAAATAAACAAAAAAATTTAGATACAATTAAAACAAAAAATAACCCTGTCTTTCCCCAAAACAATTGACAGTAAAACCAAAGTTGTAACACCTCATATTAATCTTTATCTTTATAAATACTGAAAATTTTAAACTGGAGTCTTTTTCTTGCCCACTTGTAATATCCCCCTTCCTGCAATTCCCATCCCAAGCTTGACATTGTAGGACAGCTGTATTAATTAGTGTCAGCAGTATGCTTGCAACAGGTTTAGGAGCACCCTTCATTATTAAAAGTAGGATTTATTCTCATTTACTGGCATACCCTGACAAAGGTCCTGGATTTAATTAAATTTAATTAATTAAAAAGGGGTATTTATCTTTAAGCCTGTGCAGATGTAAAGAGAATTGTTTTTCTCCAAAGAGGTCAGCTACAAAAATGGCAACTCTAATAATACACTTTGCTAAATTAGTCTTCTATTTTCAGCCCAGTGTTATGTCCTTGGTTTTATTTATCTGATGCTCATCTCTATTGTGTCAGAGCTATCCACAGAATGAAACATTCAGCATCCCAGTAAAAAAGGGAAAAAACTACTTTTTTGCTGCCCCTCAGCTAGAATATAAAATCAGTCAGTTGTAAAAGTTTATATAAAGGAGAGATATTTTGCAACACCCTTCTTAAAAGTGGCCGTGCTTGTGCTTTCTTGCAGTTTTGCAAGGCATCAACTGAGAGAATTTGGATCCACCACCAAGAAAATTCTTTCCCTGTCAACTAGACTCTTTAGATTTGGAGATGTCAAATTCAATGAACACATGCTAAAGAGGGGGCTCTCCTTTGCTTGATTGTAAGGAGTCCCATCTGCCTTGTCTTAAAGTTGACAGGAGGGTTTCTGTGCCTTATCAGATGCCAGATTCATTACAGGGTTGAGGATTTCAGGAGAGCATAGCCTTCAGCAGAGAGAGCAGTCTTTCCAGTACAACAGGGAAAGTAATAAGGCTCCAGAATAAACTTTGTGGGTTTAAGACCAAATAAGAAATAAAATATTTTGTTCAGGTGAGTTCTCTTTAAGGAGTAAATACATTAGACAGGATAAAATTTAGCATTGTTAAATCAGGAGAAAATCTGTTCCCTTCTAAGAGTCAGGATGCCTGTCCTATAAGTCTGGTTTCTTCTAGATGTCCAATGTTGCTTTGAGAAGAGTCAGAGTGGCTGCAAAAAGAGACCATTCTTCAAATCATAAGTCTTCTTCTATTTTAAAGCTGAAAGGGATATTTTAGAAAAGTTAATTAAAAAAATAGAACTTGCCAAGTCATCTTTTTTAACAGTATCTTTTTCAGAGAGGTATGATGAAGCAATTTTCTAGATTTCCTTAACAGAACAGTTTGCTTTTCATTTGTCACTGGACTTATCTGCAAAATTGCAATTAAAACAAAATTTTGACAACAATTTGGAGAGGTTTTTTTTTTTTTCTTTATTCCACCTTATTCTTGCAGGCAGCAAGAGTTTATGAATAGATAGGTCAATATTTGCAAATATCACTTCTAAGTTCACTGCAGAATAACAAAAATTTAGGAGCATTTTTTATATAGAATGAGAAATAATATTTCGCCTGATTTGATTAGTGCTATCTCCTCAAAACCAGAAGTGGAGGGGAATGTCAGTAGAAGGTGGGAGGAATGTTCATATAGGAGTCCTGACCAGCCCTTCCTCTCCCTCTCTGCAGATCCACCTTTAGAGCACACTTTGCAGAGCAGCCTTTGCTGTCTGCATCAAATACCTCTACAGGTTACATTTTAGAGTGGAAAAAACTAGTGTGGAAAAAATTAGTGTGGAAAGCTGCCAACTATCTTCAAAAAACTTCCTTACCACTGAGTTTTTGGGTAAGCATTCACAGTCCTTACCTATTTACACGTTAATCACTAACAAATACTAACAGAACAGGAATGGAAATGCCTGCAGGCATACTTCTTGCTGTAAAGCAAGGAAGGAGAGCTTCCACAGTGTCCCAGTCCAAGAGAAGATGACCACTGCAGTGGTTCCAACAAGCTTTTCCAGATAGGAGACTCATTAATTTAACAGCAGGCATCTGGAGGAAACCTAAGGTACAGAGATATTAATTATTGCTGAACACAATGCCAGAAAACAAAGTGCAAACAATTGGAGTTATTAAAATTCAGCAGTAATCTATTTAGCCCAGGAACAGAAAGTATGAAAGAGTCTCTTTCAATGGCATGAAAATGTTGTTAATATAGATGTGGTTGTAGCAATGAGAGAAATGCAAAACACCAGCCAGCAGCACTGCTGTGGAAGGTTGTCAAGGATCCTTGACTGATCACACAGATCTTCTTCTAGGATTGCAGACTATCCATGCCCCTGCTCATATGTTTCCTAAACCATAATATTCTGTTAATAAATGCAAGGTAAGATGATAAACTGGATACAAGTCAAACTCTGCTTCTTAAAATATTCTTGACTGTGATACTTTCAGCTTTGTTCTTTGTGTGTGACTGTGAGATGCCAGAAAAGTATTTGACATAAAATGTGAGGAGGACAAGCTTCTTCTTGCCTTCTTGAATGCTTTCTTCACCTCCTCTTGCTTCAGTTTACAGTGCCTGAAACTTATTTTGCCAGCGGTTGGGTTCAGCAAATGCAAGGATGTATGTGAGTGTTGCTTCTCTCAGCTACCTGTTCACCACTCAGGTATTTCTCCAGTTTCCAGCTTCCATTCCAGTTTCTCTTCAGCTTGCTTTAGATTCATGAGAAGGCAGCTGTGTCTTCATTTGTAAGCATGTTGGGGAGCACATGGAGGCCTTACGGACCTTTTGTACAGCACTCTGATTGGATACACTGGTTCTTATACCTCTGCAAACAAAATAAAAAGAAATATCTTTACAAATGTCACTACATAAACATCCTACAGACAAGCAGTTCGACCTTCATCCTTTCCATCTTTCTCTAAGCTCATTTTGTATCTTCATTTCCAGTTCAAGAGACCATCCAAGAAAAACAAGTCTGCCCCAGGTCTTATTGGCAGACTTTGTGGGAGGCTTGGGTCCTCAACTTCATGTACAGATTTTCCCAGTAAAAATGCAATATTCCATTTGCTCACCAGGGAATATAATGGGCATGTAGAGATGGAAATTCCAACATCAGGAAACCTGCTAGGGCAAAACTTGCCCATCAGCTGTCAGCAGGCTAGCAGGAGTCAGAGCACTTGAGAGACTGAGAGCTTCTTTAATTTCTGTCCTTGCACAGCCTCTAGACTGGATTTTGCTTTGTCTTTACAACCAGAATATTTATCTCAAGGAATAGGATAAGGATTGAGGCTGCACACTGAAATTTAGTTTTGCCAAGAAGCAGAAAATTGTTGCAGTCCTTTTGGTGACTCAAAGCATATGGGACAAGCTGTTAAATCACAGTGCAACAAATCAAAAAGCAAAGTCTTCCCTGACATCTTTGGAAAGCTGAAATTCACACTACCCCACTGCAGCCCCCCTGTTCTCATCATCCACAGGCTGAACAGAAGCCAGTTTCCTGCTGCCCACATTTCCACCAGGGCAATCTGTAGAGAGAACCTTTGCTTACCAGAGGAGCATCTGCTGAGACAGACGTGCTTGGAGTTTGTAGGGCACACGGAAAGGGATACCAACTTTTCACAGCATTTGCTTCTCACAAAGGGTAAGAAGAGGCCAGCCTGAATTTGGTGAGTAATAACTTTTGAAGCTAAAGAAAACCTGAAGAGCTCCACTGCCTGAAAGCTATGAGAACTGCAGCACTATGAATCACCTAGTAAGCACATGAGATATCAGAGTCAGTGAATGGTAAGAGATGAAGGAAGTCTCTGCAGGCTGACGAACAAAACTTTTTATTGCATGCCTGTACACATTTTGTATTTGAAATGTCACAAAATCAGAAAGAGCAGGCATAGCTACGTAAGCTATACCTACATGTCTCTGATCACACAGACATTCTGGAATGACCAGAACTTCAAATAAAATTACGTTATTTCTTTCCCATACACAGATGCAATACTTTTAAACGGCATCATGGCACAATTATAGGAGCCCTTCTTGTATCCCAGGTCATCAATTTCCCAGTGATACAGATGTCAGCAGAGAACTTTTATAGCCTAGCAGCTCCAAGGACTAACTGGTGAATATAAAAGATTCCTGACTCTGCAGCCTAAGCCTCGCTATTTCCATGGCCTGAAGGATGTGTGGGATTAATTTTAAAATAAAGGCAGTGGATCCATAGGTCCAGTCATTCATAGAAAGAAAAGAAATGCCCTGTCTTTAAAAATCAAACATATAGCCAGACCCACCAAACTCCAGAGAAATTGGCAGGTACTTTCTTAATTCAAAAGTTGCAGTCTTCCCAGCTAGTTTGCAAAGGACTATTTAAAAGGACACAAAATTAGATTTTGCTCAAAAATCTGTTAACAAAACAAGAAGATTAACAGAGGAACTTCAATTCATTTTGAACTTAAATTGAACATCATATGTTATTTGAATTTAAGATCATTCACTGCCATTTATGAACCCCAACAGCAGAACACACAATTAATAGAAAGTGAAGATAGCAATCAAGTATCTGTAATACAACTAATATGGAGAAACAACAGCATGCTTGGCATTAAGGTGCAGATAAAGATACTACTAAAAGAAAATGTTTATGTACAAATCTTAATGGCATCAGAATCCTTTTAATCACTAACACTAAAATAATTATAATGCCCAACTCTTAATAGATGCCAGGTAACTCTAGATCCAAGGACATTTTCTATCCTGCATAAACCTGAAGGGTGCTTTCTTCTAGGCCCCAAAGGAAATAGTAATTTTTGTGCATGTGGATGGCCTGAGCCACTGGAATCATCAGGCTGCCCACTGGAATCATCAGACAAAACCCTGGAGGCACAAGAAGTGGGACCGACTACCTGGACATCTGTGGTGGCCACTGTGACAATGGATGCTGATGAACATCTTGGTGTTGGGAAGGGGCTGAGAAAAGATTGCTCAGGCATCTCATCCCCACTCCACAGGAATCCCAGCAAGTACCTGGAGCTGGGTAAGCTGCAGCACCTAAAGATAAATAATGCCTCTGATAAATTTAACCTGAATTTCTGATGTAGGCTGCTCAGGCTTTTAATCCAATATCACAGTTAATAGACCTCTCTTCATTTTTCAATTTCAGTTCAAGTATTGTTTCTGACCACTAGCGAAATATTTGCTAAATTATTTCTGAAATGTGAGCTGTATTGATTAATCAGTCCTAGTTTTAATAAAACACTTATTTTCCCTGATCAGATAGATGAGTTTAATTCACATTACAAGGAGGTATAATTGTGAGCCTATTTCAGAGAAAGCAACCCACTAAAACAAAGTTATAATAAATGTTGGATTATAGCATTTTAGAGCCTTTAAAATCTTTCTTTTTTGGTCTCATAACACTTCCCTTCAGCAACATACCTAAAAATATTAAAGCTGCTATAAAATTTATTAGCTGGAAGCAGAGTATAAACGTATTCCTTCTCTTACCATGTATGACCCTGCTACTCCCCTGCTTGTTAATAAACAGTTTCCAATCCCATATAAAATGTGCTTGATGCATTATTGCATTGCTGATTGTAACTTTTGTCAGCACCTTAGTGACTGACATCACATAATCACATGTGCATCTGGTTCCTGGCTAGGAATGTGGTCAGATTGGTATATGTTTTACTTAATTGCCTCTGTACCTGGGCCCCGTTTAATGGCTTGAGGAAACCTGACCTATTGATGTCTCGTCCCCTATAAAATCCATCACTTCCGATGCAAATAGTTGAGCATGTGAACTTATTTCACTTGCCATCAGTTATGCTGGGAGCAAAATGTGGTTGGTAGAAAATAAACACCAAATAATATAAATGCAGCTGGAGCAAATTCTGTTAGAAGTTTGAATGCATCTTCAGGAGAAATTTTTATAATCTTCACACAGGAGCAATTAATAATTTCACTAGAAAACATTATTTTTAGAAATGTCAAAACCCTGTGTTAAAAGCTGAAAATAGATGGCAGTCCTTCAATACACTTTATTTGACTCAATCAGTTGCTGAATCGCTGTTTTAAAATGCCTAAGTCAGGAAATAGCAAACTAGTCACAGCTCATTATTGCCCAACAGGGTCACAGTCCACCTCTGATCTAGAAGTAGGCATAGAGGGAAAACTTCAAGTGCTCGAGAGGATGTAGTGGAAAATACTTTAAGTCTTACAGAATAGTCTAAAATAATATTAAATAATTCCTGTCAGCTTCTAAAACCAATCCTGAGTAAAAGTAGAAAATTTTGCAGAATTGCAAGAATGTCTTTAAAAATGACCTATAGCTTTGTAAGTGCTGTCTTATATTTCAGCATTGAAAAAATAAGTGTCTAAGGCTTAATTAAAAAATCTCACTGAGTGAGAAGGAAGAAAGCAATTGCCTGAGAGAAATGATACCATGCTGGTTATTGCCTACTAAACTATAGCAATATTATAAGAGAGAGAGAGATTTTTTTACCTGCCCATAAACTTTTTTATCCCTAAACTTGCACACCACTGTTTTCTTCACTGTAGTAGATCATTACTTGAATTAGCCCCTTAGAAATATCTATCCACCATTCTGAATCTACCTAGATTTCATTTAAAAAAAAATCTTTTAGATTCTTGTTAGTCATTCTAGCAGCTCCTAAAACAGGGAAAATTATTTTTAAAAAGCACATAAGAGCAAAAATTAAACAAAAATAACGTATATAATTTTCATCAATATGTAATGGCAATGCTCCCATAACCTTTCCAAACCAGCTAGATCCATACAGCCTTTAAAAGCTTCTGTCTCAAATTCTGCTTCCTTCTCCAAAAGTGAGCCTTGAACATTTTTCAACTACTTTTAAAGAAAAATATGCCATCTATTTTTTAAAGACATAGATGGCTCCTGTTAGGGATTTCCAAATCAAGTGGTCAGTTGTGTCTTTATCTGCAAGTAGTGCAGACAGTCAAGCCAAATCTTCTGTTTTCCACCATCAGGTCACAGGCTCTGAGAAGACACTCCCCAATAAATAAAACCCCAAATTGAAAAAGCAACACCAAATTCTCTAGGAAGAATTTGAATCTGTCATTGAATCCTGGCAGATTTTCTTGCAACCATGATGAATAGAGGTATTTTTAACATCTGTAGTTATTGAAATTATTTCTATCAAAATGTCTCTGTTCACTAGAATTACACAAGAAATCAATTGCTTTTTGGTGGTCAGAGAGATTATAGTATTCCTTCACACAATTCAGCTCAAATTGCAGATTCCTTTTAAGAAAAGAAAGTTAACTTAGGTCCAGCTGTGGTATATCCATATGAATAATTTATTGTGTACAATAATTTGTGCCATCTGCTTTGGCTATTGAAAAATTGGTTAGCAATTGTCAAACTGGTCTTTTTGTGAAATGCCTCAGCTTTGCCAATGTAAAACCATAAAATATGGCTTTCTGTTGTACTACTGCAGATGAAAACATTGAAATATTTGGCAATGGCATTTCCAGAATTGCAAAATTGTCGTATAAAAGGTTAGCTTTAAAAACCCACAAAAAGACTTATGTCTGCTGGTATATAGATCCGGTTCTAGCTGCAAAGTGACTTTTCATATTCTGCAGAGTGAAGAAAGTTTGCCAGAAACTTAGCATTATGAATGAGTTTGTCATGAAACTTAAACCAAGTGTTGCAAATTATCACCTTGGTTATATAAACAATTTTTCTGGTTCTTACTGTCCTGCATCCTTTTCCCTCTTCTTTGCATCATGTACATCACAGTCATTTTTCTCTTCACTGCTCTGTCTGTTCCTGATAACCACTCTGCTTTGTAGAACTAGGTGTCTTGAGCAAATACTGAAAATTAATATTTCATGGCTGAAATTAAAAACAGGGATGTATTAAGTATCCGGGAAGGGAAGGGAAGGGAAGGGAAGGGAAGGGAAGGGAAGGGAAGGGAAGGGAAGGGAAGGGATTTTAAACATCTTGGAAATTATGTGCCACAGTTTAAACATGTATGTATTGCACACTTATGGAACAGGGTAGCTTGCAGGAAGAACAATGACACAAAGACATGCCACAATTCCTGAATTAATGTAAGGAACACTTGGTTATATGATATTAATCAGTGAAAGGTAAAACAAAAAAACGCAAGGTATCTAGAAGATCCAGCTTTGAAGAACCATTTTCTGACCCTACACCAAGCAGCTCTCCCTTATCTATTATCTGTTCTTTCATCTTAATTCATCCAATGAAAACTCCAGCTTTCCATATCAAGTCTTACTTCCCTTTTAGTTCCTGTCTGCCTGTGATGTTTCCTGATGCTTTTATCCACATGAAGTATCACTTAAATCTGTCTTAATAAGAATTCTTTTATTGGGAGTTTGCAAGAGCAGCAGTAGATGTTTATACCTAGGGGCCTCCTACATATGAGTAACAAACTCAATTATCTGCATGCAGTTACTGTATGAAGGGGAAAAGGCTCTTCCAACAACTTCTTCATATTGCAAATAGGGCAAAGAATGATTCTCCCAGTCTGTTGCAGATATTGCTATGTTTTCCTAAGAGATGCTCCATTTATCTTAGATGAAGCAGCAACAGGAAGAGCTGCTAAGTCCTAATATTTTTTTCAGAATTTTACAATATTTCAGGTAGGTCTAAGGTCCTCAGCTGCTGGAGGCCATCAGTCAAGACAGAATGGACTTGTCCTAAGGCAGCACTTGCAGGAAAGCAAGTGTGCACACACAGGCAGGACCTACAAAAGTAAAGCAAGAACAACAAGGCTCCTTTTCTGCTGTGGGAGGTACAGTAAGCAAGAATAACAAGCCCTCAGAAACCAGCTCACTCACCCAGCATAGCTGCCTGTACAGGATCATCATAGTTCATCATTTGAAAGCCCCCACCACATGACAAACAGCTTCACTTCCATCTTCTTATACCCTCCCTTCAGGTGTTTATATACATGATTTTGACTTAGCAGGGTTTCTCATACCAGTGCTGATATGCTAAATGTGAGAGAAGATCCAGGCTGAGTTGGGCCCTAAGTGCACAACCCTGACTGTGATTAGCAATGGTCAGCCTCTGCATTGCCATGTGTCCAGGTGGATCTTCCCTGAGGCAGCAGCTATGGTTTTAGACTCCAGAAAGACCACCCATAATTTGTTGTGCCCTTGATGTTGAAGACAGTGGGGTCATCCTAATTGTGTGCTTATCATCAGAAAGATTCAGAGGAAGGGTGTCTGTAATTCCTTCTTACAGCTATGGCAATTGCACATTTTCTGTCAATCCCCTGTATTTATAGTATTGAATTGTTCCTTCAGGTAGCCATTTAAAACCTCCACTTCACTGCATGATTCAGAATCTCTGTAACATCTTTTTGCTTATTTAGGAGCTGTGTTTGTGATGATCACAGCCTTACCAGTCTCAGACATCACACCCTGTCCCCTGCTCTCACAGATCTGCTGTTTCCGTGGTATTCTGGGGGTGTTTAACTTTCATCTAGCAGATGTGGCTCAGTCCAGACTTGTCAAGAGCCTCTGTTTTTTTCCAAAATGCAAGTGTCATCTAGGTAGACTCTAGCAAAATCCAGACCGTCCCAAATATGTTGATTTTCCCAGTGAGTTGTCATAGGTGTCAAGGAAAACCCAGCCAGAAGGCAAGGGAAATAGTTTCTTCTGCACATATAAGGTGTTAGATCTGAAAAAATGTGTTCTGTATTTCTCCTAAGAAGAGTTTCAGAACCCCGCTGATGCCTCACATGTAAAAAAAATATTTGGTTTCAGCAAGGCCTCCATTCAGAAGCAATGGAATACGATCCTTGTACACATTTAATTTCTTCCATTTGGCTTACACTTAGGCAAGGTAATGTGTCCTTTTTACACCTTGAGTGTCTGGGGGTTTTACTTATGTTTGTGTGATCAAAAGTCAACCCACGTCTTCTGCAATTCAAAAGGAACTTGGCTTTAGACTTGAGCTGGGGAAAGTTTGTCTTCTTCCATCTACTTTTTCAATTTTTCTGCCACATTTAGAAAGGCTTCCTAAGAAAATATGGTCTCTGCCTTTTTGCTGAGATCAAAAATTAGGTACGCTTTAACCCATTGATGGATGCATCTCACTGAGTTCTAATTACACACACTGTATGTGTATTTTCTTCCTTTTTGTAACCTATCAACACATTCAGACAGCATGCTGCCACTCCACATAGAAAAGGTAACTGACCTAACTCCCGCATTCTACTTTCTCCTTCAGCTGGTTTCACTGCCAAAGGAATGGTTGTATCACTCTGTGTAGCACCAAGCCAGATTGTGTTCCTGTGGCCATCTCCAACTAAACAAGAACTTCTGTTTGCACTTGAGCGTACATTCATTTTCTATTGTGATACTGTACTCAAGACAGTAACCCTACTGTCACTTGGTTTCATATGCACACTCCTTAAAACCTGTGGCAAAGTGAGGGGATTCCCCCCCCATGTTTTGCTTTTTGACACAGCTCATGATGGTCAGCATGCACTCTCTATAACTCTGCCTGATTTACTTATGCTTTACTACCTCAAAACTCCTATCACCCAATTCTTGATCTTCAGAGTGTGCACACTTTCTGCTCCTCATAAGACTCATTTTAGACCCAGAAGAGCTTTTTTGTCTTTCATATGTATAACATCTCCAAAGCTTGCAAGGAAGCTTGCATGGAAGGCAGAGTGCAGGCACTCAGGTATCTTCATTGATGATGCAGCCCAGCCAGACGCCTCTTCACAGTGGCTCAGTGTTCCTTCAGCTTTACCTCTTCACTGCCCTGGCCTGAGGGAAGCACAAAAGGGGACAGGCAAGTCTTCAGTGGGATTTGACAGAGAAAATAAGAATCCCTCCTGGCTCACTTAGTGTGTCTGTAGTGCACTTCACCCTGTGCATGAGCAGACACAGGAGACATAAGCAAGGAGCTCCGATGGTGGCTGTCAGTTTCAGCAAAACTCCCTTCTCTGACGTTCGGTTTCCAAAAGATGAGCTGCAGTTCTACTCTGAACTTGAAGAGATGTTTGTTATTTAGGTGATAGTGAGTGTGTCTGACTGGACTTCTTCTCAGTTACAAGTTTAATATAGACCAATACATTGGTGTCACTGGCTACTGCGGCTCACCCCAGGGAAGGACACAAGAACTCACAATCATGCCAAAACTGTATTGAAATATAGATCTGAAAAGGCATAACAAGCAAATTCTGCAAGGTAAACCCACCCCTTAAAATTAATGAGAAAAAATTGATATTTAACTCAACAAAAAGAGATTGGCAGCTTACCAGCCCTCTGTGAGCAGCCATCATCCCACATAGGTCAGTAAGCCTTTCATCCCGAGAGCTTCAAATACAACATGTGACTTTAATCCCTGTGACATGGCAAAACAATGTGTACCAAGGAATTTGGCCACTGGCAAAGAGCTTTGCTTTTCCTTAGAGGCCAGTCATTCAAGCAGCATGTGTGGTCTGCAAGTGGCTCTATTCATTATCCCCCGAACTCCCACTGGCTGTCCCTGCACGGGGCTGTTTGCTGGGCTCACTCCTGACTGCAAACTGAGCATTAATCCCTGTCCCCCTGTGCTGAACCACCCTGTCTGGGAGGCTGCAACCTCTTGCCTTGCAGGCTGTGGAAGGACAGCTTGGGAGCCCAGCCAGGCAGACAGTGTTTGTCATGTGGCACCCAGCAATGTCATCTGGCCTTCAGCTTCCCAAGAGTGAAATCCACTGCCAAGCCACAGCAGCTAGCCCAGCATGGAGAGGGCCCTCTGTTAGACCTGGAAATCCTTCATAACCCTACAAAAGTAAGGAAGCAGGTGCTGTCTGAGGCAGTGTAAAGCTTCTGCCAGGGAAAGAGTTAGAGGAGAGAGTAAAAAGTCTCTTGGGGCATCCCTCCAGTGCTTGTATTCCCTTTAGACAGTCAAGTCTCTCTTAGAGGAAAGTCTCATACCTGAGGAGATTCCTGTCCATTGCAGCTCTGCTCTTGGAAGCTGCTGCATCTCTATTTTCCCACCTCTAAAAGAAAGTGCCTGCTGACTTCTCTGTCTCTGTAGAGCACTTGCTCATGAAAAGTACTTAATCCGGCCTCATTTCTATGGAACTGTTTCTGTCTGTCACAACACAAAACAAGATGTGCACACAGGTAGTTTTTTCCATGGGTCAGTTTACCAGTTTTTCAACATATATAATGCAAGATGCAAGAAATGTACTACTTTGAAATGTTCAAAAGTTCAAAGTTCTATTCCATTTGTTGCCTAACAATTCATCAAATCAAGCTTGGTTCATCCACTCTCTGTGATGATTCACTCAATGTATTTTTAGAAAAAAGCATAGTTTGTGATTTGCATACTTTTCTGTCTAAAGTAAGAAAAAAAGAAAAGGTAGTTAAAACTCCATGTCAATATGCTTGATACTACATTTGGAATTCTGTTATGCCGTTATCTATTTTTAACATACTTTGTTTTAATTTTCTTCTTAGATATTGAATTTTATTTTTTAAGGGAATTAGAAAGCATGTAGTGATTCTTGGAGACTGCCTTTCCTCCTCTCTTTAACTGGAATTTGGTTCTTTTCTATTCAGGTTTCACACCTCTGGCTGACATATAATCTGTTTGCTAAGAAAATTGGCTTTTATCAGGTTGCGAAAAGTTCCTTACAAAAAGAAAATCCAGGGTATTTTGAGAGTTTTCAAAACATCTGGAACTTTTTCTTCTCTACATGCATTAAGGCTTTTCTTTCTTAAAGGACAGAAGTCCTCAGCAGGCTCTGAAGTCAATGGGTGGGAGAGGCAATGTGTGCTGTAACTAAAGAGTTTAGAAACCACAGCAATGTTGCTGAAATAATAGAGATAAAAGGGAAAGTAGAGCTAAGTCACTAGTGCATCCAAAACCAGCTGGCTCCCAACAGGAATTTCCACTTTGGTTTGGAAGGGGTTTGGTGATTTCACACAGGCTAGAGCTGGTCTCCACTGCTCTTTGTGCCTGGCAGAATTTGCCCAAGGGACATGGCCAGTTTGGGGGCATAAAGTGGAGAACAGAGGTCAGGAGCCTGGCAAAGGCTCAAGTGTGCCATGGGGACATGGCAGAGAGGGGAAAAACTCCAGCACAATTTCAAAGGGAATGGGTTTCAGATTCAAAACTAATCATGTTTCATCATTTTTGGTGAAAGAAAAACAAATTCATTCTGTTCTGGGCCAAAAAATGGACTATCTCCAAGCTTTTTCAATTCAATTGTTTCTTGATGAAACAATTATTATGAAATTATTAAATCAGAAGTATTCTTTTTGAAAATGTCAAAGTAAAATATTTGGAGTTTTAGAAGCTTGGCAGAATTTTTTTTCCTGAGGAGAAATAGTCTTTGAGACAAGTATGCATTGGGATATAGATTGTTATTTTGCTTTTCTCACATTTTCTCCCTTTCTATCTTTCAGGGTTGCTTAGTGCTTCTTAAATCCACTTAGCACTCCATAAACATTCTCAAAACCAGCCACAGATCTCTCAAAAATGGAAGGAGCTTCTTTTCATAACTTACTCACTATTTTTTAATGTCTAGGACAATGTACTCTTGATAAACTTCATTTCTGCTCACACAGAACACTGGCTAATGAGTAAATATTGCAATTTTTAAATCAATTTCAAAAATTCATTTAACATTTATGGCTCAAAATGAAATATCAGTAGCTAAATTTTATATGACAACACTGATCATAGTGTGGAGATTCAGGTAAACATGCTACATATTTACAAAGCTTGCTATTGGTAAAAAAACTTGTCAGGCAGACAATCCAGTTACATAGGTTTGACATGCTCCTTGATGTCTGAAAGGAGGGTTAAATTAACTGGTTTAGATAAATGTATCTGACTGCATTTGCCATGAGCTGAGAGGGCTTGCAAGGAGAGGTATGGTGTGTGTGAGAACCCACCGTGCCTACTTCATGCCTCAGCTCCTGCTGCAGCCCACCAGCCTCTTCAAGAACCAGATAATTTTCCTTACCTCATTGGCCACAGGGCTGAGTGTGGCTTAGGTCACTGCAGCCACATGATATTGCCATCAGGGAGCTCCAAGTGCACTGTGACACATGTTGGAGAGACCTGAGGAAGTTTTGTGTGGAACTGATGTGCAGCAGCTCTGGTACCAGGTACCAAAACCTCTCATGTTGTTTCATGACCCCATCTGGCTGCACTGTTTTACAACTGCAAATTATCAGGCATGCTAACAGTATGAAACCCAGTGCAGGGTTTGGCAGTTTTTTGCAAAACCAGTTTTGTGTCCAAAGCAGCTTTTTTTTGGTGTTTTTTTTTTTTTTTTTTTCAGAATTCATTCTTGCCAGTGAACTTCAGCCACTGAAAAAGGGCTGAAGTTCACTGAAAAGAGAGACCATACCTTGGAATGATACTTGGTTCTCCAGGAGTGATGCTGTACTCCTTAAGCAGAGCTGTGGCGCAGCCCACAGCAAATCTCCATCCTGGACTGGTGAGGAAATGTTACATAAGGTGTCCTCAGTGGTAGGATGAGCTGCACCTCCCATCAGTCACAGCAGACACTCTGGAACACTCCATGGACTTGCAACCACCCTGGTGACAATAGCTCCAAATCAGAGTGGAAACACTTCTGTGCAATGGTGCTAAGGTACTTGTGCTGTCTGCACTGCCTGATCAGTTAGGATGACAACAAATTTCAATTCTCAGTCATCACTTCCATGGCTTTTGAGAGCTGAACATCTACTTCCAAAGAGAAGGAACAGAAGATTTTAGGAGCTAATTCAATGGCAACCCATTCTGTCATGTCGCTACCAGAGGAAGCTGAAACATATTTATATTCCTTTTCCTGGCTCTAATCACCTCGGAGGAAGATAGGATACATAATTATTACTGAAAAGAACATAAGTGCTTCTCTGTTTTTGTTGCTTAATGAATAACTTTTGTATAGCACTACCCAAATCAGATGAAATTGCATTATAATTTTATAGTTATTAATATCTTACCTCCTCTTGATTTGAATCAGAAAATGGGGTTTATTAGTAAGAAATATGAAAAAAATGCTGAAAGCATTTGCTGAAAGCAAAAATGGTCCCAAATCTGAAAGAGGTGTTCATTTCCGTAATGGTTACAAGATTCAGAAGTCTGTGAGACTTTGCTGCATGTGTCTTGGCAAGGAATTAATAATCTTCACATGCTTTGTCCTGATGATTGAAATAAATTACTTGCTTAAATTGCTAAGCAAGATGACCCATCTGTTGGCCCATGCTTGTTCAGATTCTCAGTAGGTTTATTATTCAAAATAATGACTGCCATATGCAACAGTAAACAGTTCTTTTAGAATTGACTGAAAGATCCTGTGCTGCTTTTGAAGGCAATTTGCAGAAATTGTTCATGTTCCCCTCCAGAACCTGCCATTCAACGAAACTCACCCTGACAGAGCTATTGCACTGCTTTTCTGAGAAGGCAGGGACAAAACCAAAGCAGAAGCATGGACAAGATCAGATTATTCTTCATGAATGGAGAAATCTGAAAATTATGGATTATACAGCTCTGCAGCCCCAGACAGCACCAGGTATGTCCCAGTTTTTTGTTTATTTGCATCACCAAAGCAACTATCATATAAACCAGTCGCAGAGCGATGAGTATGTTTAAACATGCATTACAGGATCTATGCGGGCAGCAGCCACTCTAACACTCCCCAGGCCAAACAAAGAAAAAGATTGTTCCAATACATTTTCACCCTCTTTTTTAGAAAATGCCTGAATGATTAGCCGAATTCTATAATGCTCCTTCATGGTCAACAAATTCTGTACATCAGACCCAGGAAGGCAGAGTATCCCAGGGATGAGGGCTTTCCCTGAGCACATTGCCCCTCACAGGCCCAGAAGCACAAACTAGGCGATCTCCAGCACGAGCATCTCTGTGGTGGCATGGGGCAAGGGTAATGGCAGGACTTGAGTCAGCACAGGGACATGCCACTTGCTGCCAGCATGCCCAGAATGAAAGGATCATGGCACAGGGAAATTTGTCTAGACGAGGGAGTGGTTTCCCTCCTGAAGAATTAATGAATGCAGTTAGAGATGAGCATCACCTATGCAGGAGACGAGCACCTTCAGGTTATTCCCTCGGCAGCCTCTTCTGGCCTCAGCCATTTGTAAGCTCACTGCTCAAGTTATAGCTGCATCATCACAGCACTGAGCAAGCATGGTGCAAAAAGGCCATCTGTCCTCAGCAAGGGGGACAGAGCAGAGGGGAAACCTCACCCTGCCCCCCACACTGGTGTGCAGGCGCCCACAGCTCATGGTGCTGGGTGCAATTAAACAAAACCAGACTTGCCACCAAACTCTCTGCATGCCTTTACAGGTTCAAGGATGTGCCTGTGTGTTGGATTTGATCACCTCCCTCTGTTTTATTATTTTTTATCAGTGAATTTCTGTTAAATTCCACCGGCTCCCATCCTCTAACCTTTCCCTGTTAGGGAACAGCTGAGAGCCAGATTTTTACAAACAGTCCTCATATACATATACTTAATAAATAAATAAATGGCAAGGTTCCTTTTCATAACATCCTTTGCCTCTAATTTAGACCATCCACATTTCATCCCCAGGCTGAACACACATTCAATTCATACAAGACCCATAAACTCTGCTAAGACCACAGAGCATCCATGATTTGTTCATGATGTTAATAGTGACTCACCATGGCCAGATTACAGATGTTAAATTGCTGATGGATGGCCCAAATCCAGCACATGGTATTCAGCTGAAGTATTAATCACGTGTGGAAAGATCTTTCTTTTCTCTGTTGGTCCCCGTGAATAATGAAACCTCTAATACAGTGTATTGTACTTTACAAGCCTACTGAAATGAACTCCCTTCTAAAAAGAGAGAAGGATAACACTATTAAAGCAGCTGAATCCTGTACATGACATGATGACATATTAGGACTTACTGGATAGCTAAATGAACAAACTCACTTTTTGTTGATTTATGCCAGCAGCACCTGCCTTTCTTTCCCAGGAAAGGAAGTTTTCTTGTTTCCCTCTTTCTTTGCTGGAAACAGATTACTTATTGAGTGTGATACTGGCTTAGTAGACAATTGTTCATGAAAAAACACAGTGTGTAAGGAACAGGAAAGAAAGACTAAGTGCAGATTTGGGTAAGAAATAACTCATCTGCAGTTGGAAATACTGTTTCCCTTGGCATGCTGGCAGAGCATATTCTTCCAAAGTACTGAGTGAGAATCAAATATGGGAATCTCCCACACTATTTCTTGTGTTTCCTTTTTCTTTTCTTCTGGCATGGGAATTTTCATTGGTGCAAGGGTAACAATTTCTACAGGGCAGTACACTTTACCACTTGTGATAACAATGCCTATCATCATTGTCCTTCTAAATTTTCTTCTGGTTTAATGAAGATAGCAATAACTCAGACACCTTGATGCAGAAAAACACTATATACTGGGCCTTCAAAAATGTCCAGATGTTTCAAAAGAAAATGCAAAACTCCAAAATCAAAGTGGCTCGTTCCTCTTAAGGCTCTTCTTAGGAGGTGGACAAAAATAATAATATCTAATAAATAAACAAATATATCAGACTAAAGAAATAGACAAGAAAAAGGTACCAGCAGTCAGTTTCTTCCTGAAAGGGTGAATAAATACAAGAAAGTTCTTCTTATACTGCACTGCAACCATGTATGAAGCAAGAATAACAGTGATTCAAAAAAATCAGAGGCTTGGAAATATTTTCCTATGCTGCTGAAAATCTCACCATTAATACAAGCCATATAATACAGCATGCTCTGGTCCTCAACACAAGAAAAGCAGATGGTTTTGACATGGCCCTGACTGTCCCTTCAGAAGATAAATTCAGAACTGGAACAATGGGTCGCTGGATCATTCAGCTTCAAGGCTGATTTCTGGTAATGGTATTATGGCTAAGTAGGGACAGTCCCTGGGCAGTCAGAAGTAACAGAAATGACATCCTGATGTCTGTAAACGCCGAGGGAACAAAACACCTGGGAGAATATCCAGCCTGAAGGCTGATGCTGCTGTTTTGGAAGATGCAAGTTTACTTTTTCAGGGAAAGGAAGTAATTACTCTAGGCATGTGTGGAAGCACTGAAGAGACTACTGCAAATCTCTCTCGATAGCCATGGCCAGCTATAAATACTTCTATGCTCGCTGTGCTGTAGCATGAGATGATAACTGATATGTTCAGACCGGGATGCCAAGAGGGGGATGGGGATTGGAAACTCCATTTCAGGCGCCAAGACAAATTTCTTTAGAAAGGAAATCTGAAACCAGCAGAGGATGGAATGGACTTCATGCACAGGCACTGCTGTAGACTTTGGCCTGCACACCTCACACCCACTTCAGTCCTCTAGACACCATTTAAAGGGGGCTTGAACAGGGAACAAACTAGCTTGGGGTCAATATCACCCTAGTTTAATTAATCACTACTGCATTAGGAGAAGTAACTGGGGAAATATAATGATAGTTAGTCCATATGAAGCAGCTGCAAAGCTTCTTAGCAATTTTAAGAACGACCCTTCAACCTTTTCTCATTACTCGTATGATTAATGCTTATCCATGTGAATAGTCTCATTGATTTAACTCACCGTACTTCTGCAGGTAAGGACTTCAGAATCAGACAAAAACATACAGAATTATACTCTTCCCCTGTTATTTCAAATCCAGCTTTAGTTAAGTGCAGTGATTAACTCAATTGATCTTGCCCCACAGAGAAGGGCAGTAGAGAACTTACTCTGTAACTAAGGGTTCCACTTTAACTAAAAAAAAAATATCAACATCCATAGTGTAATCTGTCTTTTTAGTCCCAACTGTATCAATGATTTTGTTTAAACTTACGTTTGAGTTAAATGCTTATAAGTAATCCTTAAAAGCAGTCTCTACTTTAATTCAACACATAAAAATTCAACAAGAAAGAAAACTGCACAAATTATCAAAAAATAAAAAGAAAGATAATTTCTTGATAAAGCTTCAATTGAAAAGTTATTTTACCCGAATACATTCGGTTTTGCAATACTGCTTTCATTTTATGCTTTTTTCAAGCATTTTTACTAGTCCAGTAAGTACTTATGGATGGCAATGTGCTTATTTTTCCCTGAAACACCAATATAATACTACTCCACTCAGTGTGGTCTGTATTTTTGACATATGCAACAAGCCTAGACAACTTTCCCAGTATCATTATTCACTGGGAATCTTTAGCTCATCTCTTGTTCTGTCCCTAAGCAGCCTTCATGCCTTCATCCATCTTTTTCAGCAATTTTTCTTCAACTCCTTATGAATCACTTCACTGCTGCCTTAGAGAAAATCCCGTCTATTATGAGGATCTGCTTCTCTGAATGGGAGAGGGAAGCTAAGAGAACACTGCTCTTGTGGTAAGGACTTCATGACAGGTTTTCATCATGGGATCATCACAAGTATCATAATCCATATTCCAATTAAAGCTGAAAGGTATTTTTTAAGTGACATATACCGGGGGACTTCCACTGAATGCTCCAGTATCTGCCTGCTATTAACACCTCTCCATCAGGTTTGCATTGGATACACAAATCACACCTCTAAAGTTAAAACTTGTCTCTGTTCTAGCAAGTGTGCTGGACAGACCCAGTTTGGCAATGGTAGCAAGAGATTTATGGTCCATTTCATGTAACATTTCAGCTTCCATAAATAACAACATGGACCTCTTTACACCACCAAGCAAAGCCTTATTCTCTGTCTGTACATTAGCACTCAATTTTAGGTGGCATGTGGCATTTTTTTCTTTGCTTCTGTGTCAGAAAAGTTGCTCATCTCCAGTTTTACAACACATGCAGAAGAAAACCAAGCAAGCAGACAAAGTAGGAACAGTTATAGATAAATCATTTTCATATTTACCAGTACTTTACCCTTAAATCTGGATCTTTTCATTACCTCCTCCATTTCTCAAATTCAGCTGATGTCAGTTTACTGTGATCTTCAGACATCTTTGCACATCAGTGCTCACACATGAACAACCTTGATATGAAGGCCCCATTATTTGGAACCTTCAGATCAATCTCTTTCTGCACCAAAGCAGCACAAATAGTTGTGACAACATCAGTCCTACCATGATCACACACTTTGCTGGGTCAATTTCTCTTCTTGTTATGTTTGTCCTGTGATGGAATTATTAATATTTACTACTTAAATTACCCTAGCATTTCTGGTCTTCTGGTTCAATCCAGACCAAAACACCATCTGTATAGAACACACTTGATCCATGTAATTAAAATGCATTTTATTCACAGCAGAGCACCCTGGGCACCCCAAAAGCTTTTCATGGAAACTGTGTTTCCCAAAGCATGTGTTAAATTTGCATATACAAATGCTCTCAGTTTTAATGAGATGTTTGATCACAGAATTGTGTCTTGCAGACAGAAGTGATATAATTAAAGAGTGAAACGCCAGGTCAGTGCAGTATATTGCATTCCTATGGAGAGGTTTCACACTGAGCTCAGAAGTCTTATCACACCTGCCTCATTGTAACAAAACACCTTTTGTGCAGTTGTCTCTTCTCCACTTCTTTCCAGCATTCATAACGTTCAACTGCTTAAAGGCAGATGAATGCTCCAGTGATGCACACTTCCCAGTACCACACTTCCAGCTCTTCCAGCACATCCAAGATTGCTCCTACAGAGCTGTCCCTGCAGTCTCTCCTAGCACCCCAGACACTCCCTCTACTGCAATTCAGAGGTTCATTTACTCAAAGCAAGACAATAATAGTGACTTGTTCTGACAGAAGAGCTTTCTACTTCCTCCTTTCTACAAAACTAGCAATAAACAAAGCCAAAATTTGACATTTTCAATTTGCATGTTAAACTTTTCTCCCAGCTCCTACTGACTCGGAACAGCTTGGAACAGAGCCAGACAGATGTGAGGATGTAGTTTATCTGGAAGGGAAACTAGAATATAATTTGGCAATTCTTCTGGGAGGAAAAGACATGCCAAAGGGAACCAAGCCTCTAAAGTAAAACATCCATCACTCACCTCTTCTCCCACTCCTCCAGCAGTAAAGTGACATACCTTTATTAATATTTATTGCCACTGAGCAACACACAATAGTTTAGAGAAATTACTGGCACTAGAGGAAGAGAGGTGAGCAAGAAGGGGATGTGCAAGAGGGCTGAGTGAAGTTGAATAAGTTGTCCCAACCAGCAATGATAGTGGGTTTGGCTAGACACTCTGAAAAGCTGCTATGACCAAAGAAGCAGAAATTTCTCTGAGAGTGGACTACCAGATGAAGGTTTCCAGTGTAAGAAAGTCCTAATTACAAATTAACCAGGCTAACTTACTATAAGGAGAATGCTGTCAAGTTTGCTTTCTACCAGGTGCACAAGGCAACTTCCAGAAGAAAAAGCAAACTCACCTGACCAACAACTGGCCCTGCTTCCCAGCTATCAGGGTGAAGGAAACAGCTGTCTGCACATGGTGCAGCTGGGTCCCCAGCACAGGATCAGAACAGCTGTGGAAGGACTTAAGGGGGGTGCTGAAACCTGTCCCAAGGCAGTGCAAGGCCCTGTCAAGAGTTTTCAGTCTTCGCAGGCAGTGATGGAGTTTAAAAGCCAGCAGAAACACTTGCCTATGACTTACATATTTCACTCTCCAGTGAAGACAGTGGCAGGTCCCCTCCCACTATCTGAACACCAAATTTATCAAGAGCAGACATCTGTGGCCACCTTCCAGTAGGACCACCCCTTAGCCACAGAAAATGCCTCCATGCACTCAATGAATATTAGAAGGTGAGAGGTCACTTGCTCCTACCAGTTGACTAAAAGTACCTCCATCCAGCCTGAATGGAAGGTCATTTTAAGATACTGTGCAATTTACTGTCAGGGCACACGACAGGACAAAGGCAGCAGAAGGAGCTAACCTCATTCCAGCCCTTCTCCAACTTCAGAAGTCATCTCAGTCCCTACAGTAACGACATAAACCATAAGCTTCTTATCAGCCACACATTGTATTACAGGCAGAAATGCAAGCAAAGACATTTTCCCCTTTCCAAAAATAGCTTTTTCCTTTTCTTCATTTAGAAAATGACAACATGAGGAAAAAAGACCATTTTGTCTTTCTGTAAGTTTTACATCTTTCTGGTGTAAGCTTTACATCTTTCTGGCTCCAGAGAAACTGGTAGCAGCTGGTTTAATTTCCTCAGTTTCCCGTGTCAAAGGTTCAAACACAGTTGTAGATACTCTTTATGAGTGAAATGTTTTCCTGTTCTTTGGATCAAAAAACTTTAAACAAAATCAGATGACTCCATTTCAGTGGAAAGGCCCAGGCAAACTCTTTATAGATATATTTCTCCTTGCATTTACAAGAACTGCTCTGCAATGAGATCTCTACAGTGAAATACCTGTCTTTTCAGTGGCCATCCAATTTTCCTCCTTGGGTTAACTTTACCCAGTCCAAAGAAAATTCAGCCTTTGTCAGAACTCTAGAAAAGCCTGATGCAAAATCTAGATTCAGTTTACATTTCATTTGCCACAAAATCTTTTCAACATCAAATAAATACCAAGTAAAAGTAGGAAAAAAAAAAAAAACAGAAGGGAGGGGCAGAGTTGGATAGGGAAAAAATTGAGAAAGACAAAAAAAAAAACAAACTAATCACAGGGAAAAACAGATGTCAAATGTAGACCTCTTGGTGAGGGCAATGAAGACTTACAAAAGAATCTGTGCATAAAGAGGCTCTGACAGCCCAGAAATGTCTCCCAGCAGCAGCTGTCAGGAGTGGGAGGACAAGCCCTATTCCTCTCCTCTAGAAGAGATTATAGTTTCCTATTGCGAGAGTACGTGCTAATTATTATTTCCTTTCTAGGATCAGATGAGGATTTTAAATCTATCCAATGCATCAGTAAAATAATCTGTGACAAAATAGATAGATAGATAGATAGATAGATAGATAGATAGATAGATAGATAGATAGATAATTTGATAATTTGGCTGGATGGAATGGTAAGGGGCTGTCCCTCTCAAGGCTGAGAGGCAAAATTGAAAACAAGAGTTCGTGGGAAAGTCTAGGTCTGATGGTATGGGGTGCATCTGGTTATCCACGTGGGGGGTTTCAGGCAGGGGGGACCACAGGCTGTGTGACCACAAGGTATGTGATGAGCTGCATTTCCAGCAGCTTACAGATAACGAATGGGAAGGCTCTTGGGTTTTCCCTGTGTGCATCAAGTGCAAAGGTTCACATTTTTGTTCAGCCATACACCAACTGTGGAAACCAACACCAGTCACTGGGGGAGCTTTTTCACTTCAGCAGGTGAAGGTGCTGACTCCACTTCCTGCAGGCAAGCCAGACCTCATTTTGCTGACTGAAGAAGATGCCACTTAAATTAAAACTTGTGTAACCATATGTTTCAAAACTGTGAGTCATATTTTATACAGGAATGACTGTGACAGGCTATATATTTGTGCTGACTTGGTGTATTTCCACAGTGCCCTGTTGAATAAAGCTATCATAGTTTTATCCTGGTTTTAAGCTAAAAAAAAATTAGCAATCCTATGTGCCAGAAGCATTCCTTGTGTGAACTAGGTATTACGGCTAAAAAAAATACATAACTTGCATATTATAATTACATTTTCTTGTAATGTTGAGGGATCAATTTATAATGTGTGATTGTATGTACTTAAACCCCCCATTTAACCTCACAGCACAGCATTTGAATGCTGCATTTCACTTATGCTGGAAACCTTGGGCTTTATTCTATGTGTAACACAATACAGAAGAACAAACCAAACAAGAGTGGCCCAAATCACAGTCCATCACACTATCATATACAATAAGGGGACCTCCAGCATAGCAGATGGGGTTGAGCACATGGGTGTGTGTAAATGAAATACAGAGAAAACTAAACTTTTGTCAGTTTTGACAGCTGACACCAGTTACAACACAGAGCTGAGAGTTGTTGCTAGGGAACACATGAGACTCTGCCACCAAGACTCACTTCTCCAGACCAGTAAGTGCAGCCATCTGGTAAGTCTCAGTAGAAAATGCTGAAGACAATGCTGCTTGAATAAACAGACTACCTGGAACCTAGGATATGCATCTTGTTTGCAAGGAGGCATGAGAATCATGTGGAGTAGGAAAGGAGTAAGGAAGGCTAAACAAAGACACCAGTAGGAATCTGTCTGGACTAAGAGAAGTGTTGGGGCAAAAAAAGTCTGAAGTTACTTTGAGCAGTTTATCTAGAAAAAAGTATTGTCTCCAAACCTGAGAAATACTGCACAAGAAGACCAGTGTACCCAGAGAAAGACTGATGTGGTGCACCGCCTTCAGAAAGTTTCCTGTTCTGTTTCTCTCAAATACCCTGGGAAAGACCCATGACGTAGTAGAGTAGTGAACAAAATCTGATTGTATGTGTTTTCCTTATCTCGTGTCGCCTGTCCCCTGAAGGAGATAACTGTACTCTAGGCAGTATGACCACAAGGGCTGGGAATGATTACATTTAAGATATTGTGTAAACCAGAAGGGAATGCTCACAGCTGTTTCAGCTGCTTGGGTGGAAATAAGGGCCAAAGCGCCGGTAGCCCAGCAATGCAGGCAGTGGCACAAAAATGGAGCAAGTACGGCCTCAGGGTGAGGTGTAAAGCAGTTTGAGGATTCACCAGATGGACAGTTGCACAATTTGTCCATGATCCATCTATGGGAGGCACAGGAGAACATCTTTACTGAGTGACAAGAGCAACATCCAGGTCTCAGCCCCCAGTTGTCCCAAAGACAGTATAGGAAGGCACGATTCCATTGGCAATGCAGCTGGGATGTCCATGACTCCCCATGGTCACACAAATGATCAAGACAGCTCCCAGCTAAACTCTAAGATGAAATAACATTTTGATCACGCTAGGGAGTGAAGGCAAAAGTATGTTGTTAACACAATTCTCAGATTACTGATATTTCACTTTAGATGTAGCCTAAATGGCAGTCACTGAAGTTACCAAACCACTGGATTCTACTAGATTTCTAGGGATCCACAACCTGCAATTAAGTAGCCCACAAAGGTACTTGGGAAATCCAATTCCTATTCAGTTTGTGAATGAATTGATTGTATAAGGATCCACACCTCTTTGTGCAGTTCTGCTCAGCCCACCTTCCTTCAGCATCCCTGGGCTTGGAGGCTCTCCTCATAATTTTGCATTTTTCAGTGAAGGGACAATCTTGTCCCCCACCCTCATACCCTAAACATCTCAACACTCTGATTTATGGCCACAAGGAAAAGTAGTCATGCAGACACACATCAGAATAAGGGAATTTTTAGAATAAAAAGAGCATCCAATGTTATAGAATCTGTTAGGGAACAAAAGAGGGAGAATAAGAATCTTTTAATTCAAATCATATGCTAACTGTTAAGTAACAGAGAGAGCTCAGCCAAAGTAACTCTTATCAGCTCAATTGTGATATTTCTTCCACCCTTCTCTGTAGCACACGCACAAGTCACACCAGCACACGCATGGCCACAGTCACATCAACCCTGAACTAGACTAGTTTTATCCAATATAGTAAGTCCTTAGTGACAAAGTGGAATCAATGCCAGAAGCAGGATTCCCATTTAAGAATTATTGAACTATCTTTTTGTGAGGTGGATCAGTAAATGTCCAGCTCCTGCTCCACCAGAAACAAGGCACAGACCTCAGGAGTCCAATGCTGAGACTGTACCTGCTGCAGCTGGCTGTGATTTGGTCTCCTCTTGCCCACTACCAGACAGCAGGAAGAAAAGCTCTCTTAGAAAGATGGTTTTGCCTGAAGAAAAGAAGAGTGTGTAATTCTATGTCAGGTGAAGTTTCTTCGGCAACATCTGGCAACGTTGCAGAATTTCTACACTCCGCTGAGGTTTGGAAGAGCATATGGTTTCCACTACAGCAAAACAAATCACTCCTTGAACAAAAAGCTCTGAAAAGGAGTGGGAAAAGGAAGATGAAAGTTTCAAGTCTGTTTGTAAATTATGCATTATCCGTGCCTGTAATGCCCCAAGGAGCCATAAATTTAGAGGTTTCAACAGAAAAGTCTATAGCTGACACCTTACATTCGTAAAACTCATTACTATCCCTGGAGTGAAAATGAAGGGGGAAAAACAGTGAATAAATAATTGAGAACATAAGAACTTTTCATCATTTCCTTTTGCTCTTTTTCAGCTTTTCACTACAGTTTCAAGACCAATATTGGATTCACATCAGCTGTGGTCTTAAACATGAAAAGTGACAGTATTTTTCTAATGCCTCTGATTGTGAAATTGAAACAGCTCAATTAAACTTATAAGTACAGATCACAAAAATAAGAACTTGAAATCTAAGACATTGTCACATTCATATTCAGTTCTTCATCTATCATAGATACCCATTCTGTAAACTGCCTCCAAAACCAACCCAGATGGTAATTTTATTTTTGGTCTAGCTGGAATCTCACAAGAAAGAGTGGTTGAGAAAGCAGACACCGGCCTTCAGAAAATTTTTAGAATATTTTTCATGATCCAGACGTTCTGCCATATTTTAAAACATTTTTTGTAGTCCGTGCATTTTTATAAAATACTTTTATTCTTTTTTCATGTCTTTGCCCTTTCTATATATTGCTCAAAATCTATAGAATGTTTATTCTCAGGAGCCTGTGTGACATTGAACTCAGTACGACAAGGAAAACAGAGGAATGAGTGAGTCATGCAGAGCAATTTTGTCCAAGGATTAGATGTGAATAACTCTGGAAAAAATGTGCTTTTTTCACTCTTTCGACAGCAACATTAATGCCTGGCATGTCACAGTGTTGTACTTTTCTGCCATTTGCTCTTTTCACTTTAAACTACACATGAAATTTCAAGAACTAGATGCACTGTCACCCTTATGGCTAAATGCAAATTTCCCCTTTCCCTTCCTTTTTCCTCCAGAATAAAAATCCATGGAGATTCAGAGAAAATAAAGGAAATAAACATTTTTCTTCACTGTCAAAAGTCACAAATTACTCACTAAGGATGATCAGCCCAGGGGCTCTCTGCTGATGGCAGCTGCCAAGATGGGGTTCTGGACTGGAGCATTCCATGTTCAGGTCCTCTCTGACTTGGCTCACCCTTGCACCCCATCTTTGAGGGGTTTCTGCCCCACAGGCAGGCTGTATTCTTTCACTAGGGTCAGCTCTGGATTTGACTGCTAAAGCCAGGTTTGCCACTTCCCTTCCTCTGCAGCACCTCACTGCCAGGAAACACTGAGTGCATCTCACCTAGAGCCAAGGGCAGCCTTTTCCTCAAAGCACAGCTAGGACCTTCAGCTGTGTCAAGTTGCAGGAAATAAGTGCTAAATATTTGAGCGGGTGCACAGAAATCAGCAGAATGGCTTCCAAAAGTGTTGCCTTCCTAGATGATCTCTCTCTGTGGAAGTCAACACACAAGTCTTGAAAATAAATCTGTGCAAAGTGATGTGTGTCTGCAGACACAGGCAAGGCTCACCTCCCAGTCAACCCCAGTAAATGGAAGGACCAGATATCCAGATGCAACAGACAGTATCCATTTTTACTTTGGTTTACTCTGGGAGAGAAGTTACCTACCTTTTTCTTGGGAAGTAAGCCACTTCTCTAAACAACTCTTAGAGTAAGACAGAACTAGGGATCCACACCAGCTCACAGTTCCCTTCCACTTTATTTGTCCTGGAGGAACTTATGGGCCAAAGCCTTTGACACCTTCCCTGGGGTCATACCCATGCAGACAGGGCAGCTGGCCACAGCACCCACACTGCCTTTGGACCACAGCTGCCAGCTGGGCACCTCATGTCACAGAGCCCAGCCCTCCTTCCCTCTCCCTGCTTGCCTGAGACCTCTACCTGACACACGCCAAAGAGCTGAGAGGCTCAGCAGGAAAATGACTCACAGATGCTATTGAATAGCTGTAAAAACACTGTGCACAAATGAACAACATGACACTTAGGGCTGCTAGTATTCCTGCCAGTCAAAAGGAGTCCACAGGAAAGCATTCTGAGTGCTTTTACAGACAGGAATGCCCTATGGAAAATTATATATAAACACACAAAAGATTGGCAATACAGTGCAGAGCAGTGTTCCCACATAACTTCATTTAGATTGCACTGAGCTGGTATATTTTTGTATGTCTTAAAGAAAAACATCTTTCTCATTTGAAGAAGATAAATTTAAAACATCAGTGGTATGCTAGTGCCCAGGGCCCTTTATGCATCAGCTTTTACTATTCTAGCCCATGAGTCATAAGCTAGAGCATTTATCCCATAGGAACTTGTATTCCCTGGGCTACTCATTCAGATTGGCAGGTTTAGCAAACCAGCATGTAGTCCATAATAGGCCAAAATTAAAAAAAGGGAAAGGTGACACAAAGAGCTCCCCCCAGTAAAATAAACAGTGGCAGTGGAAAACTCTATTTATTGAGGCAGGAATGAGTCTTTGCAAAGGAAGAGTGACTTCATGGACTGAGCAGCAAGAAACAGAGGAGGCCACCAAATCTTGCCCTGCGTGTTGGGAAACAAATTTAAACCATGCTGATGGTGCAGGCTGCCCTGCCATGCCTCCCAGCCCACAATCCCTCCCAATCTGTCCTTTTTCTGAGAAGCTGAGGCATTCACCAAGTCCTGGTGGACATCAAGACCTGCCTGGGCATCACATCTGGCTAACCAGGAACCTGCAAGCCTGTGCCAAGGGCCCACATGCCTTGAACACTTTGTGTGTGCAGTACCAAAAGCAGGGACCTACTGTAGGCTTTAGCCTGCTGATGGAGCTGATTTCCCAGCTGACATCTGGGTGCCCTCAGGGCTGATGGAAGTAACAGGAAGCACAACCTATGGTCATGTCGTGTTGCAAAACAATTACTGAAGTTTTGTTTATTAATGAAGCTGAGCACAGAAAGTCTAAAACAGAGCCACGTCCTGCCTGGTCCTTTCCTAACACTGCTGACCTGTTAGGAAAGGACTCTGCACAAAGAACACAGAGCAAATGCTGCCCCTACTCTTGTGGCTAACCAGCATCCAGTGAAAGACTGGGGTGTAGCCTGATGCTCCCTTCAAAAGGAGCATTAAAAGCTTCACACTATCATTTCCCCACATATCCTACCTTCTGGTTTTCAGCCAGTGATCTGAAGACTTCTGGGAGATTCCAGGTCAAGGAAAGACAATGAAAGAAAGTAAGTACATAAATATTAGATAGTGATCTACAGATGCAGCTTTTTTAAAGAGTTCATAGTTCTCATAGAGAATGGTTGACAAAGGATACATTAATCATAAAAGGGTGGAAAATTACTGTGTTAGCTTTCAAAATACAAAATCACTGGTGCAGAAAAACGCATTTCTTTCTTTATAGAGGCATAGGTGCATATGACATCATATAAACATCATGTTTAACAATAGCTAGCCGTATCCAGATGGCTACATCTATTCATGAGAACAGCAGTTCCCAGGAAGCATTGTTGTGGATTATTGCTGAGTTCAAAGGTTCACAATGAGTTTTGGATTTTGCCAGAAGAAGAAATTGTTTGTTTCAAAAGCACAGCTGAAGGACCTTTTTTGATCCCACAGAATCCAGTACTGCTGTCTTCCTTAGCAGGCAGCTGAACAACTCAGGTATTTTTTTTTGTTTTTTCACTCTCTGGAAAAATTACTTTTCTAAGAGTCTGATGTACAGGAGTAGGAGAGACCTCTGCATATTCATGCAGCTCAGGCAAGGTTACACTCTGCTGTAACTGCTCACTCTGTTCCCTGTTATTTACTTAAATTACCCTGCAAACATTACCAGGACCTTTTGAGCAAGAGCTGCTCATCCACATCTCCAGGTGGTTCACTGAGCTGCACCACTGGAGTTGATAGTACACACAACAAGGTAGGGTGGATGCACTGGATCACCAAAGTGATCTCACAACACAAAGCTCAGGGGAAAGGAACATTTCTTCCAACATTTCTTCTTTACTGCTTTTGATGGAACAAATAAAATTACAGGGAGATACTAATTCTTCTAGAAGGGCATTTTGTTGCACAGTGAACAGCCCCCAGAGGACATGTACTCCTAGTCAGCAAAGCTGACATTTAGGGGTTTGATTACAAGGCAGGGTCTATAAGGTTTCAACGAGTTTGGGAGTTTAAATGTACAGTATAGCTAATTTTCAGGTAAAAGGTCAAAGTTAATCTGGCCCCTATTGCTGTTCTAAACATTAACTGAAAGGTCCACTTTAGGCTATTTATACATCTAGGTATTTAATTGTGCCTTCAAATCAAGTAGTGAGACATGGAGGTCACTTAAATTTCACCTATAATTATTTGCACACAAAAGCATGCAGAAACAAAGAGTTCTCAGTGGGCCAGGCCAGCTCCCAGGCCCCAGCAGAGGCAGCCCAAAAGCACTGGGATACCCTGTAGGATACAGTGGGATACCACTGCCCTCACGAGGATGATGGCCCAGAGGTACAGCTGCCCCTCATAAACCCAGCAGCCCGTGGGAAGGGAAGGGGACTGTCCCTGTAGGGGCTGAGGGCTCCATCCGACTTCACCTGGCTGGGAGGAGGGGATCTGGTGTTCAAAGGATGCCCTCACTGACAGACTGCAGAAAGTGTGTCCACCAAGCTCTCTGGTTTCATAGCTGTTTTCTTAACATGTAACAGAGGGTGCCAGTTTAATATCCTGCTATAACACTTGACAGCAAGGGTCAAGAGCAGCATCAGAACAACTGGAGCAAACTTAATGAAAAGAGGCTTAAACATCTTGAAGGAATATGGCTGTGTAGGTCCAGGCACAGCTTGAGGCCCTGGCAGGCACCTCAGGCGGGGGTAGTTAAATCACCTGGGAGAAGAATATGCCACCTCGTGGTCTGCAGACCTCCAAGTGGGAACTGTCAGCAAAAGAAAAGATGAGTATTCCAGCTCCCATGCAGAAGTGAGAATGGTCTATCTACAGCAGCAGGCTTGCAGCTCACGTGTTACCCAACACTGAAACCCAACACTTGGCCCCTGCTCCCCCAGCCCCCTACCCCTTCTCACCCCTAAGCCAAGCTCCAGCCTCTTCCTTCCAAGGGATCTGAAGCTGCCACCTTCAAGCATCAGGAAAAGTTGCACAAGCTTTTTCCTGGAGCAAGCAGGATCTCAAATCCTCCCAGGTTCCAAACAGGACAGACAGCAGCACCTGTTTGAAATTAAATTCCTGGATTAAAAGCAGGGCTTCCAAGCTCACTGCTTGAAATCGCCATACTGCAGATGAGGGTCTTTCCTCCCACCATCCCCCATTCTTTTTAGGGGTAATATAAGCTTCTTTACTAGAGAGATTTTGTGAAACTCTCCATTCCCCTTTAACAATAACCAGAAGAAGTTTGTAGCACATTAGGGCTTAACTTGAGGAAATGAATGAGGGAAGGATCTCCTGTTCACTGGGCTCTTGACCTGGTCTCTGATTTTGTAGGCACTATTTTGCAAACAGGAACACCTGCACTTTTTCCCCTGTGTGGTTACCAGGGGCACACACACATACAAACCCTTCTGGGCATAAAAGTGCAAGTTTTGAATAACTTCTCCCACCCACCAACATATCACTAATTGGTTGTGCAGCTGCAGATTGTGCTCAGGGACAACTGTGTTTAAAAGTGTGTGTTTGTGTGTGTGTGTCTGTGTGTGTGTGTGAGATTATGACTATTTGATTATCTGGGTTCACAGATTTTTGTCAAGAAAGTTCAGTGTGTAAAGATTTAAAAACAAGTAGTAACACCTTCTTAAAAATACTTTGTTGTGTCCCTTGGAGGGAAATTCACAGGGGAGTTTTAGGGCTTGCATTCAGCATCGGTACAGGAGTGGGGAATATTGTATGTATACAGACATGGCACCATTGGGCAGCCATTACTGCTGGCATACGTGTCACTGAGACACAGCCCTTCAGTAAAATGACAGCTATTCCAGTAGGAGACCCAGGAATGCACTTTATTTGAATGAACAGCTTCACTTTCTAGTTAAAGTCACAGTTAATAAATGGCAAGAAGTACTTCTCAGCATGGGAACGTTCAGGCACAGCCTGAACAAATGGGGTGCAGATATTTTTAAGGGTTTATTTTCATTCCCATTATAATATATGTCTCAGCTTGTAAATGCTTTTATGCCAGCAGTTAAAATTTCCATTTATATGGGTTGAATTGAACCTTTGCAATTCAGTGGCAGTCCAGCCACTTATAAGCAGATGTTGAGATGGCTCGAAACTTATTTAGCTGAGTGAGTGACAAGCTGCTAGAGCCCAAAGATTTTCCATGGCTGAGCATGCAGACAGGATAGACAGACATCCAAACTGATATATCATGCATTCCCATCAATGTAATTATATTTTGCTTGCCTGCATGCACATGGGATCTTACCACATGTACTTGAAAACATAGAATAATAACCAGACCTACACACAAAGGAAATTTGTTTCATTCATTGTAAGTTATGGATCTGAGAAAAACAAAATAAAACAAAACAAAACAAAACAATAAAAAAAGCAAGGACATTAACCAGCCTGGGAAGACCTCAGTGCTTTCTGAGAGTTCAGAAATTCTGTTTCCCACATTTTGCAGACCACGCTGAAGGCTAGCCCAGGCAGTGTGGCTGGGTTTTTGTTTCAGCTATCAGCTACAGCACTGTTAAAGGAATCTTTCTTTACAGAGAGGTTTTCAATACACATAAAGGGCCATGCCTTCCCTCAGATCAGCTGAACCCCAACGGGGCTGTCTGATCCTTCTCCGGGAAACAAGGACAGCTTATGTTCAGCAATTACATTCCTGTCCGTATGCAGACAAGAGGCCACCGCCTTTGTCAGCCAGTGCTCCTCAGGCTTCTCTTGCTTTTCAGTGGGGATGATGACCTTTCTGACCACATCAAGATGCACCATCACCCTGTGCTCCACACGGGGCCCAGTGTGCGGCACAGTTTTCTTTCCGAGCATCGCTGGAAGAGGAGCCAGTCCGTCTCCACTGATCCAGCCTGAGGACAGTGATGGACTGCCCTCTGGGCCTAATTACTCCTCCACACTGAGGATAAATAATCTACATGACAACAGACTCCATTCATTCATGCCCTCCCACACCTCCTCCACCCTAAGCCTAGTCTTGAGTGACAGATGGAATGAGAGCCCATGTGAGCTCCCCTCTTACAGAATTGTGTTGGCCACCCCAGCCACACTGCAGCACTTTCCTTTGGGGCACAGCAGATGCAGAGCAGGTACCCTAGTAACTCAGTTACCTGGTGAACCAGCTTGGTTCCTGGAGAACGCAAGTCCATCTAAACAGATGCAGAGAGCTTTCTGCAGCCAACTGCAAATTACTTCAACTTACCATCCTCTTCGGGACTCATATGTGGCTTAACAGGATGACTTCAGCTTATTCTCCACTTCAAGTAATTCTCAACAAAATTATACAGTGGCACCTAGGCAGTTTCCAAAAAATATATCTTTGTCATATATTTTCTTTTGACTGTGAAAGGAAAGAAGTCAAGACCAGGGAGAGGTGACTCCTTACACACCTTTACATTCCTGCAAGGGCTCTGCACCCCACTGGCTGTTAGCTCCGGTTGTTGATCTAGTTCTGTGAAAGGAAAGCACTCTGTTTATCCTAGGACATATCCACCTACTTGAAAATTTACAGTAAGAGCTGTCAACACTGTAAACCTCTTCTGTTACTGCATTAGTCAGGTGCTGTTCTTAGGACTCTGTCCAAGCAAGCCCTGTATTTCGGAGCTTAACCTCTTAGATAACCAGAATAGGCAGTTTTCATAGCAGTGACACTTTCTATAGCCATAGCTATCTGCAGTGATGAAAGACAGATTTCTAAAGCAGCTGAAACTCCAAGAGTCCTTGCCCAGGATGGGTTGCAGTCCCAGAGACAGACAGGTCTTCATCATTGTGGGCAAATACATGGGAAATTTTGGGGGGCGTGGTGGGAGAAGGCAGAGAGAATGCATTTTGCTGAAGGTTTTAAGCAAATACTAGCATGATAGACTGTCTAAAGTAGCAAATGAGGAGCTGTTGAAGAAGTTGGGAAAGAAAATGCTATCCCATACAGCATCCTTCCCAAGCAGGGAATCACTTCTGCCAGCTCTTCTGGGCCTGGCATCAGAGCACAGGTATGCAAAACTGGAGGGAAAATGCAACAGCCCTGCAGGGAACACAAACCCACTTCATAAACCCACTTTAGTGCAGATGGAAAACCAGTATATTTGAGTGCATCAGGAGTCCAGCTGCCACAGTAACACAGAACTACATTGTATGCTGAACCACGGTTTGCCATCTCTGTAAAAACAGGCAAAAGACATTTCCTATGAGATCTGATAAGAACAGGAGCTGTTTGTTTAAATCTACTCCCTCACTGGAAAAAAAAAAAAAAAAAAAAAAGATTAAATAGCAAACCCTTGAAATGAAAGTAAAGGATCATTATTCTTATTAGAGCAACAGTGGGTACTTCTCATAATGTGTAGTGAAACACCAGCGCTTGAGTGAATAGGACCAACTGTTCAGCTCCAGAACAAATTGCACATCAGTCTTAACTTAATAGGTAAGATTAATGGAATGCCATATAATGGGGGAAACTCAAAAAATTAAGGTAATTCAGCAGAAATGGCTTGGAATCACAGTCTATCTAAATGCATTTCATCTGGAGGATTACTGTCTCCAGTGTTTTAGTTAGGAGTCATATTAATTCAAAAGCCATGCCTTACACAGACTCATCCTGTGCTTAAAGGCTGGCTTTCTGCTAGAAATGCTCACAGTGAAACCTTTGCTGAAAGTTTGCCCAAACATTTCACAGGCGACTGCAAAGCCGAGCTCTGGGGGCTGGGGCTCCATACCTCGCCGTGTTTATGACCAGTTGACTTTTTGGCTCCAGCACCTGGATTTGTCAGGGCCTCTTAGCTGCTGCTGGGAACGTGCCCCTGCCGAGCCCGGCTGCTCTCCCTATCACCCCTCTGACAGATTAAAACACAACAGGGTCTGTTGGATGACTGACACATTCTTCCTCTGTCTGACTCTGAAAGGACTTCATTTAACAGCTCTGGAGTTGAGTTTTTGACTGACAGATTGTGAAGGGGAAAAGTCATTCAGTTCCATTAAGCTCAGTAACTGCTGTAGAACAAAACACCTTTAAAAAAAGGGGATGAAAAAAGAGCTGCAGAGAGCGGGGGCAGGAGCTTTAGGAAGAAAAAAGAGGATTCTTTTCAGGTTCAAAGACAATCTTTCCCTTTGCTTTCTGTCCATCAATGAGGGCAGCATTCCCAGAGGGAATACAGTCCAGTGCTCATTGGTGCCATTCAGCTGCCAATCTCCCTGACAGGGAGACCAAAGGGCCTCATGTTGCGCTGCGGAAACTGTCTGTCAGACAATCAGCAGCTGCCATGACATCATCTGCCCTGTTTTTCCAGGGCTATTATAGGAGACTGGGTCCAGGAGTGCTGCTCCAGAGTGGTATTCATATTTTCCTTTTGCCCCCCAAAACGACGTTTCTTTACAAAAGGAAATGTGCAGCTGTATTTGCAAGGGAACTTACTCTGTGCCAAAGAGTGAGGGCGGCATGACTTCAAACTGGTCATTTTCCACTTATCACGCCAAAGTTGCATAACCTCTCATCTATTTTTTATTGTAAACTGGGTTTTATTTTAATAAACGCTTCATGTTAAATATCAGTCATTAACTTTTTTCTCTTTTTTCATCTGAAAGCTTGTCTTACTTAAGTCTCTCTGCTTTTGCTATAAATATTGAAATTTTCATAGGATTGTTGTTCTTACACTCACATACATGTGCATGGACACACACAAATACATTCATACATTCTGGCTGTATTTAGACTGTCTGTGCAGTAGCTGGGGCTGCATTCACTAGACAAAGTGCAGCAGAAAGAAATAGTTAATCCTGATGAGAGCAGAAGAGAAGGTAATTGTGAAACACAAACAAGCTACCAGCTGCAAGTGTGAAGTCAGGCAATGAGCAGGACTGGGACACACTGCTTGGGCTGTCACCTTCATCCTGTCAAAGACTAAAAAGGACAAGTAGGCTTTGGTGGGGCAGGACAAACAATGAGAAACTTCAGTCTTCTTGGTCCTTCAAATCCTTATCTGTAAGAGCAAAAATAAATTACATGGGTGCAGTTGACTTGAAGCTAAATTAATTAGCGACTTTACAGCATAATGTGTTTGATCAGGAGAAAATCCCAGGCAGCTAAAATAATTTTGCCAGACTAATCCCTGCCTACAAACCAAGATGTAGACTGGTCCTGCCTGACAGCACTGGTCCCCTCTGTGATGCTCACAGCCCCTGCCTTCACAACCTGCAGGGTTCAGCTCAGCAGGCTGACTCCTGCTCCAGCGATAGGAGACCAGCAGGCTGAAGAGAGAGCACTGATGTCAGGAAAGTGTGAAATGAGAAAGGGAGGGGGGGGCTGATAGCAGTGCCTCTGAGTCTCACACCACACCTGGAGCAGTGGTCAGGCATCACAGTCAAAATCCAGTCTTGAGGGCTCGCTATGGGACTGTCCAGCTCAGTTGAATGGTCGCAGCTCTTTTCTATTCCTTCCCTTGGCGGCTGATCAGTTGTTTGGTCTGCTGATCTTGGAGGGCATTATTTCAGGCATTAGTATAAAGCCAAGCTACATGAAAGGATGATAGCTCAGGTCCATATGGAACTGTGCTCGAGCTTGTTCTCTTGCCAGGGTCCTGCTGCATGAGCCATTTTTGGCAGTCAAGTCTGCTGTCTTGTTTCAGTAAAGGATTACTGCAAATCTTCACACGTTCCACATGGACCTTACGAGACAGTCAGATCCTGGATGAACTTGCACACAAAGACATCCTGCTGCTGCTGGGGTCAGAATGTCTCCCTTCCTTTATCATTATTTGTATTTTTACAGCCCTGCCAAAGGTCTGCAAGTCTTGAGCAGCTACCATTTCAATCCATTCCAGCAAGCTGTAGTCTGATACCCCAGCTATGTTTGCTCTGTACATTCAGGCATTACTCTTTCTCACCTGGCAGTGAACCATGCAAATTAAGACAGCTTCCAAGCACACACACACACATACACAAATCCATGGAAACCAAAGCTGCCAGATTTCAACATCAGAAGCATGCATGGGGAGAGGGGCAGTGAGCACTCAGGCTTCCCCCTTTTCTGTTCTCTTTTCTTCACAGTGAGGACAAATGTTATTATTTACTCTTCTGGCACTCATACCAAGAATATGGTGCTGGTGCAGCAGGAAGCAATAGTAAATCCTTTGTGAGAAGACCTCCAGATCAGGCCTGAAAGGTTCACCTCCAATGTATTTCAACTTCTACATTTTTAACTAATGACACAAAGACTGCCAAAGAATCACCTGTTAGAGCTGAAGAGCAGCATGTACTATTTATTTGTGGACACCAGGAGGTACCACAGAAGTCTGGAAATACCAAAGAGCCCTGTCTCCTTGAGACACTCTGCACTTACATTTAGAGAAGAACAAACCAAAGCAGTGTGGGCCAACAGGGACAGTGCTGCATGAAATAATTGGGAAAAGCCCTACAAGGGGCAGCTCATCAGAAGTGGGGCACACCTTTACTACATTTGCATATCTGTATTTCAGATCTCAGAGGAAGAGGTTGCTCACTGCCCCGAGACCCAAGAATCTACCTCAGAAAATGTGGAGATATTCCCTTGTATCAAACCTCCTCCTGTTCTGAAATTTGATGTGAATAGAGACACCACAAAATAGAAAGACACCACATATCCGTTACCCCATTCAGCTGTCTTATGTAGTATAAAAATACAGGTTTAGATTGAAAAAGGTGCATCATTTGAACAGATACCTAACTGGCATTCAAGAAATAGAAAAATGGTATTTAAATGTCTTTGCAGGCCAGAATCTTAGTAGTCAAATCTTGATTCTAAACAAGGGTATGCTAGAATCCTTTTGAAAGTCTGCTATAACAGGCTACTTCAAAAAAATTATCTTATATGTTCTTTCAATACTAAATTCATCATGAGACCGACCTTCCTCCTTTGTCAGTGTCCCTGTGGAAAAAAAGCAATTGCTGTTTCAATGCTTTTCTTGTTTTAAGTGCAGTTTAAATGTAGCCGCTTCTAGTTTAAAAATTTGTTTTGTGCAGTGCATTTCATTTTCAGACCATTGTGGAATGCTTTTAGCAGATCCTCTGCCAAAACCACTCATCTTTCTTTTTTCTATGGATAATAGGAGATCATAGCTTCTATTGTACTATTTTTTGTTCAAATTTTATATGAGTTGTGAGACCTAAGGTGGGGTCCTCCACATAGTCTCAGTCCAAAATAATCCTTAAAGAAAAAGAGTTTCTCTCTTATTCTAATGCCAGACCCGAAAATCCTGAAGAGAATTTAGGAAGAGTGTGGCTTCACATTCCTCCCCAACCAGTTTTTCTGGACAGGGAATGTCAGCCTAAAAGCTCATACAGCTCCCAGCAGTTCTGTAGCACTGTCTCAAGAGCCTGATCTGCCATAGGACTCCAATGCCAACAACCCAGATATTCACAAACCACCCATGGAGAGCACATGGAGATGCAAAGAGAAGGAAGAAGGAAACAGAGGACTTTTAGTGGGCCCCATAGGTGGCTGTGGCAAAATTGAGACCACAGGAGAGGTAAGAGCTGAATAATTTGTCTGTTTGTCTTTCATCCAAGGACAAATTCCCTAATACAATGATACTGTAGCACCACCAATATGGACTGTCTGCTGATAATGTTTTGGAGAATGAAAGCAGATTTCTATTGAAACAATAGATTACACTGTTTCTCAGAAATGTTCTCCACTTTATAACCTCTCACAGTAAAACTCAATATTTTAATCACTTCCCCTACAAAATTAAGAGCTAGGGGTAATTTCCAATCATGAACTTGGTCATTTTTGAATTATTTTTGCAAAGATCAGATGCCCATGGCTTCAGATGGGAGTCTCTACTTTTCATCATGTCTGAAAATCAGATTTCAAAACAAATTCAAGTATCTAAAATTATTAATTTATATCCACATTTATCTAGACACCTAAAGAGAACTGACCTGAATACTATTATAAGTTGCTGAGTGCTTCAGATATTCAGAACTAGGGAAATCAGGCTATAACAACTGAAGCAAATATAGATTTAGATAATTAGCTATAGGTCAAAAAACTAGACTTTACCTGTTTCCTGGTTTTAGCCTAGGTTTCCTCATCTCACCTATGTTTATCTGAGCTTCATACACAGGTCCAATTTTAGAATTAGCATGGGCTACAACAGAATATCAGTGCTTGCTCAGGACTGCAATTTTGTTTGAAAATTCATGGATTCCAGTTCTTCCTACTATGCAAAATCTTTCTTAATCAGAAATATAGGAATATATTCTATATATTCTATCTTATACTGGATAAGCTTCCTGCACTGTTCAGAATCACTCTGCCTCCATCCCACCTCCCTTCTGACACACTTGCTTAGGAAAAGGCAGTGACATAGGTAGCCTGTGCTTGGTGGCCAGCAGGCTGCTGTCAGGCTTAATGAATCTGTTTGCTTTTCCAACTGCAAGGCATTCATTTGGCCTTATCTCCTCTATCCAGATGCTTATTTTCCCCAGCTTTGTAGGAAGGTAATAATCCTAAAGCCTTTTACCTTCTGTCAAATAGAGTCAAAACTGGCCTGCAGACCCAAAAGTTATTAGGAGGAAAACCAACATAAAGTGCAATCACATTTGCTTCATTTTTTTGCTAATTCATTTCTGTAGGAAACACAGCCAGCCAGGGAATGGCCTCTGAGTGTTGCCGTCTGTATTTATTTTCACAGTGAAAATACCAACATCAGTCAGGAGACATGCTCATGAAGGTGGGAGTTCCAGGGAACAACAGCAGGGTATGTGATGATTCTTGCATTCAGTTGGCCTCCACTCCTAAGCTTGACGGTACTAAATTACAAATACATCAGAGAATGGGATTACTTTTAATTTGGTGAGCAGGAGGCAAGGAAGAAGCAAAAGACTTGCAGTCTGAGAGTAAATGATACCCAGCCTTCTCATAACTGCCTGGTTTTCAGTTTCTTGCATACTTCATCTGCCTTTAGGGCACAGTTGTTCAACTCTCCCTCCTGTATCATGCAAAAAAACCTCCCTAAAGCTGAGCTGATTACTGTTGGGAGCAGAGAATACTCCTTTAATGCCAAAATTTCAGGATGGTTCTAAGTGCAGAACAAGGCCAAGGTGAGGGCAAGAGGGAGTGTGATTTGTCACCCCTGTTAATCTAGATCCAATTCTTGAAATGGAAAGCCAGCAGCCATGGTAAGAATCTAAAGGAGTAGAGAAGATATAACAGCACAGGAGAACAGCTTCCATGAAAATCTGCTTCTTTCCTTCCATCAGCACTAAAATTGGGATGTGAAAGCAGCAAACAAAATTACCTTCTTCTCCCAAATACATTGGGGAATAGGCATTCCTTTTTCAAGGCAGGGAAGAAAACTTCAAGTAAATAATGTCAGTTTTCATTTATTCCACATTTGAATCTTTGTCAATTATTTAATATTTGCAAAGCAACCTTATGTATAATCTATCACAGAAGACTGTTTATCTTTTACCAGTAACATTAAACTCTCAGTAACATATACTCAAGCCCTTGGAAAACCAGTCATCTAAAGGCTTTGTATATATTTGTTTATTTTTACAAGCTGCAAACAAAGCTAATTAATTAGAAAAATATGTCTGAAATTTTAGTCACTGTTATACTGGTTTTTGCCAGAACAGAGTTAATTTTTTTCCCAGTAGCTTTGTGGGGGAAGAGCCTGGTGCTGTGTGGATCTTTCTAGGTTGTCATTCTACACCACCTTAGCTCATCCTGAAGGGACTTTCTGCCTCTGGAAAGGGTGTGGTTTGCAGTGGAAAAAAACTCTGGGGGTGAGGAACCCATCCATCGTTGGTTTTCATTGTCCCAGACTTGGTGAGAATTGTGAATATAAATCACCCTCTCTTTGTACACCTTTGTTATTAATATTGTTGCTGTTACCATTCATGTTCTTATCTCATTGGTGTTTCCAGTAAATTGTTCTTGCTTAATCAGTGATCTTTACCTTTGGTTCTAGCAACTACAGGGAAAAGAAAACTGTTGGTGCAGGTTTGGTGGGAGCACTAAATTGGGAAATACAATTCCTAAACCTTGATAACTATGAAATCAACTTTTTTAGGGTGTTTTTTTTTAATTTGTTTTTTTTTTAATTTGTTTTTTTTTTTGTTGTTGTTTTTTTAATAGATGGTTCAAAAAGTACTGGGGAAAATATCTAGCACATTGAGTGAAATTAAGGCAAACCACACTATTCGTATTGCCACAACACCAGTAGCTGTTAGTGGTGTGTGACAGGAACCCCATGTGCCAGCTGGTTTTTGACTAAAAGGCAAATGTGTGATTAAAAAGACATCCCATGAGCCAAGACACTTAAAACAGCAAAGCAGAAGCCTCCAGCTGTCTATGAACAGGGCAGGACAGTGAATTGTTAGAGGACAAAAGCAAGTACCATGCTGCACTGTGAGCCAGCAGGACATACCAGATCACTGCAATGAAACCCCAAATTCCCATACTCAAGACACCTCCCTGTGCTTGCAGCTTGTCCACATATTTTTGGGCTAAGCACTGCAGGTACACAAGTAATAAAATTTTTATTTTCCTACATTAAAAGCCCAGATTTCAAGTGTTTTCATTGTCTCATGGTCTATGTAATTTCTCTAGAGCAACTAGTGATACCGATATTCAGGTTTTTGGGGATGTGAGACCTCAGAGTGGATCTTCAGTTGTAAATGAATATTCCCCCTCTATAATATGCTCCAAGTTAGACATAGTGATATCCCCTAATCAGTTGCCCATAATATGCACTTAAAAGTTTTCTATTTCTTTCTAGCTTATCCACATATTTAATAAAGTTATGGAGAACACAACTGTTCAATTTGAATTTCCTTAGCATTTGCAGGTACTACAGTTTGCAAAATATAGTTTTTCATCTAAGATCAGGTGCATATTGCAAAGCCCTGTGTGTCATATGCTATTTAATACCTTAACAGTTGCAAATAAGATCAACCCTGTCAGAAAGGCAACCACCTACAGGTTTGCGTAATCTGAATTTTCTAAATGAAAGTAGTATTTTTATGCCTTTATTAATAATAAATGTATAAATCTTGCTTATGTGGGCACTTCTGTTGACTTGAGGGAGGAATGCAAAGAAGTTAGGAACAGATCCAAGAACTTAATGAATTGAGATTTGTAAGGATTTTTCTTAACATCATTTTATTAACTCTGAAAAGAGTTATCAGACCAGAATATAAAGGTTTTAAGGTTTCCAAAATCTAGAAAATAGTCTGCTTCTGACAATAGGCACAGAAGTTCTTTTCATGTTTAAAAGTACAAATCTCACAGACAGAGAATCCTGGGTCCAGTGAAAGCCTTAAATGTGTGCTTAACTTTTACACATGTCAGTAATTCCATTCACTTCATTAGGCTTGGATACACTAAATCACAGTCTTAAAGATAAACATGTATTTATATGATTTCTGGATTTGGATTTAAATGGTATTTCTATTTATCCATTACTTACATATACACTTTCCTTTTTCCTATGTCCCATTATAACAGGCATATGGGATAGAGTTACGGCTAAGTCTGCATTTCATGACATCCATGAATTTTTAGATCACAGAATTTAATTAATATAAGCAGACATTTTTTCTGCTGAGTATACAACAGGTGGTTATTATATAACACCATTTATTTACTCACTGAAGAAAACTTATGTATGTTTCTTGAGTTTTTATTTCTTGCAAGAGGTCAGATCATTTTGCTAATAGTGGAAATACCCTGGCATGCATGATGACCCAGCATCACCTATATGAAAATTGGGTGCCTCCAGAATCCCAAACCCTCCAAATCTCCAAATGGCAGTGGAAGGCACCAGAGTGAGTTACTAAGGTTGTTTTTCCCCAGTTAAAAGAGTTGTTTCATTCTGCTTTCAAGCATGGTATGAAATTATTGGCATTCAAATAACAGACAGGAATTCAAAGCAAATTAGAGCAGGATGATGTAAGGCTGCCAATTTGCAATTACCACAACACCTGTGACATTTATAAATATTACTTCACAACATTCCTGTGTCCTTAGGTAAATCCTTAGATTTCACTTTGTGAAATGGATCACATGTGTTCCCTGCTTATTTGACTTGACAAACATCTTTATATAAAGCAAAGCCACTTTAAAATAGTTTGGAATTTAAAACATTTGACAAGCAATACTGTTCCTAACTTTTTACTGCTGTAATTAAGAAAGGGGAAAAACTACCAAAGTTATGGTTAACTGAAGCATCTTCCTGAGCACCAGGAAATATGTGACAACCCAGCACAGGGAGATGAAATCCTACAATATAAGGCAATGGGGTTTAAGCAATGCATAAATGTGCCAGGACCATCTCTGCACTAAACCAGACCTGTTTCCCTTAACATTTGTTCAGATTAATAACAACTATGATATTAACAATGTTCTTGCTTTTTATAAATGGTAATAATAATGAGAAATAATTCCTGATGGTATCAATTGGCATCACCAAAATAGGCAGTTGCAACCTCTCTGTGCCTTCAACCCCACACCAGCTTTGGTTTCAAAATGTTTCCAGCATTGGTTCACTGTTAACTGAAATAATTTTTTCTACAAGTAGCATGTGAAATATCTTCACAGCAGCTCAAAATGGTGTTCAGACAGTTCTTTTAGCCCTGCATGGGTGGGGAATATTGAGTAAGCCATGGAAAATCTCAAGGAGCCAGCGTATTTTCTTGTACAACAACTATGGCAGCTTACAAAGGCACCTCAAATTTTGGTCCCCATAAATTAAGTAACACATAAACTGGTAACTTTAAGTAAGTAACAGGTAAATTGACCCCACTAAAGTAACAGGTAAAAGACCCACTAAGTGGACTATTTTCTTCTTAAATACCAGAGGTGAATTTAAATTTGAAGATAATGACAGATAATAGATGTGACACAAAATAACCCATAAAGTATTATGATTGTTTTGTGAACAGATATGTATGGTGGTAATGCTATTTTAAAATCTTTGTCACATTGTAAACCACTTCCCCACAACTGTTAGCAATATAACACTGGCACTATTTCTTCAGTTACAAGAGCAAGTGCACAGTTAGATGCAAGTGCAGGTCATGATGCTATCAAGCCTAGCTCTAGTTGTTAAGACTATCATAGGTATTCCTGATTTGTTTCATGTAAATTACTGAATGAGGAATCAATTATATGTAAATTGTATGATTGACTAAACTCAGAGATTAATTATTTATTCTTTGAAATTACTGGTTTTTAATATTAAAAACCAAGTGAGAGTCAAAATAATTATCAAACTCTGGTCAATTTGACTTTTTATTTCAGTGGGATGATGTTTATATGAAATAATGACCTTGCCTATGACTTTAGCTGCCCATCATAAACCCTGAAAGAGCATCATGTAAGCTCCAGGGAACTCTTCAAAATTCACACTAATACAAAGTGGAACTTGAATCTGTGCAATCATCTTCAAAGTAATTGCATCTCTCTCATTCTTTCCCCATCACTCTTATTCTGTCTCTCTTGTCTGCTATCTCTATCTGAAATATCTTTCTGTCTTGTCCTTCTCATGTATCTACTTCCACTTAGAATGAAAAAAAATAGGTATGATTAATCATATAACCTCATAATATGATATATTGATAGGTTATTTCTTCCTGCCATACTTGGGTAAAAATCATGCTTGTGTCACATGCTGGTCCCAGTTTATCCTTCTAGATTCAATTTCAGATGAAACACCTATGATTTTGATCTTTCCACAAATACTTATGTCAAAAATTGATTGCCTATAGACTCAATTAAACATGCACAGCCATGACACACAGTTTAGTCAGAAGACAGAAGCATTTTTCATAAATATCCTAAATTTGTAAAAGTCCTAAAGGTAACAAATTCCTATTTGTGGAATCAATTTCTATTTTTAGGTCTTTTAGGACCTCCTCCTTCAAAGTTGCTGTTTTTTCCTTCATCAGGGAAAGACTGCCTTCAGTTACCTCTTTGTGATCTAAAACTCTGATGTGGGAGGGCTTGGGAACAGGTCATTCTTGATAATGAAATATTTACAAGTGTTCTTTAAGTTGTAATATCATCCAGAATGCCTTGGTTCTTATCCTAAAATAGCATTATGGTGATGAAAGACCTCTTAGACATCAAAAAACCCCCAAAGAGTAAGTGACTTTCTGTTTTGTGATTAAATACTATGAAGTGGGAATGGCATTGTGATACCCTTGGAGGGAGGCAGAGTCAAGCTAAAAGGACAAAAAGTCAATAAATTACAGAAGCAAACTGAAAATACAGACACAAGGATTTCATCTGTATAAATCATGACAGCTCCATTCCCACTATGTTGATTTATTCTTTCTGTGAGCCTTGCCAGTTAAGCTGTCCTGGCTCACTCACAGAATATACAAAGAAAATGGAAATACAGGGAGGTTAATATCCTCTACTCTGTCCCACTTCATGGTGTGTCTGGTATCTGTTACTAAATCTGCAGCCTCATCCCAGGGTATGAGAAGGGAAGAATGGTGTCAGTCCTCAGGAGACGGGAGCTGCAGCTGTGACAGGAATGAAATAAGAGGTGCCAGGGTGACAAGGCTTGCCTTCTACCCAGCTCCTCTCATTCTCTGACATTCTCAGCCAGCGTCAGCATCAGATTTATGGGGGCCTCAGGCACAAATTAAAGTGTGAGCCCTTCTCCCTTCCCTCATATGAGATGACTCTCAGCACACCTCACTTTAGTGTGGTATGAGCCTCTGTCCATGTCCTGGGCCTTTGGGCAATTGTTTTGGAAATTCACCCCTAAAGATAGATAGTTCTCCCCACAAGTCTAAGGCAGAAATTCACCCATTCCATTGCACAAGTCTGCTGATATTTGGCTTTATTTCTCACATTAGCTCGAGTCTCCCTGTCTTTTTCAAGATCCCATTATTTTGCTCCTTCTCTCCTGTTTCACTGTGGGATATGCAGTAATGTTGCAGTACTACCAAGGTTTAAAATCGTAAATAACAGAGATCAAAAGAACCCCCAGATCATCTCACCACCCTCCTGAATGTTCCCCAGAGTCCCTTCCCCAAATTTGTTCAGTCCTGTTCCCTGTGACTTTACTAATAGGGCTTTCAGCAGCTTCCTTCAGTAGACAGCTCCACGGTGTTATATTTCTGAAACTTGACAATGGTTATTATTGTGCCTAAAGGGGGAAAATTAGGATTTTTGCTTTTCAGTAATTTTCTCCTCCATTACTAGAAACTCTACCCCTAAATTTCAGTTGACCTTCTAGGTCACTATTAATCAACCTTATGTATCATTTGAAACTCCAAGACATGCTCTTCATCTTTCTAGTCTAGTGTTTTAAAATCCAGAAGTGGGGTGGGAGGTTTAACATAAATGTAGTAAATACAGCGCAGGGGAACATGATATGAGGATATAATATTTTTTACTAATACCAATGGTCACTGTTAAACACTCAAAAATCTATCTGACCTTAGAAGCCATGGAATAGGGATCCAAGTGGCTTCTTGGGAATCAATAAAAAGTCACATAGAAATATTCCAACAAAAAGCAAATAGGTACACAGAAATGAAGTCAAATTCTGCACTCTCTTATTCCAGGTTCTTTGGGCAGGAAATGTGCTTCTCCATCTAGCACGAAGATCTCATCTCCCTTTAACTTTGCTGTGCAGTTGGGAACATGTACCTGCTATTAGGTTTGGGCATATTTCAGTTTTGTTTGAGTAGAATTTACATGAAACTAGCATCTCTTCCTTCTGATTTTGCCACAGTGCCATGCCTTCCAGTTGGAAATCCTCTTTGAGTTGTCCCTCAGATTCCCTTCCTCACAGGAAGAGCTGTTCCTCTGGAGAGCTTTGTTCACTCTAAGCCATCATCTAACTCACGTGCATTCTTGAAGCATGTTTCAGGTGTGTATCATATGGGCAATGATTAGGAGCTGAGGATTTCCCTCAGCCCTGTGACCCACCAGTTTAATCAGTAGCCTGTCACATGGCTCAAGTTCATAAGCAGTGCTTGAAATGGCCATTGTTGCAACAGGGACAGAGCATGAAGACTATGTACCCTGATCCCTCACCTCTCTCACAGCCAAATTCTTTAAAGTATTTCCCCAGGTCCCTACAGACAGGCATGCACATCTCCTGGCTGGGGTTGGATTACACATCGAAAGATAATGTCATTTCTTCTGCAGAAGAAATATTTGTCCTGTGGCTGTATCCATAAAACAAGGAGCCTTCAGGGCTAAGGTGGAGTAACTTCAAGGTGCATTAACAGCATTATTCATGGTTCTCACACCTTTTCCCTCAGCTTTGTAGTGACAGAACACCCTGCCCTCGTCTTGTTTACACTGCTACAGATTTGGTGACCAACTGTTTTGTGTGTTCTGAATATATTTTATCAATGATCAGCACTGTGGCAGGAGTGAAAAGAAATAATCTGTCGAAGCCCTATCAAATGTCTGAGTCTGAAATACACTCCAAAGGCATGCCTCAAAGCCTCCAGTCCAATACCTGAGCAAAGACATGGACACCTGAAAATAATATGGGATCGGATGAGGGGTGCACATCTGGCCAGAGATTCAGGGGGTGATAATTTTCACTGATGCATGAGTTTCAGTTCTTACCCTACACAACTGATCTCCTATCAGCTAACCATGAAAATTGGTCACATATGTCTTCTGAACTCTTCCACTTAGGCAATTTGACAGGGTCCTGCACACAAATATCTTCCCTGACCCTTTTTAGCTTGCCTTGCAAATTTTTTTATCCAAATAATAGAGGGTGACCAAACAATTTAGGGCAGTTTAGGATATGGTAGTGAAAAAAAAAAAAAAATTAATATAATCACAATAGGGAAGGGGGAATTTTAACAAGAAGATGAGAGAAGAGATTTCTTTGTGAGCTTTTAGAAAACTGTTGAACTTAAAACGCATGTTCTGTTCAAACTGTAGGAAACAAACCTACCTTGGGTATAGTTATCATTCCTGTATCCAATATGTAAAATTTTTCAGTACAGCACAAAAGAGAGCTTAGTCCTCCTGGGTTAGGGGTAAAGCCAAACCAAGGCCAGGCCTGAGGTCAAGAGGAATTGAAGGTCAGATTGGATGGAGCTTTGAGCAATGTTAGCAGTGAAAGATGGACTACATGATCTTTAAAGGTCCCTTCCAACCCAAACCATCCTATGATGATATGAAGATAGTACATATTTCTTAGATTCTTGACACTTGGCATTTTTCCGGAGCTACATTAGTCCAAACACAGCAAGCAAATTGTTAGCATCTGTGCTGTGTCACTTATTATTATTATTATTATTATTATTATTATTATTATTATTAACCACAATAGTTCTTTTAGCAAAGCCACCAAAAAGAAGTATGTTAACTCAAGACTGTTTCTGCATGCACAAAAAAAAGGCAGGAAGACCCAAAATTGATATTTATTGTCAACATAAGAAGAGTTATTAAAAAAAAAAAAAAAAGGACAACACTCGTCACCCCCTCACCATCCTCCTCTCCCACAACTCCCAAAAAAAGAAGTTCTGTTTACTGTGTTTTGTGCAGAAGTGAAGAAAGACTGAACTCCAAGAAGGAGCCTAGGAAGATTTCTTTCCTTGGTGGCTTCCAGGCTGGTAAAGGGCCACACATTACCCCCACCAGCCTCAAGCCACTGACAGTACCTACCACAGCCCATTTTTTCTTTTAGCAGAAAAGTGCACAAAAAGACCACTGCCCACTCTTAAGAATGGGACCTATGTGATTAGAGAGTCTCTCTCCTGGCATAATAAATCATGCTTTCCTATGCTGTTCACTAATGCTGAATACTTCCAGTGTTCAATATTTCAAGTACTTCTGTTGGTCAAAGCCCATACTGATTTTCTGGAAGTAGTTTCATTCACATTATACTTGTACAAAAACATGATTTATTTTAAATGTCAGGAGTAAATTACAGTTTTACAGATTTTGTAGAAGGTTTTTCTTCCCAAGAAAATAGATTATTCTTCCCTCAGAATTACCAGGTTTCCTCAGGTCTTGGTTTTCCTTCTCTTTATTTAGAAAACCACACATATGAGTACCCTAAATATTTATGAATATAATTTATGAGACCAGTTGTTTTTTTCTTGCCAAAAGTAAGAAGTTGGCCTGTGTGTGGTCAGAAAGTCTTAACTGTGACCAGACTGAAAGCATGGAGGTGACGGCAACTTCATATTCAATAAGAAAAATGGCTAAAATTTCCATACATGACATAGAAAATATATCCTAAATAATAAGAAAACATACATCATCTCTAGGCTAACCAAACTGTTAATTCAAAATAAAAGGCAATAAGGAAAGTTAAGTGCAAGACATTAATCAGCAACATTACAAAGTACTATTTTCTTGGCTGAATTAATTTATTTTGCTTTTGTTTTATTTGTTTATTTGTTTCCTCATTATCTTCAAGCAAGATGATTTGGGCTTCCACTCAAAAATTAAAGAGAGTCTCTGCACTGAGTGTATGATAATCTGTATCAGGCCTCAAGACAAGATGCAACACATCAACTTAACCTCCCAAAACTCTTCAAAACAACCTCCCATTGCACTCAGGGAGCAAACCCTGCCTCCTCTAATGCTTGGCATAGACTCTCAAATGTTGCCCAGATTTCTGAAAAATTAGAAGTGTTAAGATTTTCATAATTGCAGATCAAATAGTCCCAAATAGTAATTTTCATTGATTAACATATCATCCTTCACAAGTTAAACCACATTTTTCTGTAGGAAAATACAGCATAATCAGGAACAAATTGTTCGTATCTGTCCTTCACTATAGGAGATTACATCAGATTAATACTCCAAAAATTCCAAAAACAAAATTCTTAAATTTATCAAGTTAGAATTCCTCCAAGCCAAAATTTTGACATGAGTGCAAGAAATATAGATATTTTCTAAACTAAGTGAAAACCAAAATAAAATGTTTGCATTTGAATTTCAAAAAAACAGTTCCCTAGAGTTTACTGTGCTGACTGGAGCTGAAGAGGCAGTGATAGGGGTTGGGTTCCTTTGAAACAGCTGTTATCTCAGTCTCACTGGATGTGGAATGGGAGAAATGCATTCTGGCACCATGCAGTCCTCCACATTTACTAAGTTCTCTTGTCTCTTGAGTTGGGGAGTTCCTTCTTTCTTGCCTCCAGTGTACAATTTATGATACAGTTCAGGTATTTATATCTAAGTTGTTTTTCATGTTCCCCTTGGTGCCTGTTTTACGAGATTTTGGAAAAGAGAAGCTTATCCTATAAATTCAAAGTTTGAAATCCACTGGTGCTTATCAAGTATCAATTTGAGGATTCAGAAACTTTACTAGACAGCAGAATTCTCTGCCACCACCTATTATAGCACTAATAAAGTGAACTTTTCTGTTTGCATGGTGGTTAAAGAAAACTGCTGATCAGACATCTTCAGCTAATCGTGTGTTCTCTAGAAATGCAAAGAATTTTCTGAATGAGGAATGTGTTTGAAGCTCCCAAAGTAAAGAAAGATGTCTCTGGGCATTGAGTACTTGCCCATACAAACAAGGAGCACCTTCAGATCTGTCTGTGATACTGTATGGATCTGTGGCTACTGTAAACTGATAAACTTCACAGGCCATTAGTTTTGTTTTTGTTAATCCACAGAATTAAACCCATGGGCATGTTTAGAAGGTTGATTTCAGTTTGATATTCCACTGACTCCCCATTCTACCTACAGGAGTCCAAATATTTCCAGGGTAGACACGTAATCAATTATTTTCTATGCAGTTTACTCTTAATGGAAATTGAATCAAACAACACAATCTTCACGAGCACCATTCCTTACCAGTGTGTTTGCCTTCAGAATCACCTTGAGGCAGAGGATCCTTAATGAGTTTTATAAAGTGCTCATAATCCAGTGCCTGATACTATAAACCAAAAAAAGCACCCTAATTAGTTCCAAAAGAGACAAGCTAATGCAGCACCATCTCTACTGGTTTTCAGATAAGGTACTTCCCACCATTTTTTATGGGTTGAGAAATGCCAGCTTGGCATGTATTATCAACATCTGAATTTCTCAGTCATTTAAGAGTTTTCAGAGTTGATGGGACCTGTGTTTGGTTTTGTTTTTTTTTTTTTAACTAGATATTAATTTATTTTTAAGTCTACTCCAAGCCCAGTACAAGCTTTCACTCTTAAGAGACCTAGTATGTATATCAACCCTGAGTAGTTCAAACTCTGAAAAGCAGTTCTCTAGGAAAATACCTGAGAAAGAATTTGCAGTTTTATTTTAAAAGTCTCAGCCAAAAATCAGAGGAGCTCCAATATAACCAATTTTACATTTGTAACTATTTACATCTGATGTATTCCCTTCCTTGTGTCAGTGTCAATTAAAATTTTAACTTTGTTTGATTTTAATAGACTATATGTATTAGATCTAATTCTGTAAAATATCATGAAGTTCATAGACTACTGTCACCTTGCATATTTGAGATGATATTTCTGTCAGGTGTACTGTACTGTCATTCACATGCAGCAGTGATGGAGCAAATGGGTTCTGTAAAGATTCATTGCCCTCTGGAATAGTAAAGGCAAGGAACAGGGAAGCAAAATTTTCCTAGGTGCTCAGGACATGAGAACCTCTTGCTGTATCCTCCCATCCCTGCTGCTCCTTCAGAACCAGCTACACCAAGTACCTGGGGCAGGCAGGTCTTCTCAGCTGAGGCAGAGCAGTCTATTCTAGTCCTCCAGACCAACCTTTTGCTTCTTCAGAAGTCAAAAAACGCCAACAGAAACCCAGGTTGCAAAAGTGCTTAACACAGGTCTCTTTCACACAGGCAGACCAGAACCTGCAGGAGCAGTGCCTTCATCTCCTGACCTCAGTGTGCTAGCCTTGAGTCTGAAGGACAACCTCCAATATTAGCAGACAACACAGGTCATGAGTTTATGCCTGCTCAAACTCACCTGCACATCTCTTCTTTGCCCAGTTCCAGAGCTCAACCCAAAGCTTTAGGAAATCTCTCAGCTCTGAAACACCAGTAAGACCCACAGGCCACCCTCTGTACAGTTTAATATCATCTTTCACACAAAATTCTTAAACCAATTTGCTGGCATTAATTAAGCCTCACAAACTCCTGTGGGAGCTAAATAGAGGTTGTTATGCACACTTTATGCCAGATCTTACCTTAAGAGTTTTTTTAAGTGCTTGCTCCTGCTGACCTATGCAAGAGCTACAGTCGGTGTGAATATGCTGACATGCTGAAATGCTGCTTCGTGCAGGTAAGCCTCAGTTTAGTTTTCCACTAAAGCAACATATGGGAGAACATGCACTTAACTATGCCCAGTGTGATTTAAATATGTTGCATACTCAAGGGCATACATGAAATAAGACATGTCAACCAGACTGTTCCAGGCTTTGTAAGACAGCCAATACACTTGCAAGTAAGGTAGTCTCTGGACAAAATTATAGCATTCATTTTCAATATCATGAAAACTGATAAATTCTGGTTTAGATTTTAGACACTGAGCAATGTTGGACTTTTTTTATCCTTTTAACTGACAGTTATGTGAAAGGTACTTTGATTTTTCCCACTAGATCCCTTTAAAGCAGGCCATACGCAGTCAGTTGAGCTGATGCTGTGCATTTTTATGGAGTTTATTCAAGTTTAACCCCTGGATTAATATGCCTCTCTTCAGAGATTGGGCTGTTGGAGTCCTTTACTTATTCCTCTAAAACACAGGTGATATTTTTGGCATTGCTGCAAGACAACCTGTCTACATTACTGAGCCTCCCATCCAGTCATGAAATGAAATGTTTTCTTTTTTCCTTGAACACCACAAGAGTTGCTGAGGTTTCATTTCTGACTACAATGAAACTCATAATTTTGTCACTGGCTTTACTAGGATCAGGACTTTCCTCAGACCAAAGGTATTCCATTGACAGTCAGTGGACCCTTGGGCATAAATGGACCACTTCTAAGTCAGCATACAAAAAGCTGATCTGTCATGCATAGTTTTTAATTCTCTCTGTGGACACCCTTGAAAACCATTACAGACCCATATTCTAAAAAACATTGAAAGCCATTTCCCTTAGCCACTGAGAAAGATAAGTTCAATAAAAGACTGAAGTCATGTCAGCACTGCTCAGTTTGGATCTTTATTGAGGTCTCTTTACAACAATAAAAGCCTGTTTCTTATATTCATGCTCAAACTGTGGGTGTCCCAGCTTGATGGACACTTTGCCTCTATTTTTAACAGAACACATGTCACTTGTGTCTTGTACAGCCCAGTCTTGAGGGCAGGACTGGACTTCATAACATCATCCTGGCCTCAATTTCCACTCTGCTTATGGTAAAACTCCAGTTTTCTGCATTTTGCCTTCATCTTAGAATTACACAAGCCCACCACACAGCTGTGGGGGTCCTTAGGAATTTTGTCAGCACTCAGATATGCAGAAAACCTCCTGCAACCAAATTAATAAGGTTTGAGTGCAAACTTGCCAACTGCCCAGATTTTGCTTGATAAAGACAGTTTTGGGTTATTTTAGGCTTTCAGGAACTTGGCAATACCATAACTGCAGGACTAAGACAGAAAAGAACCACATAGAAATCCTAATAGGAGAGAGAAACCCACAGAGCCATTTGAAAAATGCTCCTGCCACGACAGCTAAGGCCCCAAATACAGCCATATGACTCTTTTTTCTCCTTTCCCCTTTGCTACACTTCCTCTCCCAGATGTTTCTCATCATCTAAGGTAGCAATTCAGGCATTCGTGTAACTGATCCAAAGGAGTGTGCTGCATGTGATTAGCATCAAGTCACCAAAGAACAAAGAAATGCAATTAATCCCTGTTTAAATAAAAAACAGATTAGATAAGATTAAACATATTAGCAATGGGCAAACCTCAGATGGTTTATAGACCAGCACTAGGCTGGAAAATCATTTGGGAGTGCCAGTATAACCCAGATCCTATGCAAAGTTTCTGATACCTCCATCCAAGAAAGCTTGACTGCACAAGAAAAGCTCTCCTGTATAGTACTTTGCACTTCCTGCACTCCAATACAGTTGGAAAACAATCCCACTCTCATGCTATATTGACGTCTGGCACCAACACCTCTGACTGTGGTCAGAACAAGAAAATTTTGAGGGTAAAGTTGCCCACTTACTAAGTAGGGTTTAGTTGAGAGGACTGGTCATAGTTAGACAGATTTCAGGGTTAGTTTACTTGGTCCATCTATTTTGTTATAGGCTGAATTTGTTTCTAGGCTTTATGGCAGAAAAATAACCACTGCCCTGCTAGCCCATTGGTATTCATGATGCTGCAAGTGCCTCCAAACGAGCATTTTGTGCAACTCATCTTCACAAAAATAACTCCCATCCATCTCCTGATGGGGTTTAGGATATTGGTACTCTGATTTCAACTATGTGTTCATCAACATCTGAAACAGGAACGTTTTGACCAACTCAGAGAAGTTATTGCAAATAGTAGTGAAAGACTCTTTCTTACCAGCTTGAAGATCTTACCTGATTTGCCACCAGGGCTGAGCTTCAGGTCATCTCACTGCAGGATCTTCATCTCTGTTTTTAGTGATCCTGAAACCTAAGCTTTTAAGCAACATATCCTAAGATTTCTTATTTCATTAGAACCAATCTTCAATACCCTTGTTCACAAATTTCTACTATTTCTACATGTAGAATACAATTACAGAATGAACTGTATATAAATAAGGAAATAAAATTATTCATTAAGAAAACTAATTTTAAAAGTCTTTCTGGGAAGATAGGACAGATAGGTGGATGACTGGATGTGACTGCCACTCTCTTCATAGAGAGCAGCAGGCACAACTGGACAGATTCTTGGGAAGCTTCTTTGAAGAACTATATTTAGTGTAATACCTCCCTGAAACATGCATCTTCTAAAGTTTTCTTTCACATCCAACCCAGTGAAAGCAAAAAGTGGGGAACACAAACGCTGGAAAGAAAAAAATAATTACCCAATATCAGAATCATGAACTGTATTCAGAATTTTCCATGTAAGAATGGTCACTCCAGAGAACATATTTATAATAACATGACAAGCAGAGACTGTGGGGGATTACAAGCATATACATGCATCACAATGTAGTTTTTTCCCATTTCCACTACAATTGTCACAGTCTTTAGTTTGAAGAAGTGATCAGAGACAGCCAGGGCCTCTCCTGTTGGACTGGTCCAGCTGACCTCTGGAAAGCAGCCATTAAGTACACACCATAATTTGCTCTCAGTCTGAACTGGAGCCTCCATTAAATCAAACATATAGGGACAGATTCTTAGCTAGTGTAAAGTAAAGTAGCTCCACAGAAGGCCACTTATGGCAGCTAAGGTCTGATCGATGGTGTTAAGTATGCTGGTAAAGCTTCAGCCATCAGGCAAGAATGATTTCTCACCTGTTTCCCAAACATTTATTATTCATGGCTGGATTTCAACTCCTTTCCTTGCAGTGACTAGCACCCTCCTTGAGAAGGAGCCTTACTGAGTTCTCAGGTATACATGGAAAATTTAAAAAGGGCTCAACAGGGGGGGAGCAGGATCTTCAGTGCTAAATATTAAATGCCTCAGGGGTCTCAAACTCTACCCCTTTTACAAACTAAACAAAAATCCCTCTCTCGCCTTAAACCTGCCTTCAGAAACTTTTAAAAATATGGTTTGTCAAATATTTTGGATTTTATTTCTAATGAAATGCTAATAAAAATGTAAAACTATAGTTTATTTTGTGGTGCTGCACTCAAAAAGTGAGAATATTTAGTAGCTATGTGTTCAAGACGAATTGCAGGGAAATGCTTTTAAAATCTGTCCTGTCTTTCACCTGTTTAGATTTATACCACCTCAGATGTTAACAGCCCTTAGGTGGCTTCTTAATGCCAAATGTAAATACAAAAACAAGAAGAAAATGTTCCTCGTGCATTCATACATATCTTTCCTGGCAAAAGGCCACTTCTGTCACTCAGAGCTCAGACTGTTCCCCTTTTAATTTGGCATCCGTTCCATGGCTGCTGTTAATAGTATTATTTGTGTTGGAGGTAAGCCAGACAATGCACTTTTCTAACCAATTTGTCCAATAAAATGGATTATTTTGTTAATCTGTCATTTCTTGAAAAGAGAAATCTTTAATACCATTTGTACAAATATTCTTGGTTTATGTCTTACACTTTCTTGTTGTCCTGCATCAATACCAAAGCTTCTACAAGAGCTAATTAAGTTTTGATACATTCACAGAAAAATGACTCTTCAGGCTTGATCAGAATCTTCATTTTGACACCTCTTTTTTTTTTCTTTCCAGAGGTTAAAAATAGTGGGTTTTTTTCAACTCTGGGAGGATAACTTTTCTTGTCTTACTCCTACAGTCCTTTGCCCACACAGCGCATCATCTTTTTCTGGGTAAAAATGGAAGAAGGCACAAAGCAGGCACAAAATTAGCACAGCAGGCTTCCCTTCCCACTACAGAGCAGTGCCATCAGCTCACCCCTCCCTGCCCTCATCAAAGCCTGAGCAAATGGCTGGCTCCAAACGTGGCTGAGCAGCCCAGGCATGTGTAGGTTTGGTGAACTGGAACAGTAAACAAGACTAAATGTTTGAACATACCCTACAAATTTTCTTCCCTGAACTGTTTTTCCATCTTTGCACATCTATCAGTTTTCTGAGGTTTTAGAGCTCACATTTGTGACTCTGACTGCTCTGTCTAAAGATGCTAAAAATGGCCAGTGGGATCAGAAGTTACTGCAGATGGCCTGGCAGATGAGCAGATGAGCAGATGAACAGGCTGCAGTACCACCTTCTCTTAAAGAGGAGCTGGAGAACACAGAGCAGAGAACAAAACATGCAAATCTTTATAACAGTGTCAAAAATGGTCATACACAAAAATCAGATCAATAAAATATGTTATATTTTAAGAACAATCCTGAAAGGATAAAAAAAATTACATGGCAAAAAAATTCCACACATTACCTAAGAATTCATTGTTTCCTGTGCTGGACTGCAAGTAAACAGGCGGATATTGTGTGAAAAACACTGCATGTTCACTGACAGTCTGGTTTTACCTAAAGGTAATCTGTCTTAAAATACAGCTTAAATCAGAAACAGAGTAAGTAGAACTGCAAGGAGGCATTGAACATAAACTGTTTGGCCCCAGAAACTGCACCTCCAGCAAGGCAAGCATAAGTACCTATTGCCTCCTTCCCATATGGATCCAGGTAGTTAAGTGCCTGTCTGCAGTCTGTTTGGTTCTGGAATATCTTCTGGGTGGAAAGTAGGCACCTTGATGGAGCCCATGTTAATTAATTTTATTTTCTTTTACTGTAATCATCTGTATGCCAACACACTGGTTTGGCCAGCATTCCCTGCTCCGGGGTGAGCCCACAGCCCAGGGCAGTGTGACAGGGGCTCAGCCATGTGCCAGGGCAGCAGCCTGCCTGGCCACTGGCCTTGGGCACACAGAGGAACTGCCAGCAGCTGCCTGCTGCCCACACATGCCTCTGGGCAGGAAGGACTGTGCAGGATGAGAAGGTACCAAAGCACAGACCTAATGTGCTTTAACAGCGCCCACAGCAGCTGTGGCACAATGACAGCGACACCAAGCCCTACTCCAGAGCAGCCAAGTCAGTGTCGTACCATGCCCAGCTGATGTTCCCCCAAAAACCTCTCTGCTGGAGAGCTGCTCCCCCTTTGGAACTGCAAGGATCCTGCAGGGCAGGCTATTCAACTTGGCCTGATGAATATTTAAACCAAAGGCTATTTGCTGTCATGTTGAGGAGTATAAACATTGTCAATTTATATCTGACATTTTTTAACTCAGGGAACGGCTTTATATAAACACGTGTTTGGTGTCTTCTGGTTTCTTTCTCAACCAAACCCTTTAGAAAGTGTGCATACACTTCATAATGACATGAGCAACATTTTCCTACTGCTGAGTACTGGAGAAGTTCTTGGCATAGCATTTATTCCAGCTCGAATCTCTGCATTCAAATCCCCTCTGCACAGCAAGGCTGAAGCCTGGACTTCGTACTTGCTGTTCCTGCTGAAACGTGCCTGCAGTCCAGAGGAGAGGGTTGTTTATGAGCACCCAGTCCTTGCACCTGGCCTCCTGCACTGCCAACCCCATCCCAGCACTGGTCTGCAGCCTGACTGGAAGAGATCCTCTGCGCTCTGAATTCCTTGGAAAGCATTCCCTGTTTAGCAAAACCCAAACATTTTATTAGAGATGCTCAAGTGGAGGCTCTGCATTTTTTAATGCAAAGCATTAGCCATTTGTGGCCAAACAGTGCAATCCTTACAGCATGCAGCATTATGAGAAGTCCCACAGGGAACTCTCTGTGTTATACATGAGGAACACCAAGGTCCAAGGCTGTGCTATGCATGCCCTTGGATGTACCCCTTGCATGACCTTGGAATGGTAGCCTGTCCATTTCCAAACAACCTGGGGTTAACTTCACCATTCCCCATGAACCTGCTCACTAGAAAACATACTTACCTGATGACTTGAAATAACAGCTGACAAAGCTTCTTTTAAAGCTGTCAGGGGGACTTCTGTTTCTGAAAGATATATAGATACATAATAAAAACCAAATAAAACAAAAAAATCTGTAAACAGTTTATTAGACTTGGAGTCTCAGCTGTTTTGTAACCTGTAAGTAGACTACAGAAGGTAGTCTACTACATACCTTTGAAAATCCTCGTGTTTTCTACACAATGTTCCACTTTGTGCATATTTATATGCTTACGCTACAGACACCTTGAATGCTCCAGAAAAGACAAAATAGCAGCAAGAAGCAGAAATTTTGGCTGAGCCCAAAGTCTTTGCCTACACAGATAGGCATTGTAACTAGATTTTTCCAGAAACATTCCAATGCAAGGAGCAAGTTTCCAAATTGCAGAGTAGTCAGCTTTAAATATGGAAAAGTAGCTCTCAAGACAAGCCATGTCCAACTACTTATTTACTGGATAGGAGTAGAGCCTGCTGTAGTGGGGGAAGGTAGAAATAAGTCACCTGAAGAAAGCCTTCCAGCTGAGTAACCTGCCCAAGAACAAGAGATGCATTCCTTGTAAGGAATGGTCCTGGAGCTTGTGTCACTTCACACAAACTTCAGGTAGCCAAACGCACTTGGGAACTACAACACAGAACTCAAATTGCAGCTAGTGGGAGGATTTATAGGATATCTTTTTCACTGAGTGGCTTCTGATGGGCTTTGAGGGCCTAAGAGATTGTCTCTGTCCTGAGCCTGACAACAGGCTGTGGACAAAGGGCTGCAAACCTCGACAGGATCACCAGCCTGACAGCAGCCCAGACTATCACTGTCATAAAAAAAGCTTTGGAGTCACTGCTGGTGGTAACAGACCCACATAAATTTTGAAATTAATCCCTTGGAAATAGGCAGGTCCTTCCTGATCAGGGAATTCTCAAGAATACAAAGTTTTAGCTGTTTTAAGTCTATACCTGTCACAACAATAGCTCAGCACTGTAATGAGATTGACTCTAATTGCTGTACTAGCACTTTTTCTCAAGACTTAAAATCAAACACTGGAGTTGCATCAAAACCAGCGTCAGCTTTGCTATCTTCACCTTGCCAGGTGCCCCTTCAGTTTCGCTGTTTTATCTGCACTGACCAAGTCCCCACAGCCAGGTTCCTGGGCACCACTTCCCAACCCAGCCTCACTCCAGGCAGGAGTCACTCCTGCCCGAAATCACTGCTGGCTGCTCCCTGACAGATCAGCTCGGAGGTGCCCTGGCAGCCTTGCTTTCAGCCCTTTCTGCCCTCTTCCTCCCAGCTGCTTCCCAGATGCTGAAGCCTTAACCCTCTCCCTGCCTAATAACAAAGGAGGGATGTCAATCTGCGCTCTGTGTTTATAAAACCCCTTTGGGTTTTATCAACCCACAGTCCCAGTTCTACACTCCCTGTATTTCTTGTGTACCCAAATGAGGGTATGGAACAGCCTGATTGATACAAATCTGATACCTGGGGGAGGAATATGGTGTAAAAGATATATTTCTGAATATAATACTCAACACATTTCAATAGAAATCTGCAGAGCTTCTCAGGCAACATCAGCTGAACCAAGGGTGAACACTGCTAGTGTGGGATTTGTCTTGTATTTAAGAAAAGCCTTAAAAATCACTCCTAAACAGACAGAGGTTTATACACTCATGTGGGCATGGCTGCAGCAAAGCTGTGTCAGACACACAGACGAATCCATCTCGCTCTCTGTAAGCCCCAGTATCCTGCCTGCTGCAGTGGTTCCTGCAATCCTTCTGAAGTTTGCACTTAGAAGCACAATGTGCTGTATGAACTAAATGGAAATGCTCCAGGTTCTGAATCTTTCTCCAAACTTTGAGACACTAAGATAAAGTTAAATTTTAAAAATAAAATAAAATAATTTAAAATAAATTTTAAGTGAACATTCCACAGCTAAGTTCAAGAGAAAAGCACACATGGCTTGGTGTTCCAGCTTGGAGGTCTCTATCCTTACATAATACCAAATATCTTTAGCATTAAGTATTTCTAATTTGTTATCATTTGCAAGCATCTGGACAACCTGGGAACTGTGGCAGGGTTGGAGTTTGAACCACAAGCTAATAAAATCTGCAGTGAAACCTGTAAACCAAACTCATGGAGAGGGGGGCATTAGTTCATGTGTGTGAGTGATGTGTTAGCTCCAGCCCCGCTGGCCCCACTGCAGAGGTGCGGGGATGGAGCAGCTGATGCCTGGCCAGCCAGACCTTCAGAGGAGCTTCCTGAGACACCTTCCACAGACATGGATGCAGTGCAGCACAGAGGGAGGTGTCAGCAAGCCAGAGCAGTGCAGCACACTTCCAGCCTTCCTGCTCTCTCTCCGAGGTCACACCTCCTTCTGCCTCAGGATCTTGGCTTTCACTGGGCTGTGCAGGGGCCCAACAGTTTTGCTTCTCTGATGCTGTGCCCTGGCTTCGGCATTGTTGCATTTTGTTGCTCTTCCAGTGAATTAAAAAAAAAACCCTGAGCTGAATTTGGCAGTCCTGCTTGGGGCAGGTGTTCAGAGTGAGAAAATTGTTTTCCAAAGCCAGCCAACCTCTAACTTTTGACATGGGATTGCAAGTCTGAGCTAGAAAAGACTAAGCACATACCTGAACCATCAGTATCATATGGTGCTCTGACCTAAAACAGTCAGAAGTCCATCCTTTCTCTGCATGGGCAACAGAATTTTTATGAAACACCCTGACACCTCTTGATTTCTAAACTTAGGTGTTCTTTGTACTAGCTACCTCCTGCCAGCAGTCATTAAAATCCTTGCCCAGTCCCTGTTTGTCCACAGCACTGCCTAAGTCATGCTGCTCATGTGTTGGCAGCTGTGACAGCTCAGCAGCACTCAGCTGGGAAGAAGGAGCAGAAAGAGAGAAAGAAAGAAAGAAAGAAAAGAAAGAAAGAAAGAAACAAACAAACAAACAAACAAACAAACAAACAACCTGAACTTTTAGTGACTTTTCACAGATGTGTCTCAAAAGGCTGATTTTTTACCTTCCTTTCAAACCTCCTCTTCCTTCCTGCCTTCCTGCCTTCCATGCCTGCCTGTCTCTTTTCCTTCACTTAGCTTTTATTCTTTCATTTTTCTGCTCCACTTCTCTTCCTTTCATAATTTTTTCCTCCACTGTCTTGTACTGAAATCCAGAGACAAAAAAATTAAAAAAGAAAAATACAAATTTACCAAGTTGAAGGAAAGGTGGGTGTAAATCCCAAACTGCTTTGTTAGTATTTATGAAAACTGACATTTGAAAAACAATTAAATGTCTTTTCTGTTTTTGAAATATGTATTTATTTTATCTATTTTCTAAATCTATAGAAAATATGCTTTTATGGAAGAAGATGATTTATTCAAACTCCAGCTCTGAGAAGCTCATACAGCATCTCCCTCTTCTTACAAAGGTTTAAAGACAATAAATCTGGATAAGTCATGACACTAATAAATTGTCTGCAATTTATTTAGGAAAGATTTTTGTACAGTGGTTTGATAATTTTTAGGGATTCTGATACAAGATTGACCTGGTTTGTGGGAAAATCAGACAGCTTTGGCCCTGGGCACCAGAGTACTCCTTTCAAGTTGAAAAGCTAATAATACAGCTGGTGAAGTTCACATTATGTACATAGGGTGAGGGTGGCACTGGATATTTCACCCATATAGGCAAAAAGGAACTAACTCAGTTCTATACAGATATGAAAATTTTCCATTTTTAACTGATTTTGAATACTTAAAGGGTGAGTCTTGTTCTAAAAGATGCTAAAGAGGATATTAAAGAACAATTAAAAAAAAAAAGCAAGAACCAAAAACAATGGGGGAGAAGGGGAGAAGGGAGTGGTTTCAGTTGTTTTAGAAGCAAAAGTTGACTTTTTCTGACTTTTCTGAGGAATTAATTTGAGACTTCTGGTTTCCAGACAGCAGTGTGAGCATATAGCCTAGCTTTGCCCAAATCTCATGAACAAAACATCATGAGTTGCCCTAGAAAAGCTAAACCTGGTGCCGTAAATGTTGCTTTTCTCTCAACCCCAGAAAGCACAAAAGGTCATCCAAGAAAAGATCACCAAACCTTTTTGGCAGTGTTATGCCTCAGCCACATGAGCTTGCAGGGTTAAACAAGGCATGGAAAGGGAAATTTGCAAGTAGTTTTTCACTGTTTTGGTAGCTGGGTGAGGCCTATTGGCTGTTTAAGGCAAAAATACAATATTCTAGAAGCTCTGGCACTGTGAGGAAGAAAAGCCTTTCTGGCACACAGTGAGCAAAAGTGAGAGACAGAAAGGATGAATTACAAGGGGAAAAATATACCATGAAGAGGCATGACCAAAATTATAAATGTTAATGAGTCAGGACAGGACGTAACTAGCTTTCATTTAAACCCATGGTTTAAGGAAGAGGCTATAATCTGCTGGAGGTGTCATCATTTCAATGGCCGTGTAAAACCAGAATCAGAATTACTTACTCTCACTAAACATTTGCTGGCCCATTTTTATATACATTCTGGCCTCAAGGATCTTTATCCAGGCATGCTGGTCAAACTCCAGTTTAGTTCTCCATATGCTACTTTCCTATAATATGCCACTTTCCTACAATTCATCCCATCTTTTCAGTTAAAGCACTTGTTCCTAAAAACATTGTGATGTAGCCACTGTGGCAGCACACAGCCTCGAATCAGTATCAAATGATAAGCAGGGAATCTGCTGTACATTCTGGCTCTGAACGTATCTCAGTGTCAGTAGGGACCAATCCTTACATAACACTTACATGCATACAAATTATTTAATATAGTACCCCCCTGTGTCTGCATCTACACTTAGAGTCATTCATTCACACACAGATACAGCAAGATGCCATGAAAGCCCAGCATAAAAAGAGCTGCCAGCTGCTGCCATCACAGCCCTGATCAAGGTAAGCCTACAGCTGGGAAAGGGGACAAAGTGTAAAAGAAGATACTAGGAGGAAAGACACCTCACTTTGCCTTGCACAGGGCTGAGGCTGAAATGGCCTTGAGTAGTTATTACCCAGTAGTTCAAGTTGATTTGTTCTGCCTGTGAGTTTTGATTTGGAAATGCAGCAAGCCTGTGGAAAAGGCTATGAAATGACCTGTAGTTGGGACTTATATTTTTCCTTCCCCAATAGATGTGCCTGCATACCTGCTTTCAGTGTAATAGTGCAATAAATTGAGTGCATATCTATATCCACAAAGGGTCAAACTCTGCTCAGAATTACACCCGTGTAAATCCTCAGTAACTCCACTGGCCTCACCGGAGTTATTTGGCACAGATTTACACTTATGTAACTGAGAGCTGGTTTTAAGCTACAGTATGAAAAGTGTTTCACCTTCAAGGTAAAAAAATGCTACTAATGTCAGTTGTTGTTACATTTAAAATAACCAGAAGGAATTTCACCTAGATGGGATCCATCCACAATCCATGACATTTGCATGAACCTTTCCCCCTTATTTCTGGTGTGCATGGATACATGTCAAATTTTAATTCACAGCGCATCCATGCTTTTTGTTTTGAAGGGACTATTATGCCTTAGATCAATCATCAGAAAAAGGTGTCTATATTGATAACACATTTGCCTCTGAGATGCTACAGGATGTTCCAAGCCAGATTTCCTTTGAAGCCAGGCACCACTTTTATTATCAAAGCATGAAAAATTGCTCGCATTCGTGACATCAAAATGCAGCCAGCACACAATGCTGAGGGCTAAAATGAGACTCCAGCTACATCATGCAAACCCAGAGGAGTTGTAGGCACTTTTGCTCCCATTCCTGGGATGCAACTGTCCTGCCTCAGCAAGGGTCCTGTGCTCCTGGGGCTGCCCTGCCGTGTCACCCTTCGGGCACAGGGCGGGCAGGCACGCTCTGACCCAGGGGCACACAGCTAAGGAGGTGTGAGGGTCAAAAAATGCAGGCTGTCTGTTGTGACCTTCTGTATTCATCGATCCCAAACTGAGCTGAATTCCTTTAAAATATCTGAGCCACCAGTGATGATGTCAGAAGGGTTCTGGCACTAGGGATTCAAGGACTAATTTTCCTGAGGTCTCCCCAATTCATTCTGGCTCCATGCTGGAGTACAGAGGGAATGGTTTGACGCTCCTTCCTGCCAAACAGCTAAATTTCATTAAGATACAACACAAAGGTATGTGAGTTTGCTTTGTAACCTTATTTGAGCTTACAGACTAGTTAGTTAGAAATACAAACTTTGTTCTTTGAATAACCTCAGCTTGAACTGAGTCCTGGAAGGACTATCTTTGAGTTAAGGTAATATGAAGCAATAAAGCTTCCTGAGAACAGAAGACTGCCAAAGTTTAAGTGGTATATTTTATGATCTGGATTATTGTCCATTGGGGAGCTCAGATGAAAACACAGACTCATTTCATTTAGGTCTCTAGTTGTGATTTGAACCATGATCCAAATTTCCAATAAAAATACTCAAAGAGCAAAGCTAGTACTTTATCCACTGCATACCAAGACTTGCTGGCCCTTTCCTGAAAAATCACAGTAATCCAAGGTCAAATAATAGATGTGCAATGACTCAAATACTCCACAGAATTTCAGCTTCTACCATTTCTTCTCTTTCAGTAGTGCAAACCACATACTAAAGGATGTACAGTGGGGTACATCAGATGTGATAGCAACAATTATGCAATCATCTGCAACAATATGAACAAGAAAAAAATGTCTCTATAGAAAGGCAGCAAATGATTTTGTGTAATAAATCTTCACTATTTCTTGGGTTCATCCTGAAAAGCAATGGGTAGCTTGGCCATATTCCACTCTGTCACATGAGACACAAAAGTACATGTGCACAGACATGTACCAAGCATATCTGTGTCTGTATCTGGGGAAGATAATCATATTAACAAGTGATCAAAACTATGTTTTGTGTTTTCTCCTCAAGGGAATGAGATTCAAATGGCTTCTTTGAGCAGCATGGAAGCAAAAGAAAAATCTCTAAATAAATCTCTAAATAAAATTGACTACAACCAGCTACATTCTCTCATGCAAGATGACAGATGGTCTGACTTTTCTGAAAGGTCATTAGTCAAACTCAATTTTAAAATATTCAATATGGGAAAAAAATCTCTAGATGAAAGCCAAAGTTCTACAGAGAACTCGAGAAAAAAACCTCTACCAACATGTTTTTTGTTACTTATGCCTATAAAAAAAACTTCACTGTGGGCTATATTCAAGTCAGGGGAAGACAAATAACTTTTTCCTCTGACAAGTCAAATGAATTTAAGTCGGTCTTTGCACTTAGACAACAAAGAAATGCAGCAGAACACATGCATTTTTCTAAAGGATAATCAGAGGTAGCTTGAAATACAGGAATATTCAGAAATACAGTGCATAAAATCCACAGAATGGAGAAGCAGCAGTTCTTTGTCTCGACACAGCACCTTACAATGCAAGAGGGAGAAGAACTGATTCTCCCATAATTTTTTTAATTTCTACCAAAATGTTAGGGATTTGAATTGGTCAGAACTTACAGGTCCTGCACTGCTTTTATGGTCATTGTCCATTAGTGGCAATGGGTAAAAAATGTTTCATGAGAAAGTAAAATATTTCAAAACTCTTCTCATTCCATTTCAGGCAGAAGATAACTGACTCTTCTCCCTCCTTGCATGCTTGCAAGTAATGTTGTTTTGGAATACTGATCCAGACACTCTCCCAGAATCACAATATCTCAGGTTCAGTGTCCTTCTTGAGGACATCTTCAGTGATTTGTATGAAGCGTAGTTCCCTGCACAGGAGAAACCAGGAAATATTCTTTCCCCCACTGCTTGAGTTCTGGGATCCTATACCTCTCTAAAGTGCCAGAAAAGTCCTCTGGATTACTGAGTGCTCTGGATTTCCCTCCCTCTTATGTTTTGCCCTGAAATTCAGGTCTGAATCTGAAGTATCTCTGTGACAGCTATGCCAAAACAGGGACGTATTTGCATATCATCACTGCCTGTCCCAAAATGCACTCTACATTGTCAAAAAAATACAAGACTTCCTGTGTCTCAGATTTGTTACCCAACAGTTACTGTTTTGTTTTCCCTGTCATGACTGGAAAACTGGGCCCTGAGAAACAGTGATAAATACACAGTAATAAAAAAAAATACCATGCTAATGGAAGTTTTAACTTAACAGAATTTGTGCATCAATATTAGATCATGGAATCTATAGCCCACAGAGGAAATGCCCTGAGATCTGCACCAACAATTGGTTTGATATCAAAAATTATGAATAATTTGACTCATCAATATCAGAATTCTCAATTCATTTTGCCTAAAGGTGTCTATAACCTATTCTTCAGCTAATAGTCCTGACTACAAGCATAGCTCCAACAGACTGGGAACATAAAAGGGCCTTAAATCTGAGCCTTTGGATTGCCTCTCATCTTTGAATCACTCTCACTACTGCGCCTGGATTAATAAGAATTAAATTAGTATATTCTAACAAAAATCAAAGGAGATTATTTTGCACAGGACATAGGTGTCATCGAGTGAAAAAAATCCACTAGCACATTTTGAATATGACCTGCATTTCAATGTGACTACTTTTTGTCAAGATTTTTGCCCACTGGTTCTGCATGAATACAGAAAATCATTATTCATAATTTGTACTTTTCATTCTCCCATATCTATTACTTAAGTAAGAAGGCAAAGCCATGCCATGTGGCCCATCACAAGTAATAAATAAAGTTAATGAGAAAACCTCTTGTCTGAAAATTATTGATTCAAATTTTATGGCAAAAATTTTTGAATATTGAATACAGCCATGGCTGATAGGACTGGTCAGTTCATGAAGGATTCTCTCAAGCTGCACAGTTTTATTAATATATGTATGACTAACAATTTCTCTACAAAAATATATTAAAACTGCCAGATTTATAAAAGTCAGACAAATCCTCCATTTTTCTGTTCACAAACTCTTAAATCCCTCTGCGGAAGATCCCAGCCCTCAGCTGCATTCCTCAAGGATTTACAGGGCACCAGAGGAACAGCAATCTGCTGCAAATGAATATGTGCTTTCAAAACTATATGGAGGCTTTTCCAGCTTTTCACGTACTTCCCTCAGGTTAATCTTCCTGAAGGCACTGGATGTATTTGCAAGGGCAATTTCAATCACTGTTCCACTCTGCCCCTTCACAGCACATCCATTGTGTCGCGTTGATGGGAGTAACTTCCCTGCAACTAGAGGTGAAAGCAACAGTGGCTGGAATATTGGAGGGAACCCACAAAATCAGGGGAAAACCCCCATACATACTTGACAAGATTTACTCCTCTTGCAGTAATCTGAGCCAGGACCATGGATCAGACTCTGATCTCAGTTACTGTGGTCTTAATCTGAAGTGCCAGCACTGATTTTGGCAGAGCCTCCCAGGATTTAAGACCTGATCCAAAGATTGCCACTGATTTGTGCTGATTGTGTAACAGATGGTTATTCCAGCATAAGAGTTTACCCTAGAAAAAGTTAACAATGCTTTTATCATTTTAACATTGCATTAGGAAATGCTTTGTACTAACATGCATGGCACTTAACAAGGTCGACTGTTTTCCCTTTTCTGCTTGTTTGGTCCGTGTTTATATCCTGTTCCAATTCTAATTACAAATACAGATAAGCAAATTTTATTCACCCTATCTGCTATTTTCCTTTCATTTGCTGTAATATTTGTAAGATATAAAGAAAAAGAAATATGCTACACAAAAAACACAAAAAGCAAGAAAAAATGATACAGTACAAATTCACCACTACAGAATGAACACTGGACAAAAAGTATTTTTCTTTCTTCTTTTCATTTCATCCTGTGTTTTATCTAGTATGAGTTATTCTTCATATTGCATGCAATGTATTTTTTTAATTTTCTGGTCAGGAGTGAAAATGTCTTCAGATGTAGATGCTGAAGAAAAAAAATATGGTTAATATGTTGTCAAGATTTGCCATGCTAAGTAAAAATGACAGTGTTGCTGTACAAAGAATTTCATTGAATATTTACATAGATACTTGGATAAGTTGGTTCAGGATAACAGGATCCACCTGTTTTTCTAATATCTCAGTATGAATTAGATTAGCAGGATATGATTTATTTGGGTCAAAAGAAAAAGATTTTCTCAGTTGTCCTGGAGATTTGAAAAAATAAAAAGGCCACTGCTGTATTTTTCGCTACAGGTTCTGAAGAAATCTCCACACTTTTCTGAAACAATTTTTCAAAAGGAAAAGTCTGCAAGAATCTTTCTTGCTCTTCCCTCTTCTGTCTCTCTACATCAGTTGTCTCTAGTAGCATTGACAGCCAAAAGAAAAGATGTTCAAATATTTTTCTTGAGGGAAAATTTTGACAAGCACAAAGGAAAAAAAAAATAGGTCAATTTTTTCATTTTAAAAATCAGGAAATAAATAATAATTAAAAAAACTCAAAAAAAAAAAAAAATAAAATACAGCAGCCGTTTCCTTTCAAAAAAATTTTTGTTTCTCACAAAAATGAGTTTTGACTAAGTTTTTTTCTCTTTATTGACAAAAATGCTGAAACTTTTCCCAAAAGAAGGAAGTTTTCAGAGATGATGTCAAAACCAAGTTTCCCAGTGAAAACCAGTTTTATAAAGATGTCAGTGAGGCTGCAGGCAGGGCGGGCAGGGAGGAAGGGTGAGGGAGCAAGCAGCAGTGGGTGCTTCAGTGTTTCTGGAAGGGCAGTGCAGGACGCAGCAGGCGCAGGCTGTGCTGCAGACCCGTGCATGCACTGGCTGCACATCAGCTGCTCCAGCTGTGCTCTCCACACCTCCCACTGCCCCTGCCAAGGCTGGGACCTCAGCCTGATTCCAGGGAGACTGACTGTGAGCTCTTGCCTTGTCTAGCAGCCTTGGCAAGAGGTTTGCAAGAGTTTAAAGTGGCTTTTGGAGCACTCCATCACGCAGTATTAGCAGCAGAGCACTAGATGCCAGCACAGGAAAACTAGGCCACATTGGTTCTAGGGGAAGATCAGACAGAGTGGAAGATACGGTGAACACAGCACCAGTGATGAACAGGAATATACAGACAGGAATGAGAGTGAGGAGATATGGGGGGGCACAGGTACTTCCACTTTTTTTGACCATATACCCTTCATTAGGTGATATTTGGGGTGAGTGGGTCAGGGAGCAGAAAAGCTCACTCCTTCAGTTCCCTCATATGACAGAGCTCAGACACATAAATATGGCAAACATTATGCTTCTGAATGATCAAATAAATAAATAAATAGAAAATTTCTTGCATGATTTAGCCAGGCAGAGATTGGACTGCCCCCAACCAAAACAGACCTCCCTCTCCCCCCACAATATCTGGAAAATGAAGCACTTTTAAAGCCCCACATACTGAGTATACCTTTCTTATGTTACAGGCTGCTGCCTTTTTCCACCCAACACATGGTAAGGATTATATTTAAATAAAGATTTAACACTCATAAATGGTTTCTTTTAATATTGCTGTAAAGTAATGGATCTTTTATGGGCAAATTTAAATGCCATTCCCCAATGTACAGCTGTGCCAAGCAGTATGGTACCGTTTTACGCAGCCATAACCAAGGAGGCACGTTGACCAGCAGTGCCTGTGGGCAGAGTGTGGAGTTTATTAGCCTATATGAGCTGATGACCCATGAGTAGAGTGAGTTTTTGCATCTTGTAAAGTCAACCATTGTAAAGGTACCACCACACATGGACAGTGAGCAGCTTCCAGCACAGAACAGCTGAGCACAGCCTCCCGTCTTGGACTGCAGCAGATCCTTTTCAGCTTGTAAAGTTTTTCCCAACACCACTACCTGTTCAGGCTTCACCTCTCCTGGCAGGGATGTGGCTGGGCTGGCTTTGCACACATTACTGAAGAGCTGGTGTCAAACCCTCTCTTTCCTGATCACCTCCTCTCTGAGCATCTGGCCAGCTGAGCCAGCATTGGATTCCTTGTGGTCCCAGGCAGAAATTCAGATTTTTCCCTCCCATCCCCGCACAGGAGGGCTTGCATTGCTGCTTAATGCAGCCTTCAGCAGCTGGCATATGCAACTGAACACAAGGCTGTTTCAGATTAAAACTAAGAGTCGAGTTCCCAGCCCAAAGTATTACATGGCACAGATATTTACAGCTCTTTCCAGCCTCACAAGATGAAGCATTTGGTGACTTTCAGAATTCAACATGGACTTTTTTCCAGAATTTGTTGCCGGTATGGGTGATTACTGCCCAGTTTAAAAACATTATTGGCTTTTTTAAAAAGGCAGGGTTATTTTCCTGCCTCATTTTTGCAACACTATATTCCTTGCAGAGGTGAAGGAACTGTCACTCTAGATAACTATCCATGGAAAATTACAGACAAGACTGGAATGGGCCTAATTGTCTTAAAACAATGGTCACTCCCCCTGCAAAATGCTATATAATGTTTCTGCTGCCAGAAGACCTCATCCCAAAGACATCTAAGTAATTATATATGCATTTTCCTGACATTATATCCTCCCTCTTTTTAAAAGAATCTTAGTTTTTTATGTTTAGAATTAATAAAATACTTAACAAAATGCCTTATTAAAAAAGCATCATACCCACCCCTAACCACTGGAGATTCTCCTGTGCTCTCTACATTCTACAGTAGGCAAGTTCCTGCCAAAAAAAAACTCCTGGCAGATCAATCCTCCCAGTGGAATGAGGGATCAGAAAATGTTATCCAAACCCTGCTGCAGAGCAGCCACTTGATAGGGCTCATTGCCATCCACGCAGCATATGAAAAGAAACCTGTTATTTATTTCAGTCAGCTTCTCACCAGCCAACTAAAAAGTACCTCAAACTGCTTTTGGATCTTGATTCAGCAAAGCATCTCAGCACATTTCAGAAAAGATGTGACCATGAAGTATTTTGGCCTCATCAAAGATGCCCACTCACATTATTTGTTGTGTGCCTTAGACCAGCATGGGAGACGGCCCGGCAGAAATTTCCAGAGACACCTGTCTAGGGACAGGGAATGCCATTTCCAAAGGTATTTCTAGGCCAAGCAAAGAGACCAAATGAGCAGCAGCACTTTTCAGTAGATCTTCTCGATTCAGTTTCAGTGGTTCACTAAATAAATCTCAGATATTTGTATCTATTTTTTACTGCTCTAAAGGACAGACAGGAGAAGCCACACAACCCACTGCAGGGCACCAAAACTAAAGTCAGACTCTCTTTTCCTGCTTTTTGTCTCAGAGAAAGAGAGCTGCCCAGAGGTCTCAACATAGAGATTTACCCCAGAGAATGTTATTTTTCTTTGCTTGTTGTTTTTTTCTATTATTATTTTTGGGATTTTGTTGTTTGGCTTGTTTTTTTTTTCCTTCTTGAACACATCTGCACACTCTGGGTTTGGTGATTAGTTTTATTTTGAAACTTGCTTTTGTTTTGGTGTAGATTTGAATATTTTCTTCATGCTTTGCAAAGACTTTGAACACAAAAACAGCATCTCATTCAATTTTAAAGCAGAGGTTTCCTTCCCCTTTTTAAGTGCAAATCATGCTGTGATTTAACAGTGGCATATATTCAGAAAACTGGGCCAAGGCTTTTATACCTGGATGCTCCTAAAACCCTGTTTAAATTATCTGCAGGGGAATGCTGGGGCAGTGAGGGTTTCTTAAAATTAGGATTTATTTAAGAGACTGAGGAGAAACCCAGGAGCTTAACTTTATGCCCTGGTGTTGGAAATCTTAGCCTAGATTTACATTTTAATTCATCTGTCAGCACAAGCTCTGGGTAATGCAGAATTTCACTTCTTCTTTCCCTCCCACCTTCTCATGAAACCTCAACTAGCAATTTCACCTCCTTTTCATTAAGAGCCTGGCACTTCTCAAAGGACTCAAGCTGCATGGAACTGTCCCTGTGAAAGCTGAAACCAGGAGAAAATTCCAGGGCTTTCAGATTTCATTGCAGAGCCAAAAAGTCGAGTTCATTTTGCTGCAATTCAGCATGTCTCGGGAGCCACGGCAAAACTTTTTGTGAAACTGTGCTCAATTTAAAGTGAATGTGGATGGAGGTGGTAACAGGGAGTAGGCACAGGCAATTCTATTTTCCTGGGTAGTCTCAAAGTTTAGCATAAAAATGCAGAGAGCTCTAATATAGCTGAACTGTAAAGTGCAAAATGTTTTATGTATCTGCATTTTGAACTGCACCTAAAAATAAGTGGAAGCAAAACAAAATGTTGAACTATGTTAAATATTTTCAAGGAAGAATGCATTTTTCTTCTGTCCTGGTTGGACATACTTTTAGTCTTCATTCAAACGGAGCATTTCTGTTTTATCCTTGTTGGGGAATAAAAAACTATTGGATGTGTGAGAATGCAGTGGAAACCATCTGTGTGAAATGCCAGAGATCAATTCACAAAACCTTCTCAAAATAAAATAAACTCAATGTCTCCTTTAGCTCTGGCACCAGAATTACTGCCTGAGCCCTAGGAAATTTGGTCTCACTTCATCAAGGGGTTAAAAGCCACCATGCTGGGAATAATACATATTCTGCTCTTTCCTTTCCATACCTCCTGTCTGCTCTTTCCTTTTCATACTCCCTGATAATTAATGACATCCAGCCTCATCTGGATCACAAGCACCATAAACAAACATATCCACCAAAGAAAGTTGCCCAGATAATTGTCTTTGATGAAAATCACTTTCATGATGTTCACATTACAGGCCTTTTTAAGCCAGTCACTCATTTCTGGAGATTTAGGCTTCAGTGGTTTGAAGACAAGTGAATATAAATGCACTTGCTAATGCAACACTTCTGCTACAGTATCACTGGTGTTTGCCACCTTTCTTTCACATTTTCAACAGATGCAAATCGTTGCTAAGCATTGGAAGGCACATTCACAGGCCTTTCACAATAATGCAATCTTGAGAGTTTTGGATAACAACCCACCCATCACTGATGGCACACAAGAACAGAAAATGGTGGGCTGGAGAATGTGGGGACAGGTGGGACAGATCTGAGCCCCACGAATCTTCATTTCTGTCCCAACTCTGGCTATCTGATTTTTTACCTTTTTCTAAACAAATATAAATATTTCTACATCTTTTCTGAGTGTTTTCCATTGAATAAAATACAAATGCACATAAAAATTATCATCAGACTGAAACAGTCCTTTATCCCTGTTTCCCTTTTCCATTTTTTCGCTTAACTTTGATATTTGGCTGTCCTAATAATACCAACATGGGTTGAAGGGCTCATAGTCCAAAAGTCTCTTTTTCTCTGTGCAAGGATTCAAACATCACCCTGGACCTCCTGCTCATGGGTCATTTTTTTGCAAGAACAGCTAATATGCATTTAGTGAATGGACTGCTATTTTTTCCTTACTTTACTAAGTTTTGCATGCTTTTTGTGGTATTCTGGTGTTGAAAAATCTCTATGACAGACCATATTTTGATACTGAAAAGTACTTACCTTGTGTCTCTGGGCTGCATCCTATTTTCCTGTTTGCTTACACCCAAGCCCCCAATAAGGGTTTATGTTAAGACCAAGAAATCAGTATTCCAGAAGGACCAGTGACTTACTTCTAAAAGAGCCATCAGATGGTGTCTGATTCTAGAAGTGTATTTTTTTTTTTTTCATTTGGGGAAAAAAAGTCTCTGTGAATAAAGTAATACAAAATATCAGAAAACATTATTGTTTTCCATATATTTATACTTCTCATTACAACAAGTAAATTTTTATCCTGAATGTGATCACAACCTGTGATTTCATCAAGGAGAACCAAATCTTCTGTTATGTAGCACAATTTCCTTGGTTATCTCTGCACCATGTGTTCTCTCTCCCAGTGGCCATATTCCCAGACTGTCCCATGTGGCAGCACATGCCTAGAGATTCTTGGACGTCCCTGCCCATTCCGATAATGTCTCTTGGACTTGGTGGCAGCAATTCCATCCAGACAGAAGACCCAAAAATAAATAATACTCACAGATCAAGCTGTGTAGCGAGATTGCATTAGTCAGTGACCAAAAACAATAGCCAAAAGTAAAAAGTATTAAAACCAGGTGAATTGTTGCTTTTCAGGCCACTGGCTACAGAATGGCTTTTTGCCTTCCCTTTATTTCGCAGAGTCAGGTGTAGGTGTGGAAGAACTGAGGGCTGGATCCCATTGGGAGGATGTTGAGGAAAGAGAGTAAAAAACAGGGTTTCAGCACACTGCTAAAAGGAAAGCAGTAAAAGAAAGGCCACTAACTGTCCATAATGCTCTGCAGACATTTCGAAGGATGTTACATTGAGACCGTATCAGCATTATCTAGGTGAAGGCCCTGGGCAGCACCTGGTTAATTTTCACCGTGACTTAAATATCCAAGCCCTCATTTCTCCCAACATCCATCCCTACTCAAGAGCCTCATATATGGACTTGATTTCTCTTCCCTGGCAAATTTTTTGTGACTGTCAGGACCATGGCCTCAAAAATGAGGCAGGACTGGAAGAGAACTTCAAGATACACAGGCAGACAGTGCAAAGATTTAGCAAATTCCAGGCAGTATCAGAGCTCTGTCTTTGGCTTTGGCTCCCTTTGAAACACCTGCAATAATTTCCACTGCAAGGCAAATCAACTCCTGCAAAAACCCATAAGGCTGGAGAGGAAGTGAGAATTTCTGAAAGTTTCTTTTTTGAAAAGATGAGTCACCTCATCGTATCTTGCAGTAGCTCAAAGTTGAAGACGCCAAGGAAACTGGGAGCCAGAAGAATAACTCCAGTGTGTTTTTGTTTCTGTATCTGCTCCTCCAGTTAAAATATCTCCCCAGGGTTACTTCTTAGTTAGTAACACTTGTGGAGGCACCACTGAGTCAGGCAGTGAGGTCGGGAGAAAGAGAGGACTTGGTCAGACCGGATAGAGAAAAAGCTCAAAGAAGAAATAAGGCAAGACACAGAGAGTAGAAGTGTCTTTTTGCTCTGGGGTTATGCATTTGAGTGGAGGGATATCCATTTGTTTCCAAACTCTCAGGTATACCATTTTGAGCAGTATGTTAGAGAAGCTTGAGGAGCTACACTGACATGGCAGCATTTTTCCTGGACCTGCGAAGATATTTGAAAGCCTGATCATGATGGTCTGTACATGGCTCATGTTTACTTTTGAGTGTCATTTGGGAAGAAAACTGTCTTCTTGCTCTTCAGTAGAGAATTTGTCTCAAGATTCCCATATGCTGAGCAGCTCTCAGTGGGCTGATTCAGAAGGCTGTGGCAGAATCTCGGTGTGCTACTTACTACAGAGAACCACTGTAACATTCTCACAGACCAGTCAGACCTTTGAGGATCTGGCTGAGGTCCATCTGTTTACTCTGTCCAACCTGGACTCTCCCAGAAGATTTCTTGGACCAGAGTGAAGTACCGGCCTTAACTGTGGGTCAGGCGGGTGAACAGCAGAGTTTAACAGAGACACCAAGTCACACCAGGCAGGACAGAAAAAAACTGAATAACCAAATGGCTGGGACACATAGAGCCATTTTTTGAGTGTTGAGAAACACCCCACTTAAGATATTACAGAGCAAGACGTCTCTCACCTTAACAAGCCTTTGTCTAATTATTCCTTGAAGGGGCTGCATCTGGTGGATGGATGGTACCAGTTCAACAAACAATAGTGCAAGTGGGAGGGAATGGAAGATAATGGCCATGGGTACTGAGGCGTCTCTGACCGAAGTTGTTGCAGGAAATCTGGCAGCTGAAAACATCCCTTAGTTTTCCAGTGTCTTTCAAAAGATTTTCATGAAGCACATAGTGTGTTACTCTGTTTATCCACACTGGCAAGATGAGACACTGATCTTGCCCTGCTAGAATGTGCAAAAAACCAATATCCTGTGGTAAAGCTTCAGCCTTATGCTTCTCTTTTAATATAAGCTGTCATTACTGAACCACAGTATTACCCAGATCTGTTTTACATGAGTCCTTGGCAAGACAACGTCAGCTGTACTTAAAAAACAAGGTCTGCATTTATTGATTCTACAATATTGTAAAGGGTGATGTGTCATCTGGTGTTACTAGAGCATCAAACCTGCATATCAGATGCAAGACAACCATCAGTTGCTGGAGGGGTGCATTACCAGCTGACCCAAAAGGAAAAACAGCATGTGAAATTTCCGTGAAAAACACAGCTCCAAGCTTTTGAATAAGAAGTTTATTTCCTCTGTGACCAATCTTCCATCCCCCAAGCTGGAAAGACATCATGGACTGATGCTTCCTTCATGACAGCATCTATTGTAGATTGGTTGTCCAGAGTCTGTCTTGGCCACAGTCGCCTGGAGCACCCCTCTGCATCCCAGAGCCACTGAATGAAGTGGCTGTTGTCCCCATGCTGCTTCTCTGCAGGAGTCACAGGGGTGCTTCTCACTGGATTTATTTTCTATCTTCTTTTTCCAGCAACCAATGGTAAATTTCACTTCAAATAATATTTTGTTCTTTAGTTTTTCTGAAGAATGTATCAGAGACAGAAGTCTCTATGGCATCAAGGAAGCAAGATGATAGAGCTGATGGGTAATTCCTTTGTATCCAGGATGTTTCATGCAAAGCATCTGTTTGCATTAATGTTCTTCCAAGCCAAAGTTCTTGCAGCCACTGCCTCAATTCCTCAGAATGCTCCTGAAATAGAAGGTTTTTATCTCCAGTCTTGCTCAGAAAGCCTGTTTACAAGCAGGGTACAGACAAACTCAGGACAATCCATGAAAACAAATGTTTCAATCCATGAAAATAAATACTGGTACAGTATATGTACCACAGAGCTCACACCAGCTCTCCATAACCAGACAATTAATCCCCAGTGAAACTCCTATGAACACCTACAAACAAAGAGCATGGGAAACTCCCAGCTTCAAGTTTCCCCAAAAAATGTTGGTTTTGTTTATATCTGGTTCAAGCCAAAGCTGATATTCTGCACACACATGTACAAATCCCCATGAGAAAGAAATGTCATATTTTTGGCCAGGTGTCCCAGTGAGATAAATCAGAAGTAGA